>NC_064831.1:20743267-21470767 GCF_024166365.1 Elephas maximus indicus
AGATAGAGTGTTGACACATGTGGGATTGTTAACCAATGTCATAAAATCATATGTGTACTAACTGTTTAAAGAGAACCTAGTTTGTTCTGTAAACATGTATCTAAAGAAAAATTAAAAAAAAGAAAATTTTCTACATCCTACTTTGGCAAGTAGCATCTGGGGTCTTAAGAGCTTATGAGCAGTCATCTAAAATACGTCTATCGGTCTCATTACCTTTGGAGCAAAGGAGGATGAAGAAAACCAAAGACTCAAGGAAAATATTAGTCTAAAGGACTAATGGACCACATGAACCATAGCCTCCACCAGCCTGAGTCCAGAAGAACTAGGTGGTGCCTCACTACCACCACTGACGACTCTGACAGGAGTCACAATAGAGTGTCCCAGACAGAGCTGGAGAAGGATTTAGAGCAAAATTCAAATTCACACACAAAAAAAGCGCACTTACTGATCTGACAGAGACTTTTGAAATCCCTGAGACTATGGCCCCTAGACACCCTGCTTACTCAGAACTGAAGCTACTCTCGAAGTCCACCTTCCTGCCAAGGACTAGACAGGCCTACAGAGCGAACAATAACACATGTGAGGAGCGTGCTTCTCAGTTCAATCAAGTATATGAGACCAAACACGCAACACCTGCCCAAAAGCAAAGGCGAGAAGGCAGGAAGGGACAGGATGAATGGATAAGGGGAGCCTGGGGTGGGAAGGCAGAGAGTGCTGACACATTGTGCAGATTGCAACCAATGTCACAAAACAATTTGTGTATAAATTTTTGAATGAGAAACTAATTTGTGCTGTAAAATTTCATCTAAAGCACTATAAAATTTTAGAAAAATCTGTATTCGATCACAATCGGTGTGAAACCTGGGGGTTTCAATCTGTCGCTATTTAGTTTTTAAAATTCATTTTTCATGCTCAGTGTTTTGTGTAAAGTCATAATATGACCTAAAATGAGTATGTTGAGTGAAAACCTTGGAAACTCTTGACATGTCAGCATGCACAACATATCCTGTAGGGAGTGTAATCTCACTTTGAAAGGGATCCAACTGTGAGCAATTAGCAATAGAAACCTGGGGGGCAGGTTTCAGGGATGAGTAAGAAGTTGAACGTAATTGCAGTGGCAGGGTGTGGTACGCTGAGTCACAGGTTAAAGCCACCAGCTTTTCCTCTACATAAACAGGGTTGCTCAGATTAGGTTCATCTGTGGTCTTCTGAATGGCCCCTTCTAGACTGTTTCTGTCTGACTCTTCTGCTAGTTACATTCTCTAAAGACCTCACCCTCTCTAACAAATATTTCGGCAAGTTTTCCCAATATGCTTGTGTAGAGTTTCACAAGTTTCCAAACTCTTGACCAGCATTGTCCTATAGAAATATAATGCAAGCCACACACACCATTAAAATTTCCTAGCAGCCACATTGAAAAATTAAAACAGGTGAAGTTAACTTTAATAGTATATTTATCCCAATATATCGAAATTTTCGCTTCAATATGAAATCAATATCTAAAGTTATTAATGAGGTGCTTTACATTCTATCATTTTTAATAAGGTTTCGAAACCTGGTTTGTATTTTCCACTTAACAGCACATGGCAGTTTGGAGGAGCCACTCAACAGGTACCTAATAGTCACATGTAGTGTCTGGTACCAGTACCGGTTACTGTCCATTCGATTCCAACGCATGACGACCCCGTGGGTGTCAGAGTAGAACTGTGCTCCATAGGGTTTTCAGTGACTGATTTTACAGAATTAGATCACCGGGTCATTCCTCTGAGGCACCTCTGGATGAACTCAACCTTGAAACCTTTCGCTGAGCACCTGAGTGGGTTAACAATTTGTACTACCCAGGGACTCCGTGTGGCGACTGTTGTCTGCTATACTGGAAAATGCAGCTCTAGGTTTGTCAAAGCTCAGATTAATATTACCTTGGGACATCCAAATATCTGAACATCCCAGGTGATGAGTTTTTGACTAAGTTTCTGGAAGAAGGTATTAATTAAACCCTCTTGACCCATAGCTTCAATACGAGGTCATCATTTACAGTCAGGAAGAACTAGTTATGTCAAAGAATAGCTATAACTTTACAGTGTACAAAGAAAACTGAGTAAATATATTAAAATTGTGATATACAGTAGTCCCTAGGTTATGAACATCCAATTTACATACAATCCATAATTTCAAACCAATTCCTGTAAAGCCTGTTATGTTAAAAATTCTATGTATGTACGGTAGTTTGTAATAACAAACAAGCACTACTTTGCAACATGCCTCAAATCATTATTATTATTATTATTACTGTGTTATCATGTTAAAGATGTTTTAGTGTATTTGGAAGTGTTTCTTTAATGCTTTTTATGCATGGAAAGGTGCACTATCTACTATATACTAAGACAAACATTTGACTAATGTTAGTTACAAACTGTACCTAACTGTTCTGACTTATGTACAGATTCAACTTAGGAATAGAACTTCTTTACGATGGACAGCAGAATTTAAATTTTTAAAAATCGGGTAGGATCTACTGAGGATAGCAATCTAGGAATTCATAGAGTGGCTCCTTGATTATTCTTAATATTTAATGAAGAAAGCACAACAATTATACAGTAGGTTCAGGCAGTCTCCAGTTCCTCTCCACAATGGACTCAATTGGTGATAACTGAGACAGTGGTCAAGTCTGAATTCCTTTTATGTGCCCAATACCTTCTTATCTAAGTTAGAATATTCTTGGCCCATTGGCAATCACAGGACATTCTTGTTTTTGGCTTGTAGGTACTGGGAATGATAGTTTGAGCTACAGCTCTGATCATCTTAGTTAGTGACTAGTATCTCAAGTTGCTGTGTTCTCAAAGAGAGGGAAGTATTTTTTTGTCCACCTTAATAATGGGAAGGATATTTTAAGGTCTCTTTTGTGGAAGAAAAATCTGTTTTTAGAATAAAATTAAAACAGCTCTTCGTCTGCTTGACACCATCACTGTTACTCTGTGATATCATTGAACAGTTCTCACCATAATAGTTTAGAACAGTGCATTTAATTGTCTTATATATAGCGTATAGCTACGCTAGCATTAGCACAGAAGAACGTATGGACATGGGGGAGGTGACGGGAAGAGCAGAAATGATTAGAAAGTACATAATATGATAATAACACCTGATGATACAGGCATACGTCATGTGCTAGGTAAAGGACTAGACATGATACATACACAACATACAGACTCTCGCTTAACACTCACAGCAGCCATATGAGTTTGTTAGATATAGTTTCATTTTTCAGATAAAGAAACTGAGCTTCAGAGACAGTAAGGATTTTGAAGAAGGTTGTAAACCTATTATGAAATAGAGTTCAAATGAAGTACGATCCATTCCCTTTCCTCCACACGATGATGTCTTCCAATAAAGCAAAACAGATGAAAAAGAAAATGGTTTGCTGTAAGCCAATTGCAAACCACAGGAAATATTGAATGAAAGGGCAGAGTGTGAATTGCACATAGAGTGTGATATGAACTTGGCGAGGAGAAATGAAACATTTCATCATTTCCTTGTATAGCAGAAAGAAGAGGAAAAATTGAAGAAACAATGAAAACAATGTTGTCCTGAGGTGATCATAAATGTCTTCCACAAAAAAATGAAGGTTTAGAGAAACAGCGGAAATTGAAGAAATAGGAAAGATTGAATGTATAGAAATGAGAGATAAGTATGATTAAGAGACCAGAGGGGAGAGAGAAAAAAATTAATTAAAATAATTTAGGTGATCATTGTATCAGTGCCTTTCCAATTTTTTTGACTGCAGCCCACGGTAAGAAATATTTTACACAGGGGCCCAGTTAACAAATTACACATAAATAATTGTACATATAAAACTATATATATATAAGTAAACTATATAAAAATAAATATCTATAATATCTATCTGTATCTATCTGTCTACCTACATTTATATATTGTTGTTAGGTGCTGTCACGTTGGTTGTGACTCACAGCAACCCTATGTGCAACAGAACGAAACATTGCCCGCTTCTGCTCTATCCTCACAATCACTCCTATGTTTGACCCCTTTGTTACAACCACTGTGTCAATCTATCTGGTTGACGGTCTTTCTCTTTTTCACAGACTCTCTACTTTACCAAGCATGATGTCTTTCTCCAGGGACTGATCCTCCTGATAACATGTCCAAATTACGTAAGACGAAGTCCCACCATCCTTGCTTCTAATGAGCATTCTGGCTGTAATTCTTTGAAGACAGAATTTTTCATTCTTCTGGCAGTCCACAGTGTACTCAATATTCTTTGCCAACACCATAAGTCAAAGGCATCAATTCTTCTTTGGTCTTTCTTATTCATTGTCCAGCTTTCCCATGTATAGGAGGCTACTGAAAATACCATGGCTTGGGTCGGCCTCACCTTAGTCTTCAAAGTGACAGCTTTGCCTTTTAACACTTTAAAGAAGTCTTTTGCAGCAGAATTGCCCAATGCAATGCATTGTTTGATTTCTTGGCTGCTACTTCCATGGGTGTTGATTGTGGATCCAAGTAAAATGAAATTCTTGACAATTTCAAACTTTTCTCCATTGATTATAATGTTGATTATTATAATTATAATACATACATATATGTGTATATATATACGAAAACAGAGGTGCAAAGGCAATTCAGTGGAAAATGATAGTCTTTTTAACAAAGGATGCTAGAATAATTGGATATCTGTAGCAAAAAAAAAAAAAAAGACTTTCAATCTATACCTCTCACTGTATATAAAAATTGACTTGAAATGGCTCATAGTTGTTGTTAGGTTCTGCTGATTTGGGTCCAACTCATAGAGACCCTATGTACAATAGAACGAAACGCTGCCCGGTCCTGCGCCATCCTTACAATCATTGTTATGTCTGAGCCTATTATTGCAGCCACTGTGTCAATACATCTCGATGAGGGCCTCTTCCTCTTTTTCGCTGACCCTCTACTTTATCAAGCATGATGTCCTTCTCTGTGAATAATTCCTACTGATAACATGTCCAAAGTATATGAGACATAATCTCACCATCATTGCTTCTAAGGAGCATTCTGATCGTACTTCTTCCAAGACAGATTTGTTCGTTTTTTGGCAGTCCTTCAATATTCTTCTCCAGCACCACAATTCAAAGACTTCAATTCTTCTTTGGTCTTCCTTATTCATCATTCAGCTTTCCCATGCATGTGAGGTGATCAAAACACTATGGCTTGGGTCAGGCGCGCCTTAGTCCTTAAAGTGACATCTTTGCTTTTCAACACTTTACAGAGGTCTTTTGCAACAGATTTGCCTAAGGCAATGCATACTTTGATTTCTTAACTGCTGCTTCCGTGGGTATTGATTGTAGATCCAAGTAAAATAAAATCCTTGACAACTTCGATCTTTTAAAATTTTTTTATCGTACTTTAAAGGTTTGCAGAACAAACTGGTTTCCCATTAAACAGTTAGTACACATATTGTTTTATGATATTGCTTAACAACCCCACGACATGTCAACACTCTTCCTTATCAACCCTGGGTTCCCTATTAGCAGCTTTCCTGTCCCCTCATGCCTTCTAGTCCTTGCCCCTGGGCTGGTGTGCCCCTTCAGTGTCATTTTGTTTTATGGGGCCTGTCTAATCTTTGGCTGAAGGGTGAACATCGGGAGTGACTTCATTACTGAGTTGAAAGGGTGTCCGGGGGCCATACTCTTGGGTTTTTTCCAGTCTCTGTCAGGCCAGTAAGTCTGGTCTTTTTTTTATGAGTTGGAATTTTGTTCTACATGTTTCTCCAGCTCTGTCTGGGACCCTCTATTGTGATCCCTGACAAAGCAGTCAGTGGTGGTAGCCAGGCACCATCTAGTTGTACTAGACTTAGTCTAGTGAAGGCCAGGGTAGATGTGGTTCATTAGTTCTTTGGACTAATCTTTCCCTTGTCTTCTTAGTTTTCTTCATTCTCCCTTGATCCTGAAGGGGTGAGACCAGTGGAGTACCTTAGATGGACACTCACAGGCTTTTAATACCCCAGGCGCTGCTCAGCAAAGTAGAACGTAGGATATTTTCTTTATAAACTATGTTATGCTAGTTGAGCTAGATATTCCCTGAGACCATGGTCCCCATAGCCCTCAGCCCAGCAATTCTGTCCCTTAGGGAATTTGGATGTGTCTATGGAGCTTCCATGACCTTGCCTTGTACAAGTTGTGCTGGCTTCCCCAGTATTGTCTACTGTCTTACCCTTCACCAAAGTTACCATTTATCTATTGCCTATTTAGTATTTTTCCATCTCCATCTCTCTCCACCCTCCTAACCGGCAGAGATTTTTTCTTTTTGTATGTAAACCTTTTCATGAGTTTTTATAGTAGTGGTCTCATACAATATTTGTCCTTTCGTGACTGACTTATTTCACTCAGCATGATGCTGTCTGGATTCATCCATGTCGTGAGATGCTTTGCAGATTCACCATCGTGCTTTATCTTTCTGTAGTACTTCATTGTGTGTATGTACCATAGTTTGTTTATCCATTCATCTGTTGATGGGCATCTAGGTTGTTTCCATCTTTTTGCTATTGTGAACAATGCTGCAATGAACATGAGTGTGCGTATGTCTGTTTGTGGGCAGACTCTTATTTCTCTAGGATATATTCCTAGGAGTGGGATTGCTGAACCATATGGTATTTCTATTTCTGGCTTTCTAAAGAAGCGCCATATCGTTTTCCAGAATGGTTGTATCATTTCGCATTCCAACCAGCTGTGCATTAAGAGTTCCAATCTCCCCTCAGTTTCTCCAACATTTGTCATTTGCTGTTTTTTTTGATTCGTGTCAGTAATGCTGGGGTGAGATGGTATCTCATTGTGGTTTTGATTTTCATTTCTCTAATGGTAGCGATCGCAACCATTTCCTCATGTGTCTGTTGGCTGCTTGAATACCTTCTTTGGTGATGTGTCTTTTCATTTCCTTTGCCCATTTTTTAATGGTTTTTTTGTCTTTTTGTTGTAGAGGTGTTGGATTGTCTTGTAGATTTTAGAGATTAGACCTTTGATGTGTAATAGCCAAATTTTTTTCCCCAGTCTCTAGGTTCTCTTTTTTATTCTTTTGGTAAGCACAAGTGTTTAATTTTTAGAAAATCCCAGTTATCTAGCTTATCTTGTGGAGTTTGTGCATTGTTGCTTATGGTTTATATCCTGTTAATGCCATGTATTAGGGCCTCTAGCATTGATCCTATTTTTTCTTTTATGATCTTTATAGTTTTTGACTTTATATTTAGATCTTTGATCCATTTTGAGTTAGTTTTTGTATGTGGTGTGAGGTATGTGTCCTGTTTCATTTTTTTTTGCTGATGGACATCCAGTTTTGTCAGTATCATTTGTTAAACAGACTGTCTTTTCCCCATTTAATGGATTTTGGGCCCTTGTTGAAGATCAGGTGACCATAGGTGGATTGATTTACATCTGGGTTCTCAGTTCTGTTCCATTGGTCAATGTATCTGCCGTTGCACCAGTACTAGGCTGTTTTGACTACTGTAGCTGTATAGTGGGTTCTGAGGTCAGGTAGTATGAGTCCTCCTACTTTATTCCTCTTCAGTAGTGCTTTACTTACCCGGGGCTTCTTCCTCTTCCGTATAAAGTTAATGATAAGTTTTTCAATCTCTTTAAAGAATGTTGTTGGTATTTGGATCAGGATTGCATTGCCTCTGTAAATCCCTTTGGGTAGAACTGTCATTTTCACAAGGTTGAGTCTACCTGTCCATAAGCTTGGTATGTTTTTCCATTTCTGTAGACCTCTTTTGGTTTCTTCCAGTAGTGTTTTGTAGTTTTCTTTGTCTAGTATTTTACTTTTGTAGGGACTATTATAAATGGTATTATTTTCCTGATTTCATTTTCATCATTCTCTTTATTGGTGTATATGAATCCAACTGATTTTTGTATGTTTATCTTGTATCCTGCTGCTACTCTGCTGAATCTTTCTATGAGTTCCGGTAGTTTTCTCATGGAGTCTTTTGGGTTTTCTATGTATATATATATATATAAAAAAAAAAAAGTATCATACATTATCTGCAAATACAGACAGTTTTACTTCTTCATTACCAATTTGGATGCCGTTTATTTCTGTTTCTTGCCTTATTGCTTTAGCTTGGACTTCTAACACAATGTTAAATAGGAGTGGTGATAAAGGGTATCCTTGTCTTGTTTGTACTCTCAAGGGGAATGTTTTCAGCCTCTCTCCATTAAGAATGATGTTGGCCATTGGTTTTGCATAGATGCCCTTTATTATGGACAATTTCAATCTTTTTCTGCATTTGTCATGTTGCTGCTTATTGGTCCAGTTGTGATGATTTTTGTTTTCTTTTTGTTAAGGTGTGATTCTTATTGAAGGCTGTGGCCTTTGATCTTCATCAGTAAGTGCTTCAATTCCTCTTCACTTTCAGCAAGCAAGGTTGTGTCATCTGCATAATGCAGGTTATTAATGAGTCTTCCTCCAATCCTGGTGCTCCGTTCTTCTTCATATAGTCCAGCTTCTCGATTTATTTGCTCAGCATACAGATTGAATAAAAAAATCAATCTGTATTCAATCAATCCGTATTCAATCAGCATACAGATTGAATAGGTATGGTAAAAAGACACAACCCTGACTCACATCTTTCCTGATTTTAAACAACACTGTATCTCTTTGTTCTGTCTGGAGGACTGCATCTTGATCTATGTACAGATTCCTCAGGAGTACAGTTAAGTGTTCTGGAATTCCCATTCTTCACAGTGTTATCCATGATTTGTTATGATCCACACACAGTGGAATGCCTTTGCATAGTCAATAAAACACAGGCGAACATCTGTCTTAGTCATCCAGTGCTGTTATAAGAGAAATATCACAAGTGGATGGCTTTATCAAAGAGAAGCTTATTTCCTCACAATAAAGTAGGCTAAAAATCCAAATTCAGGGCATCAGCTCTAGGAGAAGGCTTTCTCTCTCTTTTGGCCTTCTCATCAATCTTCGCCCAGACTAGGAGCTTTTCCGCCCAGGGACCCCAGGTCCAAAAGACGCACTCTACTCCCAGCACTGCTTTCTTGATGGTATGAGTTCTCCTGTCTCTCTGCTCGCTTCTCTCTTTTATACCACAAAAGAGATTGCCTCAAGACAGTCCAATTTTGTAGATTGAGTACTGCCTCACTAACACAACTGCCACCCATTTACTCTCATTAACACCATAGAGGCAAGACTTACAACATACAGGAAAATCACACAACACTGGGAAACCTGGCCCGGTCAAATTGATACACACATTTTTGGGGGGACATAATTCAACACATTATGACATCTTTTCTGGTATTCTCTGCTTTCAGCCAGGATCCATCTGACAGTGATGTCCCTCATTTCACATCCTCTTTTGAATGCAGCTTGAATTTCTGGCAGTCCCCTGTTGTTATACTGCTACAGCCGCTTTTGAATGATCTTCAGCAAAATTTTACTTGCATGTGATATTAATGATATTGTTTGATAATTTACCCATTCAGTTGGATCACCTTTCTTGGGAATAGGCATAAATATGGATCTCTTCCAGTCTGTTGGTCAGGTAACTCTGTTTGAAATTACTTGGCATAGATGAGTGAGCACTTCCGCTGCATCCATTTTTTGAAACATCTCTGTTGGTATTCTGTCAATTCCTGGAGCCTTGTTTTTCACCAGTGCCTTCAGTGCAGCTTGGACTTCTTCCTTCAGTACCATCAGTTCTTGATCATGTGCTACCTCCTGAAATAACTGAACGTTGATCAATTTTTTTTGATACAGTGACTCTGTGTATTCCTTCCATTTTGTTTTGATGCTTCCTGCGTCATTTATTATTTTCCCCCATGGAATCATCTGATATTGCAACTCAGTGCTTGAATTTCCCCTTCAGCTCTTCGGCTTGAGAAATGCCGAGCGTGTTCTTCCTTTTTGGTTTCCTATCTCCAGGTCTTTTCACATGTCATTATAATACTTTACTTTGTCTTCTCAAGCTGACCTTTGAAACCTTCTGTTCAGCTCTTTTATTTTATCTTTTCTTCCTTTTGCTCTAGCTTGAAGTTCAAAAGCAAGTTTTCGAGTCTCTTCTGACATCCGTTTTGGTCTTTTCTTTCTTTCCTGTCTTTTTAATGACCTCTTGCTTTCTTCAAGTATGATGTTCTTGATGTTATTCCACAACTCGTCTGGTCTTTGGTCATTTGTGTTCAACACGTAAAATCTATTCTTGAGATGGTCTCTAAATTCAGGCAGGATATACTCAAGGTTGTACTTTGGCTCACATGGACTTGTTCTAATATTCCTCAGTTTCAACCTGAACTTGCATAAGAGCAATCGATGATCTGTTCCACAGTTGGTGCCTAGCCTCGTTCTGACTGATGATACTGAGCTTTTCCATCGTCTCTTCTGGAAATCCTGGTGGTGTAGTAGTTAAGAGCTACGGCTGCTATCCAAAAGGTTGGCAGTTTGAATCCACCAGATGCTCCTTGGAAACTCTATGGGGCAGTTCTACTCTATTCTATAGGGTCACTATGAGTTGGAATCAACTCGACGGCAATGGGTTCTTCTCACAGATGTAGTCAGTCTGATTCCTGTGTACTCCATCTGACGATGTCCATGTGTATGTATAGTCCAAGTTTATGTTGGTGAAAAATGCATTTGCAATGAAGTCATTGGTCTTGTGAAACTCTATCTTGTAATTTCCGGCACTGTTTCTATCACCAAGGCCATATTTTCCAACTCTGATCCTTCTTTGTTTCCAACTTTTACATTCCAATCACCAGTAATTATCAATGTATCCTGATTGCATGCTCAATCAATTTCAGACTGCAGAAGTTGGTAAAAAATTTCAATTTCTTTTTCTTTGGCTTTAGTGGTTGTTGCTTAAATTTGAATAAGTCATATTAACTGGTTTTCCTTGTGGGTGTATGAATATTATCCTATCACTGACAGTGTTCTACTTTAGAATAAATCTTGAAATGTCCTTTCTGATAATGAATGCAGTGCCACTGCTCTCCAAATTGTTATTCCCTGCACCGTAGACCATGTGATTGTCTGATTCGAAATGGCCAATACCAGTCCGTTTCACCTCACTAATGCCTAGGATATTGATGTTTATGCATTCCATTTCATTTTTAATGATTTCCAACTTTCCTAGATTCATACTTGGTACTTCCATGTTCAAATTATTAATGGATGTTTGCAGCTGTTTCTTCTCATTTTGAATTATGCCACATCAGCAAATGAAGGTCCCAAAATCTTGACTCCATCCATGTCACTAAGGTAGACTCTACTTTGAGGAGGCTGCTCTTACACAGTCATCTTTTGAGTGCCTTCCAACCTGAGTGGCTCATCTTCTGGCACTATATCAGACAATGTTCCACCGCTATTCATAATGTTTCCACTGGCTAATTCTTTTGAGAAGTACACTGCTGGGTCATTCTTCCTAGTCTCTTGTTAGTCTGGAAGCTCAGCTGAAACGTGTCTGCCATGGGTGACCTTGCTGGTGTTTCAATACTGGTAGCATATCTTCCAGCATCACAGCAACACCCAAGCCCCTACAGTATGACAAACCGACAGACACATGGGGGATAGCTTATAGACCTAAATGTAAAAACCTAACACTATAAAATATCTAGAAGCAAATCTTTGTCATCTTGGTTAGGCAAAGATTTTTTAGATATGACATCTAAAGCATGATTCGTAAAAGAATTGATAAATTGGACCTTGTCAAAATTAAAAACGTCTGCTCTTTATAAAACACTGTTAAGAGAATGAAGAGATGAGTGCAGACTAGAAGAAAATGTTTGCAAAGTACGTATTTGAGAAAGTGCTTTTATTCAGAATATGTTAAAATAACCCACTATCGTTGAGTTGATTACAATTCATAGAGACTCTATAAGACAGAGCAGGACTGCACCATAGGATTTCGGAGATTGTAATCTTTAAAGAAGAAGACTGCCAAGTCTTTCTCCTGCAGAGTGGTTGGTGGGTTCTAACTGCTGACCTTGTAGTTAGCAGCCAAGCACTTAACCACTGTGGCATCAGGGCTCCTTTCAGAATATATTAAGAACTGTCAAAACTTAACAACCAAATTAAAAGTAGGTAAAAGAAATGAACAGATACTTTACAAAAAAAGATATGCATATGGCAAATAAGCACATGAAAAGATGTTCAACATTATTAAAACCAAAAAACCAAACCCACTGCCATCAAGTTGATTCCTACAGGACAGGAGCGCCCCATAGAGTTTCAAAGGAGCACCTGGTGGATTTGAACTGTTGGCCTTTTGGTTAGCAGTTGTAGCACTTAACCACTACACCACAAGGGTTTCTGTGCTCAACATTATTAGTCATTACAACCAAAAAAACTAAAAACCAAATCTGTTGCCTTTGACTCAATTCCAACTCATAGTGACCCTATAGATAGAGTGGAACTGCCCCATAGGGTTTCCAAGGAGTGGCCGGTGGATTTGAACTGCTGACCTTTTGGTTAGCAGCTGACCTCTTAACCACTGGGCCACCAGGGCTTCTATCAGCTATTAGAGAAATACAAATTGAAACTGCAATGCAATACCACCACTACACACCTTTTAGAACGGCAAAAATGAAAAAGATCCACTTCATCAAGTATTGACAGGAATGTGGAGAAAGTGCAACTCTCATACACTGCTTGTGGGAATGTAAAAGAGTATAACCACTTTGGGAAACAATTTGACAGCTTCTCTAAAATCAATACGCTTATTACATGAACCAGCCATTCCACTCCTAGCTATTAACCCAAGATAAATGAAAGCACATGTCCACACAAAGATTTGAACTAGTGGGACATGTTACAATATACATGATCTCAAAATAATTATGTTTAGTGAAAGAAGCCAGACAAAAAAATATGCTTACTGTATGATGCCATTTATATAACATTTGAGAAAATTTGAACTAGTCTGTAGTAATGGAAGGATCAGTGGTTTCCCGGGCCTGGGAGGGAGCAGGGATGCGCAAGATCGAGGGCTTATAAAGGGGTGATGGATATGTTCTTTATCGTGATTGTGTTGATGTTCCATGGGTAGGTTTGCCAGATTTAGCAAATAAAAACACAGGACGTCCAATTGAATTTAAATTTTGGATAAACAAAGAATGTATATATTTTTTATTTTTAGGCTTTTTTGCTCTCAATTTATTCTTAGGGTTTGGTGGTATTCTTGGCAACCTTAATCATGTGTTTATGCTTATGTCAAAACCTAACAAATTTTACACATTAATTATGTGCAGTTTATTGTATGTCAATTATACCTCAATAAAGTTGTTGGAAAAAGAAAGAAATTGAAGTTAACCAAAAGTAATAAAATGACTTGCCCAAGTACTCTCAGCCAAGGGCAGTAAAAAACCTGATGCCTTTGTTGATTCCAACTTAGCAACTCCATAGAACAGACCAGAACTGTCCCATAGGGTTTCCAAGGAGTGCCTGGTGGATTTGAATGCCGACTTTTTGGTTAGCAACCAAACTCTTAGCCACTACCCCACCAGGGTTTCCAAGTGCAGTAAAGCCAAGACCAATGACCTGATTGTCATTCATTCTCCCTGTCCAAGTATTCTTTCTATGGTACAACATCGGTTGCAAAAGAAAGTGTTTGTTCAGATGCATGGAAAAATAGATCCTCAAAGTAAAGATATTCAGATGTGGGCTGATAAGGAACTCTAAATTGGTTTTATCTGCTTAATATTTCATCTGTTCACAAATCCATTTGAAAAGCAAAGTGGTGCAGTATAGTGAAACCCATTCTTGGAACGAATAAGGGGCCGTTTTATCTCAGTCCTTTTAATGAGGTCCCCTGGCTGTCTGAATACGCACACACAAAAAAGAAAAAAAACCCAAGCCCATTGCCACCAAGTCGATTCTGATTCACAGCGACACTGTGTACAACAGAACGCAACACTGCCCAGTCTGTCACCATCTTCACAATCGTTGTTATGCTCGAGTCCACTGTTGCAGCCACTGTATCAATCCACCTCGTTGAGGGTCTTCCTCTCTTTTGCTGACCCTCTATTTTACCAAGCATTATGTCCTTCTCCAGAGACTGATCCCTCCCAAAAACATATCCAAAGTTTGTGAGATGAAGTCTCACTATTCTTGCTTCTAAGGAGCATTCTGGTTGTACTTCTTCCACGACAGATTTGTTTATTCTTTTGGCAGTCCATGGTTGTCATGGATTGAATTGTGTCCCCAAAAAATATGTGCATCAATTTGGCTGGGCATGATTCCCAGTACTGTGGAATAATCCACTATTTTGTCATCTGTAGTGATTTTCCTACGTATTATAAATCCTATCTCCATGGTGTTGATAAGATGGGATCATTGGCAGTTGTATTGACGAGGTGGGACTCAATCTACAGAATTGGGTTGTGTCTTGAGCCAATCTTTTTGAAATACATAAGAGAGAAGACAGCAGAGAGACGGGGGACCTCATACCACCAAGAAAGCAACACGGGGAGCAACGCATGTCCTTTGGACGTGGGGTTCCTGTGCACAGAAGCTCCCAGACCACAGGAAGATTAATGATGAGGACCTTCCCCCAGAGCCGACAAAGAGAGAAAGCCTTCCACTGGAGCTGAAGCCCTGAATTTGGACTTCTAGACCACCAGGCTGTGAGAGAATAAATTTCTCTTTGTTAAAGCCATCCACTTGTATTTCTGTTACAGTAGCACTAGATAATTAAGACAATCATATATTCAATATTCCTTGCCAACACCACAATTTAAAGGTGTCAATTTTTCTTTGGTCTTCCATATTCATCGTCCAGCGTTCACATGCATATGAGGTGATTGAAAACACCATGGCTTGGGTCAGGCACACATTAGTCTTCAAGGTGACACCTTTGCTTTTAAACACGTCTGAGTATATAGAAGGGTGAATATAAAGGTATTATAAAAGAGACACAAAAACTAAAAACAGTCTCTATCTGTTTACTTAATTTAACAATTAAATGTTTCTCAATAATCCAAATAGCAGTGTCACACATTTTTATTAGAGCATACATTAAGCTATTTCCACCTGTTTATTGGAAAGGTTGAGAAATACCAATTACTGGTCTAAATTGCCCTGGCATAAATTGAAGTCATTTACTGACATCTAGAAATAGACATACATTTCACAATGTACAAAGAGAAGGGAATTGCCATACTTCATCTAGGCTAAAAAGCATCATTTTTTTTTTTTTTTAGTTATGCTTTTAAGTGAAAGTTCACAGTTCAAGTTAGTTTCTCATACAAAAATTTATACACACATTGTTATGTGACCCTCGCTGCTCTCCCTATAATGTGGCAGCACACTCCTCCTTTCCACCCTGTATTTCCCGGGTCCATTCTATTCAGTCAGCTCCTGTACTTTCTGCCTTCTCATCTGGCTTTCAGACAGAATCTGCCCATTCAGTCTCCTGCATCTACTTGAACCAAGAAGCACACTCTTCAGGAATATCTTCTTATGTCTTACAGTCCGGTCTAATCTTTGAAGAGTTGGCTTCGGGAATGGTTTTAGTTCTGGGTTAACAGAGAGTCTGGAGGCCACATCTTCTGGGGTACCTAAGTCTCAGTCAGACCATTAAGTCTGGTATTTTAAACAGAATTTGAGTTCTGCACCCCACTTTTCTCCTGCTCCATCAGGGACTCTCTGTTGCGTTCCCTGTCAGAGTGGTCATTGGTGGTAGCCTGGCACCATCTAGTTCTTCTGGTCTCAGGCTGATGGAGTCTCTGGTTTATGTGGCCCTTTTTGTCTCTTGGGCTAATATTTTCCTTGTGTCTTTGGTATTCTTCATTCTCCTTTGCTCCAGGTGGGTTGGGACCAATTGGTGCATCTTAGATGGCTGATCACTAACTTTTAAGACCCCAGATGCCACTCACCAAAGTGGGATGCAGAACATTTTCCTAATAAACTTTGTAATGCCAATTGATCTAGATGTCCCCTGAAGCCATGGTCCCCAGACCCCAGCTCCTGCTACTCTGTTCCTCGAAGTGTTTGGTTGTATTCAGGAAACTTCTTAGCTTTTGATTTAGTCCAGTTGTGCTGACTTTGCCTGTATAGTGCGCTGTCCTTCCCTTCACCTAAGATAATTCTTGTTTACTATCTAGTTAAAGAATACCCCTATCCCTCCCTCCCCACTCTCATTACCCTCAAAAATGTTTTCTTCTGTGTTTAAACCTTTTCTTAAGTTCTTATTATAGTGGTCTCATACAATATTTGTCCTTTTGGGACTGACTAATTTCACTCAACATAATGCCTTCCAGATTCATCCATGTTATGAGATGTTTTGAAGTTTCTTCATTGTTCTTTGTCGTTGCATAGTACTCCAATGTGTGAATATACCGTAATTCGTTTATCCATTCATCAGTCGATGGGAATGTAGGTTGTTTTCATCTTTTTGCTATTGTGAACAGTGCTGCAATGAACATGGGTGTGCATATATTTATTCATGTGAGGGCTCTTATTTTTCTAGGATATATTCCAAGGAATGGGACTGCTGGATTGTATGGTACTCCTATTTCCAGCTTTTTAAGGAAGCACCAAATTGATTTCCAAAGTGGTTGTACCATTTTACATTCCTACCAGCAGTGTAGAAGTGTTCCAGCCTCTCCACAACCTCTCCAACACTTTGTGTTTTTTGGATTAATGCTAGCCTTTTTGGGGTGAGATGGTATCTCAGTGTAGTTTTGATTTGAATTTCTCACTTTTTTTTTTTTTTTAATGGCTAATGATCATGAGATCTAATGGCTAAAGATCTGTTAACTGTTTGAATGTCTTCTTTGGTGAAGTGCCAGTTCATATCCTTTGCCCATTTTTTAATTGGGTTATTTGTTTCTTTGTTGTTGAGGTTTTGCAGTATCTTGTAGATTTTAGAGATTAGATACTGATCGAATTTGTCGTAGCCAAAATTTTCTTCCCAGTCTATAGGCTGTCTTTTTACTCTTTTGATGAAGTCTTTAGATGAGCATACAAGCTTGATTTTTAGGAAGCTCCCAGTTATCTAGTTTCTCTTCTGGTGTTTGTGCATTGTCTGTAAAGTTTTGTACTCTGTCTATGCCATGTATCAGGGCTCCTAGCATTGTCCCTATTTTTACTTCCATGATCCTTATCGCTTTAGATTTTATATTCAGGTCTCTGATCCATTTTGAGTTAGCTTTTGTGCATAATGTGAGGTATGGATCTTGTTTCATTTTTTTGCAGATGGATATCCAGTTGTGTCAGCACCATTGTTAAAGAGGCTGTCTTTTCCCCAATTAACAGACTCCCATTGTCAAATATCAGCTGCTCATAGGTGGATGAACTTATGCCTGGATTCTCAATTCTGTTCCATTGGTCTATGTATCCTTCATTGTACCAGTACCAGGCTGTTTTGACTACTGTGGTGGTATAATAGGTTCTAAAATCAGGTAGTGTGAGGCCTCCCACTTTGTTCTGCATTGGTAATGCTGCACTTACTTGAGGCCTCTTCCCTTTCCATATGAAGTTGTTGATTTGTTTCTCCATGTCATTAAAAAATGTTATTGGAATTTGAATCGGGATCGCATTGTATCTATCCATCCCTTTGGGTAGAATAGAGATTTTCACAATGTTGAGTTCCTACCCATGAGCAAGGTACATTTTTCCACTTGTGTAGGTCTCTTTTGGTTTCTTGCAGTAGTGGCTTATAGTTTTCTTTGTAGAGATCTTTTACATCTCTGCTGAGATTTATTTTTAAGTATCTTTTGGTGGGCTATTGTAAGTAGTATTGATTTGATTTCCTCTTCAAAGTTCTGTTTGTGGGTGTAGAGGAATCCAACTGATTTTTGTATGTTTATCTTGTATCCTGATACTTTCCTGAAATCCTCTATTAGTTCCAGTAGTTTTCTTGTAGATTTTTCAGGGTTTACTGTGTATAAGATCACGTCATCTGCAGGTAGAGATACTTTCACTTCTTCCTTACCAATCTGGATGCCCTTTGTTTCTTTTTCTAGCCTAATCGCTCTGGTTAAGACTTCCAGCACAATGTTGAATATGAGTGGTGATAAAAGGCATCCTTGTCTGGTTCCTGTTTTCAAGGCGAATGCTTTCAGACTCTCTCCATTTAGGATGATGTTGCCTGTTGGCTTTGTATAAATGCACTTCACTATGTTGAGGAATTTCCCTTCTATTCCTATTTTGCTGGGTTTTTATCATGAATGGGTTTTAGACTTTGTCAAATACCTTTTCTGCATCAATTGATAAGATCATGTGGTTCTTGTCTTTTGTTTTATTTATGTGATGGATTATATCGATTGTTTTTCTAATGTTGCACCATTCCTGCATACCTGGTAAGAGTCCTCCTTGGTCACAGTGAATTATTTTATACATATGTTGTTGAATTCTATTGGCTAGAATTTTGTTAAGGATTTTTGAGTCTATGTCCATGAGGGATACAAAAAAAACAGCACTGCTGTCGAGTCAATTCCAACTCATAGTGACCCTATAGGACAGAGTAGAACTGCCCCATAGAGTTTCCAAGGAGCGTCTGGGGGATTTGAACTGTCGTCCTCTTGGTTAGCAGCTGTAGCACTTAACCACTATGCAACCAGGGTTTCCTCATGAGGGATATTGGTCTGTAATTTTCTTTCTTTTTTTTTTTTTCTTTTTTGGCATCTTTACCTGGTTTTGGTATCAGGGATATGCTGGCTTCATAGAATGAGTTTGGGAGTATTGCACCCTTTTCTATGCTCTGAAATACCTTCATTAGTAGTGGTGTTAACTCTTTGAAAGTTTGGTAGAATTCTCCAGTGAAGCCATTCAGGGCCATGGCTTTTTTGTTGCTGTTTTTGGGAGTTTTTAAATTAACTTTTCAATCTCTTCTTTTGTTATAGGTTTATTTAGTAGTCCTTCCTCTGTTTGTGTTAGTTTAGGTAGGTAGTGTGTTTCTAGAAATTTGTCCATTTCCTGTAGGTTTTCAAATTTGTAAGAGTAAAATTTTTCATAGTATTCTGTTATGATTCTTTTAATTTCAATTGGGTCTGTTGTGATATCACCTGTCTCATTTCTTATTAGGGTTGTTTGCTTCCTGTTCTTTTTTGTTTGTTTGTTTGGCCAATGGTTTGTCGATTTTGTTGATCTTCTGAAAGAGCCAGCTTTTGGTCTTGTTAACTTTTTCAATTGTTTTTCTATTGTCTGTCTCATTTAATTCTGCTCTAATTTTTATTATTTGCTTTTTTCTCATGCCTGAAGGCTTCTTTCACTGCTCTCTATTTGTTTGAGTTGTAGGGTTAATGTTTTGATTTTGGCCCTTTCTTCTTTTTGGTTGTGTGCATTTATTGCTATAAATTGACCTCTGAGCACTGCTTTTGCCGTGTCCCAAAGGTTCTGGTAGGATATGTTTTCATTCTCATTTGATTCTTTGAATTTCTTTATTCCTCCTTTAATTTCTTCTATAACCCAGTAGTTTTTAGCAAGGTATTTCAGTTTTCATGTGTTTGATTTTTTCCCTTGTTTTTTCTGTTATTGATTTCTACTTACATGGTTTTATGGTCAGAAAAATGCTTTGTAATATTTCGATGCTTTGGATTCTATTAAGCTTGCTTTATGGCCAAATATATGGTCTATTCAGGAGAATGTTCCAAGTGTATTGGAAAAGAAAGTATGTTGGCTGGAGTGTTCTGTATGTGCCTATGAAGTCAAGTTGATTGATTGTGGCATTTAGATCTTCCGTGTCTTTATTGAGCTTCTTTTTGGATGTTCTGTCCTTCACTGAAAGTGGTGTGTTGAAGCCACCTACTAATACTGTGGAGGTATCTATCTCTCTTTTCAATGCTGTTGGAGTTTGTTTTGTGTATTTTGGAGCCCTGTTGTTGGGTGTGTAAATATTTATTATGGTTACATCCCCCTAGTTTATTGATCCTTTAATCATTATATAGTGTTCTTCGTTATTCTTTGTGGTAGATTTTACTTCAAAGTCTATTTTGTCAGAAATTGCCACTCCTGTTCTTTTTCGATTGCTGTTTGCTTAATATATGTTTTTTCCATCCTTTGAGTTTTGTTTGCTTGTGTTTTTAAGTCTAAGGTGTGTCTGTTGTAGACAGCATGTAGATGGATTGTGTTTTTTATCCATTCTGCCACCCTCTGTCTCTTTATTGGTGTATTTAGTTAATTTACATTCAGCACAGTTATTGATATGAGTTTAGTGCTGTCATTTTGACGTCTTTTTTGTGTGTTGTTGACAGTTTCTTTGCTCCACTTAATTTTCTGTGGTGAGTTATTTTTCTTCATGTATTTTCTTTTCATCTTTTTGGTTATCTTTGATTTTGTATTTGCTGAGCCTTTACGTTTTTTATTTTGATGTGTAGGATTGTTAGTTTCCTTTGTGGTTACCTTAATATTTACTCCTATTTTTCTAAGTTTAAACCAATCTTTCATTTTTTTATACTGCCTTGACTTCCTTTCCATATGAAAGATCTATGGCTACATTTTTTAGTCCCTCTTTTTTGTTTTAATGTTTTCATCTTTTACGTATTGACATCTCTGTTTTCCTTTTTTCATTGTTTTAGCTTGGATTTTTGTAGCTTTCCTATCTGGGTTGATATCTGGTTGCTTTGTCTATGTTCTAGTATTGGGTCATTATCTGATGTTATTGATTTTCTAACTGGAGGACTCCCTTTAGTATTTCTTGTAATTTTGGTTTGGTTTTTGCAAATTCCCTAAACTTCTGTTTATCTGGAAATGCCCTAATTTCACTATCTTATTTGGGAGACAGCTTTTCTGGGTATATAATTCTTGGCTGGCAAATTTTTTCCTGCAAGCCTTTTTATATGTCATCCCATTGCCTTCTTGCCTGCGTGGTTTCTGCTGAGTAGTCTCAGCTTAATCTTATTGACTCTTCTTTGTAGATGACTTTTTGTTCATCCCTAGCCCTTCTTAAATTTCTCTTTATCTTTGGTTTTGGCAAGTTAATTATGTCTTGATGACTTCTTTTGGGATCTACCTTGTGTGAGGTTCAATGAGCATCTTTGATAGATATCTTCTCATCTTTCAGCATATAGGAAAAGTTTTCTGCCAATGAATCTTCAACAATTTTTTCTGTATTTTCTGTTACCCGCCCCCCCCCCCCCATTCTGGTACTCCGTTCACTCATAGGTTATTCCCCTTGATAGAGTCTCACATAATTCTTAGGACTTCTTCATTTTTAAAAATTCTTTTATCTTTTTTTTTTTTCTCAAATAAGTTGGAGTCAAGTGCTTTATCTTCAATCTCACTAATCCTGACTTCCATTGCCTCAATTCTGCTCCTCAGGCTTTCTATTGAGCTGTCTAATTCTGATATTTTAATTTTTTGGATTTCTGTTTGCTGTCTCTCTATGGATTCTTGCAGCCTGTTAAATTTGCCATTATGTTTTTCTTCTAATCTTCTTAAGTTCCTCTGTTGCTTTGTCTGTGTGTTCCTAGGCTTGTTCTGCATTTTGGCTGATCACCTTCCTGATCTCTTGAAGAGTTCTGTGTATTAATCTTTTGTGTTCTACCTCCTATAATTCCAGGAAGTTTGTTTCTTCAGGAAGATTTCTTGATTCTTTGTTTTGGGAGCTTACCGAAGCCATCATAGCCTTTATGTGATTTGATATTGCCCATTGTCTCTGTGGCATCAATAAGTTATTATATTTATTTATTTTATCTTTGCTTACTGTGTCCCAGCTTCTTGTTTTGTTTTGTTTTGATATGCCCAAATACGCTGCTTGTGTGAGCTAGTTTGGTTATTGGCAACTTTGAAGCTCTAAAGTCCTGTCATTAGGTGGTTAGATCTGTTACTAGGTATGTGAGCCCAGGAGTCTGTTTACTTTTCTTGTATGGATTCAGCTCAGTTGTCCAGGTAGTCAGTCACTGAATGTGTGGTGCAGGCTATCACCTACAGTCCTAGATGGGCTGGGGTGATTTGCGTAGGCACAGATATCTGGCTGCAGTAGGAGGTCATGTGCTGAGCAAGGTGGGAGTCTGACAGCTGCCCCTGAGTGTCTGTGAGGAAAGCGTGTCCCTATTTCCTAGAGCTTGTAGGTGGGCAGGTTTTGCAGATGGACTATGGGCACCCAGTGCTGTTGGCTGTAAGGATTGGGAGGCACCATTTATTCTTGGACCCCATCATGGGTGGCTAGGTGGTGTGGGTAGAGCCATCAGTCATCAGACCCCTGATGTGGGTAGATGAGGACCCTGCTTAATAGGCAGAGAGGTGTCAAACATCACGAACATGCCTTTCCACCATATAGCTGAAACAGTTGAAGTTAGACTTCAGGTATGTACCCTGTTATACTGTGCTAATGAGGGCCTACGCTGTTGAAATGGGCCCACACAGGTTTATGCAGGGCTGAAAGGCATTTAAAGTCTGTGGACCCCTTATGCCTGTGCCTAGGCAAAAGAGCTGTTTCCGCCCTAAGCCCCTGGATTAGGGGAGCTGGCAGATTATTTTTTCCTGTTTGTTAATTTGTTCCCACTCCAAGGCCAGGAGGATGGCTCAGGACACATGACAGATCCTACTTTTGGCCCAGGGAACATGGCTATCACTGAAGCCAGCTCCGGACCAATGCAGAATGGGGACAGTCAGGTAAATGGGAGAGAGTTTTTTCCCAAATGGGTGTTTTTTGATCAGTGGTGTCGGTTAGATGTATGTACTTATCTTTTGCTGATTGAGTTCCACTCTTCACTGGCTCTGGAGGCTTGAGTAGTCTCTCTGCCAGTCGGTCTCTCCCAATGTAGAAAACGCCTCATGAGCGCAACTGCTTACCTCACCTCTTGCACCAGCTGATCCAGCCTGCAGGGTGGCAGTTCTCGCTGGGTCATGTCTGGCAACTCCTCACTGCTTCTGAACCATCCTCCCACGCTCCTGCCACTCAGTCTGATTCCTCAGTTTTGCCTTTGATGTTCAGGTCTCCTAGATTGTTGTATATAATTGATTTGCTTGGTTTTATTGGGGGTCTTTGTTTTAAGAGGGACTACAGGAAGCATCCGACTACTCCGCCATCTTGCCACCTGTTTTTGTACAGCTGAAAATAGTCTTCAACTTTATAAACTGTCAAAAAAAAAAATCAAAAGAAGAATAGTATTTTGTAATGCATCAAAATTATATGGATTTCTAATTTGGGTGCCAATAAATAAAGTTTCCTGGAACATAGCCATGCTTGTTAGTTTCAACATAGTCTATGGTGGTTTTCCCACTGCAGTGGCAGGGTTGAGCAGTTGCATCAGAAATGATATGGCCACAAGCCAAAAATATTTATTACCTGGCCCTTTACAGGAAAAGTTTGCTGAACTCTGGTCTAGATCAAATGGTTTGACTTTTTTTTTTAATAATTTTTATTGTGCTTTAAGTGAAAGTTTACAAATCAAGTCAGTCTGTCACGTATAAGCTTATATACACCTTACTCTATACTCCCACTTACTTTCCCCCAATGAGTCAGCCTGCTTCCTCCTTCCAGTCTCTCCTTTCGTGACAATTTTGTCAGTTTCTAACGCCCTCTACCCTCCTATCTCCCCTCCAGACAGGAGATGACAACACAGTTTCAAGTGTCCACCTGATACAAGTAGCTCACTCTTCGTCAGCACCTCTCTCTCACCCGTTGTCCAGTCCCTTCCATGTCTGATGAGTTGTCTTCGGGAATGGTTCTTGTCCTGGGCCAACAGAAGGTCTGGGAACCATGACCGCCGGGATTCCTCTAGTCTCAGTCAGACCATTAAGTATGGTCTTTTTATGAGAATTTGGGGTCTGCATCCCACTGTTCTCCTGCTCCCTCAGGGGTTCTCTGTTGTGCTCCCTGTCAGGGCAGTCATCGGTTGTGGTCGGGCACCATCTAGTTCTTCTGGTCTCAGGATGATGTAAGTCTCTGGTTCATGTGGCCCTTTCTGTTTCTTGGGCTTATAGATATCGTGTGACCTTGGTGTTCTTCATTCTCCTTTGATCCAGGTGGGTTGAGACCAATTGATGCATCTTAGATGGCCGCTTGTTAGCATTTAAGACCCCAGATGCCACATTTCAAAGTGGGATGCAGAATGTTTTCATAATAGAATTATTTTGCCAATTGACTTAGAAGTCCCCTTAAGCCATAGTCCCCAAACCCCCGCCCTTGCTCCGCTGACCTTCGAAGCATTCAGTTTATCCCGGAAACTTCTTTGCTTTTGGTCCAGTTCAGTTGAGCTGACCTTCCGTGTATTGAGTATTGTCCTTCCCTTCACCTAAAGTAGTTCTTATCTACTAACTAATCTGTCAATAACCCTCTCCCACCCTCCCTCCCTCCCCCCACTCCTAACCACAAAAGTATGTGTTCTTCTCAGTTTATACTATTTCTCAAGATCTTGTAATAGTGGTCTTATACAATATTTGTCCTTTTACCTCTGACTAATTTCACTCAGCATAATTCCTTCCAGGTTCCTCCATGTTATGAAATGTTTCATAGATTCGTCACTCTTCTTTGTCAATGCGTAGTATTCCATTGTGTGAATATACCATAATTTATTTATCCATTCATCCATTGATGGACACCTTGGTTGCTTCCAGCTTTTTGCTATTGTAAACAGAGCTGCAAGAAACATGGGTGTGCATATATCTGTTTGTGTGAAGGCTCTTATTTCTCTAGGGTATATTCCGAGGAGTGGGAATTCTGGGTTGTACGGTAGTTCTATTTCTAACTTTTTAAGGAAACGCCAGATAGATTTCCAAAGTGGTTGTACCATTTTACATTCCCACCAGCAGTGTATAAGAGTTCCAATCTCTCCACAGCCTCTCCAACATTTATTATTTTGTGTTTTTTGGATTAATGCCAGCCTTGTTGGAGTGAGATGGAATCTCACCGTAGTTTTAATTTGCATTTCTCTACTGGCTAATGATCAAGAGCATTTCCTCATGTATCTGTTAGCTGCCTGAATATCTTCTTTAGTGAAGTGTGTGTTCATATCCTTTGCCCACTTTTTGATTGGGTTGTTTGTCTTTTCGTGGTTGAGTTTTAACAGAATCATATAGATTTTAGAGATCAGGCGCTGGTCGGAGATGTCATAGCTGAAAATTCTTTCCCAATCTGTAGGCGGTCTTTTTACTCTTTTGGTGAAGTCTTTAGATGAGCATAGGTGTTTGATCTTTAGGAGCTCCCAGTTATCTCGTTTCTCTTCATCATTTTTGGTAATGTTCTGTATTCTGTTTATGCCTTGTATTAGGGCTCCTAAGGTTGTCCCTATTTTTCCTTCCATGATCTTTATCGTTTTAGTCTTTATGTTTAGGTCTTTGATCCACTTGGAGTTAGTTTTTGTGCATGGTGTGAGGTATGGGTCCTGTTTCATTTTTTTGCAAATGGATATCCAGTTATGCCAGCACCATTTGTTAAAAAGACTATCTTTTCCCCAATTAACTGACACTGGGCCTTTGTCAAATATCACCTGCTCATATGTGGATGGATTTACATCTGGGTTCTCAATTCTGTTCCATTGGTCTATGTGCCTGTTGTTGTACCAGTACCAGGCTGTTTTGACTACTGTGGCTGTATAATAGGTTCTAAAATCAGGTGGAGTGAGGCCTCCCACTTTCTTCTTCTTTTTCAGTAATGCTTTACTTATCCGAGGCTTCTTTCCCTTCCATATGAAGTTGGTGATTTGTATCTCCATCACATTAAAAAAGGTCATTGGAGTTTGGATCGGAAGTGCATTGTATGTATAGATGGCTTTTGGTAGAATAGACATTTTTAACAGTTTGACTTTTTAAGGAACACCAATAACTGCTCTTTCACTTGCATTTTGGGATGATGACTGCTGGCTGAGTCCTTGGCTCACCTCCATTCCCTTGTATCATTTCAGGGTAAAATCATATTCTCAAGTATGATACCAAAAACACCAAACTAACTGTAACTTAGTGAATGATCAAGAAGCCAAAGGAGAGTAGTGACTTTAAATAATTTCATGTGGTTATGAGTAGATCGCAATGCAGTAAAAAGTCTGTTGCATTATGTATGTGTGTGAGAGACAGAGAGTTTTTTTTTTTTTTCCTGTGAGGGCTGTTTTCTTTTACACATTATATCAGGTAAGACAGAATCCAGTATAACCTTCTTCCTTCAGGTGGGGTCACACTTCACTTGGGTGTGTACCCTGGTCTCACATGACTCAGAATTAAATCCTGATTCATCTAAGACAATCACTGAAACCCCAATCCCTTTGCCAGTGCCTAGCTTTAGGAAAAAATGTATGACTCAACCCTGGCCAATAAAATTAGAGAAGAATTACTCTGAGGTTTTTTGGGAAAGGCTTCCTCGATGATTAAAGAAAGATACACACCCCCTCTTGGACATTATTGTATCTGCATATTTTACCAGCAGCTGTGACAGCCTTGTTGGAGCATCCAAGGGAGCTAGTCTGAAGGAACCTAGCAAGCTGAGGATGCCGAGTGGATAGGTGGAAAGGACCTGGGCTTCTGAGGACATCCTTGTTCTGCCCAGTTAAGCAGCCCTAGATCCCTCCTATCTCGGAAAATCTTACGTGATATCATAAATTTTTCTTATTATGTAATCCTTTTTGTAATTTGTAATCCATTATTTGCAGTACTCTGATGGGTTTTTATTAGTTTAACATAGCTCTTGCCAATATCTTTTTTCATGGGCATGTCTAGAGCCTGTCTCCATGAATTCTAAGAGTCGCTTATAATAAAATTGACTATACCATGCACATTTATGCTAGGAAAATTCTGAGCCAAAAAATAAATGAACGAAAGTTAATTATTATTATATATTAGGATTTCCACTTCAGGCAAGGGTTTGTGGAGAATCACCTGGCTGCAAAATTTTGTCAAGATAAGTCTGTCAATTTTATTTTCAGAGTAAAAGCCCAGATGGTTTTCCACAACTTTCTCTACTTCCCTTTTTCCTCTACTCACCAGGAAAACCACAGAATTTTTTATGTTTGGATTTTATCAGCAACTTTAATTATGAAGCAGTTGTTCTTTCAACAAACATCAGTGAGCATTGGCTTAGTGAATCGCACTGCTCAGAACTGTATTCAGAATTGTATGGGGGATAGTGCCAATCCCCAAAGAGAACTAACAAGAAGGTCCCTTGACAAGCCGAGAGACAAGACCCACACTCATGAAATAGCTAGGAAAGCTAAGCACGCATATGAAACATAGCTCAAGCTGTACTATAAAGTTTCATGGAATAATAACGTATGTCTTGAAGATTAGAAAATATTCCTTAAAGGAGATGAACATAACCTTCTTTAGACTGTACGGGAAACCGGGAAAACAGAGGCCATGCCATATTAATCTTTCCTCAGATTCCGGTCCAGTGGTGGAATATAGTAGGGTGCTACCAATATTAGCTGAACCAGCAACTGAACTGTGCAGAAGTGTCAAGTGGATCCTCTAGTTCTTTATAACTCTGAATGCCAATTTATAAATCCAGGCATAATTTTATCAGTTACTTTGTTGTTGTTGTTAGTTGTCACCGAATTGCCCCTGACTGATGACGACCCCAGGAACAATGGAATGAAATTCTGCCCAGTGCTGCACCATCCCCATGTTAGGTTGTGGATTGGACCGCTGTAACCCACAAGGTGTTCATTAGCTAATTTTCAGAAGTAGACAACCAGGCCTTTCTTCCTAGTCCCTCTTAGTCTGGAATCTGTGCTGAAATCTGCTCAGCATCATAGCAACATATGAGCCTCTACTAACAACAGATGGATGGTGGCTGTGCATGAGGGTCATTGGCTGGGGCTCGAACCAGGGTCTCTAGCATGGAAGGCAAGAATGCTACCACTGAACCACCAATGCCTCTATCAGTTATCTTATTGATATAATAATCCCATGAGTTTATTGGAGTTTGATTAGTAACTGCTGCTAATCAGGAGTTTGCTTTATATATATATATATATATATTTTTTTTTTTTATTGTGTTTTTGGTGAAATTTTACACAGCAAATTAGGTTCCCATTTAACAATGTTTATACGAATTGTTCCATAACATTGGTTACAATTTTCACAATGTGTCAGCATTCTCAATATTTCCATTCTATTTGTTCTGTTTCCATTTGTCTAGCTTCCTTACCTTCTCATCTTTGCTTTTGGGTAAATGTTGACCGTTTGGACTCATACAGTTGATTGTTTAAGGGAGTACATGTCTCACAGGTGTTATTGTTTGTTTTATAAGCCAATATATTATTTGGCTGAAAAGTGACCTCCAAGAGCAGCTTCACTTTCAGGTTAAAACGGTATCTTAGGATGATAGTCTTGGAAGTTCCTCTAGTCTCTATCAGTCCAGTAAGTCTCGCCTTTTTCAGGAATTTAAGTTTTGTTCTACACTTTTCTTCCATGCTGTCCAGGACCTTTTATTGTGTCCCCGGTCAGAGTGGCAGATGACCCAATAAGCAAGGTATGCATGGGCTTACTTGTGCTTACTTACTAATCCATAGTGCACAGTTTCACATGGGTTTCATCACATCTTTGACAGCCTCTTTGAGCTTTCATTATTCTTGACTTAGCTTGATTCCCCTGACAAGCCCAGCCGTCCTGCACTACACAACTGCAATGGCCAAATTACGCCCACGTTGTCGACAGACTATAAAATATAGATATTAAAATACTCATTTTCATGTTCCACTTGATTCCTTTTGATTTCTTTCCTTGGTATGTTTAATTTTGGTCAGCGAAATGGAGGATTGGCCTCATGAGGTGATATTATAGAATGAAATAACATTACTGTGGGCTCTCATCCTTCCTTCTACCTCTCACTACTAAAAATAAATATTGTGAAAAGCAGTTCCCCCTCTGACATTGCATTTAAATGTCTTATCATAAAGTCCAGACTGGAAGGGCTTAAGGTAGTTCTGGAAAATTAGATTGCTATTAGATGTTTAAAGAATTGCTTGCCTCTCTTTCAGTATGCCTTTACCCTTAGTCTTGTGATGGAATTCTTTAATTCTTTTGCTCAATCAACCATTGATTGATCCAGGCAACTCACATTTTTTGAGGCTCTACTGTGTTCAAAGCACTATTCTGGCACAAGAGTTAAGAGAAATAATTAAGACATAGCCCTTCTCCACTAAGAGCTTAGAAACAGAGAAGATTCAATAAATACAAAATAAAGAGAAAATGAAATTAAAAGAAACTGCTACGAAGGCAGTGTGCTGATTGTCTAATTCTGATGGGGAGGCTTAGGGATGTTTTCCAGAAAAGTCAGTTTTTAAAATAAACCTTGAAGATTAGTTTTAATAATGAGAAAGGGGAAGGAAGGTAAGAATCAATAGATAGATCAGGGTCAGATTATGAAGACACTAATCTGCAATGCTGAGTGACATGAATGTAGAGGCACTGGAGAACACCACTTCAAGTTTTTTTTAGGAGTGGAGGTATTTGATTTTTTCTGAGTTTTAGATCACTCTTGGCAAATGTGTGGAGAATAGTTAATAAGAAGAGAAACTAAATTGAGACTGGTTAGGAGGGTGTTGTGATAATCCAGATGAAAGATAAGGAAGGATTGTATATTTTCTTGTCTGACTCTCCACTAAAATGTAAGCTCCATGAAGGCAGGGACTTTGCTTTGTTCACTGCTACACCCCAGCATTCATAACAGTGCCTGACATATAGTAAACTGTTCAATAAATATTTGTTGAATAAATGAATAAATAAGCCAATGAAAGAATAGATGAACGAATGAACTAAGGACAAAAATGCAGAGAAAAGGTCAGAAAGCGACATTTGCCTCAGAGATGTCATTTTTCCTTCTCTGTTGACACATACCTTAGCTAGGTAGTTTTCAAGTGCTGGCAATGGATAATGTTTGTTGGAAAACCTCCCAGACTCAGCTGCCTGTGCTCTTTCCTGACTCTGTGGCATCTGCTTCCTCAGCGTCCACCATTTTCCCACCATCTAAAACAGAGGTTGACAAACTATATCCCTTGGACGAAATTCATTCTACCACCTGTTTTTAATGACTTTTACACTTTTAAATGGTTAGAAAAAAGCAACAACAAAAAAGGGACACATGAAAATTATATTTAATTAAAATTGCACTGTCTGCAAATAAAGCTTTATTGGAACACAGCCATGTTCATTTTCTTACATATTGTCTATGGCTGTTTTACCCTACAATGGCAGAGCTGAGTAGCTGTGACAGAGACTGTATGCCCCCTTATAGAAAAAGGTTGACAACCCTTGATCTAGAAGAGCTCTCAGGAAATGATTTGAAGTTTATTCACAATAAGGAATAAATAGTTCATTAACGAAAGGTCCTACGAATTTTTAAAAAACTATAATAAATAAGAAGGAGCCTTAAATTAAAATAAAAAAAACAACAAAAAGGCACAATATTAACTGTGTCTTTTTGTTTGTTTTATTTTTTGTTTTAATTTAAGGCTTTGTCTTACACAGCTAATAATACTAAGGAGCCTTTGTGGTGCAATGGTTAAACATTGGGCTGCTAAGCAAAAGGTTGGCAGTTCAAATCTACCAGTAGTTTTACTCTGTCCAATAGGGTCTCTATGAGTCAGAATCAACTCCACAGCATTTTTTTTTTTTTTAATAATCTTAAACAAACAAAAACCTGTAGATTCCAACTCATACCAGCCACATGTGTTTCAGCATACAACTATGCTCCATAGGGTTTTCTTGGTTGTAATCTTTATAGAAAGAGCCCTGGTGGGACAAAGGCTAAGTGCTCAGCTACTAACCTAAAGGTTGAGCCCACCCAGTGGCTCTGTGGGAGACAGACCTGGCAATCTGCTTCTTAAAGATTACAGCCAAGAAAACCCTATGGGGCAGTTTTACTCTGTCATATGGAGTTGCTGTAGTCAAAAACAACTCCATGGCATCTAGCAACAACAGCAATCTTTATGGAAGTAGATTGCCAGTCCTTTCTTCTGAGGTGCCACTATGTGGATTTGAAACACCAACATTTCGGTTAGTAGTGCAAACTCTTTGAGACACCCAAGGACTTATTAATAATGTTAGCCACGTATTATGTCCACATCCTCAGCTAAGCACTTGGTTAGATAAAATGCATTCTCTCCTGTGCTTCCTACAAGGCTGCCACACTGACATCTCTGTTCTCGTCTTACACATGAGGAGCCTGAGCCGCAGAGGTTGGATGACCCTCCTCTGATCACAAAGCTAGCACAACACGAAGCCAGGATTTGAACCTACAGTGGTTTTTCTTCAAAACCACATCCTTTACTGTAACTTTATAATTTCAGACACAAGTCAGCAAGTAACGTTGGGCCTGTGGAGAAGAGAGAAGGGAAGTGGGATCTGCCTATTGTCCTTAAAATGGTAGTTTTCCGGGGCAGGAAAATGGAGAATTGCAGAACCAGGAAGCCTGGTATACCTCTTTTCCCATCACAGCACGGCTAGCTCAGCAGAGGAAGGTTAGGACCCACTGACCACCGTGGGCGGACCCACTGACCACCGTGGGCGACTGCTGCTCTAAGGAAGTATTATAGCTGCTGGCTGTCCTGCTGGAACTGGCTCACAGATGTGAAAGCACTGAGTCCAGGGACAATGAGCCAGTGAGGGCTTTATTAACCTCGGTGCTGCCAACTTCACTGCTGGCAAATGAAGGCTGGAGTTTGTGGGAAGAAGACAAAAAATCCAAGAAAACCTACCACAGGAGGAAGAAAAACTAGAAACACCTTGAGGGATGCAGCAAAATTACTCAAACAATCATAATTTCTAAAGCAAAAATGAAGCCTAAGAGACCAAAGATTGGCCATGAATTGGAAGTTTTACTTCCAAGCATAGATTCTGATCCATTACAGAGTCTAGGCTCTGGAGGTTTGTGGGGAGGAAAATGGGTCATTTAAAACCAAAAGTCTCCCGAACTGTCTTAATAGGGAAGCCAAGTTTCTGTGTGTTGCTGGTTGGGTAGTGATAAATGGCCGTCTTGGTTAGGTAAAAAGGTCCCTGGGTATTGAAAATGGTTTCTGCTTGACTATTAGTTAACCTAAAGGTTGTCGGTTCTAACCCACCCAGCGGCAATGTGGAATAAAGCCCTGCTGATCTGCTTCCATAAAGATTATAGCCAATAAACCTCAGTGGAGCTGCTCTACCCTGTAATACATGGGGTTACCATGAGTTGGAACTCACTCTAAGGCAACAGGTTTGGGGTATTTTGGTTAGGTAAACCCTGGGCTGGCTGGAGGTGATCTGCTGTGAACATGGGCCCCGCCACAGGTCTATAGCATCCAACTGCCTCTCCTGAGTAGGCAGGATGCCTGAGTCAGTGTGATGGTCAGCCCAGCCAGGCTACATGGCCAGGGTAGTATTGTCACAAGAATCTACTGTGCACTACCCACCCCCCAAAAAATATATATATACATTGCCATTGAGGCGATTCTGACCTATAGTGACCCTATAGGACTGAGTAGAACTGCCCCATAGGGTTTTCAAGCAGTGGCTGGTGGATTCGAACTGCCAACTTTTTGGTTAGCAGCCGAGCTCTTAACCACTGCACCACCAGCGGTGGTGGTTAAGAGCTGAGTGGTTAAGCCCTGAGTTGCACACAGTTAAGCGCTAGACTACTAGCTGAAAGGTTGGTAGTTTGAACCCACCCAGAGGTGCCTAGGCATTGTAAAATCTATCATTTATAAAATGCATGTGAGGAGACAGGGCTTAGAAAAATTTTGTGACTTACCTAAAGTCACAAATAACTCTGATTAAACCCCTACACTGTCAGGTTGCAAAACCCGTGCATTTCCCCTACTCTCTTTTAATTTCCTAGGACCGCTGTGACAAACTGTCACAAGGTGTGGTGGCTTTATTTATTATTATGTTATTGTGCTTTAGGTGAAAGCTTATGAAACAAATTAGTTTCCCACTCTATAATTTATACACAAAGTGTTTCCTGACATGGGAGGCAATCCTGCAATGTGTCAGCATTCTCTCCTTTTCCACCCTGAATTCCTCGTTTCCATTGGTCTGGTTTTATTGCCCCTTCCTGCCTTCTTATCTTTGCTTTTGAGCAGATGTTGCCCTTTTGGTTTTGTATAATCAATTGTTCTAAGGAGCACGTTCCTCATGGGTGTTATTGTTTGTTTTATTGCTATTGTTGTTAGGTGCCATTGAGTCAGTTCTGATTCATAGGTACCCCTATGTACAACAGAGCAAAACACTGCCTGATCCTGTGCCATACCCAAGATAGTTGTTATGCTTCAGCCCATTGTTGCAGCCACTGTGTTAATCCATCTCACTGAGGGCCTTCCTCTTTTTTGTTGATCCCCTAGTAAGCATGATGTCCTTCTCCATGGACTGGTCCCTCCTGATAACATGTCCAAAGTATGTGAGAGGAAGCCTTGCCATCCTTGTTTCTAAGGAGTATTCTTTCAAGACAGATTTGTTCGTTCTTCTGGAAATCCGTGGTATAGTCAATAATCTTCGCCAATACCATAATTCAAAAGTGTCAATTCTTCTTGGGGCTTCTTTATTCATTGTCCACCTTTCATATGCATATGAGGTGATTGAAAACACCATGGCTTGGGTCAGGAACATCTTAGTCCTTAAAGTGACATCTTTGCTTTTTAATACCTTAAAGAGATCTTTTGCAGATTTGCCCAATGCAATGCCTCCTTTGATTTCTTGACTGCTGCTTCCATGGGCATTGATCTTGGATCCAAGTAAAATGAAATCCTGAACAACTTTAGTCTTTTCTTTATTTATCATGATGCTGCTTATCAGTCCAATTGTGAGGATTTTTGTTTTCTTTATGTTGAGGTGTAATCTACAATGAAGGCTGTGGTCTTTGATCTTCATCAGTAAGTGCTTCAAGTCTACTTCACTTTTGGCAAGCAAGGTTGTGTCACCTGCATAACACAGGTTGTTAATGAGTCTTCCTCCAATCTTCATGCCGCATTTTTTCTTCACATAGCCCAGCTTCGTGATTATTTGCTTAGCATACAGATTGAATAAGTATAAGTATGGTGAAAGGACACAACCCTGACACAGACCTTTCCTGACTTTAAACCACGCAGCATCCCCTCGTTCTATTCAAATGACTGCCTCTTGGTCCATGTACAGTTTCCTCATGAGCACAATCAAGCGTTCTGGAATTCCCATTCTTCGCAATGTTATCCATAATTTGTTATGATCCACACAGTTGAATGCCTTTATAATTTGGCTGAAAGGTGATCTCTGGGAGTGGCTTCAGATCCAAGTTAGAAGGGTAAATAAGGGCCATAGTCCTGGGGGTTCCTCCAGTCTCTATCAGACCAGTAAGTCTGGTCTTTTTATGAATTTGGATTGTGTGCTACTTTTTTTTCTCCCGCTCTGTCTGGAAACCTCTACTGTGATCCTGGTCAGAGCAGTAGGTAGTGGTAGCTGGCACCATCTAGTTCTTCTGGTCTCGGGCTAGTTGAGGCTGTGGCTTCTGTGGGCTATTAGTCCTTTGGACTAATTGCTTCCTTGAGAGTTTGGTTTTCTTCACTTTCTTTTTTTGCTCCAGATGGGAAGAGACCAATAGTTGTATCTTAGATAGCCGTCTGCAAGCTTCTAAGACCCCAGATGTTACTCACCAAAGTAGGATGTAGAACATTGACTTTATGAGCTATGTTATGCCAATTGACCTGGATGTCCCCTGAGACTATTGTCCCCAGCCCTGAAGCCCAGTAACTCAGTCACATGAAGTGTTTAATTATGTCTAAGAAGTTTCCCTGACTGCGCTCCACTGTATGTAGAAACATCCACAACTTAGTCTACATATGCATGCGGGTATATTCCCACATGTCCCCCCATACCTATTCAGCATACATATCTGCCTATGTATTCACTTGTAAATTATTGTTTGTTATTACTGTTCTTACAGGGTTGTACATGTTGTGGTTTTTAGCATAGCAGCTTTTTTTTTTTTTTTTTTAATTCTTTCATACCTATCAGTGTCTTTCTTTGCCTTGGTCATGTTGTGCTGACTTCCCCCATATTGTATATTTCCTTTCCCTTCTCCAAAGTTAACATGTGTCTCCTACCTAGTTGGTGGTTTTTTCTACCTCCCCCTTTCATACCTGGTAACCATCAAAAAGTGTTTCTTTCCTTGTGTAAACCTATTCTTCACTTTTTATAACTGGTCTCATGCAATATTTGTCCTTTTGTGACTTATTTCATTCAGCTTAATGTCCTCCAGATTCATCCATGTCGTGCGATGTTTCACTGATTCATCATTATTCTTTATCACTGTGTAGTATTATTCTGTTGTGTGTATATACCACAGTTTATCTGTTCATCCATTGATGGGCATTTAGGTTATTTCCATCTTTTTGCTATTGTGAATAGCATGGCAATGAACATGAGTGTGCATATGTCTGTTGTGTTTTAGCTCTTATTTCTGTAGGATGTATGCCCAGGAGTAGGATTGCTGGATCATATGGTGCTTCCGTTTCTAGTTTTTTAAGGAAGCATCATATTGTTTTTCATAGTGGTTGTACCATTTTGCATTCCCAACAGCAGTGTAAGATAGTTCGGATCTCCCCACAGCCTCACCAGCGTTTACTACATTTTGATTTTTTTTTTTTTTTGTCAGTGCTGTTATTGCTGACATGAGAAGGCATCTCATTGTAGTTTTGATTTGCCTTTCTCTAATGGCTAATGGGAGCCCTGGTCATGCAGTAGTTAAGAGCTTGGCTGCTAACCAAAAGGTCAGCAGTTCAAATCCACCAGATGCTCTTTGGAAGCCCCATGAGGCAGTTCTACTTTGTCCTATAAGATCGCTATGAGTTGGAATAGACTCAACGGCAATGGGTTTGGTTTGCTTTGGAATGGCTAATGATTGCAAGCATCTTTTCATGCGTTTGTTAGCCACCTGAATACCTTCTTCGGTGAAGTATCTGTTCATGTCTTTTGCCCAGTTTTTAATTGGATTGTTTGTCTTTTTGTTATTGAGGTGTTAAAGTTTTCTACAAATTTTAGAGATTAGAACCTTGCTGGATATGTTGTAGCCAATTTTTTTTCCCCAGTCTGTGGGTTCTCCTTTTACTCTTTTGAAGAAGTCTTTTGATGAGCATAAATGTTTAATTTTTAGGAGATCCCAGTTGTCTAGTTTATCTTCTGCTTTTGTGCATTTTTTGTTATGTTTGGTATTCTATTTATGCTGTATATTAGGGCCCTTAGCATTCTTTTTGTTTTTTCTCACATAATCTTTATAGTTTTAGGTTTGACATTTAGGTCTTTGATCCATTTGGAGTTAGTTTTTGTGTACGGTGAGATGGATATCCAGTTTTGCCAGCACCATTTGTTAAAGAGGATTTCTCTTCTCCATTTAATGGACTTTTACCGTTTGTGGAAGATCAGCTGCCCATAGGTGGATGGATGTACTTCTGAGTTCTCAATTCTGTTCCACTGGTCTATGTGTCTGTCACTATACCAGTACCAGGCTAATCTGACTACTGTGGCTTTATAGTAGGTTCTGAGATTGGCGAGTATGAGGCCTCCAACTTTGTTCTTCTTCTTTAATAATGCTTTACTTATCTGGGGCTTCTTTTTTTCCATATAAATTTAGTGACTAGTTTTTCCATCTCATTAAAGAACATTGTTGGAATTTGCATTGTATTTGTTGATTACCTTGGGTAGTACTGACATTTTCACAATGTTAGGGTTCTTATCTCTGAGCATGGTTTGTTTTTCCATTTATTTACCTCTCTTTTGGTTTCTTGCAGTAGCATTTTGTGGTTTTCTTTGTATAAGTCTGTGACATTCCTAGTTAGATTTATTCCTAAGTATTTTATCTTTTGGGGGGCTATGGTAAATGGTATTATTTTCCTGATTTTCCTGTCAGAGTTCTCTTTGTTAGTGTAGACAAATCCAACTGATTTTTGTACAGAGTGGGTAACTTTAAACAAAAGAAATTTCTCATCTCACAGTTTTGGAGACTAGATGTCCACAGCAACATGTCAGCCAGGCCGTGTTCCCTCAAGACATTAAGGGAAGATCATTTTTGTCTCCCCAAATTTCCAATAGCCCCAAGGGTTCCTTGGTGTGTAGATCCATCTTCATATGGCCATCCTTCTTCTGTCTATCTCTCTGTGTCTCTGCTCTTTTCTAAGGACTCCACTCAGATTAGATTAGGACCTAGCATATTCTAGTATGACTTTACCTTTAACTGATCACATCTTCAAAGGCCCTATTTTCAAACAAGTTCACATTTACATGTACCAGGGAGTTAAGACATCATCATATCTTTGGGGGAGACATTATTCAACCCATTATACTCTCTAAAACTGTATGTGACCCAGATGTCCAGTAATGGCTCTTTAAAAAAATTTATTGCAGTCTACAGAGTGACTAAGGAGCTAGCTGTGGATATACATCTGCTCTCACATTTATAGCAATACATGGCGATGACAAAACTTTAAAGGGGGTCAATATTTCCTCAAAATCTATCAATCAATGTCTGGAGGATGTGAATATGTGATCCAGGACAGAAAAAAAGATTCATGTTTAAAGAAGCTAAGGAGAAAAAAGAAGAAGTTAGGGAAACACTGGGTTACATAATTGTAAATAGGTTTATTTACCACTGAACCTCCTAGACCTTTTAATTCGCTTACATATACTGTGAATATCTAAAAGGTAAATATACGAGCAGTGTCCCAAATGTATTTGACCGTGTAGCACACGCCTCCCATCCCCTAAATTCATGGTGCGCTCAGGCAAGCAGCATTTGATGAAACACATTTGGGGCATCACTGGTCTAAATATACACTGAAATTCCAGCAAGACTAAGACAGGTCTTCCAAAGTACACACTATTTAGAGAAGACTGAAAAATTCTCCTTACGACAGGAGATGTGTAGATGAGACCTCATCACCTGTCATACTGAGAGAGAAAACAGTTTTTCATGCTTGAACATTTGCTACTTAACCAAAGTAGTCACACCCAGGTGAAAACCTGAAGCAAACCTGAGCGATGGTGATTAGGAAGTTGTGAGAACACCTGCCAAAACTGTGTTTAAAGAGCAAGGTCTCCTGTTTTCAACCTCCTTGGAAAGCTTAGAGTCCTTTTCTGAGGCAAGGACCTGTTACCATGTAGACCGCTCCATCAGAGTAGCTGGTCAGTGCGGCAGGGGCAAGCAGGTCAAAGCCCTAGCCCATCTGTGCTCTCAGCAAATACTGGGGTCCCTGCTCCAAGAGCAGGATGAAGGTGGTCACAGGGCCAGAAGGGGCCCAGGTGACACCATGAAAAGAGCACAGCTCTGCCTCCAAGATCTTTGGCCATAGTTTGGTAACAGGAATCACATTCTTCCTTTGTGTCCCCAATCTACCATACAGTCCTGCACGTTCGGGTTTTGCCACCTTTGAAACTCTTCCTGAACCAGGAGTTTTATTGTTTATTTTTAATCAGAACCATTCTTCCAGAAAGTCTTTGCTCCCCTTCATTTTCACATCATCAGTTTTATTTTGCTTGTTTCACTCACTTCTAGGAAATACCCGAAGTTTGGCCATCTTCTATCTTAAGCTGCCTTCTCACCTGACAGTCTTCTCCATTTTCCAATGGCTTCTAGTACATTTTGGGAGTTTCTCATTCTAGACTTTATTTATCTAGATAAAACAGTCCAATGGCTGAAGCCCTACACCCTGCCAATGTGGCACGAGGGTGGATTTCAGTGTCCACAACACATCTGCCTTAAGATGATTACAAACAAAGCAGTTTAATGTTGCAAGGGAGAGGCCAACCTCTGAGGCAGCCTGCCTGGCTATGAAGAACCTGTTAGCTGTGACTCTGGGCAAGTAACCAATCTTTTGTGCCTCATTTTCCTGATCTATAAACTGGGGAAAATACTACCTAGCTCACTTGGTTATTATAAGGGTTAATTGAATTAACACATCTTAAATGCTTACAACAGCACCTAGAACACAGTAAAAGAACAAAACAAAACAATCAAACCCATCAAACCAGCTGCCGTGACCTCGACCCTGACTCGAGGCCAGCCCGTGTATTTCAGAGCAGAAATGTGCTCCCTAGGGTTTTTAATAGCTGATTTTTTGGAAGCAGATCACCAGGCCTTTCTTCTGAGACATTTGTGGGTAGATTCAAACTTAGCAGCCTACTGTGGTACATGTTTGCACAGCCAAGGGACACCTAAAGCTCATTAAGTACCATATAATCATTAAATAGCTGTTATTATTTCCACCGTTAAAATAACAAAAACATCTTAGAATAATTACCTTTTTTTTCTCTTTCTAAGGCCCAGATTATATAAAGGATCACCTACCTAAAATTCATCAGCACTCTTCTTACATAGGAGAAAAGCGTCCGGTATCAGAAAAAACTGGAGATCTCAGATATTTATGGAGGCCCGACCCAAACAGAGGCTTAGCAGCAAAATATAAACACAACTATGTTGGTGAAATTGGTTGGGGAATACCTGAGTATGATTTTATCAACAAATCAAATATCGAGTCTGGCTTTCACATCAAGGTATTGCTCTTACATTTATGCTTTTCATAGTACGTTGTTTTCTAATTTAATTCTTCGTGAATTTTCTTCCATTGGAAACATCATATGCTTGATCTGCCATTGAGAAGTAATAAAAATTTATTTTTACAGAATGATAAACGTGCAAATAAATGTACCTGCTACCACAATTCCTTATGAGCCCCTCTAATGTACAAGGGAAGAGATATGCAGAAAGGAAGCCGCGGATAACCCAAAAGCGTTCATCTTCGACTTTGGAACACATTCAGATTCAAACTTATGCTGAGACATTCACACAGCTTTCCCTCATCTGAGCACTGCCTTGTGCGTGGATGGTGTGAAAGAAGAAGCCGGTGCTGGACACAATTCACAGAGCTAAAAACGAACGAGTCACAGTTCCTCAAAATCTACTGTGGTGATAATGTCTTGCAGTGGGTAATCCAGGATAAGTAGCTAGTGGCTTCTCAGAAACCTTATTTTATTTCGTTTTGGTGATGTGGCTGCAGGCATGAGCCCATACAGTCTCCCCTGGAGCAGAAGAGAGCACAAGTGATTTTAGAAGTAAAATCTGAAAATTCAGGTATTATTTTCTAAGCAGGCTTTTGCGTTATTGGGAAATCGAGAACGTATCTATTACACAGTAATCTGATTTCCTCAAGCCTTATAAGGTAAAAAAAAAAAAAAAGGTTAACAAAAAGAAAGGTATTTGCTGGCCCAATCTGAGGCAGGCAGGGCCATGGTGGCTCAGTGTTAGAATTCTTGCCTTCCATGCAGGAGACTTGGTTCCATTCCTGGCCAGCGTACCTCATGCGCAGCCATCTGTTGGTGGAGGCTTGCGTGTTGCTGTGATGCTCAACAGATTTCCGCAGAGCTTCCAGACGAAGATGGACTAGAAGGAAGGGCCTGGCAATCTACTTCTGAAAATCAGTCTATGAAAACCCTATTGATCACAGCAACTGATTTTGGAGATGGCACAAGACCAGGCAGCGTTTCCTTCCCTTGTACAAGGGGTCATTCTAAGTTGAGTTGACTGAGCAACAGCTAACAATAACATCGGTAACAATAACCTGTGGCAGTAAAGAAGAGTAGTTGGGAACTCAATCTTTGAAGTCAGGCTGATGCAGCTTCAAATCCTGACTCTGGTTCAGGTCGAGCTCTGTGACGGTGGGTTTACCTCACTATGCTTCTGTTTTCCTCTCTTCCACAAGGCAGTGCTCAGAGTGCCTGCTTCACAGGGTCATTCGCATCTCTATCCTGCTTCTGCAGCTGCTAGCTGTGTGTGGCCTTGGGCAAGTGCCTTAACCTCAAACTTGGTTTCTTTATTATGAAATATTAGTATCTACCTTACTGAGCTGTTGTGAACACTAACCAGTTAACACTTGTAAAGTGTTGGGAACAGGTCTGACACATAACAAGGGCTATATGTGTTTAGCATCATTATTGTCACCTCTTGAAGATTAGAAATGGAAACACAAAGGACACACTAAGCACGATGCCTGGCACATGGTTGACATCCAAACTGTGATTATTAGTGTTGTGGCTGTTGCATTTGATGTTATTCAGTGTCAATTAAACAGAAAGAACTATGTCGTTCTTAAACTGTGTCCTATGACTCTTAGGGCATTAAAGATGAAGATCAGAACTTTGACTAAATATTAAACTGGCCACGAGCACGAAGAGTGCAGCTTGAGAGTAAGGCAGCTGGTTTTAATAGAGTCAAGAACTTTTCCTGCTTTGTTGCTTCTCGTTGGTGACACCCGGCCTCTGTGGACAGCCCTCAATCTGTCTGACCATCTTGAGTGTGTATAGCTTCTCTTCTTTCTTCATCTTTAACTTAACGACATATTTTTCTGCTCCAACGAAGTGAAATCAAGCGTTCCTGGGTCTTTGAAAACAGGTAGGAATCTAACAGACATGATGGCAGCGAGTTAGCTTTCCAAGAAGGTGTTTATGCAGCTTCTTTTGTGAGCAATTCACAGACTGCTTTACGTCACTGCTCTGCTCGGCTCTGCTCGGGAACAGGTCCTCTCTGTCTCCGAGGGGCTAAGTGGGAGCTGTCCGATGGTTTTCTTCCCACGCTGCGGCACACTCAGAGCTTGGTCTTTTTTGGCACACACTGCAAGGGATACTGCTCATTAGCTATGCCCTTTCTTGGCCCCTTGGTCCTGGCATTTTGAGAGTAATTGTTTCCAAAGATCTACCTGCCTCTGTTAGCTTTCGCCCACAATGCTGAAAGGGTTACTTTAACCTGGAGCTTTATGATGACAACAGAAAGATTCACTGAGAATGACTAGGCGTATCTGCAATGAAGCACATACAATTTACGTAGGTTAAGGCCTACACTGGATTGTGTTGGAGTCCCTGGGTGATGCAATCTATTAAGCGCTAAACTACTAACTGAAAGGTTGGAGGTTCAAACTCACCCAGAGGTACCACCTCATGCTTCCAAAAGGTCACAGCCTTGAAAACCTATGGAGTGCTGTTCTACTCTGCACACATAGAGTCTCAATGATTCCCACTGGACAGCAACCTTTTTTTTTTTTTTGGCTTGTTTGTTTGTTTTGAAGGCTTGGATTTCAGCCCCAGGACTGCTTATCTCCCCTTCCACATCCAAGGCACACCACCCTTTCTATACCCAAGGCAGATCACAGTGTTCTTTTTTGAATCTAGACTCAGACTTTGATTCTTATTGACCCAGTGCTTCAGGCACCCACTTCTGATCAACTGGACTTGACACATGACTTAACACTTGAACATGCACATGCTCACACATGCATGCAAGTGTGTGCAAATACACACACCCCAGGCATACAAACATGTGCCTGATTACAAATGATATGCAGTAGTGCCCCTTCATCTGTGGGAGATACGCTCTGAGACACCCTGCGAATGCCTGAAACCGCAGATAGTACCGAACCCTATAGATGCTACAAGCTGTCCTGTACATACATATACCTATGATAACGTTCAATTTATAAATTAGGCACAGTAAGAGGTTAACAATAATAATAACAACAATAATAAAATAGAGCAATTATAACAACATACTGTAATAGAAGTTATGTGAATGATGGAGCAGGATGGCCTCAGATTTCATCATGCTACATGTTTATTTAACATTCTTGATACTTGATTGACCGTGAGTAACTGAAACCACAGAAGATGAAACTGTGGCTGGAGGGGGGCTACTGTACATATCTGGCATTAACTTGTGCCCATTCTCACTAGAGCTCTTATAAATTCCTCGTTGTTGCTGTTAGCTGCCATCTAGTTGCCCCTGACTCGTGATGAGCCCATGCTCAGTGAAACAAAATGCTTCCTAGTTCTGCATCATCCTCGTGATTGCGTGTAGATCAGCTGGTTGTGATCATAGGGCCAATTACTGTAATTTAGGGAAAGATCTCCTCAATCTACTTTCTGTTCTTCTGGTTCCTTGTCTTTCACTGGACCTCTTCCTCAATCCTCACTCTTCCTTATCCTGTGATGGTCCAAATCAAGATGGCCACTTCTTTGTTTCAGTCTAACTTTAGAGTGTGTCTTACTGGAATTGCTCAGAACTTAGATTTTAAGCACAAACTTAGATTTTAAGTGTGTACTGGATTTTTACAGACCCAACACCTGCTGTTCCTAGTTTACTGCTCTAAGGTTTGTCTGAGGTTGGCAGCTAAGGAAGCCCAGGCACCTCCGATAGACTCTTAGTAAAATGCCTGGAGCAGCTGCTTCTTACCTGGGATTGCTACCCCCAATATGGGGCACCGGGAGGGTTTTGTAGATCATCTGGCTTTTGAAAGGAAGACAATATCTTCCAGGCTAAATGTCACCTGAAAAATCTTCCCCTGCATTGGAGAGGTCAGTAAAAATCACGGTATCGGGTTTCATTTCTGGATATTCTGTGGTGAGCCAGTTCCTACTCACTTTTATGCAGGCTAGAATGCCATAATAATACACGCGTATATAAGCCAGGAATGATCACAGCTGTTGTTATCATCTCAGATGTAAGAGCAGCACATTTTTTTTTTCTTTTTTAATTTTGTCTCTGCTAAACTATAAACATTGTTTATATGAGTGAGTCCTTTGGTTTCAACCCAGTGCTACACTAAGTAGCTTTTCTCACTGCATCTTAGCTGGTCATGCCTCCTCTTCCCTGGCCTTTTTTTAATCCAAACTTCGACAGGGTCACCTGGCTTCCTGATGCCCCTTTTCTGCTCTTGCATTCTGACTGCACTCTGATTTAAGTCTTTTGGTTTCCCCACAAAAAGAATGCTATAATGGACTTGAGGACTGACTCTTCATAGGTGTGATCCCCAAAATAATATTAAATCAGTTATCATAATGTGTATTATGACCAGTACATTATGCAGTACAACAATTTTAAAAGTCTATAAGGCAGTAAGGAGAACTACAGCAACCCAGCAATATTTTTATATTTTATGCAAAATAAGATACTAAAAACCAAAATTTTCAAGGCTTTGAAATTTCTACCTCATATTTTACTGTAACAAATTCCAGTGTCATGAAATACAGAGGGCTTCTTTGTGACTATTTTAAGGACATTTGAATAGATTTCTGATGGGATATTGAGTTTCTTGATGGCTGTCAAATAAATTGGTCCAAGGTTGTTTATTATATTAGGCATTTTCCTCAGTATGAATTTACTTAGAGAAAGAAAACATAAAAAGAGCTACCGTTGGAGAGATGGAGCCAACATGGCTCTATAGACAGAAGCATCCATGCTGTCCCTCTGCAGCAAAGAGCCAAAAAACTAAGTAAAACAGATATAAGTGTCAATCCTAGAATCCTAAGCATCAAAAGAAGGGATAAAGAACAGATCACACCCTGAATGGAAGAAGAAACTGAATGAAAACAGAGAATGAGGAGAGATATGGGGTGGAGGTCCTGTGCCAACTGACATGGCACGGCTTAACCATCTTGGAGGACAGTCAAGGACCCTGGACAAGGAGTATAGGAAGGCAACTCCATAGAGCTCCCAACAGGAGACAGGGCACCTGGTAACCAGGAAAACACACTTTCCCACCCCTCACCCTTATGCCCCGTATGCCGCCCTCAGCTCTTCCTGACAGGCCACACTGTGCCACTCGGCTAGGGCACTACCAGCCTGCTGTCAACCTGGATCTGCCCCATACCCACCCGTTGACTCCTGTCTTACCATTTTTTCCTTTTCTTCCTTTTTTTTCTCCCTCCCACCTAACACCATACAGCAACCCCACTCCTTCCTATCAGGCAACACTGTGCCACTTGGCTAGAGCCATCACCCCAGGTTCACCCTGTTCCCACTAGCCAGGAACCTTTGTGCCATTTTTCTCCTTTCTTCCTTTTCTTTCTCCCTGCCATTTAGCTCCATATGACTCCTCAACCCCCCTTGCACTGGTCCACCAGCTACCCCTTTCTTTCCTCTCCCTTTCTTTTCTTTTTTATTCCCTATACTTAGCCCTGTACACCACTCCCCCTTTCTGCTGGCCCTCAGGGTGCCACCACAGCTAGAGCATCCTTGACTCAGGCCCACTGCCCTACCCAGCTTGCCCTGCCCCTCCTCTGTTGCCACTTAAACAGCTGCTGAACAGAGGGAAATGATCCCATACCACCCCATCTCCAATACCTCCACCTCTCTGGTGTGGGGCTGTGAATGCTTTCACACCACTGGATCAACACCAGAAGGCAGACAGCAGCCATCCAGTCCACCCTCACCCACCTGACCAAACCAGTGTACAGCAAAGCAGACTCACCCTGCTTGCTGTTGCCCTGCCCACCAGGACAAGTTGATGAGAGCTATTGGGCCCATGACAAGCAAGTAGCAAAGTATGTCTGGCCTGCCTGCCCTGACATATCAAAACAAAACAAAGAAGCAAGAAGAAACAAATGAACACACAATCAATAAATACAAAAATAATACTTCAAAGTCTGAGAGACAGCAGACAATATCAAAACACATAAAAGCACAGGACAAGATGACTCCAGCAAGTGACCAAAATAAAGAAATATGACCTTCTGGTAGAAGAAAAGACAGTGGAATTCTCTCATATGGAATTCAAAAGACTAATATTTAGGGCTCTCCAGGGAATTAGGGAAAAGATCAAGGAAAACACAGACAAAACCAAGGAAAAAATAGACAAAATCATGGAAAACATGGACAAAAACCAATGAAAAATCAGCAAAAATCAAGGAAAACACAGAGAAATCAATAGAAGAATTCAGGAAAATAACACAAGAACAAAATGTCAAAATAGATAAACTGTTAGAAATCATACAAAAATAGCAACTAGAAATCCAAAAGATAAATAGCAAAATTTTGAAAACGGACAAATCGATGGAGGGTTTTAGGAGCAAATTTGAAACAATGGGAAGACAGAATCAGCGAGGTTGAAGACAAATCCATGGACATCACTTTGCTTATGGAAAAATCAGAGAACAATAAAGAAAAATGAAGAGAGTCTAAGAATTATGTGGGATACAGTCAAGAGCAAAAATTCGCATGTGATCAGAGTTCCAAAAAACGGGGAGTAAACTGAAAACACAGAGAAGATTGTTGAAGATTTGCTGGCAGAAAATGTCCCAAATATCACAAAAGACGAAAAGCTGACCATTCAAGAAACTCAATGAACCTCTTAAAGGATAGACTTCAAAAGAAAGTCACCAAGGCATATTGTAATCATACTTGCCGAAACCAAAGACAAAGAAAGAACCCAGGGAGCAACTCGGGAAAAACAAAAAGTCATTTACAAGGGGAAAAAAATAAGATTAAACTCTGATTACTCCACAGAAACTATACAGGCAAGAAGGTAATGGAATGACATACATAAAATCTTGAAAGAAAAAAACTGCCAACCAAGAATAATATATCCTGAAATTTTTTCTCTCAAATACAATGATGAAATTAGGAGATTTCCAGATGAATGGAATTGTAAAAACTAAACCAAATTTTAGAGAACTGTTAAAGGGAGTCTTTTGGTTAGAGAATCAACATCGGACTATAGCCAGAGTCTGGAACACAAGACAGCATTGAAAAAACATATATAGCCACATATAAACCTAGGCAAAGAATTCTCAATAATAAAACAAAGCTAAAAGACTAATATGGAAACAGAGATGTCAATCTGTAAATGATGACAAAGTCAAAACAATAAAAGGGGAGTAAATGATGTAAGTACAGAACTTTCAAATGGAGAAGATGTCAAGGAACTTTCAAATAATAAAAGACTGATTCACACTTAGGAAGATAAGAGTAAATTTCAAGGTAAGTACAAAGAAAGTTAACAAATCTACTCATCAGAATAAAAAAGAAGGAGAACATAAAGAATGACTAAACATAAAATCTATAAAAATGAAAGAAAAGAAAACCCACAGAAAAAGTAATTCCACACTGGACAGTAAAAGGGACAAAGAAAATGTCAGCACCACAAAATCAACAAACCATTGACCAAACTGACAAAAAAAAAAAAAAAAGAAAAAAAAAAAACAGGAGAGGAAGCAAATAAGACAAATAAGAAGATGGGGGATGTTACAACAGACACAACTGAAATGAAAAGAATCATAACAGAATACTATGAAAAATTATACTCCAACCAATTTGAAAACCAAAGGAAATGGACAAATTTCTGGAAACACACTACCAATCAAAATTAACACAAACTGAGAAAACCTGAACACACCCATAGCAAGAGAAGAGATTGAAGAGGTAATAAAAAAAAAATTTCCAACAAAAAAAGCCCTGAACGGATGGCTTCATTGGAGAATTCTATCAAATATTCAGAGAATACCTCACACCAATACTGCTCAAACTATTTCAGAGCATAGAAAAGGAAGGAATACTCCCAGATTTATTCTATGAAGCCAGCATAACCCTGATACCAAAGCCAGGTAAAGACACCACAATAAAAAAAGAAAGAAAGAAAATTACAGCTCAATATCTCTCATGAATATAGTTGCAAAAATTCTTAACAAAATTCTAGCCAATAGAATTTGGCCTCATATCAAAAAAAACAAAAATACACCATGACCAAGTGGAATTCATATCAGGCATGCAAGGATGGTTCAACATTAGAAAATGAATCAATGTAATCCACCACATAAATAGAACAAAAGAAAAGAATCACATGATCATCTCAAACAACACAGAAGAGGCATTTGATAAAGTGCAACACCCATTCATGGTAAAAAATCTCAGTAAAATAGAAACAGAAGGAAAATTCTTCAACACAATAAAGGGCATCTATACAAAACCAGGAAACCATGGTGGCATAGCGGTTAAGAGCTACAGCTGCTAACCAAAAGGTTGGCAGTTCAAATCCACCAAGTGCTTCTTGGAAACCCTATGGGGCAGTTCTACTCTGTCTTATAGGGTCACTAGGAGTCAGAATTGACTTGTTAACAGTGGGTTTTTGTTTTTTGATACAAAACCAACAGCCAATATCATTCACTACAGAAAGAGACTGGAAGTATTTCCCATGAAAACAAGATCAAGACAAGGTTGTCTTTCATCACCACTTCTATTTCACATTGTGCTGGGAGTCCTAACTAGAGCAATGAGGCAAGAAAACGAAATAAAGGGCATTCTAATTGGGAAGGAAGAAGTAAAACTATTCCTATTCACCGATAATATGATCCTATATGCACAGAACCACAAAGATACCACAAGAAAACTGCTGAAATTAATAGATTCAGCAGAGTAGCAACATACCAGATTAACATACAAAGATCAGTTGGATTCCTATACAATAACTATGAGAACTTCAAAAAGCAAATCAGGAAAACAATACCATTTATAATAGCTCTAAAAAGATTAAAAAAAAAAAATCTTAGGAATAAACCTAACTGGGATGTAATAGACCTATACAAAGAAAACTGCAGAACACTATTGTAAGAAACCAAAAGAGACCTACATAAATGGAAAAACGTACCATGTTCATGGATAGGAAGACTCAACATTGTGAAAATGTCAATCCTACCCAAAGCGATCTACACATATAATGCAATCCTGATCCAAATACAACAACATTCTTTATGGAGATGAAAACACTACCAACTTTTTTTGAAAGGAAAGAGGCCCTGAATAAGCAAAACATTATTGAGGAAAAAGAACTAAGTAGGAGGCTTCACACTACCTGATCTCAGAACCTGTTATAAATCCAGGGTAGTCAAAACAGCCTAGTAGTTGTACAATGACAGACACATAGACCAATGGAACAGAATCAAGAACCCAGATGTAAATCCATCCACCCATGGTCAGCTAATCTTTGACAAAGGACCAAAGCCCATTAAGTGGGGAAAGCACAGTCGTTTATGTGTGTGTGTGATTTTGCTATGTGTTGTGAATCCTACCTCTGTGATGCCCATAAAGCAGGATTAGAGGCAGTTACATTAATGAGCCAGGATGCAATCTACAAGACTAGGTTGTATCTTGAATCAATCTCTTTTTATTTACGTATTTATTTTTATTTTACTTTAGATGAAGGTTTACAGAACAAACTAGCTTCTCGTTAAACAGTACATACATTGTTTTATGACATTGGTTAACAACATCATGACATGTCGACACTCTCCCTTCTCGACCTTGTGTTCCCTATTACTAGCTTTCCGGTCCCCTCCTACCTTCTAGTCTTTGCCTCTAGGCTGGTGTGGTCCTTTAGTCTCCTTTTGTTTTATGAGCCTGTCTAATCTTTGGCTAAAGGGTGAACCTCGGGAGTGACTTCATTACTGAGCTAAAAGGGTGTCCAGGGATCATACTCTCAAGGTTTCTCCAGCCTCTGTCAGGCCAATAAATCTGGTCTTTTTTTGTGAGTTAGAATTTTGTTCTACATTTTTCTCCTGCTCTGTCCGGGACCCTCTACTGCAAGCCCTCTCAGAGCAGTCAGTGGTGGTAGCTAGGCACCATCTAGTTGTACTGGACTCAGCCTGGTAGAGGCCATGGTAGTTGAGGTCCTTTAGTCCTTTGGACTAATCTTTTCCTTGTATCTTTAGCTTTCTTCATTCTACCTTGCTTCCGAAGGGGCGAGACCAGTGGAATATCTTAGACGGCTGCTCACAGGCTTTTAAGACCCCAGATGCTACTCACCAAAATAGAATGTAGAACATTTTCTTTATAAACTGTTTTGCCAATTGAGCTAGATGTTCCCCAAGGCCATGGTCCCCACAGCCCTCAGCCCAGCAATTCAGCCCCTCAGGGAGTTTGGATGTGTCTCTGGACCTCCATGACCTTGCCTTGTGCAAGTTTTGCTGGCTTCCCCAGAGAGACAGTCTTTTTAACAAATGGTGCTGGCAAAACTGGATGTCCATCTATAAAAAAATGAAATAGGACCCACACTTCACACCATACACAAAAACTAACTTGAAGTGGATCAAAGACCTAAATTTGAAACCTAAAATTATAAAGATTATGGAAGAAGAATTAGGAAGAACACTAGAAGCCCTAGTACATGGCATAAACTTCATACAAACCATAACTAACAACGCAGAAATACCAGAAGATAAACTAGATAACTGGGAGCTACTGAAAATTAAATAGTTATGCTCATCAAAAGGCTTCAGGAAAAGATTTAAAAGAAAAACTACAGACTGGGAATGAAATTTTTGGTTAGAACATATCTGACAAGGGTCTAATCTCTAGAGAAAACTGTCACCTCAACAACAAAAAAACAAATAATCCATTTATAAAATAGGCAAAGGATATGAACAAACACTTCACCAAAGAAGACATTCAGGTGGCTAATAGACCCATGAGGAAATGCTCGAGATCATTAGCCATTAGAAAAATGCAAGTCAAAACCTTGACATTACTGGCACTAATCAAAAAAACAGAAAATAACTAATGTTGGAGAAGTTGCCGGGAGATTGAAACTCTTTTCCACTGCTGGTGGGAATACAAAATGGTATAACCACTATGGAAAATGATACGATGCCTCCTTAAAAAACTGGAAAATAGAAATACCATCAAAACCAAAAAACTGAACCCAGTGCCATCAAGTCGATTCCTACTCATAGCAACCCTATAGGACAGAGCAGAACTGCCCCATAGAGTTTCTAAGGAGTGCCTGGCAGATTCAAACTGCTGACCCTTTGGTTAGCAGCCGTAGCAGTTAACCACTACACCACCAGGGTTCCCAGAAATACCATAGGATTCAGTAATCTCACCCCTAGGAATATATCCTAGAGAAATAAGAGCTGTCACACAAATAGACATAAGCACACCATGTTCATTGCAGCATTATTCACTCTAACAAAAGGATGGAAACAACCTAAGTGCCCACCAACAGGTGAATGGATAAACAAATTATGGTACATACCTACAATTGAATACTACGCAATGATAAGGAACAATGATGAATCCAAAAAACATCTCACAAGATGGATAAATCTGGACGGCATATGCTGACTGAAATAAGTCAATCACAAAAGGACAAATGTCGTATGAGACCACTATTATAAAAACTCAAAAAATGTTTACACACAGGAAAAAAAAAACTTTGATGGTTAGGAGGGAGGGAAGGGGTGGGGAGGCAAAACCACTAACTAGATAGTAGATAAGTGTTAACTTTGATAAAGGGAAAGACAATACACAATATAGGGGAAGTCATCACAATTTGACCAAGGGCAAGCCATAGAAGCTTCCTAGACACATCCAAACACCTTGAGAGACCAAGTTACTGGGGCTGAGGGCTGGCAACCATGGTCACAGGGAACATCAAGGCCAACTGATGCAACATAGTTCATAAAGAAAATGTTCTACATTCTACTTTGGTGAGTAGTGTCTGGGGTCTTAAAAGCTTGTGAGCAGCCATCTAAAATACATCTGTTGTCATCATCACGTTGGAGCAAAGGAGAAGGAAGAAAACCAAAGATATAAGGGAAATATTAGTCCACCACCCATGGCTCTGACAGGGATCACAATAGAAGGTTCTGGACAAAAAGGGAGAAAAATGTAGAACAAAGTTGAAATTCACAAAAAAGGACCAAACTAACTGGTCTGACAGAGTGGAGGGACACCCAAAACTACAGCCCCCAAACACCTCGCTAACTCAGAACTGAAGACACTCCCAAAGTTTATGTTTTAGCCAAAGATTAGACAGGCCTGTAAGACAAACAATAACACACGTGAGGAACATGCTTCTTGGTTCAATCAAGTATAGAAGACCAAATGGGCAACACCTGCCCAAAAGCAAAGATGAAAAGGCAAGAAGAGGCAGGAAACCTGGACAAATGGACCCAGGGAATCCAGGGTGGATCCAGGGTGGAAAGAGTGAGAGTGCTGATGCATTATGGGGATTGCATCTGATGTCACAAAACAATTTGTGTATAAATTTTTGAATGAGAAACTTATTTGCACTGTGAACTTTCACCTAAAACACACACACACACAAGCTACCATTGACTGTTTATTATGTAAGGGAGATACTGTGATTATCTCTATTTTACAGATGAAGAAACTGAGGTAGCAACACTTGAAGTTAGTTGCCTGAGGCAGCACAGCTAATGAATGGTGGAGTTAGGTTTTCAGTGCAGGCCAAGTGAATTCAGAACTTAGGGGGCACACAGGGCACATGAGAGGAAATGAGAATTAGGTCAGGTCAGAAGGTTAGATTGGAACCACTGTGGCCAGTGACCATCTGTGTTATCATTTTTCTGTAAGGTGGGGTCTGCCTGGAGTCCATTCTATTTGCCTTCTGTTATAAAGCTCGCATCCCTTTTTCCAAGGCTGTCTCAATTTTCTCCCAGTTTCCCACTGCGCATCGTTTGCACACAATATACTGCATGTATAATATTTGAATGAACCATTAGCACGTGCCTCCCACACACTTGATATAACAACAAATGGCTTGGTAATAATTATTTTCGAAGTTTTATTTGCTAAGCACTTTATAATCTTCCAGGAGTCCGTGGATAGTGCAGACAGTTAACACGCTCAACTGCTACCCAAAGGTTTATCAGGCTGAGTCCAGAAAGAGGTGTCTCAGAAGAACGGCTTGGTGATCTAGTTCCCGAAAATCAGCCATTGAAGACCCTGTGTGTGGACATTGTTGAATTGGTGTATATTTTCACTGCAATTAAAAAAAAAAGACTGAGCTAAAAAGAAAACACCATGGAGCCCACTTCTACTCTGACATACATGAGGTTGCCATGAGTCAGAATCAACTAGGTGAAACTGGCTTATAGTCACTCAAAATGTACAGTCAAACACAGTCTCTGGAATGACGGGATAATAAGAGAAGACAGTGAGGTACCACGAAGCTGCCCCTTCTTTCCTTGTCCCAGCCTTACCCCGTGCGTCCTTCCAGGCTGTCCACTCTCACCCAAGAGTTCCCTCCTCTCTTTCAAATTTGCCTGCAGAAACAGTATTGCCAATGTGGCATCGTTAAGCATGGAAACCATCAAGCACATGCCTGGGGTTTTTTCACCCCAAATTTTCTGGTTGACTTAGGTTCATTTAGGGGAAGTACAAATAGCCTCCAATTTTGGGGCTCATTAAAATTCCTAGGATCTCACAACCCTAACCTCCAGATGTTGTTATCAATACAGAAGATTAAAAAATAAATAAATAAATAAGGCTCCCATTTTCAACCCAGTTATAAAAGCAAAATACAAAATAGCTTTTCTAAAATTAGACATGTCTTTGGATTGAGGCAGTTTTTCCCAGATGGATGCGTGTTTAGTTCTCACTTCATACTTCTTATAGTTATTTGCATCCTAACAATTTGTGGTTTAATATAAAAATAGTTACATTAGCACCTTTCATTTGTTGAGTGCTGTATAAAGTGATACACTTTATGATACCACGGGAAGCCTTTGTAAGGGAGAGCCACATGCTGCCCATCTGTGAGGGAGAAGAAACACTGGTGAAGGAGGCCAAATAACTCTCCTTTTTCTTGAAAAAAAAAAAAAAACAACAAAAAACACCATTAGCCTCCATCTACACAGATGTTATATTTTCCCCATTTCACAAGGTTTAACTTTATAGGATTCCTCAAATAAATTGAAGGAAATAATATCCTCATAAAATCTTACTGTGTCTGAATTTCCAGAAAATGAACTTCATGTTTGATTCTCCCTTTATCTTACAGACCATGAAACTAAGGAAGGCACGCATCACTGATTTTCACTGTGTTCGAGGATCCCTGGTGGGGCAGTGGTTAAGCATGTTGCTGCTAATTGAAAGGCCGGAGGTTCAAACTCACCAGCCATTCCTCAGGAGAAAGATTACGGCCTTGGAAACTCTATAGGGCACTTCTACTCTGTCCTATAGGGTCCCTATCAATCAGAATAGACTCGATGGCAATGTTTTGGGAATTACCTGCCAGGAAAATTCTCTGGATGGTGCAATTAAGTGATACTAATTGAAAGGTAAAAAGCCCTAGTGGCACAGTGGTTAAGTGCTTGGCTGCTAACCAAAAGGTCTGCAGTTCAAATCCCACCAGCTGTTTCATGAGAGAAAGATGTGGCAGTCTGCTCCTGTAAAGATTACAGTCTTGGAAACCCTATGGGGGCCGTTCTACTCCATCCTGTAGGGTCACTATGAGTGGGAATCGACTTGACAGCAGTGGACGCTGTGTTCACAGCCGTTCCACGAAGAATGCTCCGTTTGAAATAGGGAGTGTCTCTGTTGCTAGCTAGCACCGTACCATCTCCACATTCTAATGGCAGCCCAGCCTCAGACCAGCCGGCTTCTCAGCTAAACAGGACTTTCTCTTTTTCAGGTGACTTTATAGACAAAAATTGAAAAATTGGGAGAAAAAAAAACAAAAAAAGGACACATCGTAATGTTCAGTTTTAGCTAGGATGTGGAAGTGTCGGGGAGAGAAAAAGAGCCCAGTGTAATTTAAAGACTGGTGAGCAATTTTATCTGTCAATTAAGGAATGCTAAAAATCTACCATAACCCATTGTCATTGATGTATCACTTGATATAACATCTCAAGTATGTGCCTAAGTATAAACAGCACTCTTAAAAAAGATTTAGCCTTTTAAAATTAGCAATTAAGTGTGTGCAATAGGTTTTCAACAAATATTATTTGATGATTATCGGGACATACAAAGCTGAGAAAAGACTGCATGAATTAGAACAGACCAAAGAAATCAAACAAGTTCCGATCCTGGTGACCCAGTGTTTTGCAGAGTGTAACCGTGCCCCGTAGGGTTTTCAAAGCTGTGACCTTGTGGTAGTAGATCACCAGACTTTCTTCTGAGACACCTCTGGGTGGGTCTGAACCACCTACTCAGTTTGTAGTTGAGTGTTTAGTCATTTGTGCCACCCAGAGACTCTTATAAATTAGAATGTTGTTATGTGCTGTCGATTTGGTTCAACTCCTAGTGACCCTATGGACAACAGAATGAACCGCTGCCGATCCCACGCCATCCCCACAATCGTTGTTATGCTTAAGCCCACCTTTGCAGCCACTGTGTCAATCCGTCTCGTTGAGGGTCTTCCTCTTTTTTGCTGACCCTTCTCTTTACCAAGCATGATGTCCTTCTCCAGGGACTGGTTCCTCCTAAACATGTCCAAAGGACGTGAGACGAAGTCTCGCCATCTTTGCTTCTAAGGAGCATTCTGGTTGTACTTCTTCCAAGACACATTTGTTCATTCTTTTGGCAGTCCGTAGTATATTTAATATTCTTTGCCAACACCACAATTGAAAGGTGTCAATTCTTCTTCACTTTTTCTTATTCATTGTCCAGCTTTCACATGTATTTAAGGTGATTGAAAACACCATGGCTTGGATCAGATGCTCCTTAGTCTTCAAGGTGACATCTTTGCTTTTCAACACTTTGAAGAGGTCTTTTGCGGCAGATTTGCCTAGTGAAATGTGTCTTTTGATTTCTTGACTACTCCTTCCATGAGTGTTGATTGTGGATCCTAGTAAAATCAAATCCTTGACAACTTCAATCTTTTCTCTGTTTATCATAATGTTGCTTATTGGTCCAGTTGTGAGGATTTTTGTCTTCTTCATGTTGAGGTGTAATCCATATTGAAGGCAGTGGTCTTTGATCTTCATCAGTAAGTGCTTCAAGTCCTTTTCACTCAGCAAGCAAGGTTGTATCATCTGTACATCACAGGTGGTTATTAAGTCTTCCTCCAATCTTGATGCCTCATTCTTCATATAGTCCAGCTTCTCAGATTATTTCCTCAGCATACAGATTGAATACGTATGGTGAAAAGATGCAACCCCGACTCATGCCTTTCTGACTTTAAACCACACAGTCTGTTGAAACCACTGTCTGTTCATCTATGTACAGGCTCCTCATGAGCAAAATTATGGGTTGTAGAATTCCCATTCTCTGAAATGTTATCCATAATTTGTTACGATCCACACAGTCGAATGCATTTGCATAGTCGATAAAACACAGGTTAACATCTTCCTGGTATTCTCTGCTTTCAGCCGGGACCCATCAGACGTCACCGAGGACATCCCTGGCCCAAGCCCTCTTCTGAACCCAGCTTGTCTTTCTGGTAGTTCTCTGCAGATACACTGCTGCAGTTGCTTTTGAATGATCTTAGCAAAATTTTACTTGTGTGTGATATTAATGATATTGTTTGATAATTTCTGCATCTTGTTGGTTCATCTTTCTTAGGAATAGGCATAAAGGTGGATCTCTTCCAGTCAGTTGGCTAGGTAGCTATCTTCCAAATTTCTTGGCATAGACTAATGAGCCCTTCCAGTGCTGCATCTGTTTGTTGAAACACCTCAGTTTGTATTCTGTCAGTTCCTGGAGCCTTGTTTTTCCCCAATGCCTTCAGTGCAGCTTGGACTTCCTCCTTCAGTACTGTCGGTTCCTGTTGATATGCTACCTCTTGAAATGGTTGAATGTTGACCAATTCTTTTTGGTACAGTAACTCTGTGTATTCCTTCCATATTCTTTTGATGCTTTCTGAGTCATTCAGTATTTTCCCCATAGAATCCTTCAATATTGCAACTTGAGGCTTGAATTTTTTCTTCTATTCTTCCATCTTGAGTAATGCCAACCGCGTTCTTCCTTTTTGGTTTTCTAATTCTAGATCTTTGCACCTGTCATAATACTTTGTCTTCTCGAGCACCCTTTGAAATCTTCTGTTCAGCTCTTTTACTTCATTATTTCTTCCATTTACTTTAGCCACTAGATGTTCAAGAACAATTTTCAGAGTCTCTTCTGACATCCATTTTGGTCTTTTCTTTCCTGTCTTTTTAATGATCTCCTGCTTTCTTCATGTATGACATCCTTGATTTCATTCCACAGCTCATCTGGTCTTTGGTCGTTGGTGTTCAACACGTCAAATCTATTCTTCAGATAGTCTCTAAATTCAGGTGGGTTGTACTCAAGGACGTACTTTGGCTCTCGTGAACTTGTTCTAATTTTCTTTAGTTTCAACTTGAACTTGCGTATGGGCAATTGACTGTCTGTACCACAGTTGGCCCCTGGCCTAGTTCTGACTGATGATATCGTCTACATTATTTCTTTCCACAGATGTAGTCAATTTGATTCCATCCAGCAAGGTCCACATGTATAGTTGCAGTTTATGTTGTTGAAAAAAGGTATTTGAAATGAAGAAGCCATTGGTCTTGCAAAATTCTATCATGCGATCTTGGACATTGTTTCTATCACCGAGGTCATATTTTCTAACTACCGACCCTTCTTTGTTTCCAATTTTCTCATTCCGATCACCAATAACTATCAGTGCATCCTGATTGCATATTCAATCCATTTCAGACTGCAGAAGTTGGTAAAAATCCTCAATTTCTTCATATTTGACCTTAGTGATTGGTGCATAAACTTGATTAATAGTCATATTAACTAGTCTTCCTTGTAGGCCTATGGATATTATCATATCACTGATAGCACTGTACTTCAGGATAGATCTTGAAATGTTCTTTTTGATTGTGAATGCAACGCCATTCCTTTTCAAGTTGTCATTCCCAGCAGAGTAGACCATACAATTGTCCAATTCAAAATGACCAATATCAGTCCATTTCAACTCACTAATGCCTAGGATATCAAGGTTTATGCATTCCATTTCATTTTTGATGATTTCCAATTTTCCTAGATTCATACTTCATACATTCTGGGTTCCAATTAGTAATGGATGTTTGCAGTTGCTTCTTCTCATTTCGAGTTGTGCCATGTCAACAAACGAAGGTCCCAAAAGCTTGACTCCATCCACGTCATTAAAGTCAACTCTACTTTGAGGAGGCAACTCTTCCCCAGTTGAATTTTGAGTGTCTTCCAACCTGAGGGACTCATCTTCTGGCACTATATCAGACACTATTCTACTGCTATTCATAAGGTTTTCACTGGCTAATTTTTTTTTTTTTTTTTTTTTTTTGGAAGTAGACCAGCAGGTCCTTCTTCCTAGCTTGTCTTAATTTGGAGGCTGAGCTGAAACCTGTCTGCCATGGGTGACAGTGCTAGTGGTAATGAGGTCCCTCTCTGCTGGATTCTGTCTTTTATATCTCAAAAGAAATTGACTGAAGATACAACCTAATCCTGTAGTTTGAGCCCTGCCTCATTAGCATAATTGTCTCTAATCCTGCCTCTTTAATGTCATAGAGATAGGATTTACAACACATAGGAAAATCACATCAAATCACAAAATGGACAATCACACAATACTGGGAATCATGGCCTAGCCAAGTTGACATATGTTTTGGGGGGGATGCAGTTCAATCCAGAACAGGGTGAAAATCTTAAATCATTATAAATTTAGGATTATAGTATTCACTACTATTGATATATAGCATTTCCGGAGTACCTCAGCTATGTTGATGAAAGTATATACACTGCATAGCAAAGGAGACTAGAAATTTGAAGATACCTGTCTTTTTCCATAATTGATCTTAGGATGTTAAGGAACTTTAACTGAGCAAGTTGAAACAATCATTAAATATAGGTGGCCTTGCTATGTGGTCCCAGCTCTGCCTCTAGACAGAAAGGAAATGGATATTAAAATAAATACTTTAGGAATCCACTGTGAGCTCCTTCAGTTGGAGAAGAATTCAAGGAAATTTTCTTTGTTGCTGCTGTTGAAGTTTTTAGTGCAATTATTGTCAATAGTACATAGTATGAAATCTAGGAAAATTGGAAAGTGTCAAAAATGAAATGGAATGCATAAAAATCCCAATATCCTAGGCATTAGTGAGCTGAAATGGACTGGTATGGGCCATTTTTAATCAGATAATCATGTGGGCTACTATACCGGGAATGACAAATTGAAAAATTTTTTTTTTTTTTTCACCATTAGTCGGAACAGACTCAACAGTGCCTAACAATAACAACATCGTCAATAATTGTACTCTGTAGTCCTAGCCACATTCCAAATGGTTTTAAACTGCTTAATGTCTGAGATCTGTTTTATTTCACTTTGTGCTGACAACATCAACCCCACTACCCCACTCACCACCTCTAGTGCTTAGTTTGGGGTATTATTGTTAAAAAAAAATGGCTGTCAAATAGACTCCTGGTCATAGCGACCCCACTTGTACAGAGTAGAACTGCTCCATGGGTTTTTAAGGCTATGATCTTTTGGAAGCAGATCACGGGGCCTGTCTTCCAAGGCGTCTCTGGGTGGGTTTGAACTGCCAACTGTTCTGCTTGCGGTTGAAGGCTTAATCATTTGGGACACCCAGGGACTCCGCTTGGGGTGAATGATTATCAATAAATGATGAGTGAATGAACAAATGAAAGGGCATAATTAATAACTATCAGCCTACTGTAAACTATAGTTTAGGACTGGGAGTCAGGCAGATCATAGCTGAGATCCTGCTTTTATCATTTAGAGTGATAAATTTAAATTCTCTAAGCCTTAGTTGCTGTTCCCGTAAGGTAGGAAAAATACAACTGACTACCTCATAAGTTTGTTGTGATGATTAACTAAAATGATGTATTTAAAGCACTTGGCACAGTGTCTATACACTGCTTAAGGAAGTATTATCACAAATTGTGTTGTGAACATTGTAAGCATCATTCTACTCTCTTGAAAGTGTATCTTGCATATATTATCAATAAGATGCAATTTCTCTTGAGTTTACAAAAAATCTATCTGCATTATTTTTTGGCAGATGTTTGTTAAAATGTACAGATGAACTTTTAAGTGTGCTTTAGATTTTTTTTTAGATTAGGAATTATACTCTGAGTTTAAACATAACAATGGATGTGAGGATGGCGCAGGACCAGGCAGTATTTCGTTCTGTTGTACATAGGGTCAGTATGAGTTGGAACCAACTTAAGGGCACCTAACAACAACAACAAACTTATTCAATAAAAGTAATTTGAAAATTATTTACCTTTTTTTTTTTTTTAACTGAAACTTAGATTTGCTGTTACTGTTCGCTCTGCCTGAGGTACCACCCCTGGTGTAATTCTGTGTTGTGGAGCTAATTGGACAATTAATTTGGGGGAAGAACACTTTTTAACCTTTGAATTAACAACAGCACCAAACACATTAGAAACCTGCAAGGGTGAGAACAGTTGCAAAAAAGGCACTTGATTATGCTTCAGAACCTGTGTGCTGGGAGACTGGGAAGCTCTCATATGCGTGTTTTTTTTAGCTGCTATTTTTTTTTTTTTTTTATAGTTGAGTGTGCTCTGATTTCAGACCCTGGTGGAGATCATTAACCAACTCAGAATAATGGGCTGCTGATGTCAGGATGATAGGTAACCCATCACAAATCAAGACAATTCCCAAGATATCAGTTCTAGTCTTGCTTCAAAAAAAAAAGTTGTTTTTTTTTTTGCATGATAAAATGAGTACTGTAAATGCACATCTCCCTGGAGGAGTACAGGAAGAAAATAACAAAATTTGCTGAAAAATGAGAGAGCTAGCATATGGTTTTTCTGGGAAAATCCAAAGAAGGCCCTAATGAAGAATTAAAAGTAGCTCGTAAGATAAAATAGGCAGTTGAAAAACTTTTTTTTCCCTCTTCTTATTTCCTTGTAGCTAGTACTGCTATGAGTTGGAATCGACTCGATGGCAACAGATTTTTGGTTTTTGCAGCTAGTATGTCTACCATTTTTTATAATGTCTTAGTTTTACTGTCTATAAAATGGGGGTTGTATTAGTTTTCTGTTACTGCATAACAAATTACCCAAAACTTAGCAACCCAAACCCATTGTCATTGAGTCATTCCTACTCATAGGACCATACAGGACAGAGTAGAACTGCCCCAAAGAGTTTCCAAGGAGTAGCTGGTGGATTTGAACTGCAACCTTTTGGTTAGCAGCCAAGCTCTTAACCACTGCGCCACTAGGTCTCCAGCAATCTAAAGCAGCACCCATTTATTATCTTACATAGGTTGGAAATTCACGGATGGTGTGGCTCTGGCTCTGCAAGGCTGAAATGAAGGTGTCAGTTTAGGTTGCTATCTCAACAGGAACTTGAAGTCCTCTTCCAAGCCATGTGGTAGTGGCAGAGTTCCCTTTCTCGTGGTTGTAGGACTGAGGTTCTATTTCTTTGCTGTCTCATAGCTGGGGCCTTTCTCAGCTCCTAGAGGCTATCACATTTCTTTTCCAAGTGGTCACTTCCATCTTAAAGTCAGAAACAGAGTATTCCCCTCATGGCCAGTCCCTCTTAAGCTTCCGATCCCTGTTGCCAGGAAGAACCCAAGCCCTGAATAGGTTAGGCACACTGAGGATAATCGCCCTTTCTTAGTCGACAGAGTTGGAAAAATGATTCCATTTGCAAAACCCCTTCAAAGCAACACCTAGATTAGTGTTTGAATGAATAACTGGGAGTAGGTTATGTACAACATGGGACAGGAATCTGGGAGACCATATTAGAATTCTGTCTACTACAGGGAGAATAATGACACACCTAAAAGTATTGTTGATTGCATTTAACGAGATCAGGAGATGCTATGGGACAGTTCTACTCTGTCCTATAGGGCTGCTATGAGTCAGAATGGACTCGTTTTATTCTGCATTAAACACTTAGCGTGGTATCCAGTGCAATAAGGCTCAATAAGTGGGGTCTAGGAGTCTTGGTGGCACGGTGGTTAAGAGCTTGGCTGCTAACAAAAAGGTCAGCAGTTCAAATCCACCAGCTGCTCCTTGGAAACCCCGTGGAGCAGTTCTACTCTGTCCTATAGGGTCACTATGAGTCGTAATTGACTCAATGACAACAGGTTTGTTTGTTTGTTTTTTAATACGAATATACTTTATTTTCCTACTTGCATGAATTTTTAAATTACACTACTATAAGCTTATTAGAAATGTGACGGATCATGTTGGGCATTATTTGGACACTTCACAGAGAACAGAGATACTGAGGGTATAGTCGACAAACTCAGAAAACTCAATGGTTAGTCTGTTGAAGACAGATTACTAATTTGAATTATTTAAAAGATAATGCAGTAAAAAAAAAGTCGGATGTCATTCACGTTGGTGCTTAAGCCCATATATAACATGGCATAAAATGTAGCATGGGTCTCTACGTTGTTCATTTTTGCTTTTTAATAAGAAAAATTCATTACAAAATCCTTGCCTTAAACACTGACATTTTCCAGAAAGGAGTGTTTTGTTTCCACTCATGCTCTGAATATAAAATGGATGCGTTAAATGCTCCATTCACACAAAGGCCTTTATGCTCCCTTTCTCCTGTCAATAGTTCCAGTCTAGCATAGGCAACACTATACAGCTACAACAACGGGAATGCTTTTCACTGGCTGTGGGAACAAAAGCACCTAAGGGGTTAACAGTAATATTTTGCAAGTTGAAGCAAGTGAAGGAAAAAAATTAGCATAAGAAAAGGTAGCCCTCGGGGATTTTTCATTCAAACGTTTGGTACTAAGAGCTCTGTGTTACCAAGGAGAAGGCTGGAGAAGAGAAATCCCAGTGTCGATGCACTCTTGAAATGCATTAGTATTATATTCATTCTTCTGTAAGAAAGACCTCATAGTTAAAGAGATGGAAAATGGTTCTTTCTACTAAGGAAGGTCAAGATGGGATATACTAAAAAAAATCCTGAGTCAAGTATAACAACAAAGCAAGAGAATTCCTTAGTGATCCACCCCAGAATGATTCCCTAAGAATGTCAGGAGGAAACAAGTGGTTTGAGATTAATAGTGAAAATCTCAGTGATTTTTATTTTTGTGTAGAATCAGCCCCTAGTATCTGCAATTAACTCAAATTTAACAGTTATTATTCGTTTCAGAAACTGTATCTAATTCACAGTATCTGAAGGTAGTTAGCAGGTATTTCTCTTTTCTTAATGCCTAGACTTATTTAGGAGGAGCCCTGGTGGTACAATGGTTAAGTGCTTGGTTGCTAACCGAAATACCGGTAGATAGAACCCACCAATGACTCTGCAATGCAAGCGACCTGGCAATCTGCTTCTGTAAAGATTACAGACCAGGTAACTCTACGGGCCATTGTACTCTGTCATAAAGGGTCGTTATTAGTCACAATCAACTTGACCGCACACAACAAGACTTACTTAAAGATTGCTTTGTAGGGAATACCCAGTTTGGAGTTATGATCATTTTTGTTAGTTGAAAAATGTGTAAAAGATTCTCACTAACTTCATTAGGTTAGAGAATATGCTAATCAATTGTTACAATGTTTTCCTGAAGATGTTGAATTGTTTTTTGAATCAGTCTTTTTCTTAATCTTACAAATACCTGACTTGTAGAGAAATGATTTTTCAATTCTGAATTTCATCAGATTTAACACCACACTGAGCATAGCTGTCCAAATAAATCATGATAGATTTCATTAATAAATTAAGATAAGGGCTAGTTTATTTTAGAGAACCTTTTTATGGCATCATACACTTATATCTATAAGAGAAATGCAAAAATTAAAAAAGAAGTGTTATTTTGTTTCTCAGAAAAGTCTTTCCAGATTAAGAAGATGCAATTTTTAGTTATTAAAATAGGGAATGGCATAAGATCAAAGAAGATCATCCACATCCTGGAAAATTTTTCCAGAAATTGATAATCGTATTTTTTATAAATCAATGGGTAAGGTCAATTTTTAGGGAATCATAGAGTTAAGAATCAAAACTACACCATGATCTTTCCATTATGCACAGATTGATACTTTTCAGATTTTTAATGAAATAGAGGGGTAACCCTGCTTTAAATTCTTATTTTTCTTGCCATTTCCTTTGTCTACATACTTTATATGTGGGCATTAAAGAGCTAGAAGTGATCAAGGGTTCAGGCCTGTATCCCTGAGAGGATGACATAAGCAAATGAATCTGTTTCCCCATCACAAATAACTCCGAAGCAGCCAACCAGAAAACTCTAAACCAAAGCTTGATGGAAAAGGAAGAAGAAAGGGATGATAATAAAAAAGTACTAGGTTAAATCAATCACTAAAAGACAGATACTGTATGATCCCACTTATATGGAATATCCAGAATAGGCATGTTTACAGTGACCAAAGTTTATTAGTGGTTACCCTAAGTAGGCAAGAGGGAGGGAGAAAGCAGGACTCATTATTTAGGGGACACTCAGCTTCTTTTGCTAAGGGCGATAGAAAAACTTGGACTCAGATGATGGTGACGGTTGAACAACATGATGAACATAACGTCGTTGATTGTACATGTGAAGAATATTTGAATGACAATTAAAAAAATCACTTATTGTCTCAAGACAATAAGGCAAGACTTAAGAGTGGTTTAGTTGGGTGGTTCTGGCTTGGAGTCTGTCAGGAAGCTGCAGTCAAGCTCTCAGCTTGGGGAGCACTCATCTGAAGGCTTGACTGGGACTGGAAGGTCTGCTTCCAAAATGGCTCGCCTGCATGGCTGGCGCCTTGGTGAAATGGGAAAGATTTTGTTATATATATATATATTTATCACAATTTTTAAAAATTAAAGCAAGAATACAAAATAATAAAAAGAGTACTAGGCAATTCCTGTGACGTTCAAATTATAGTAATATGGTTTCACTACTTTTTGAGATTTACAAATATAGCATCCCATGTCAATGCAAGCAAAAATTGCATTCCAAAACTGAAGTGAAATGCTTTCTGATAATCCATGACAATGTTTCTAAATCCTAGCATTTAAAATTGAGAAATTATTATAAACAAAAATCCTTTTCAATATAAATTTGGCACTCCTCTTCCCCATGCTTATTCACATTCATTAGATGTTCCTGGGGAAAAGGACGTGGGATGTGTTATGGAATGAATTGTGACCCCCCAAAATATGTAAATCCCTTTTTTTAACCTCTATGCCTGTGACTATAATCTCATTTGGGAATGGGTTGTCTTTGTTATGTTAATGAGGCAGGATTAGTGTAAGGTCTATCTTGAGTCAATTTCCTTTTTTTCTGCCCCCAGTGCATCCCTGTATTTCAGGTTTCAGCGCTTCTTACCTGAACAGTTGAAAAGCTAACCAGTTTTCCTGCCTCTAGGTCTGCCACCTTGTATGTTATCTTCCAGCTCCCAGTTAATTTTTTTCTATTGTGCTTTAAATGAAAGTTTGCAATTCAAGTCAGTTTCTCACACAAATACTTAAACCCACATTGTTGTGTGACCCTAGTTGCTCTCCCTACAATGTGATAGCACACTCCTTCTTGCCGCCCTGTATTTCCCATGTCCATTCAACCAGCTCCTATCCCCCTCTGCCTTCTCATCTTGCCTCCAGACAGGAGCTGCCCACATAGTCTTATGTGTCTACTTGAGCTAAGAAGCAAACTCCTTGCCAGAATCATTTTATGTCTTATAGTCCTGTTTGATCTTTGTCTGAAGAGTTGGCTTTGGACATGGTTTTAGTTTGGGGCTAACAGAGGGTCCAGGGGCCATGACCTCTGGGGTCCCTCCAGTCTCAGTCAGGCCATTAAGTCTGCTATTTTTACTAGAATTTGAGTTCTGCATCCTGCTGCTCTCCTGCTCCATTGCTTCTCTATTGTGTTCCCTGTCAGGGCAGTCGTTGGTGGTAGCCTGGCACCATCTAGTTCTTCTGGTCCCAGGCTGATGGAGTCTCTAGCTTGTGTGATCCTTTTTGTCTCTTGGGCTCATATTTTCCTTGTGTCTTTGGTGTTCTTCAATCTCCTTTGCTCCAGGCATGTTGAGACAAATTGATGCATCTTAGATGGCTGCTGGGTAGCTCTTAAGATCCCAGATGCCGCTCGCCAAAGTGAGATGCAGAACGTTTTCTTAATACACTTTGTGTTATGCCAGTTGACCTAGACGTCCCCTGAAACCATGGTCCCCAGACCCCCTGCCCCTGCTACCATGTCAATCAAAGTTTTTGGTTGTATTCAGGCATTGTCTTAGCTTTTGGTTTAGTCCAGCTGTGTTGACTTCCCCTGTATTATGTGCTGATCTTCCCTTCATCTAAAACAATTCTTGTCTGCTATCTAATTAGTGAATACCCCTCTCCATCCCTCCCCACCCTCATAACCATCAAAGGATATTTTCTTCTGTGATTAAACCTTTTCTCGAGTTCTTATGATAGTGGTCTCATATAATATTTGTTGATTTGTGACTGACTAATTTCACACAGCATAATGCCTTCCAGATTCCTCTGTGTTATGAGATGTTTCACGGATTCATGTGTAGTATTCCACTGTGTGAATATACCATAATTTGTTGATCCATTCATCCATTGATGGACAGCTTGGTTGTTTCATTTTTTGCTGTTGTAAACTGCGCTGTAATGAACATGGGTGTGCATATATCTAATCTGTGTGAGGGCTCTTATTTCTCTAGAGTATATTCCAAGGAAAGGGATTACTGGATCATAAAGTAGTTCTATTTCTAGCTTTTTTTAAAAAAAGAAAGTGCCAAATTGATTTCCAAAGTGGTTGTACCATTTTACATCCCCACCAGCAGTGTGTAAATGTTCCAGTCTCTCCACAACCTCTCCAACATTTATTATTTTGTGATTTTTTGATTAGTGCCAGCCTTGTTGGGATGAGATGGTATCTCACTACAGTTTTGATTTGCATTTCTCTGATGGTTAATGATCATGTGAACATTTCCTCATGTACCTGTTAGCTGCCTGAATGTCTTCTTTGGTGAAGTGTCTGTTCATTTCCTTTGCCCATTTTTTCATTGGGTTATTGTCTTTTTGTTGTTGAGGTTTTGCAGTATCTTGTAGAATTTAGAGATCAGATGCTGATCAAATTTGTTGCAGTTAAAATTTTTTTTCCTGCCTGTAGGTAATCTTTTTCTCTTTCGGTGAAGTCTTTGGACAACCATAAGTGTTTGGTTTTTAGGAACTCCCAGTTACTTAGTTTCTCTTCTAGGGTTTGTGCATTGTTAGCAATGTTTTGTATACTGTTTATGCCATGTATTAAGGCTCCTAGCATTGTTCCTATTTTTTCTTCCATGATCTTTTTCATTTTAGATTTTATGTTTAGGTCTTTGATCCATTTTGGGTTATTTTTTGTGCAGGATGTGAGGTATGGATCCTTGTTTTATTTTTTTTGCAGATGTGTATCCAGTTATGCCAATACCATTTGTTAAAGAGGCTGTCTTTTCCCCCATTTAACAGACTTCGGGCCTTCATCAAATATCAGCTGCTCATAGGTGGATGAATTTACACCTGTATTCTCAATTCTGTTCCATTGGTCTATGTATCTGTTGTTGTACCAGTTTTAGGCTGTTTTGAATACTCTGGTGGTATAGTAGGTTCTAAAATCAGGCAGTGTGAGGCCTCTTACTTTGTTCTTCTTTTTCAGTAATGCTTCACTTATCAGGGGCCTCTTCCCTTTCCATATGAAGTTGGTGATTTGTTCCTCTATCTCATTAAAAAATTCCATTGGAATTTGAATCAGGATTGCGTTGTATCTATAGATTGCTTTGGGTAGAATAGACATTTTCACAATGTTGAGTCTTCCTATCCATGAGCAAGGTATGTTTTTCCATTTATGTAGGTCTCTTTTGGTTTCTTGCAGTAATGTATTGTAGTTTTCTCTGTATAGGCCTTTTACGTCTCTGGTTAGATTTATTCCTAAGTATTTTATCTTCTTGGGGGCTATTGTAAATGGTATTCATTTAGGGATTTCCTCTTTGATGTTCCCTTTGTTGGTGTACAGGAATCCAGCTGATTTTTATGTGTTTATCTTGTATCCTGATATTTTGCTGAACGCTTCTAGTAGTTCCGGTAGTTATCGTGAATTCCTTAGGGTTTTCCGTGTGTAAGATCATATCATCTGCAAATAAAGGTACTTTTACTTCTTCCTTACCAATTTGGATGCCCTTTATTCCTTTTTTCTAGCCTAATTGCTCTGGCTAGGACCTCCAGCACAATTTTGAATAAGAGTGGTGATAAAGGGCATCCTTGTCTGGTTTCTCAAGGGGAATGCTTTCAGACTCTCTCCATTCAGGACGCTGCTGGCTGTTGGCTTTGTGTAAATGCCCTTTACTATGTTGAGGAATTTCCCTTTTATTCCTATTTTGCTGACAGTTTTTATCATAAATGGGCATTGGACTTTGTCAAATTTCTTTTCTGCATCAACTGATAAGATCATGTGGTTCTTGTCTTTTGTTTTATTTATGTGATGGATTTTCAATGATTGTTTTTCTAATGTTAAACCATCCCTGAATACCTGGTACGAATCCCACTTGGTCATGGTGAATTTTTTTTTTTTTTTTCATTTCTTTGATATGTTGTTGAATTCTATTGGCTAGAATTTTGTTGAGGAATTTTGCATCTAAATTCATGAGGGACATTTGTGTGTAATTTTTTTAGTGTGTGTGGTGTCTTTACCTGTTTGGTATCAGGGTTACGCTGGCTTCATAGGATGTGTTTGGGAGTATTCCATCCTTTTCTATACTCTGGAATACCTTTAGTAGTACTGGTGTTAATGAACCCTTCTCTGAAAGTTTGGTAGAGTTCTCTAGCGAAGCCGTTTGGGCCATGGCTTTTTTTTTTTTTGCTGGGAGTTTTTAAATTATCTTCTCAACCTCTTTTTTTGTTACAGGTGTATTTAGTTGCTCTACCTCTCTTTGTGTTAGTTTAGGTAGATAGTGTGTTTCTAGAAATTTGTCCATTTCCTCTAGGCTTCCAAATTTGATAGAGTACAATTTTTCATAGTATTCTGTTATGATTCTTTTCATTTTAGTTGAGTCTGCTGTGATATCACCCACTTCATTTCTTATTCAGGTTATCTGCTTCCTCTCCTGTTTTTCTTTTGTCAGTTTGGCCAGCAGTTTATTGATTTTGTTGAACTTTACAAAGAACCAGCTTTTGGTCTTTCAATTGTTTTTGTGTTCTCTATTTCATTTCATCCCACTCTAATTTTTTTTTTTTATAATTTTTATTGTGCTTTAAGTGAAAGTTTACAAATCAAGTCAGCCTCTCACATATAAACTTAATAAACACCTTACTACATACTCCCACTTACTCTCCCCCAATGAGTCAGCCCGCTCCCTTCTTCCAGTCTCTTCTTTCTTGCCCATTTTGCCAGTTTCTAACCCCCTCCACCCTCTCATCTCCCCTCCAGACAGGAGATGCCAACATAATCTCAAGTATCCACCCGATGCAAGTAGCTCACTCCTCATCAGCATTTCTCTCCAACCCATTGTTCAGTTCAATCCATGTCTGATGAGTTGGCTTCGGGGATGGTTCCTGTCCTGGGCCAACAGAAGGTTTGGGGACCATGACTGCCAGGATTCTTCTAGTTTTAGTCAGACCATTAAGTCTGGTCCTGCTCTAATTTTTATGATTTGCTTTCTTCTGGTGTCCAAGGGTACCTGTGCTGATCTCTTTCTATTTGTTTGAGTTGTAGGGATAATTCTTTGATTTTGGCCCTTTCTTCTTTTTGGATGTGTGCACTTATTGCTATAAATTGACCTCTGAGCAGTGCTTTTGCTGTGTCCCAAAGATTCTGGTAGGAGGTCTTTTCATTCTCATTTGATTCTATGAATTTCTTCATTCTGTCCTTAACTTTTTCTATAACCCAGTAGTTTTTGCACAAGGTGTTGTTCATTTTTCATGAGTTTGATTTTTTTCCTTGGTTTTTCCATTATTTATTTTTTTTCTACTTTTATGATTTATGGTCATAAAAAATGCTTTGTAATATTTGGGTGTTTTAGATTCTGTTAAGGCTTGCTTTATGACCTAATACATGTTCTATTCTGGAGAATGTTCCATGTGCATTAGAAAAGAAAGCATACTTGGCTGCTGTTGGGTGAAGTGTTCTGTATATTTCTAAGAGGTCAAGTTGGCTGATTGTGGCATTTAGATCTTCCGTGTCTCTATTGAGCATCATTCTTGATGTTCTGTCCTTCACTGAAAGTGGTGTGTTGAAGTCTGCTACCATTATTCTGGAGCTATCAAGTTCTCTTTTCAATGCTGTTAGAGTTTGTTTTGTGTGTTTTGGAGTCCTGTTGTTGGATGCATATTTATTATGGTTATGTCCTCCTTGTGCATTGAGCCTTTAATCATTACATACTGTCTGTCCTTATTCTTTGCAGGGGATTTTACTTTAAATTCTAGTTTCTCAGAAATTAATATTGCCACTCCTGCTCTTTTTTGATTGTTGTTTGCTTGCTGTATTATTTTCTGTCCTTTGAGTATCAGTTTATTTGTGTCTTTAAGTCTAAGGTGTGTCTCTTGTAGGCAGCACATAGATAGATCGTGTTTTTTTAATCCATTCTGCCACTCTCTCTTTATTGGTGCATTTAGCCCATTTACATTTGGTGTAATGATGGATAGGTATGAGTTTGTTGCCATCATTCTGATGTCTTTTTTTTTTTTTATTAACTTTTATTGAGCTTCAAGTGAACGTTTACAAATCAAGTCAGACTGTCACATATAAGTTTATATACATCTTACTCCGTACTCCCACTTGCTCCCCCCGTAATGAGTCAGCCCTTCCAGTCTCTCCTTTCATGACAATTTTGCCAGCTTCCAACTCTCTCTATCCTCCCATCCCCCCTCCAGACAGGAGATGCCAACACAGTCTCAAGTGTCCACCTGATATAATTAGCTCACTCTTCATCAGCATCTCTCTCCTATCCACTGTCCAGTCCCTTTCATGTCTGATGAGTTGTCTTCGGGAATGGTTTTGTCCTGTGCCAACAGAAGGTCTGGGGACCATGGCCGCCGGGATTCCTCTAGTCTCAGTCAGACCATTAAGTCTAGTCTTTTTATGAGAATTTGGGGTCTGTATCCCACTGATCTCCTGCTCCCTCAGGGGTTATCTGTTGTGCTCCCTGTCAGGACAGTCATCTATTGAGGCTGGGCACCAACTAGTTCTTCTGGTCTCAGGATGATGTAGGTCTCTGGTTCATGTGACCCTTTCTGTCTCTTGGGCTCTTAGTTGTCGTGTGACCTTGGTGTTCTTCATTTTCCTTTGATCCAGGTGGGTTGAGACCAATTGATGCATCTTAGATGGCCGCTTGTTAGCATTTAAGACCCCACACGCCACATTTCAAAGTGGGATGCAGAATGTTTTCATAATAGAATTATTTTGCCAATTGACTTAGAAGTCCCCTTAAACCATGGTCCCCAAACCCCCGCCCTTGCTCCACTGACCTTTGAAGCATTCAGTTTATCCCAGAAACTTCTTTGCTTTTGGTCCAGTCCAGTTGAGCTGACCTCCCATGTATTGAGCATTGTCCTTCCCTTCACCTAAAGCAGTTCATATCTACTAATTGAACAGTAAAAAACCCTCTCCCACCCTCCCTCACCCCCTCGTAACCACAAAAGTATGTGTTCTCAGTTTATGCTATTTCTCAAGATCTTATAATAGTGGTCTTATACAATATTTGTCCTTTTGCCTCTGACTCATTTCACTGAGCATAATGCCTTCCAGGTTCCTCCATGTTATGAAATGTTTCAGAGATTCGTCACTGTTCTTTATCGATGCGTAGTATTCCATTGTGTGAATATACCACAATTTATTTACCCATTCATCCGTTGATGGACACCTTGGTTGCTTCCAACTTCTTGCTATTGTAAACAGAGCTGCAATAAACATGGGTGTGCATATATCTGTTTGTGTGAAGGCTCTTATTTCTCTAGGGTATATTCCGAGGAGTGGGATTTCTGCATTGTATGGTAGTTTTATTTCTAACTGTTGAAGATAACCCCAGATAGATTTCCAAAGTGGTTGTAGCATTTTACATTCCCACCAGCAGTGTATAAGAGTTCCAATCTCTCCAACATTTATTATTTTGTGTTTTTTGGATTAATGCCAGCCTTGTTGGAGTGAGATGGAATCTCATCGTGGATTTGATTTGCATTTCTCTACTGGCTAATGATCGAGAGCATTTTCTCATGTATCTGTTAGCTGCCTAAATATCTTCTTTAGTGAAGTGTGTGTTCATATCCTTTGCCCACTTCTTGATTGGGTTGTTTGTCTTTTTGTGGTTGAGTTTTGACAGAATCATATAGATTTTAGAGATCAGGCGCTAGTTGGAGATGTCATAGCTGAAAATTCTTTCCCAGTCTGTAGGTGGTCTTTTTACTCTTTTGGTGAAGTCTTTAGATGAGCATAAGTGTTTGATTTTTAGGAGCTCCCAGTTATCTGGTTTCTCTTCATCATTTTTGGTAATGTTTTGTATTCTGTTTGTGCCTTGTATTAGGGCTCCTAATGTTGTCCCTATTTTTTCTTCCATGATCTTTATCGTTTTAGTCTTTATGTTTAGGTCTTTGATCCACTTGGATTTAGTTTTTGTGCTTGGTGTGAGGTATGGGTCCTGTTTCATTGTTTTGCAAATAGATATCCAGTTATGCCAGCACCATTTGTTAAAAAGACTATCTTTTCCCCAATTAACTGACTCTGAGCCTTTGTCAAATATCAGCTGCTCATATGTGGATGGATTTATATCTGGGTTCTCAATTCTGTTCCACTGGTCTGTGTGCCTGTTGTACCAATACGAGGCTGTTTTGACTACTGTGGCTGTATAATAGCTTCTGAAATCAGGTAGAGTGAGGCCTCCCACTTTCTTCTTCTTTTTCAGTAATGCTTTGCTTATCCGAGGCTTCTTTCCCTTCCACATGAAGTTGGTGATTTGTTTCTCTATCACCTTAAAAAATGACATTGGAATTTGGATCGGAAGTGCATTGTATGTATAGATGGCTTCTGGTAGAATAGACATTTTTACTATGTTAAGTCTTCCTATCCCTGAGTAAGGTATGTTTTTCCACTTGAGTATGTCCTTTTTAATTTCTTGTAGTAGAGCTTTGTAGTTTTCTTTGTATAGGTCTTTTACATAATTGGTAAGATTTATTCCTAAGTATTTTATCTTCTTGGGGGTTACTGTGAATGGTATTGATTTGGTTATTTCCTCTTCGATGTTCTTTTTGTTGATGTAGAGGAATCCAAGTGATTTTTGTATGTTTATCGTATAACCTGAGACTCTGCCAAACTCTTCTGTTAGTTTCAGTAGTTTTCTGGAGGATTCCTTAGGGTTTTCTGTGTATAAGATCATGTCATCTGCAAATAGAGATCATTTTACTTCCTCCTTGTCAATCCGGATGCCCTTTATTTCTTGTCTAGCCTAATTGCTCTGGCTAGGACTTCTAGCACAATGTTGAATAAGAGCGGTGATAAAGGGCATCCTTGCCTGGTTCCCGTTCTCAAGGGAAATGCTTTCAGGTCCTCTCCATTTAGAGTGATGTTGGCTGTTGGCTTTGCATAGATGCCCTTTATTATGTTGAGGAATTTTCCTTCAATTCCTATTTTGGTGAGAGTTTTTATCATAAATGGGTGTTGGACTTTGTCAAATGCCTTTTCTGCATCAATTGATAAGATCATGTGGTTTTTGTCTTTTGTTTTATTTATGTGGTGGATTACATTAATGGTTTTTCTAATATTAAACCAGCCTTGCATACCTGGTATAAATCCCACTTGGTCGGGGTGAATTATTTTTTTGATATGTTGTTGAATTCTATTGGCTAGAATTTTGTTGAGGATTTTTGCATCTATGTTCATAAGGGATATAGGTCTGTAATTTTCTTTTTTTGTAATGTCTTTACCTGGTTTTGGTATCAGGGAGATGGTGGCTTCATAGAATGAGTTGGGTAGTATTCTGTCATTTTCTATGCTTTGAAATACCTTTAGTAGTAGTGGTGTTAATTCTTCTCTGAAAGTTTGGTAGAACTCTGCAGTGAAGCTGTCCGGGCCAGGGCTTTTTTTTTGTTGGGAGTTTTTTGGTTACCATTTCAATCTCTTTTTTTGTTATGGGTCTATTTAGTTCTTCTACTTCTGAATGTGTTAGTTTAGGTAGGTAGTGTTTTTCTAGGAATTCATCCATTTCTTCTAGGTTTGCAAATTTGTTAGAGTACAATTTTTCGTAATAATCTGATATGATTCTTCTAATTTCAGTTGGGTCTGTTGTGATGTGGCCCTTCTCGTTTCTTATTCAGGTTATTTGTTTCCTTTCCTGTATTTCTTTAGTCAGTCTAGCCAATGGTTTATCAATTTTGTTATTTTTTTCAAAGAACCAGCTTTTGGCTTTGTTAATTCTTTCAATTGTTTTTCTGTTCTCTAATTCATTTAGTTCAGCTCTAATTTTTATTATTTGTTTTCTTCTGGTGCGTGATGGATTCTTTTGTTGCTCACTTTCTATTTGTTCAAGTTGTAGGGACAGTTCTCTGATTTTGGCTCTTTCTTCTTTATGTATGTGTGCATTTATTGATATAAAATGACCTCTGAGCACTGCTTTTGCTGTGTCCCAGAGGTTTTGATAGGAAGTAGTTTCATTCGCGTTGCATTCCATGAATTTCCTTATTCCCTTCTTAATGTCTTCTATAACCCAGTCTTTTTTTCAGGAGGGTATTGTTCAGTTTCCAAGTATTTGATTTCTTTTCCCTAGTTTTTCTGTTATTGATTTCTAGTTTTATTGCCTTGTGGTCTGAGACGATGCTTTGTAATATTTCGATGTTTTGGATTCTGCAAAGGTTTGTTTTATGACCTAATATGTGGTCTATTCTAGAGAATGTTCCATGTGCGCTAGAAAAAAAAGTATATTGGCAGCAGTCGGGTGGAGAGTTCTGTATAAGTCAATGAGGTCAAGTTGGTTGATTGTTGTAATTAGGTCTTCCGTGTCTCTACTGAGCTTCTTACTGGATGTCCTGTCCTGTGAAAGTGGTGTGTTGAAGTCTCCTACTATAATTGTGGAGCTGTCTATCTCACTTTTCAGTTCTGTTAAAATTTGATTTATGTGTCTTGCAGCCCTGTCATTGGGTGCATAAATATTTAATATGGTTATGTCTTCCTGATCAATTGTCCCTTTTATCATTATATAGTGTCCTTCTTTATCCTTTGTGGTGGATTTAAGTCTGAAGTCTATTTTGTCAGAAATTAATATTGCTACTCCTCTTCTTTTTTGCTTATTGTTTGCTTGATATATTTTTTTCCATCCTTTGAGTTTTAGTTTGTTTGTGTCTCTAAGTCTAAGGTGTGTCTCTTGTAGGCAGCATATAGATGGATCGTGTTTCTTTATCCAGTCCGTGACTCTCTGTCTCTTTATTGGTGCATTTAGTCCATTTACATTCAGCGTAATTATAGCTAAATAAGTGTTTAGTGTTGTCATTTTGATGCCTTTTTATGTGTGTTGTTGACAGTTTCATTTTTCCACTTACTTTTTTGTGCTGAGACGTTTTTCTTAGTAAATTGTGAGATCCTCATTTTCGTAGTGTTTGACTTTATGTTTGTTGAGTTGTTACGTTTTTCTTGGCTTTTATGTTGAGTTCTGGAGTTGTTATACCTCTTTGTGGTTACCTTAATATTTACCCCTATTTTTCTAAGTAAAAACCTAACTTATATTGTCCTATATCGCCTTGTATCACTCTCCATATGGCAGTTCTATGCCACCTGTATTTAGTCCCTCTTTTTGATTATTGTGATCTTTTACATATTGACTTCAATGATTCCCTGTTTTGAGCATTTTTTTTTAAATTAATCTTAATTTGTTTTTGTGATTTCCCTATTTGAGTTGATATCAGGATGTTCTGTTTTGTGACCTTGTGTTGTGCTGGTATCTGATATTATTGGTTTTCTGACCAAACAATATCCTTTAGTATTTCTTGTAGCTTTGGTTTGGTTTTTGCAAATTCTCTAAGCTTGTGTTTATCTGTAAATATCTTAATTTCACCTTCATATTTCAGAGAGAGCTTTGCTGGATATATGATCCTTGGCTGGCAGTTTTTCTCCTTCAGTGCTCTGTATATGTCATCCCATTGCCTTCTTGCCTGCATGGTTTCTGCTGAGTAGTCTGAACTTTATTCTTATTGATTCTCCCTTGAAGGAGACCTTTCTTTTCTCCCTGGCTGCTTTTAAAATTTTCTCTTTATCTTTGGTTTTGGCAAGTTTGATGATAATATGTCTTGGTGTTTTTCTTTTTGGGTCAATCTTAAATGGGGTTCGATGAGCATCTTGGATAGATATCCTTTCGTCTTTCATGATGTCAGGGAAGTTTTCTGTCAGCAGATCTTCAATTATTCTCTCTGTGCTTTCTGTCCTCCCTCCCTGTTCTGGGACTCCAATCACTCGCAAGTTATCCTTCTTGATAGAGTCCCACATGATTCTTAGGGTTTCTTCATTTGTTTTAATTCTTTTATCTGATTTTTTTCAGCTATGTTGGTGTTGATTTCCTGGTCCTCCTGATGTCCCAGTCTGCATTCTAATTGCTCAAGTCTGCTCCTCTGACTTCCTATTGCGTTGTCTAATTCTGTAATTTTATTGTTAATCTTTTGGATTTCTACATGCTGTCTCTCTATGGATTCTTGCAAGTTATTAATTTTTCCAGTATGTTCTTGAATAATCTTTTTGAGTTCTTCAACTGTTTTATCAGTGTGTTCCTTGGCTTTTTCTGCAGTTTGCCTTATTTCGTTTCTGATGTCTTGAAGCATTCTGTAAATTAGTTTTTTATATTCTGTATCTGATAATTCCAGAATTGTATCTTCATTTGGGAAAGATTTTGATTCTTTTGTTTGGGGGGTTGTAGAAGCTGTCATGGTCTGCTTCTTTATGTGGTTTGATATCGACTGCTGTCTCCAAGCCATCACTAAGATATAGTAGTGGAATTTTTTTTTATTATTATACTATAATTCCTCACTGAGTCTTATCTTGTTTTGTTTTCTTTCAATATACGTGGATGGGCTACTAGATTGTGCTGTCTTGTTTGTTGTAGCCCTTGACTTACTTATGACCTATTACCAGCTGGTTTGGGCTGTTGCCAGATATATATGCCTGAGTCTATTCACTATTCTTGAGTAGAATGTGATTTTGGGTCATCAAGTGTGTGATGCACCCTAACACCTATCCACCTCGAGAAGTAGTGGTGATAGTTGTGTGCACCAGATTCTATTAGCAGCTGGGGTTCACCCTCCATGGGGGGCAGGACGCTGACAGGCTTCCCCCAAGTGTCAGTGAGGTAGGTGTGTCTCTATTCCTATAGCACCTTGGTGGGAGGGCACTGCAGCTGTACCTTAGGCCCCCAATGCAAGTACCTCTACTGATTGGTAGATGTCACCCTCCTTAGACCCCTAAGGCAAGAGGCTAGGTGGTCTGGGGGGAGCTTCAGCCCTCAGTTCCCTGTTGTGGGTCAGTTAGGGCTCTGTTGAATAAGCAGAGATATCAGACCTGGGAAACTTGTTTTTCCAGAAAATCCGCTAAAAAAAAAAATGCAGTCAGATCCCTATCAGAACTTCCTTTGGATTATAACCACCACCTTGTTCCCTGTAAGGATGAAAGTCCGAGATTTGGGTCATATATGCTTGGCTGTAGCTGGTTTTGTGTTTTTAGTCCAATGAGGGATGGATTTTTGGTCCCTGGTTTTTTGTGGTTCTTTCTCTCAGGCCAGAAGAATGGGAAAAGCAAAGCCGCCACAGAGCCGGAGCTGTTCTCCCTCTGGCTCAGGAAATTCCAATGTTAATGAAGCCTCCTGGGAGGGGTGGGGGAAGGTTCAGAGAAATAGGAGAGTAGCACTTTGGAATATAGCCAAAGTTACTTATCTTTCTTGGAATGACTATTTTATCTGATATTCCCGAGGGGCGTGTCGCCTATGTGTGCTGGCTGTGTGGAGATTGCCCCCGAGGGTCTGGCCCCCTGAAGCCGTGGTCAGATCCTCCGCTGCCAGTCCAAAGCCCAGCGTCAAGATTCCCCTGCTGGGACGCTGCACTCCCGGCTCCAAAATCAGTCGCTGCTTCCTGGGGACTTCTCGTCCTGCCAGCCGTGTCGCCGTGCCGCCCCCGCGGACTGGCTGGGCCCCCTCCCGGGGTTAGTTCAGGGGAGTAGGGCTGTGCCCCGTGCTTGCGCCTTGACAGCGCCCAGTCAGATGTCTGGCGCCAATGTTCCCCGGCTGGGACGCTGCACTCCCGGCTGCAAAATCAGTCGCTGTCTCCCGGGGACTTCTCATCCCACCAGCCGCGTCACCACGCCACCCACGTGGACCGGCTGGGCCCCCTCCCGGGGTGAGTTCAGGGGGGTAGGGCTGCTCCCCTTGTTTGCACTGTCATAAGATTTTGAGTTCAGCTCCCCTGGGCCCAGACCTAAGCCCGGCACCAAGGTTACCTGACTGGGACGCTGGCTCCAGGCTCCGAAAACAGTCGCTGCTTCCCCGTATTTGTTCATTCTCTGTCTCTAAATCCGTGTTTCTTGTTCAGGGTTGGTAGATTGTTATGTATGTGATCGATTCACTTGTTTTTCCGAGTCTTTGTTGCAAGAGGGATCCGAGATAGGGTCTACCTAGTCCGCCATCTTGGCCCCGCACCCTGGTGTCTTTTTTGTGTGTGTTGTCAGCAGTTCTTTTTTTTCCATTTAATTTTCTGTGCTGAGTCATTTTCCTTTATATATTGTCTTTTCCTCTTTCTCATTGTTGTTGCTTTTGTATTTGCTGAGTCTTTATGTTTTTCTTGTATTTTATTTTGATGTGTATGATTGTTAGTTTCCTTGTGGTTACCTTAATATTTATCCCTATCTTTTCTAAGCTGAAACCAAACTTTTTTTTTTATATTGCCTTGACTTTCTCTCCATATGAAAGATCTATGACTACATTTTTTTAGTCCTTTTTTTTGATTTAATATTTCTATGTTTTGCATGATGACACCTGTGTTTCCCTGTTTTGAAAATTTTAGCTTTGATTTATTTTCATGATTTCCCTATCTGGGTTGATATCTGGTTGCCCTGTCCTGTGTAGTCTTGGGTTTTTACTTGATGTTATTGATTTCCTAACTGGAGGACTCCCTTTAGTGTTTCTTGTAATATTGGTTTGGTTTTTGCAAATTCCCGAAATTTCTGTTTATCCAGAAATGTCCTAATTTCATCTTCATATTTGAGAGACAGTTTTGCTGGATATATAATTCTTGGCTGGCAACTTTTTTCCTTCAAGGTTTTATATATGTCTTCCCATAACCTTCTTGCTTGCATGGTTTCTGCTGAGTAGTCTGAGTTTAGTCTTACTGACTCTTCTTTGTAGGTGACTTTTTGCTTATCCCTAATCTTTGGTTTTGGCAATTTTGATTATTTTGGCAAGTTTGATTATGTCTTTGTGACTTTCTTTTGGGATCTACCTTGTGTGAGGTTCAATGAGCATCTTGGATAGATATCTTCTCATCTTTCACCATAGCAGGGAAGTTTTCTGCCAACAAATCTTTATCAATTCTCTCAGTATTTTCTGTTATCCTTCCTGTTCTGGTACTCCAAGCACTTCCATGTTATTTCTTTTGATAGATCCCCATGTAATTCTTAGTGTTTCTTCATTTTTTAAAATTCTTTTACAAAAACTAACCCCAAGTGGATCAAAGACATAAACATAAAGACTAAAACGATAAAGATCATGGAAGAAAAAATTGGGACAACTCTAGAAGCCCTAATACAAGGCATAAACAGAATACAAAACATTACCAAAAATGATGAAGAGAAACCCGATAACTGGGAGCTCCTAAAAATCAAACACCTATGCTCATCTAAAGACTTCACCAAAAGAGTAAAAAGACCACCTACAGACTGGGAAAGAATTTTCAGCTATGACATCTCTGACGAGCGCCTAATCTCTAAAATCTACATGATTCTGTCAAAACTCAACCACAAAAAGACAAACAACCCAATCAAAAAGTGGGCAAAGGATATGAACACACATTTCACTAAAGAAGATATTCAGGCAGCCAACAGATACATGAGAAAATGCTCTCGATCATTAGCCATTAGAGAAATGCAAATTAAAACGACGATGAGATTCCATCTCACACCAACAAGGCTGGCATTAATCCAAAAAACACAAAATAATAAATGTTGGAGAGGCTGTGGAGAGATTGGAACTCTTATACACTGCTGGTGGGAATGTAAAATGCTACAACCACTTTGGAAATCTATCTGGCGTTCTCTTCAACAGTTAGAAATAAAACTACCATACAACCCAGAAATCCCACTCCTCGGAATATACCCTAGAGACACAAGAGCCTTCACACAAACAGATATATGCACACCCATGTTTATTGCAGCTCTGTTTACAATAGCAAGAAGTTGGAAGCAACCAAGGTGTCCATCAACGGATGAATGGGTAAATAAATTGTGGTATAGTCACACAATGGAATACTACCCATCAATAAAGAACAGTGACGAATCTCTGAAACATTTCATAACATGGAGGAACCTGGAAGGCATTATGCTGAGCGAAATGAGTCAGAGGCAAAAGGACAAATATTGTATAAGACCACTATTATAAGATCTTGAGAAATAGTAAACCTGAGAAGAACACATACTTTTGTGGTTACGAGGGGGGGAGGGAGGGAGGGTCGGAGAGGGCTTTTTATTGATTAATCAGTAGATAAGAACTGCTTTAGGTGAAGGGAAAGACAACACTCAATACAAGGAAGGTCAGCTCAACTGGACTGGACCAAAAGCAAAGAAGTTTCCGGGACAAACTGAATGGTTCAAAGGTCAGCGGAGCAAGGGCGGGGGTCTGGGGAACATGGTTTGCAGGGACTTCTAAGTCAATTGGCAAAATAATTCTATTATGAAATCATTCTGCATCCCACTTTGAAATGTGGCATCTGGGGTCTTAAATGCTAACAAGTGGCCATCTAAGATGCATCAATTGGTCTCAACCCACCTGGAGCAAAGGAAAATGAAGAACACCAAGGTCACACGACAATTAAGAGCCCAAGAGACAGAAAGGGTCACATGAACCAGAGACCTACATCATCCTGAGACCAGAAGAACTAGTTGGTGCCCGGCCACAATCGATGACTGCCCTGACAGGGAGCACAGCAGAGGACCCCTGAGGGAGCAGGAGATCAGTGGGATACAGACCCCAAATTCTCATAAAAAGACCAAACTTAATGGTCTGACTGAGACTAGAGGAATCCCGGCGGCCATGGTCCCCAGACCTTCTGTTGGCACAGGACAGGAACCATCCCCGAAGACAACTCATCAGACATGAAAGGGACTGGTCAGCGGGTGGGAGAGAGATGCTGATGAAGAGTGAGCTAATTATATCAGGTGGACACTTGAGATTGTGTTGGCAACTCTTGTCTGGAGGGGGGATGGGAGGATAGAGAGAGAGGGAAGCCGGCAAAATTGTCATGAAAGGAGAGACTGAAAGGGCTGACTCAAGAGGGGGAGAGCAAGTGGGAGTAGGGAGTGAGATGTATGTAAACTTACATGTGATAGACTGATTGGATTTGTAAACGTTCACTTGAAGCTTAATAAAAGTTAATTAAAAAAAAATTCTTTTATGTGATTTTTCCTCAAATATGTTTTTGTCAGGTGCTTTATCTTCAATCTCACTAATTCTGACTTCTGATGCCTCAGTTCTGTTCTTATAACTTTCTATTGAGTTGTTTAATTCTGAAATGTTATTGTTAATCTTCTGAATTTTTTATTGCTCTCTATGGACACTTGTAGTCTATTAAATATGTCATTATGCTCGTCTCTGGAAACCCTGGTGTTGCAGTGGTTAAGTGTTACAGCTGCTAACCAAAAGGTTGGCAGTTCAAACCCACCAGGCGCTCCTTGGAAACTCTACTGTGACCTATAGGGTTGCTATGAGTCAGAATTGTCTTGACAGCAACGGGTTTGGTTTTTTTTGGTTTATGTTCATCTCTAATCTTCTTAAGTTCCTCTAATGCTATGTCTGTGGGTTCCTTGGCTTGTTCTGTGTTTTGCCTGATCTTCTTCCTGATCTCTTGAAGAGTTCTGTATATTAATTTTTTTGTATTCTACCTCTGGTAGTCCCAGGAAGTTCTCTTCATCCAGAAGAATTCTTGATTCTTTGTTTTGGGAGCTTGCTGAAGCCATCATAGTCTGTCTCTTTATGTGATTCGATATTGACTGTTGTCTAAGAGCCATATATAAAAAATATACATTATACTATTTATTTATTTTGTGTTTGCTTACTGTGTCCTAGCTTCTTCTTCTTCTTCTTTTTTTTTTCTGATATGGCTAAATAGGGCGCCCAAGTGAGGTAGTTTGATTATTGGCACCTTTGAAGCTCTAACGTCCTATTAGCCTGTGGTTAGAGTTGTTAGTAGGTATATGAGACCAGGAGTCTGTTTACTTTTCTTTTATGGCTTCAGTTTAGGTGTCCAGGTAATCAGTCACCAAGTTTGTGGTGCAAGCTCTCACCTATAGTCTTAGATGAGCAGGGGTGATTGGTGTAGGCACAGGTATCTGGCTGTAGTAGGGGGTCACACGCTGAGCAAAGCAGGGGACTGACAACCATCCCTGAGTGCCTGTGAGGGAAGTATGTCCCTGTTCCCTAGAGTGCCTAGGTGGGGGGGGGTTGCAGCTAGACTATGGGGATCCGGTGCTGTTGGCTGTAAGGATTGGGAGGCACCACTTATCCTTAGACCCCTGTCGAGGGTGGCTAGGTGGCGTTGGGTGAAGCCACCAGTCCTCAGGCCCCTGACACAGGTGGGCGAAGACCCTGCTTAATAGACAGAGCAGTGTTGAATGTTATGAACCTGCCTCTTCACCATATAGCTGAAAGAGCTGAAGTTAGACTTCAGGTATATACCTTGTTATACTGTGCTAATGAGAGCCTGTGCTGTTGAAACGGGCCCACAAAGGGGTGAAAGGCATTCAAAATCCTTGGACCACTTATGCCTGTGCCTAGGCAAAGACACTATTTCTGCCCTGAATTCCCAGTTTAGGGGATCTGGCAGATTATTTTTCCCCTGTTTGTTAATTTGTTCCTTCTCCAAGGCTGGGAGGATGGCTCAGGGTGAGTGACAGGTTTTACTTGCAGCCCAGGGAAAGTAGTTATCACTGAACCTAGCTAGGGACTCCATGCAGAGTGGGGACAGGTCAGTTAAATGGGAGAGAGTTTTTTCCAAATGGATGTTTTTGGTCTGCATGGTAGATTAGACACAAGTACTTATGCCAAGATTTTCACTGATTCTGGAGGCATGAGTGGACTCTCTGCTGCTCAGTCTCTCCCAATGTGGAAAAAGTGTCCCGAATGCCACTGATTGTCTCACTGTGCTAGTACCACAGGATTTGGCCTGTGGGGTGCCGATTCCTGCTGGGTCAAGTCTGGCAACTCCTTAGTGCTTCTGAACCATATCTCCCTCCCTCTGCCACTCAGTCCAATTCCTCAACTTTCCATTTGATGTTCATGGCTCCTAGATTGTCATGTAAAATCGATTCACTTGTTTTTTTGGGTCTTTGATGTAAGAGGTACCACTGGAATCATCTGAGTACTCTGCCATCTTGGCCCTGCCTCCCCAAGTCAATTTCTTTGGATATATAAAAGAGATTAAATGCAAGCTAGCAAGCAGAGATGAAAGAGATGCCAAGCCACATGAAGACTGCCAGGGAGCAGAAGCTCAGAGAGACAAGGACCTTCCTCCAGAACCAACAGAGAGAAAAAGGCTTCCCCTAGAGCTGGTATCCTGAATTTGAACTTCTACCCTCCTAAACTGTGAGAAAATAAATGCCTGTTTGTTAAAGCCACCCTTCATAGTATTTCTGCTATAGCAACACTAGATAAATAAGAGAGAATTTGGTACCAGAAGTGGGGTGCTCCTCTAACAAATACCTAAAATGTGGAAGTGGTTTTGGAACGTAATGGATGGAGGCTGGAAGAGTTTTAAGGTGCCATCTTAGTTATCTAGTGCTGCTATAACAGAAATGCTACAGGTGGATGGACTTAACAAAGAGAAATTTATTCTCTCACAGTCTAGAAAGCTAGAAGTCCAAATTCAGTGTGCCAGCTCCAGGGGAAGGCTTTCTGTCTCTGTCGGCTCTGTAGGAAGGTCCTTGTTATCAATCTTCCCCTGGTCTAGCAGCTTCTCAGTGCGGGCACCATGGGCTAAAGGACGCACTCCCCACCTGGTTCTTCATTCTTGGTGGTAGGAGGTCCTTGTCCTCTCCACTTAATTCTTCCTTTTATATCTCAGAAGAGATTGACTGAAGATACTACCTAATCCTGTAGATTGAACCCAGCCTCATTAACATAATTGCTTCAGTCCTGCCTCGTTACCATCATAGAGGTAGGATTTACAACATATACGAAAACCACATAAGATGACAAAATGGTGGGGAATCACACAATACTGGGAATCATGGCCTAGCCAACTTGACATGCATTTTTGGGGGACACGATTCAATTTGTAATAAAAAATGTAATAGGTGCCTAATATTAAAAGCCTAGATTGACTTGAAGAGACTGTTAGTGGAATTATGGATGTCAAAGGCAATTCTGGTGAAGGCTCAGAAGGAAGTGTGGAGAGCCATAAAGTCACTGATGTCTTAGAGAATACATATGGTGCCAGCAACAGAATATTGCTCAAATTGTGGACTTTAAATGTGTTTCTGGTAAGTTTTCAAAGAAAATGATGAACTTGTGATTGGAGAGTGGAGGAAGGGCAATGCTTTTTATGCAGAGGCAAAAAAATTGTCTGAATTATGTTCAAGTGTTTGGTGGAGGAACTTGGATATCTGGCTGAGGAGATTTTTAAGCAAGATCTTAAAGAAACCATGTGGTTTCTTCTTGCCACTTATTGTAAAATGTGAGAAGAAAGGGATGGGCTTAAAAATGAATTGTGCAAAATGAAAACAAGATTTGGAAAATTCTGTTGTACAAACTAAGGACAGGTGTCCTAGAATGTTCATGAAGGATGTGCCTACACAATCTTTTGTTAAAGAAATTAAGCCTAAGACTGATGGATCAAACCAACTACCACAGCTGAAAACCCATCAGACTGAAAGGGACAAAGAAAGAGTGAAAGGAAAGAAAGCCATCTGCTCCCTGGAATTCTACAGGCAGGAAACAGACCAAAGGAGCTACTTCTGTTGTCCTCCAAGAAAAGAAAAGCATCATCGTTGGAGCAGCTCAGACATCAGCAGAAGTATTGAAAAGAGCCCAGGAAGCAGGGCCTTCTGGTTTTCAAAGAGTGGGGCCACAGCCTCCTGGATCTCAAAGGATGGGGCCACAGCCTCCTAGGTTTCAAAGAGTCACATCTTCTCCAGCTTGGTTCCAGAGTGTAGGACTGCTGTTAAGGTGTTACAGGGCTACCACCCAAAACTGAAAGGGCAGGGCTGCCGTGTCCAAGGGCAGAATCCACCTAGAATCCAGAGGGCATGGCCAACATGAGGTATGGAGGGTAAGCCTATTTCCCAGATGGTCCCAAAGAACAGAAGATTGTTTTCAAGCCTTGAAAGTTAATGTAAATTGTTCTAGGTTTTAGACTTGCTTTGTGCCTGTTATCCCTTCTTTTCCTCCAATTTCTCCCATTTATAATGGAAATGTCTACCTTGTGCCTGTTCCACCACTGAACTTTGGAAACAGATAATTGTTAGTCTAGATTTTATAGTTTCACAGACTAAAAGAAGTTTTGTCCCAGGATAGAATATACCTAAAGTCTCACCCATATTTGATTTAGATGATTCAGAAAGTGAGATTTTGAACTTGGAGTTGATTTATGACTTTTGGAATGATGTGATGGCGTGAATGCGTTTTGCATGTGGCAAGGACATGAAGTTTAGGGGGCCAAAGTTTGGAATGTTATGGATTGAATTGTGTCACTCAGAAATATGTGTTGTTTGCTTCCAAAATGGCTCATTCACATGGCTAGCAAATTGGTGAAATAGCAAAGGTTTTGTTACATATATATTTACCACAATTAAAAAAAAAAAAGCAAAATAATAAAAAGAATACTAGGCAATTCCTGTGATGTTGAAATTATCATAATATGGTTTCACTACTTTTTGAGATGTTAATGAATATAGCATTCCATATCAATGCAAGCAAAAATTGCATTCCAAAACTGAAGTGAAATACTTTCTGATAATCCATGACAATGTTTCTAAATCCTAGTGTTTAGAAAGTTGAGAAATTATTATAAACAAAAATCCTTTTCAGTATAAATTTGACACTCCTCTTCCCCATGCTTATTCACAGATGGGCCATTCATTGGATGTTCCTGGGGAAAAGGAGTTGGGGTGTGTTATAGAATGAATTGTGCCCCCCCAAAATATGTGTTGTAAATCCTAACCTCTATGCCTGTGGCTATATTCCTGTTTGGGAATAGGTTGCCTTTGTTCTGTAAATGAGGCAGGGCTAGTGAAGGCTGTGTCTTCAGTCAATCTTTTTTGAGATATTAAAAAAGATTAAATGCAATCTAGCAAGCAGAAATGGGGAAGAGAGATGCCAAGCCACATGAAGACGGCAGAGGAGCAAAAGCTCAAAGAAACAAGGACATTCTTCCAGAGCCAACGCAGGGAGAAAGCCTTGCCCTAGAAATGGTACTTTGAATTTGGGCTTCTAGCCTCCTAAACTGTGAGAAAAAAAATGTCCGTTTGTTAAAGCCACGCATTTTTGGTATTTCTCTGGATAATGAAGAGAGGATGCAACGATCATTCATTCAGTAATAATGGATCATTTCAATGCACATGGGAAGGTGTGGGAATTATTGTTTAGTGTGGAAACTGGCTCTAAGTCACTTAGTACTTTATCAGCACCCCAAATTATTTGAAAGGAGTTTTCAGATCTACACTCCCCCACTGGCTGTCTGTAACCCAGCTCCTTTCCCGTCTTATTGCCCCATCACATTTTCTAATTCTGTGAGGAGAAGCTAAAGGGAAGAGAGCTAAAATATTAGCAACTAAATGATAAACAGTAGTGTAAAATGCCTTTTCGTATAGACACAGAATCATAAAGATAGAAAGGAGCTTAGGAATTATGGACTCTATTCCTGCTACACGGCACCTCTTCTTTTATAAACGAGGGAAGTAAAGCATGTAGAGACGTATTTGTTTAATTTCTTGTGCTCTTTCGTCAGTTCAGAACTCAAAAGATCATCTTCTTCCCTCATTTGCTTTTAGCTGAATTTAGGATTTCCTATCTAATTCCCCAACCTGAATTCCTTTTTGACTAGGAATGTAAGTCCTTAGACATGTTGTTGCCTACTTACCTTGGAATTATGGCACATTCATTTCCTTTCTCTCTTACAGTACGGAGAACTAAGTCATGCTGCTATTGATCAATTAACACACAGATACCAGAATCCATGGTAAGTGCATATTAACATATTTTAAACTCATAAATGTCTCCTTCCTAAATTAGTGACAGGTTAATTATATTTTTAACTTTGAAGCATAGGACCGCTTTACTTCTTTTATTTCATGTAAGTTTTTGTGGTCAAAGTATGTATTTTTATCCTTAATAAATACTTAATAAATTTTCACTGTTAGGGGTAGGGGGAGTTGTAAAGCAAGCACAGTTGAGTAAGAAACAGAATGTAGTGGAGAAAAAGAGAACTACACCTGTATTTGTTAAGAATAGCAACTGGATGAGTGGGTTAGCTTTAACTATATACATAGTTCTCTTTGGAAAAAACAACATTAATTTTTTTTTGTAAAAAATAAAGTCATTTCATGCGGTTGCCTTAGAAACCATCATAATGGGTAATTAGGCTTAATAAGTGTAATCCTACGGAAGTCACATAATGGCTTGGATTCACTCTATTTTAAGTCAGCCCTTAAACTAAATTTAACATGTCTAGTTCAAGGTACACTAAATTACTGGGAAAAGAGCATAAACAAAGCTTGTCATCTAGATGTAATGTGTAATTCAGATTCCTAAGTGGAAAAGAATCTATCAGCATTGCTCTTACAAGACTGCAGATTCCATATTGTCTTTATTATTCTTAGATTTTTGAAGGTGAGGATTTCTGAAGCCTACTTCACCTCATTTTTAATTGTTGAAGGATACAGCTATTTGCATGCATAAAATTATTGGATTTTAGCCTTGTTCTACTATACAGCAACAACATAAAACACCTCAAATAGATAAAAGTAAACTCCATGTCAAAAGATTAGTAGTTACTACAACACATGTCCAGGAAAGTAAACAATTTTATTGGGCAGTTCTTGTAACTTATAAATTATATCCCATCTTAAAGCCATAGAGAAATAGTCACACTTTATTGCTTGAAAGGCATATGTTCTCACTAAAATATTCTACTTCATTTGTTCAGATAACTTTGCCCCAGTGCAGGAATTAATTTCTTTTTGCAGAAGCATCTATCTGCAAATGCTCTATCATATATTTCCAAACAAAGAAAAACATGAAAGGCTATTGAAAATCTATGAAACTTCAACGAACATTGTTGACATACATATTAAAAATTGCTGCCTTTATTTAAACAAGCAAATAAACAAAAAATCTTATTAGAAAGTCGCTGAGAAATATTGAAGCTTTGAACATTTTTCTTGGTTGCAACTACATTCATTTCTAGGGAATAAGCTATCTATCATGCCAGATCATGTGGATGCAAAACATTTATGAAAAAAGACCTCATACTTAGGGAACTGTGGATTCAATTGGGAAACTGGGCATATGTATATAAAGAAAAGAAATCCCTGGGTGGCACACACAACTAAGCACTCAACTACTAGCCCAAGGTTGGCTGTTCAAATCCACCCAAAATTTCCTTGGAAGACAGGCCTGGTGATCTGCTTCCGAGAGGTCACAGCTTTGAAAGTCCTATGGAGCAGTTCTACTCTGCATACATGGGGTCGCCATGAATCAGAACCCACTTGACAGCAATTAATAACAACAACATATAAAGAAAAATAACAAAATCAACTTGCATCAGCTGAGAGTCAAATAAATGAGGACAATTATAACTAGAAAAGTTTTAAATCTTAAAAAATGTGTTGATGACCCCCTGGACCTGTAGACTCTGACTCAGATCCTATTTTAACTAGTCAGACCAATAATCTGAATGTTGCCTTCCTCTAGAGGCTCTAAGCACCTCCACTGCTTGAAAGACTTCTTGCCCCACTCTTGGGCTGGCAAGATGCCCTTGGATAGGATGATGACTTGGACATGCCAAGGTGTGCCCTACCTTGTGCTCTTTAGTGTGGACTGATCATAACAAATTATGGATAACATTGCAAAGAATGGGAGTTCCAGAACACTTAATTGTGCTCATGAGGAACCTGTACATAGATCAAGACGCAGTTGTTTGAACACAACAAGGGGATACTGCGTGGTTTAAAGTGAGGAAAGGTGTGTGTCAGGGTTGTATCCTTTCACCACACTTATTCAGTCTGAACGCTGAGCAGATAATCCAAGAAGCTGAGTTATATGAAGAAGAACTCAGCATCAGGACTGGAGAAAGACAATTCACTAACAACTTGCATTATGCAGGTGCCACAACCTTGCTTGCTGAAAGTGAAGAGGACTTGAAGCACCTACTGATGAAGATCAAAGACCACAAACTTCAGTATGGATTACACCTCAACATAAAGAAAACAAAAGTCCTCGCAACTGTACCAATGAACAACATCATGATAAATGGAGAAAAGATTGAATTTGTCAAGCATTTCATTTTATTTGGATCCACAATCAGTGCCCATGGAAGCCGCAGGCAAGAAATCAAAAGACATGTTGCATTAGGCAACTCTGCTGCAAAAGGCCTCGTTAAAGCTTTGAAAAGCAAAGATGTCTTGAATGCTAAGGTGTGCCTGACCCAAGCCATGGTGTTTCCAATCATCTCATATGTATGTGAATAAGGAAGACAAAAGAAGAACTGATGCCTTTGAATGGTGGTGTTGGTGAAGAATATTGAATATACCGTGGGCTGCCAAAAGAACAAACAAATCTGTTTTGGGAGAAGTACAACCAGAATGCTCCTTGGAAGCAAGAATGGTGAGACTTCATCTCACATACTTTGGACATATTATCAGGAGGGATCTGTCCCTGGAGAAGGACATCATGCTTGGTAAAATAGAGGGTCAGCAAAAAAGAGGAAGACCCTCAATGAGGTGGACTGACACAGTGGCTGCAACAATGGACTCAAGCATGCCAATGATTGTGAGGATGATGCAGGACCAGAAGTGTTTTGTTCTGTTGTGCATAGGGTCACTATGAGTGGGAACCAACTCAACGGCACCTAACAACAACAGTGTTCTAAAAAAAAAAAATGCACATCTAAGCATTCTTTCCCAGGGAGTAACTAGAGAATTTCATCTAGCAATGTGTAAAGCAAAAAAGGGAAAGGGATAGGACACAGGAAACAAGAGAATCAACAAAGGTGACAGGCATAGAGAATTCCCAAGGAAGTATTAAGGAAAAGTGCCAGAAATTTGGCCCTGCAGAAGCCCAGAGAGGAGTCAGTTCAGATAGGAGCAGAATAAGCAGGCACTCCAGAGGGAGTGCTCATAGTGTACAAGTACTGGGTTAAATACCAGAAAAACCAAGTGAGCTAAAAGTGGCTGCTTTTGGATAAGAAAACTTGAAAGGTGGGACAGATGGGAAGAGGGGGCTGTTTTTTCATTATAAATATTTTTTATAGTGTAATTAAAAAAAATTACTTTAGGTGAAAGTTCACAGAGCATATTAGTTTCTCATTAAACAATTAATACATAAATTGTTTTGTGACATTGGTTGCCGACCCCACAATGTGTCAATACTCTTCCCTTCTCCACCCCAGATTCCCTGTTTCTATGCGTTCAATTTTCCTGTCCCTTTTTCCTTTCTTCACATCTTAGCTTTTAGGCTGGTGTGCCCATTTAGTCTCGTACACATGATTGAACTATGAAGCATGTTCTGCACGTGTGTTATTGTTTGCCCTATAGACCTGTCTAATCTTTGTCCGAAGGGTGAAGCTCAGGAATGACTTCAGTATTCAGTTAAAAGGGTGTGTGGGGACCATACTCGTGGGGTTTCTCCAGTCTCTGTCAGACCAGCAAGTCTGGTCTTGTGTGTGTGTGTGTGTGTGTGTGTGTGTGTGCATGTGAATTCGAATTTTGGTCTACATTTTTCTCCTGCTCTGTCTGGGACCCTCTATTCCGATCCCTACCAGAATAGTCAATGATAACCAGGTACCATCTATTTGTGCTGGACTTGGGTGGTGGAGGTTGTGGTAGCTGTGGCCCATTAGTCCTTTGGACTAATCTTTCCTTGTTTCTTTGGCTTTCTTCATTCTCCTTTGCTCCAGCCGGGATGGGGCCAGTAGATGTCAATATAAATATTTAGTACTATTTATATGTATTATGGAAAACCCTGGGGGCATATTGGTTAAGAGCTACAGCTGCTAACCAAAAGATCGGCAGTTCAAATCCGCCAGGCACTCCTTGGAAACTCTGTGGGGCAGTTCTACGCAGTCTTACAGTGTCACTATGAGTCAGAATCGACTCGACAGCAATGGGTTGGTGGTTTTGGTATATGTATTATGTGTCTGTACCTAAATTATTTTCTGAACATAAAAAATAATTGGCACTATATTATGTACATGTACAATCATTTTATTTTGGTAATAAAAAATAATTGTTTTAAAATGGGAGAAATAGAATAGCCAACTAGAATTCTAGTAGTCAGGGTTTCTAAGGTGAAAATTTTCAAGCTAAAACCAGGACTTTCAGTGCTAAAGAAATATTCCCTGACCTGAATAAACAGGGCTTTGTTTATTCAGAAAGGTGTAAGGTCTGCCCGTATTAGGCATTAGTTGGGTGGCATATAGAAAATTGCCTGTTTTATTCTGTAATGAAATGCTGCCAAAACCAGTTGTTAAACCACCAGACTTAATGACAGCCGGTATTTAAAAATATATTGGTACATAAATGCTTGTTTTTTCTTGCAGTTGTCTTCCTCAAAGCATCCATAAATCTTGACAGGTTTCTATTTTTAAGCCTGTCACTGTCTGGCACATTAGAGGGATTTCCATAAGCATTAAGTAGCAAAGTTGTCCAATGTTTGAGATCAGCAGCTGTATTTCTACTTTGTTCATTTAGGCCCTTTAACTTAAAAACTGTCTTCCCAGTTTCTTCCCTTGAGCTGCCTTCCTCCACTCTAGCCTCCTCTTCAGCCAGGTAGTAAGGGAGGAGGTTTCCTGGGAAGCAGCAACTGGAAGCCAGGTCACTACAGAAGCCCATGGCTGTCACCGTTACAGTGCCATGCATACAGTGCCGATTTATCTAGTCAATCAATGTTCAAGTGCCAACAATGTGCCAGGCACCATACTACACCTGGGGATTCAGGAGTGAAAGAGACAGCCATAGTTCCTGCCTTCCTTACATTCCATCAGGAGAGACAGGAAAGAAGGAGCCTAATAAATGTTTGATAATTTCACTGCAATCATAATAGGTGCCATAGGGAGAAATGTAGGATGTGTGGCATTTATTGTTGAAGGAATGGCTGTTCCTTGTCTCAGGATGGAGCACTTATACCAAAAGGACAAGATGCAACTTTTTTGAGGAAAAAAAATTAGCTAAAGAGACATTACTGTTATTCTTAAGAAGAAATTGTACTATGTCTATCCCTTGATCTCTCCCTAGATGCCCAGGTAGGAAAAAATCCAGTTCACTTCAGAATGTGGCCCTTCACTGCTAACTTCCCTCCACGCAAGTTGTGAAATACATGAAGTCTGAAGTGCTTTGGTTTGGTTTTTACACATTCCCTAAACTTTTGTTTGTATGGAAATGTCCTAATTTCACCTTCATATTTGAGAGACAGTTTTGCTGGATATATGATTCCTGGACGGCAATTTTTTTCCTTCAGTGCTTTATATAAGTCACCTCATTGCCTTCTTGGCTGCATGGTTTCTGCTGAGTAGTCTGAGCTTATTCTTATTGACTCTCCTTTGTAGGTGACTTTTTGTTTATCCCTAGCTGCTCTTAAAATTCACTATCTTTGGTTTTGTCAAGCTTGATTATAATATGTCTTGGTGACTTCCTTTTGAGATCTACCTTATGTTGGGTTTGATGAGCATCTTGGATAGATACTGTCACATTTTTCATGATATCAGGGAAGTTTTCTGCCAAGAAATCTTCAACAATTCTCTCCGTATTTTCTGTTATCCCTCCCTGTTCTGGTACTCCAATCACTCTTAGGTTATTTCTCTTGATGAGTTCCACGTGATTCTTAAGGTTTCTTCATGTTTTAAAATTCTTTTGTCTGATTTTTCTTTGAATATATTGGTGCCAAATATTTTATCTTCAATCTCACTAATTCTGCCTTCCATTTCCCCAGTTCTGCTCCTCTGACTTTCTATTGAGTTGTCTAATTCTGTAATTTGATTGTTAATCTTCCAAATTTCTGCTTGCTGTTTCTGTATGGATCTTGCAGCCTATTAAATTTTTCATTATGTTCCTGAATAACCTTTTTAATTTCTTCAACTTCTTTATCAGTGTGTTCCTTGGCTTGTTCTACGTTTTGTCTGATCTCATGCCTGATGCTTTGAAGAGTTCTGTACATTAATCTCTTGTATTCTACATCTGGTAACTCCAGGAATATATCTTCATCTGGAAGATTCCTTGATTCTTTGTTTTGAGAGCTTGTTGAAGCGATCATGGTTTGCTTCTTTATGTGATTTAATACTGACTGTTGTCTCTGAGCCATCTATAAGTTATTGTATTAATTTATTTTATGTTTGCTTACTGTATCTTAGCTATTTGCTTTGTATTGTTTTGATATGCCCAAATAGGCTGCTTGAGTGAGCTAGCTTGATTATTTGCCCCTTTGAAGCTCTAATGTCCTGTCACCAGATGGCTAGAGCTGTTACCAGGTATATGACCCTAGGAGTCCATTCACTTTTCTTGTATAGCTTCAGCTCAGGTATCCAGTAGTTGGTCATCAAGTGTGTGGTACAGGCTCTGCCCTACAGCCTTAGACAGGCAGCAGTGATTGGTGTAGGCTCACCAATTGCAGCAGGGGTCACACTCTGAACAAGGCAGGGGGCTGAGAACCATCCCCCGAGTGTCTGTGAGGGAAGCACATCCCTGTTCCCTAGAAAGCACAGGTGGGTGGGTTTTGCAGATGGACCATGGGCACCCAGTGCTTTTGGCTGTAAGGACTGGGAGGCACCACTTATCCTTGGACCCCGTCACAGGTGGCAAGGTGATGTGGGTGGAGCCATCAGTCCTCAGGCCCCTGATGTGGGTAGGTGAGGACCCAGTTTAATAGGCAAAGTGGTGTTGAACATCAAAAACACACCTTTTTACTGCACAGCTGAAACAGTGGAAGTCAGATCTCAAGCAGTCAGCAAACCAGGGCCTAATCTCCTGAAATGGGTCCACACAGGTCCCTGCAGGGGTGGAAGGTATTCAAAATCCATGGACAGTTTGTGCCTAGACAGGAGCCACATCTGTCTTGAGCTCCCCAGCTTAGTGGAGCTGGCAGAATATCTTTTCCCTCAATTGTGAATTTATTCCTTCTCCAAGTCCAGGAGAATGGCTCAGGCCCAGGGAAACTGTCAGCCACTGAAGCTGGCTTGGGGGCTGGGGGCTCAGTAAAATAAATGTGACTACTTAGCTTTTGCTGAGAGCACTGTTATTCTCTGGTTCCGGAGGCATGAGTAGACTGTGCAGCTCGCTGTCTCTCCTTGGGAGACCACGTCCCGAACACTACCGCCAGTCCTGCCATGGTCACTCCAGGGGAATGTGTCTGACTGGTGCTTGCTCCTGCCAAGTCAGGTCCTGCAACTCCTCGCCACTTCTGAACCTTATCTGCCTCCCTCTGCTGCTCAGTCCAACTTCCTAACTTTGCCTTTGCTGTTCTGGGCTCCTAGCTTGTCTTATATGTAATCGTTTCACTTGTTTTTTCAGGTCTTTGTTGTAAGAGGGATTACTGGAAGTGTCTGACTACTCTGCCATATCAGCCCCACCTCCTGAAGCCTGAAGTATTGGCAGAAATAAAAAAAGTTATCATTGAGTTGATTCTGACTCATAGTTACCCTATTTAAAAAAAACCTGTTGCCATCAAGTCAATTCCGAGTCATAGCGACCCTATAGGGAAGAGTAGAACTGCCCCATACAGTTTTCAAGGAGCACCTGGTGGATTTGAACTGCTAATCTTTTGGTTAGCAGCTGTAGCTCTAGAGCACTACACCACCAGGGTTTCTAGTGACCCTATAGGACACAGTATAACTGGCCAATAGGGTTTCCAAGACTGTAATCTTTATGGAAACAGACTGCCACATCTTTCTACCATGGAGCAGCTGGTGGATTCAAACCACTGACATTTTAATTAGCAGCTGAGCACTTAACCACTGTGCCACCAGGGCTCCTGTGTAAGAAAGGGGCCCTATCAATTCACTGGCTTATCATTTTTAATTTTTCAGCACATCAGATATCAGAACTGTAAATCTCAGGGCATAGTTCAGTGTAGGAGACCAGGGTGACAGAAAGACCAGCTGCTGGACCTACCAAGACAACTCATAGCAATAAAATCAAAGCATAAACTGAAAACTGAAAGTAAACAGATGACTACAGTGAGATACCATCTCACCCTGACATCAATGGCACTAATCAGAAAAACAGAAAATAACAAATGTGGGTGAGGCTGTGGGGAAATTGGAACTCTTACATACTGATGGTAGGAATGTAAAATGGTACCACCACTATGGAAAACAATAGGTGCCTCCTAGAAATCTAGAAATAGAAATACCATACAATCTAGCAATCCCACTTCCAGGTATATAAAAAAAAAAATACCCTAGAGAAATAAGAATGGTGACACAAATAGACATATGCACACCCATGTTCATTGCAGCATTGTTCACAATAGCAAAAAGACGGAAACAACCCAGATGCCTATCAACAGACGAGTGGATAAACAAACTGTGGTACATACACAAAGTAGAATACTAAAAATGATAAAGAATATCGACATAATCCATGAAACATCACATTACATGGATGAATATGGAGAACATTATGCTGAGTGAAATGTCAATCATGAAAGGACAAATATTGTATGACACCACAATTATAAAAAGTCAAGAAAAAGTTTACACAGAGGAAAAAATAATTATTTGATGCTTACTAAAGATGGGAAGGGGAGGGAGGGAAAATTACTAACTAGGGGGAAGACATATGTTAGTATTGGTGAAAAAAAGACAATACACAATATGGGGGAAGTCAGCACAACATGACCAAGGCAAAGGAAGGCACTGAGAAGAACACAAGAATAAAGGGCAATTACAGTAATTACTACAGCATAGATAATCCTGCAACAATAGTATTAATGAACAAAAATCTTCAAATGGGTACATAGGTAGATAGGAGGGTGTAAGGGAGCACACCCACTTGCAGATATAGGTTTGGTGGTGGATATTTCTACATACATAATTGTAGGTGCTGGATGTATATTAATATAGACAGTAGAGCACACAAGGGGCACAATCACAGAAACTTCTTAGACATAACCAAACACCTTGCAGGACGAGGTTCCTAGGCTCAAAGGCAAAGGTCCACAGGCTTGGGGAACATCTACATCAATTGGCACGACATAGTTCATAAAAACAATGTTCTGCCTCCTGCTTTGGTGAATAGCATCTGGGTCTTAAAAGCTTGTGAGTGGCCATCTAAGACACAACTATTGGTCTCTTCCCATTTGAAGCAAAGGAGAGCGAAGAAAACCAAAGACTCAAGGGAGCAGTTAGTCCAAAGAACTAATGGACCATATGAACCACAACCTACATAACCCCAAGACCAGATTAACTAGATGGTGCCTGGCTACCACTACGAACCACTCTAACTGGGATCACAGCAGAGGATCCTGGACAGAGCAGGAAAAAAATGTAGCACACACAAAAAAAAAAACAAATTCACATAAAATACCAGACTTACTGGTGTGACAGAGACTGTAGGAGCTCCTGAGACTATGGCTCTAAGACAGACACCCTTCCGATCTGGAACTGAAGCCATTCTCGAAGATCAATTTTAAGCCAAACAATAAAACCAAAACCTTTGCCATTGAGTTGATTCCAACTCATAGTGACCCTATAACAATAGACAGACCCATAAATGGACAATAACACCCAAGAGAGAAATGTTCCTTAGAAAAATTATACAAGATCAAAAGGACAACATTTGCCCAAAAGCAAAGATAAGAAGAAAGGAAGGGGTAGAAAATCCAGACAAAAGGCAATGGGAAATGCAGGGTGGATATGGGGTGAGTGCTGACACATTGAGGTGAAGGCAACCAATGTCATGGAACATATTACGTACAAACAATTGAACGGGAAACTATTTTGCTCTGTAAACTTTCACCTAAGCACGATAAAAAATAAAATATAAATAAAAGTAAATGAATGAGCTAAATTTCTTTGTTGTTGGTTGCCATTGAATCAGAACTGCTCCATACGGTTTTCAATGATTGAAAGGCCTGTCCTCTGAGGTGCCTCTGGGTGGGTTCAAACTGCCAACCTTTCGGCTAGTAGTCAAGCTCGTAAGCGTTTGTGCCACTCAGAGATTTCAGCTAAATTTCTAGGCCCAGGCAAATAGTTCATGTATTGAAAAGAGTATAGGAAAAAAAAAAGGACAACGTATATTATAAATATTTGGATTATTTTCATTTCACTATTATCCACCCAATTTTGTAAATCTACAAAAATGCCTTGGTACTTGATCAGACTAGTATCAAACATGCTTATATTCATCCAGAATTGACTGTATAGCAATGGGTTTTTTTTTTTTTTCTTGGTTCATAATTTTAGGTTTCCCTAATTGCAAGATTCTATGACCAAGGCTTTGGAGTTGGACAGGCTTGGGCTTAATTCCCCCATCTTGTGAAATGCAGATGTCCTTTGAACCTGAGCTTCAAGGGCAAAACAGGTAGTGAGAATACCTCTCTCCTGGGGCTGCATAAAGCCTTGTCTATGGGCAGCAGACTGTTCGAGACACTTTGCTCTCTGCTTAAAAAAAATCATTTCCTTTCACCTTTCCTTCCATCTTCCTGGTATGTTTCTAAACCATTACAAAGAATGTTTGAGAAGTCTTCAGCTTTTAGTAGTAGTGAATTTACCAGGGGTCTGCAGCACATCGTTTCTCATTGGTGACATCATTAGGCTCTTGACCAATGTGCTTCCATCATTCCTTAAGCATGGAGATGAGAAAGAGCTGTGCTGGTCTCAATGATATTTGAAGATTATGAAAACAAACAAACAAACAAACAAAAAAACTTAAGTGTCCCTATAGCAGGGATGTTTTGAAATTAATAGAAGGAAAGTTTTAGTTCAGCGTTTGCATGTCCCGCACTTCTAATTTTATTCAAAATTATTAAATGTAGTTCTGTGCTGTCGAGTCAATTCCAACTCATAGTGATCCCATATGACAGAGTAGAACTGCCCCATAGGGTTTCCTAGGCTGTAATCGTAGGCCCCTCGATATTCAAAGAAGAGAAAACACCTTTACCTGACTACTTTTATTTATAGTCTTTAACTGATCATTCAATTCAGTCAATCAATCAGTCAACCAATAAATAGTTTTAGAGGACTGTCCTTTCCATCAAATAGTTCATAAGTAGTGGGGAAGAGGCACATGGAAAATTCTAGAACATTATGGTAAGAGCAGCAATATAGCCCCCCCAGGCTATACATATAGCCCAGGATGGGAATGAGGAGGGGAACCATGGAGGTCCTCTGTGGAGGAGTCTGAAAAGGTAAGGTTAGGTAAGTATATTACTCATCACTTCATTTATCTACCATAATGATAAACACACACCAAAACATACCGCAATTCATCAGTTTTTACAGGTACAATTCAGTGACATTGATTACACTCTTCAAGCTGTGCAACCATTCTCGCTCTTCTCACCACCATTAACATACATTCAATGCACTCTAAGCAAAAGCTCCCTCTTTCCCCCCTCCCTCCCATCCCTGGTAACCACTAATTACTTATGGTTTCCATATATTTGCTTATTTCCTGTAAGTGATATCATACAGTATTTGTCCTTTTGTGACTGACTCATTTCACTCAGCATAATTTCCTCCAAGTTCATCCATGTTGTGGCATGCATCAGGACTTCATTTTTCTTTATAGCTAGGTAATATTCCATTGTAATTTTTTTTTTTATGTATATACCACATTTTGTTTATCCATTCATCAATTGATGGACATTTTTGTTGTTTCCACATTTGGGCCATTGTGACTAGTGCTGCAAAGAACATTATTGTGCATATGTCTGTTCACATCATTGCTTTCAGGTCTTTTGGGTATGTACCTAAGAATGGAATTGCTGGTTTACATGGTAGTTCTGCCAAATTGTTTTCCACCGTAGCTATACCAACTTAAGTTCCCACTAGCAATGGATGGATGAGGGTTCCCATTTCTGCACAGCCCTGACAACCCTAATGTTTTCTGTTTTTGTTTGTTTTGTTTTGTTTTAATCATTGCCATTCTAATATGGATGAGATGATATCTTATTATGGTTCGTCGCTTTATTTTTACATGTTGCCTTTTGCTTCTAATATAATCCTAAAGAGCATCTCATGCTTATCCTCTATAATTTTAATTCAATTTTCAACAGTATCACTTTCATTCTCTACTTCATCCAAACAATGGATAAATATATTACCAAGGAAATAAGACACAGTTCCTGATCTCAAAGAGCTTATCATGTGGAGGGGAAAAGAGACACATAAACAGATAATTACACTAGAGTATATTACGTACAATACAGTGATAGAAATATTGAGTCAACCTATATTGATTACCTAATAGTGCCTGGTACTATGCTAGGTGTTGGGCTCAGATATTTAACAAAGTTTAACAACTAAGTGTGATGCTTGTTATGGTAGGGGATGTTACAGAGCATTCAATGGGAACATATAGTTTGCAGTCTAAACTTAGAGCAGGAATCTAGAAGGGCTCTGTAAGGTCACCTGAGCTTGGAAGAAGAGTAGGAGTTAGTTTTTAGAACGTCTAGATTTAGATTCCAAGATTTTGTTATTTTAGAGATGGAAGTTTACGTGTTCAAACGTAATTACCTTGTAGCTCAGTAACCACATATTTGAGAATAAAGCTTTTAATATCTAGCCCCTACAGCAGTGTATAAAGATGGCACAGTTTATACAGAACGCTGCAGCTTGTTTTCCGTCTAGCAGCCTAAGGGCTAATTAATTAAAATTCAAAGATGAATTACTTGGTGGGTGGAAGAACAAATGTTTTCTTCACTGAGCAGGGGTAAGTAAGGCCTTGAAGACAGACTCTCCCAGAATCTAAGTCACTCTCTGCAGCTGTTCAGTAAGACATGACTCAGGCACCGCCTCCTGCTCCACACCTACCATGCCACCACCCATTCCTTTCCTGGTTAGACACACACACAGTAAAGACAACAAGAAGGAGGAAAAAAAAAAAAGGGGGGGGAAAGCAGCATTGATTCCACACTCAATTTAACTTACTTAATATTTTACTTAATTATAAAATAAATGCCCATATAACAATGTAAGTATAAAATGAAAAAAAAAAATTCTAAATGTGTATCCGGTTGATAGTTTAGCCCACCGTAGTAGCTAATTTTATATGTCATCTTAGCTAGGCTATGATTCTCAGTGGTCTGGCCAGACACTGGACTGGTTGCTGTTCCATGTTGTTGTTGTGTGCTATTGAGTCGATTCTGACTCATAGCAACCCTATACAAAGGAGTAAAACTGCCCCATAGGGTTTCTTAGGCTGTAATCCTTACAGGAGCAGATTGCCAGGTCTTTTCTCCCGTGGAGATGCTGGGTGGGTTTGAATAGTCAACTTTTTGTTTAGCACCCAAGTGCTTAACAACTACGCCACCAGGGTTCCTTTTGCTGTTCCATAGTGTAAAGTAACGTAACGTAACATAATGTAATGTAATCACGTTCCATGATGTAATCAACCAATCAGTTGAAAGGAGAGTTTCCTCGGAAGTGTGGTCTGCCTCCAGTATATAAACGATGTTCTCAGAGAGCTGACTCTTGCTCTTGACCCTGCACTCTTCTTGCCTCCCAACTTATGGATCTCGGGACATAAACCTGCAGAAGTCCCATGAGCCAGCAGAGGTCTTCAGCCTGCTGCCTGACTTAGGGGTTTCGGACTTGCCAGCCCTCACAATTGCATGAGCCATTTCCTTGAACTCAATCTCTCTCTCCATATGCATATATGCACAGTGAGAGCCAGTATATCTCACTGGTTCTGTTTCTCTAGAGGACCTTGATTAAGATGCTCCCAGAAATTTTCCAAGTGATTTTAAAGAACAATAATTTGAGTATAAATCTCTAGTGGGGTATGCCCTGACAACAAATAGAACTACAAAATCTTGGTAGAAATGTTGGTTCTGTTGTAGGTATATTGGGGAATAAAGCAAATGAGGAATAATATGATGTTCCCGTTTAATTATACCCAGTTTGGTTGAGTACCAGGATTCTTGGAGTGGGAAAATGAAAGAGCTGAAAAAACAAACCCTGAATTTGATTGGACATATATGTGTCTAGGTATGTCTGAGGAACCCTGGTGGCACAGTGGTTAAGGGCTTGGCTGCTAACCGAAAGGTCAGTGGTTCAAACCTACCCGCCACTCCATGGGAGAACAATGAGGCAGTCTACCTCTGTAAAAATTACAGCCTTGGAAACCCTATGGCACAGTTCTTCTCTGCCCTACAGGTTCACTATGAGATGGAATTGACTTGATGGTAATGGGTTTGGTTTTGACTATGTATGTTTATTTATTTTTTTCATATGGCATAGGCATATGGACTAACTCAGTAGCTGTAAGTTCCCCCATTACTCAGATTATATTCTTCAAATACCTTTTCCACTAAAATGAACTGGGGATTCTTAGAGAAATGAGCAATTTTAGATCTGGAGAAGGAAATGGAAAAGATGAGCCTGGGACATCTTGCCATATGCGATAGGAAAGAAGCTATCAAAGACTACAACAGCCTTGTGAGAAGGATCTAGGAGCCAAACTTGAAGAGGCTCCCACTGGTCAAAGATGGGACACCTCGAAAAATGTTAAAAATGGCAATAAATGAATATAATCACATATGCCCATGTAAGTATACATATACTCTCACATATACACTCATGAGTTCACAATGTCTCTAAAAAAGCCTACAATGTATTGGTCACCAGGGAGAATTCTAATGAACCAGTTCATTATTTTGAAAACAGGTAAATAAAAAGTCAAGCATTAATTCTGCCTTTCCAATACAAACTGTGCCACTGTATAACCAAATAGAAATGAAGTGAGTCTTTAAAAAACAAATCTAGCAAATAAATAAAGATGGGACAACAAAATTAAGACATTGCTACTTTGCAAATCCTAATAAATGGATGAATCTAGACACTGATGATTAATGGCTGCCAAAACCACACACACACAAGAGACAACTAGGTAGTGCGTGTCTCCTGAGGGAAGAATACAGCACCTCGTGGCACGTACGCTTGCTCCAAAAGCCCAATCTGACTTTGACCAAACCTCTAAATCTAACTAACTACATATGGGAAATAAGGAGAGTGGAACGTATTAAACAACATCACGAAGATGTTATCAGAGAAACTTACTGTGGGAAATTTTACAGGAAAAATGGCCCAGTTTCATCAAAACATAAACAGGAAAAAAAAAGAGAGAAGAAAAGAAAGGAGCAAGAACACATGAATTACAAAAAATGTAAAACACATATCAATGAAATTGGATCATTTCAAACAAATGCATATAACATCTGTAAGACAGAATTTTGGACAATGAATATGTGGTGAAATTATATTTTTAGGAGAAATAATTACATTGTGACTGTTAAGAAAAAGAGCTTTTATATTTTAGAGATTCATACTAAACAGATATGATAGCTTGGCAGGGGGAAGGTTAGTGGGCAGGAATAAAGAAGAAATAAGATTGGCTATAAGTTCATAATTTTTTTTTTAATAATTTTTATTGTGCTTTAAGTGAAAGATTACAAATCAAGTCAGTCTCTCACACAAAAACCCATATACACCTTGCTACACACTCCCAATTACTTTCCCTCTAATGAGACAGCCCCCTCTCTCCCTCCACTCTCTCTTTTTGTGTCCATTTCGCGTGCTTATAACCCCCTCCACCCTCTCATCTCCCCTCCAGGCAGGAGATGCCAACGTAGTCTCAAATGTCCACCTGATCCAAGAAGCTCACCCCTCACCAGCATCCCTCTCCAACCCATTGTCCAGTCCAATCCATGTCTGAAGAGTTGGCTTCGGGAATGGTTCCTGTCCTGGGCCAACAGAAGGTCTGGGGGCCATGACCACCAGAGTCCTTCCAGTCTCAGTCAGACCATTAAGTCTGGTCTTTTTATGAGAATTTGGGGTCTGCATCCCACTGCTCTCCTGCTCCTTCAGGGGTTCTCTGTTGTGTTCCCTGTCAGGGCAGTCATCGGTTGTAGCTGGGCACCATCTACTTCTTCTGGTCTCAGGAGGATGTAGTCTCTGGTTCATGCGGCCCTTTCTGTCTCCTGGGCTCCTAATCGCCTTGTGTCCTTGGTGTTGTTCATTCTCCTTTGATCCAAGTGGGTTGAGACCAATTGATGCATCTTAGATGGCCGCTTGCTATTGTTTAAGACCCCAGATGCCACTCTTTAAAGTAGGATGCAGAATGTTTTCTTAATAGATTTTATTATGCCAGTTGACTTAGATGTCCCCTGAAATCATGGTCCCCAAACCCCTGCCCTTGCTACACTGGCCTTCGAAGCATTCAGTTTATTCAGGAAACTCCTTTGCTTTTGGTTTAGTCCAATTGTGCTGACCTCCCCTGTATCGTGTGCTGTCTTCCCCTTCACCTAAAGTAGTTCTTATCTACTATCTAATTCGTGAATGCCCCTCTCCCACCCTTTCTCTCCCCCCTCGCATAACCACAAAAGAATGTTTTCTTCCCAGTTTAAACTATTTCTCAGTTCTTATAATAGTGGTCTTATACAATATTTGTCCTTTTGCAACTGACTAATTTCACTCAGCATAATGCCTTCCAGGTCCCTCCATGTTATGAAATGTTTCACAGATTCCTCACTGTGCTTTGTCCATCCGTAGTGTTCCATTGTATGAATATACCATAATTTAATTATCCATTCATCCGCTGATGGGCACCTTGGTTGCTTCCATCTTTTTGCTATTGTAAACAGTGCTGCAATAAACACGAGTGTGCATATATCTGTTCGTGTAAAGGCTCTTATTTCTCTAGGATATATTCCAAGGAGTGGGATTGCTGGATCCTATGGTAGTTCTATTTCTAGCTTTTTGAGGAAGCACCAAATCGATTTCCAAAGTGGTTGTACCATTTGACATTACCACCAGCAGTGTATAAGTGTTCCAATCTCTCCACAACCTCTCCAACATTTATTATTTTGTGTTTTTTGGATTAATGCCAGCCTTGTTGGAGTGAGATGAAATCTCATTGTAGTTTTGATTTGCATTTCTATGGCTAATGATCGTGAACATTTCCTCATGTATCTGTTAGCTACCCGAACGTCTTCTTTAGTGAAGTGTCTATTCATATCTTTTGCCCATTTTTTAATTGGGTTATTTGTCTTTTTGCAGTTGAGTTTTTGCAGTGTCATGCAGATTTTAGAGATCAGGCGCTGATCAGAAACGTCATAGCTAAAACCTTTTTCCCAGTCTGTAGGTAGTCTTTTTACTCTTTTGGTGAAGTCTTTGGATGAACATAGGTGTTTGATTTTTAGGAGCTCCGAGTTTTCTAGTGTTTCTTCTGTATTCTTTATAATGTTTTGTGTACTGTTTATGCCATGTATTAGGGCTCCTAACGTTGTTCCTATTTTTTTCTTCCATGATCTTTATCTTTTTAGACTTTATATTTAGGTCTTTAATCCATTTTGAGTTAGTTTTTGTGCACGGAGTGAAGCATGGGTCTTGTTTCATTTTTCTGCAGGTGGATATCCAGTTATGCCAGCACCATTTGTTAAAAAGACTGTCTTTTCCCCATTTAACTGTTTTGGGGTCTTTGTCAAATATCAACTGCTCATATGTGGATGGATTTATGTCTGGATTCTCAATTCTGTTCCATTGGTCTACGTATCTGTTGTACCAGCACCAGGCTGTTTTGACTACTGTAGCGGTATAATAGGTTCTAAAATCAGGTAAAGTGAGGCCTCCCACTTTGTTCTTCTTTTTCAGTAATGCTTTATTTATCCAGGGCCTCTTTCCCTTCCGTATGAAATTGGTGATTTGTTTCTCCATCTCATTAAAGAATGTCGTTGGGATTTGGATCAGAATTGCATTAAATGTATAGATCGCTTTTGGTACAATGGAGATTTTCACAATATTAAGCCTTCCTATCCACGAGCAAGGTATATTCTTCCACTTATGTAAGCCTCTTTTGGTTTCTTGCAGAAGTGTACTGTAGTTTTCTTTGTATAAGTCTTTTACAACTCTGGTAAGATTTATTCCTAAGTATTTTATCTTCTTGGGGGTTACTGTAAATGGCATTGATTTGGTGATTTCCTCTTCGATGTTCTTTTTGTTGGGGTAGAGGAATCCAACTGATTTTTGCATGTTTATCTTGTATCCTGGTACTCCACTGAACTCTTCTATTAGTTTTAGTAGTTTTCTGGAGGATTCCTTAGGGTTTTCTGTGTATAAGATCATGTCATTTGCAATTAGAAATACTTTGACTTCTTCGTTGCCAATCTGGATGCCCTTTATTTCTTTATCTAGCCTCATTGCTCTGGCTAGGACTTCCAGCACAATGTTGAATAAGAGTGGAAATAAAGGGCATTCTTGTCTGGTTCCCGATCTCAATGGGAATGCTTTCACGCTCTTTCCATTTAGGGTGATGTTGGCTGTTGGCTTCGTATAAATGCCCTTTATTATGTTGAGGAATCTTCCTTCTATTCCTATTTTGCTGAGAGTTTTTATCATGATGAGTGTTGAACTTTGTCAAATGCCTTTTCTGCATCAGTTGATAAAATCATGTGATTCTTATCTTTTGTTTTATTTATGTGGTGGATTACATTAATTGTTTTTCTAATGTTGAACCATCCCTGCATACCTGGTATGAATCCCACTTGGTAGTCATGGTGAATTATTTTTTTGATATGTTGTTGAATTCTATTGGTTAGAATTTTGTTGAGGATTTTTGCTTCTACATTCATGAGGGATATAGGTCTATAATTTTCTTTTCTTGTGGTGTCTTTACCTGCTTTTGGTATCAGTGATATGCTGGCTTCATAGAATAAGTTTGGTAGCATTCCATCCTTTTCTATGCTCTGAAATACCTTTAGTAGTAGTGGTGTTAACTGTTCTCTGAAAGTTTGGTAGAACTCTGCAGTGAAGCCATCCAGACCAGGGCTTTTTTTTGTTGGGAGTTTTTTGATTACCTTTTCAATCTCTTCTTTTGTTATGGGTCTCTTTATTTGTTTTACCTCTGTTTGTGTTAGTTTAGGTAGGTAGTGTGTTTCTAGGAATTCATCCATTTCTTCCAGGTTTTCAAATTTGTTTGAGTGTAGTTTTTCATAGAAATCTGATATGATTCTTTTAATTTCAGTTGGGTCTGTTGTAATATCGTCCATTTCATTTCTTATTCAGGTTATTTGCTTCCTCTCCTGTTTTTCTTTTGTCAGTTTGGCCAGTGGTTAATCAACTTTGTTGAGTTTTTTAAAAAACCAGCTTTTGGTCTTGTTAATTCCTTCAATTGTTTTTCTGTTTTCTATTTCATTTAGTTCAGCTCTAATTTTTATTATTTGCTTTCTTCTGGTGCCTGTGGGTTTGTTTTGTTGGTCTCTTTCTATTTGTTCAAGTTGTGGGGATAATTCTCTTATTTTGGCCCTTTCTTCTTTTTGGATGTGTGCATTTATTGATAGAAATTGACCTCTGAGCACCACTTTTGCTGTGTCCAATAGATTCTGATAGGAAGTGTTTTCACTCTCATTGGATTCTATGAATTTCTTTATTCCATCCTAAATGTCTTCTATAATCCAATCTTTTCTGAGCCGGGTATTGTTCAGTTTCCAAGTGTTTGATTTCTTTTCCATGCTTTTCCTGTTAGTGATTTCCACTTTTATGGTCTTATGGTCAGAGAAGATGCTTTGTAATATTTCAGTGTTTTGGATTCTGCTAAGGCTTGCTTTATGGCCTAATATGTGGTCTGTTCTAGAGAATGTTCCATGTGCACTAGTATACTTTATTAAAGAAAGTATACTTGGTTGCTGTTGGGTGGAGTGTTCTGTAAATGTCTACAAGGTCAAGTTGTTTGATTGTGGCATTTAGATCTTCCATGTCTTTATTGAGCTCCTTTCTGGATGTCCTGTCCTTCACCAAAAATGGTGTGTTAAAGTCTCCTACTATTATTGTGGAGCTGTCTATCTTACTTTTCAATGCTTATAGAGTTTGTTTCATGTATCTTGTAGCCCTGTCATCTGGTGCATAAATATTTAATATGGCTATTTCCCCCTGGTAAATTGTCCCTTTAATCGTTATATGGTGTTCTTCCTTATCCTTTCTGATGGATTTAACTTTAAAGTCTATTTTGTCAGAAATTAATATTGCCACTCCTGCTCTTTTTTGATTGTTGTTTGCTTGATATATATTTTTCCATCCTTTGAGTTTTAGTTTGTCTGTGTCTCTAAGTCTAAGGAGTGTCTCTTGTAGGCAGCATATAGACGGATCTTGTTTTTTAATCCAGTCTGCCACTCTCTGTCTCTTTATTGGTGCATTAATTCATTTACATTGAGGGTAATTATGGATAGGTATGAATTTAGTGCTATCATTTTAGTGTCTTTTTTTGTGTGTTGTTGACAGTTTCTTTTTCCCACTCGATTTTATGTGCTGAGTAGATTTTCTTTATATAGTGTTCTTTCCTCATATTTGTCGTTGATTTTGTTTCTGTTGGGTCTTTATTTTTCCCTTGCATTTTATTTTGATGAGTAGGATAGTTTGTCTCCTTTGTGGTTACCTTATTATTTACCCCTATTGTTCTAAATTTAAAACTAACTCTTATTTCTTTGTATCCCCAAATCTTCTCCTCCATATGGAAGGTGTATGATTACACTTCTCAGTCCCTCGTTACTATTTTAATGTTGTCTTCTTTTATATAACAACATCGTTGTTACCCTGTTTAGGGCTTTTTTTTTTTTAATAATTTTGCTTTTTTTTTTTTTGGATTTCCCTGTCTGGGTTGACTTCTGGTTACTCTGCCCAGTGTTCTAGTCTTGGGTTGATACCTGATATTATTGATTTTCTAACCAAAGAACTCCCTTTAGTATTTCTTGTAGTTTTGGTTTGGTTTTTATGAATTGCCTAAACTTGTGTTTGTCTGGAAATGTCTTCATTTCACCTTCATATTTAAGAGACAGTTTTGCTGGATATACGATTCTTGGCAGGCAACTTTTTTTTCCTTCAATTTTTAAAATATGTCATCCCTTTGCCTTCTTGCCTCCATGGTTTCTGCCGAGTAGTCCAAGCTTATTCTTATTGGCTCTCCTTTGTACATTACTTTTCATTTATCCCTAGCTGCTCTTATAATTGTCTCTTTACCTTTGGCTTTGGCAAGTTTTATTATAATATGTCTTGGTGACTTTCTTTTAAGATCTACTCTATGTGGAGTTCGATGAGCATCTTGGATAGATATCTTCTCATCTTTTACAATATCAGGGAAGTTTTCTGCCAACAAATCTTCAAAAATTTTCTCTGTATTTCCTGTTATCTCTCCCTGTTCTGGTACTCCAATCACTCGTAGGTTATTTCTCTTGATAGAGTCCCACATGATCCACAAGTTTTCTTCATTTTTTTAAATTCTTTTATCTGATTTTTCTTCAAATGTATTAGTGTCAAGTGATTTATCTTCAAGTTCAGAAATTCTACCTTCTGCTTGCTCAGTTCTGCTCTTCTGACTTTCTATTGAGTTGTCTACTTCTGTAATTTTATTGTTAATCTTCTGAATTTCTGATTGCTGTCTGTCTATGGATTTTTCCAACTTATTAAACTTTTCATTATGTTCCTGAATAATCTTTCTCATTTCTCCAGTTGCTTTATCTGTGTGTTCCTTGGCTTGTTTTGTGTATTGCTTCATTTCCTTCCTGATGTCTTGAAGGGTTCTGTACATTAAACTTTTGTATTCTGCATCTCGTAATTCCAGGAATGCACTTTTATCTAGAAGATTCCTGGGTTCTTTGTTTTGAGAGCCTGTTGAGGTGATCATGGTCTGGTTTCTTTATGTGACTTGATATTGACTGTTGTCTCCAAGCCATCTATAAGTTATTGTATTAATTTATGCTTGCTTACTGTGTCGTAGCTGCTTGCTTTGTTTTGTTTTGGTATACCCCTATGGGTTGCTTGAGTGAGCTAGCGTGATTATTTTCACCTTTGGAGCTCTGGTGTCCTGTCCCCAGCAGCTAAAGCTGTTATCAGGTATATCAGGTCTAGGAGTCCATTCAGTTTTCTTGTATGAATTCAGCTCGGGTTTCCAGGTAACTGATCATCAAGTGTGTGGCACAGGCTCTGTCCTACAGTCTTAGAGGGGCAGAGGTGTTTGGCGTATATACCAGTATCTGATTGCAGCAGGGTGTCACTCTCTGAACAAGGCAGGGGGCTGAGAACTGACCCCATCTCTGAGGAAAACGGTCTCTGTTCTCTAAAGCGTGCCAGTGGGTGGGTTCTGCAGAGGGACCATGGGCGCCCAAAGTTTTTGGTTTTAAGGACTGGGAGGTACCACTTATCTTTGGACCCCTGTCTTGGGTGGCTGGGTGACCTGAGTGGAGCTACCAGTCCTTAGGTCCCTTATGTGGGTAGGTGGGGACCTTGTTTAATAGGCAAAGCAATGTCAAATGTGAAACACCCACCTCTCCACCGCACAGCTGAATTGGTTGGAGTTTGAAATAGGCCCACACAGGTCCATGCAGAAGGGAAAGGTGCTCAAGGTCCATGGATGGTTTATGCCTGGACAGGAGGCACTTCTCTCCTGAGCTCCCTGGTTAATGGAGCTAGTAAATTATCTTTTCCCCCCAATTGCAAATTTTTTCCTTCCCCAAGGCTGGGAGGATGGCTCTAGGTGCTCACCAGGGTCTATCTTAGGCCCAGGGATTCAGCTGCTGAAGCCGGCTTGGGGGTGAGGGGTACACGGTAAAATATATGCAAGTACTTAGCTTTTGCCGAGCGCGCTATTCTCCTCAGGTTCTGGAGGTGTGAGTAGGCCGTGCGGCTGGCTGCTTCTCCCTGAGGAAACTGCGGCCGAATGCTAGGACCAGCCCGCCGCCACTGCTGGCACTCCAGGAATGGTGCCTGAGGGCTCCCCGCGATTCAGGTCCGGTAACTCCTTTCCACTTCTGAACGGTCTCTTCCTCCCCTGCCCCTCCGTTCGTTGTCTAAGCTTGCCTTTGATGCTCAGGGCTCCCAGCTTGTTGCAAATATACTCATTTCTCTTCTTTTTTCAGGTCTTTGTTGTAAAGAGGGCTCTCCAGAAGCGTCTGTCTATTCTGCCATGTTGGCTCCACCTCCTGAGTTCATAATTTTTGATGCTGAGTGTTGGGTCCCTGGTTATCTTTGTGCTATTTTATCTACTTTTGCGTATGCTTAAATTTTCCAAAGTAAAAAACATAAATTTTATCAGGTTTATTCATTGTTAATGAATGTCAAGATTTGCCATCTGGATAGATATGCTTGTCCAAAACTAAATTTAGTCAGAACTATTAAAGTCTCCCAACTAACCTTCACCTCAATTGCTGTCAAGCAGCTGAATTAAAATGTTGCTTCCCTTTCTTCTCTCTGTTAGTTTCTGATACTCATATGAATATGCAAGTGATGCCCAGGAAGGTCCAACATGAAGAGGAGCCCTGGATTTTTATCCCCTGAAGTGCTGAAATTGGCAGAAAAATCTCCCATAAATCTGACAACCTCAGGAATTACATTCAACACTACTAATAGGTGACCCCAAGACAATATAATATGCTGTATGTCTGCTGTGATTTTGAACAGCTGTCTCTGGGACTTTGTGCACGTGAAAGCCTGAAGTAATGGTCACTTCATATAAATCATTCTAAAAAACTGAATGAAAATCAATAAACATCTCTGTATTTCTATACCATGGACAGACTCTTGGCAACAGTGATGTTTGTCATTGTGCACAGGAAGGCAAGACATTTGATTTAGATTGCGTAGCTGTGTAACTGGAAGCCCAGCTAGAGCCCATAAGGGCAACAAGCAACGTGATGGTGACATCACTGTGGCAAGGAGAGTATTTTTCACATTCTGGAGCACAGGAGGGCAATCTGGCACGTTAACGAACAAGTGCTCACTTGGGGTAATCCATGACCTTTCTTGTTCCCATTAATTTTTTGCATCAATGTAGTGGTAGAATATTTAACAAGCGTTTCAAATAAAGTGGTTGTGTTTCCTGTGAAAAAAAGGAATAAACCAAACCGAAGTAATCCCAATCTGAAGTTAGAAGCAGATGTTGTTGTTGCTGGGTGCCGTCGAGTCGGTTCCAACTCATAGTGACCCTATGCACAACAGAACAAAACACTGCCTGGTCTTGAGCCATCCTTACAATCATTGTTATGCTTGAGCTCATTGTTGCAGCCACTGTGTCAATCCACCTCATTGAGGGTCTTCCTCTTTTCTGGTGACCCTGTACTCTGCCAAAAGCATGATGTCCTTTTCTGGGGACTGATCCCCCCTGACAACATGTCCAAAGTATGTAAGACACAGTCTCACCATGCTTGCCTCTAAGGAGCATTCTGGCTGGACCTCTTCTAAGACAGATCTGTTCATTCTTTTGGCAGTCCATGGTATATTCAACATTCTTTGCCAACACCACAATTCAAAGATGTCAATTCTTCTTCGGTCTTCCTTATTCATTGTCCAGGTTTCACATGCATATGATGTGATTGAAAATACCATGGCTTGGGTCAGGCGCACCTTAGTCATCAAGGTGACACCTTTGCTCTTCAACACTTTAAAGAGGTCCTTTGCAGCAGATTTACCCAATGCAATGCGTCTCTTGATTTCTCGACTGCTGCTTCCATGGCTGTTGATTGTGGACCCAAGTAAAACGAAATCCTTGACAACTTCAAACTTTTCACCGTTTATCATGATGTTGCTCACTGGTCCAGTTGTGAGGATTTTTGTTTTCTTCATGTTGAGGTTCAATCCATACTGAAGGCTGTGGTCTTTGATCTTCATTAGTAAGTGCTTCAAGTCCTCTTCACTTTCAGCAAGCAAGGTTGTGTCATCTGCATAACACAGGTTGTTAATGAGTCTTCCTCCAATCCTGATGCCCCATTCTTCTTCACATAGTCCAGCTTCTTGTATCATCTGCTCAGCATACAGATTGAATAGGTATGGTGAAAGAATACAACCCTGACGCACACCTTTCCTGACTTTAAACCAACCGGTATCCCCTTGTTCTGTCTGAGCAACTGCGTCTTGATCTGTGTAAAGGCTCCTCATGAGCACAATCAAGTGTTCTGGAATTCTCATTCTTCACAATGTTATCCATAGTTTGTTATGATCCACACAGTAGAATGCCTTTGCATAGTCAATAAAACACAGGTAAACATCCTTCTGGTATTCTCTGCTTTCAGCCAGGATCCATCTGACATCAGCAATGATATCCCTAGTTCAATGTCCTCTTCTGAAACCGGCCTGAATTTCTGGCAGTTCCCAGTGGATATACTGCTGCAGCCGTTTCTGAAAGATCTTCAGCAAAATTTTGCTTGCGTGTGATATTAATGATATTGTTCTATAATTTCCACATTCGGTTGGATCACCTTTCTTGGGAATAGGCATAAATATGGATCTCTGCCAGTCAGTTGGTGAGGAAGCTGTCTTCCATATTTCTTGGCATAGACGAGTGAGCACCTCCAGGGATGCATCTCTTTGTTGAAACATCTCAATTGATATTCCATCAATTCCTGGAGCCTTGTTTTTCACCAGTGCCTTCAGATCAGCTTGGACTTTTTCCTTCAGTACCATCAGTTCCTGATCATATGCCACCTCTTGAAATGGTTGAACACTGACTAATTATTTTTGGTATAATGACTCTGTGTGTTCCTTCCATCTTCTTTTGATGCTTCCTGCGTCGTTTAACATTTTCCCCATGGAATCCTTCACTATTGCAACTCGAGACTTGAATTTTTCCTTCGGTTTTTTCATCTTGAGAAACGCCAAGAGTGTTCTTCCCTTTTGGTTTTCCATCTCCAGGTCTTTGCACATATCATTATAATACTTTACTTTGTCTTCTCGAGCCGCCCTTTGAAATCTTCTGTTCAGTTATTTTACTTCATCAATTCTTCCTATTGCTTTAGCTGCTCAATGTTGTAGAGCAAGTTTCAGAGTCTCTTCTGACAGCCATCTTGGTCTTTTCTTTCTTTCCTGTCTTTTCAATGACCTCTTGCTTACTTCGTGTATGATGTCCTTGATGTCGTTCCACAGCTCGTCCGGTCTTCGGTCACTAGTGTTCAATGCATAAAATCTATTCTTCAGATGGTCTCTAAATCGGGGTGGGATGTACTCAAGTTCATATTTTGGCTCTCGTGGACTTGCTCTGATTTTCTTCAGTTTCAGCTTGAACTTGCATATAAGCAATTGATGGTCTGTTCCACAGTCGGCCCCTGGCCTTGTTCTTACTGATGATATTGAGCTTTTCCATCGTCTCTTTTCACAGATATAGTCAATTTGATTTCTGTGTGTTCCATCTGGCGAGGTCCATGTGTATAGTTGCCGTTTATGTTGGTGAAGGAAGGTATTTGCAATGAAGAAGTTGTTGGTCTTGCAAAATTCTATCATTCGATCTCCGGCATTGTTTCTATCACCGAGGCCATATTTTCCAACTACTGGTCCTTCTTTGTTTCCAACTTTCGCATTCCAAACGCCAGTAATTATCAATGCATCTTGATTGCATGTTTGATGAATTTCAGGTTGCGGCAGCTGGTAAAAAATCCCTGTTTCTTCATCTTTGGCCCTTGTGGTTGGTGCATAAATTTGAATAATAGTCGTATTAACCAGTCTTCCTTGTAAGCATATGGATATCATCCTATCACTGACAGAGTTGTACTTCAGGATAGATCTTGAAATGTTCTTTTTGACAATGAATGCAACACCATTCCTCTTCAAGTTGTCATTCCCAGCATAGTAGACTATATGATTGTCTGATTCAAAATGGCCAATACCAGTCCATTTCGGCTCACTAATGCCTAGGATATCAATGTTTATGCATTGCATTTCATTTTTGATGATTTCCAATTTCCTGGATTCATACTTCGTACATTCCAGGTTCCGATTATTAATGGATGTTTGCAGCTGTTTCTTCTCATTTTGAGTTGCACCACATCAGCAAATGAAGGTCTCGAAAGCTTTAGTCCAACCACTCATTAAGGTCGACTCTACTTTGAGGAGGCATCTCTTCCCCAGTCATTTTTTGAGCGCCTTCCAACCTGGGGGGCTCATTTTCCCGCACTATATCAGACAATGTTCCGCTGCTATTCATAAGGTTTTCACTGGCTAATGTTTTTCAGAAGTAGACTGCTGGGTCCTTCTTCCTAGAAGCAGATGGTTTGTGTAATTTTATAGAAGAGCATAGTCCTCTGATGTGCTCTTTTTAGAAGAGAGCCTGAGAGAAGAGAACCAGTATACATTTTGTATTAATATGAGGTTATGTAGTTTTGTTCATAAATTTAAATAATTTCTACCTATTTTGCAAAACAGTTTGTGGCCATAGATGCACAGATCTATTCTGTACCATTGTTTTTGAACTGTTAACCATGTAAAACTGATCATAGGCATCTTTGCTATTTTGCGAAGAATGGAACTCTGAAGCAAGTTTAAAGTATTCAAGCAGATATTAAAAATTGTTTTCTACATTTTGTCATGAATGATTATCCTTGGAAGTTTTTTGGAATCAAAAAACCTCTTGGTATTCATTTCACTCATTTATAACCCAGTACCCAGTGCTGTCAAGTCGATTACCACTCATTTATAGATTCAGCAATAACTAATTAATTATTTATACATATACTGATGTTGCAGGCCTTTTGCCATGTGTCTCTATTAGAGACTATTAGCTTTCTGTGTGACTTCGCAGAGGACTGGGTACACTAAGTGTATGCTCAAAAACTCTGGAGAAGTCTTTTGGTATCTAAAAGCAAGATCAACATATAAATAGTCTCTGGATGGTTGAGGTCATAAATTACCTCAAGTTGTCCTAATCCTTCAGTTAAAGATAACTTTGGACCTTTATTTTAAACAGGCTAACTTAGTGCTCACAGGGTTGGACACTGATTACTGAAAATTAGCTTCTTTTATAAGTCTTTTTCTCTTTCTGCTTACCAAGATCTCCTGGGCAACAACTAATCTAGGACAAATTCCGTTAATGTTTACATTTTCTTTATTAATAATTGCTAAATATAGCTCTGTATTCATTTTGTTTGTCCAAATACAAAATATCAAGATAACTTCATGTTTTTAATCATCTGTGTGACAGCTGCTGATCCAGGATCAAATAAGCATTATCCCAGAGGATTAAGACTAAACCTTTTGAAAAAGATACATCAACACGTATGATTCTACGGGGGCAGGGAGAAGAAGGATATCAATGCGTAAGAAATAAGGTTGGACTTAACTAAATTTGGGTATGGCTAAAACGGACCTGTAGCACCCCAAATTTCCCTAATTTCTCCTTGTGGCACTACCCTTTCAGAGTACGTTCTTTAGAGAAGGATCAGGTAATAATCCTCTACGGTACCTCCCAGCTATGTGCACCAATAGCCTGGTCTTTAGCTGTGGAATGAAAGGCACAAGGATAAGGTAGTGTTTTCCCAGACAGCCAGTGCCTCTGAGATCGTTCCACATATGTGGCTGCCTGTGTCGGCAGTAACAGCCACTCCACCGATGTAGAAGGCCAACTTAGAAGAGGGAAATATGATTTAAAAAAAAAAAAAAATCTTTAAATCCCTAATTGCTACTCCCTGGCAGATGCTGACTTAGGTGTGGAGTATACCACAAATGCAGAAAGATCTTTAAAAAACAGGAGCCTTGTTTTTCTCCAAATGTTCAGAAGAGAAATTAACAGGGAGAGAAGACCTATTCTCCCAGAAAGCACACATCCTGCCAAATGGCTGCTAAATGTGTTTCTCAAAAATTTCCATGGCTCTTTAGTACTTCCGGAAATGGGAAGAGCAAAAACCCATGAAACCATGAGACAGCAAACATTTAAGGGAACTAGCTTGCTGAGGAAACAGGTAGTCTTGCTTTTAAACCACAATATAGATATGGCGCCAGTCATCTTCACAAGCTAGAAATGCATGAAAGCACAGAGTTACATCACTTTATGATACCGCAGGAAAATGCTGAAGCCCTCCAGGGAAGTTTCCACATGTTTCTGTATTAGAAACTCAAGTGAATAACTGTTCCTGGCATATATATTAGGCAACCAAACTGACTCACTGGAACTTAAACAAACAGTGAGTAATTTTTTCTTTAACTGCGGAACCTGAAAAGACAGTAATTTTACCATTAAATTCAAACTATTTTTAGTTAGCTGGAGGGAATTCAAAAGATGTGGGTCAGAATGCAAAACAGAAGAAAAAAGTTTGCTGCTAGATAAGACTGAAGCTGGATGGTCACTTCCCCAGAATAACCAGTTACCTTCAGCAGTTTAAATAAACATATTAATTCAAGCTGATTGCTTCACCAACATACTAAGAGTCATTGCATTGCTTGGTTATGAATCAAAGTGACTGCTGTGTAGTCTCCTGTTTTCCCAGATGGAGTCATGAAAAATTGGGAACACAGAAGACCAAGCACAGCACCACCTCTAGCAGGAGCCCTCTTCAGCCACCAAGAGTGTTTTCTCTGGCAGAAGCGTCACAATGAAAGTCAAGTGTGTCCCATCAGATGTAGACAGTTATGTAAGCAAGGCCCGGCCAGTCATTTCTTAATTTAGTGCTGAAGCCTATTTTATCTTCTCACTCCATTTCTCTAAATTTTAGTCATTTCTCAATTAAATAGCCAACAGTTTTAAGGAAAATTTAGCCATGTTTTATTATTTAAAAAATACATGTTCATAGTTCTAAAAATTCAAATAGTAAAAGACTGTAAATTTAAAAGAAAGTCCTTCTCCAAATACTCTATCCACACCCAAGCTCAGACCCTCCTGCTAGAGATTACAACAGAAGAGGGTTTTCTTCTTCTTCTTTTGTATCTTTATAGAATCAAGCAAAATTATCAAAAACATATATGTCAGGCATTCCACTAGACACTAACAATACAAAAAATTAAGAATTCTTTTTTTCCCTCAGCTAACAGATTTATTAAGTGAAAGTCAACATGAAAACACCAAGTGTAATATGCATGAAAGACATTCTGTGGGGAAAAAGAGAAGGGAATAATTCTGCCCCAATGTTGAGGGGGGCAGACGTTGAGGAAGGCTTTGCAGGAGAGGTAACGTGTGAGCTGTGTTTTCAAAGTTGCATGAGAAATAAAAAGGAGACAGTGGAGATGGAGCTATGAAAACAATTCTAGCCATAAGGAGGGATGTTGGTGAAAACGGTGACCTTTGTGGCATTTTAATGTGCCTCGTTCTCATTCCCCTCTTCCTAGCTTTGTGGTAGCTTTGAAAACTAACAGCTCACAGCCATAAAGAAACCAAACCAAACCCATTGCCATCAAATTGGTTCCAAATTGTAGTGACTGTGTAGGACAGAGTGGAACTGCCCCATAGGGCTTCCAAAGAGAGGCTGGTGGATTCGAACTGCTGGCATTTTGGTTAGCACTCATAGCTTTTAACTGCTGCACCACCAGGGCTCCTCACAACTATGGTAGCTATGAAAATCAGCAGCCTACTAATCACTGGAGGGGGAGGACAGATTTGGGGTTCCCCGAAAAGTCTCACTCCCAGAGAAATGTCATATTTGACCTATGTTGCAGCTCCCTGGAAAAGTTCCATTCTCAGGGCTTGTCTTTATTTGACCTGATTAGGTATGGAAAAACAGCCTTAACCCACGGGTATTTGTTGAAAATAATCAGCAGCAATTGTTTAACATCACTGTCGTCTGAGGGGGTGACACCAGTGGGGATGAACCAAGAGCTGATCAAAAATCTTAAAAGAAAAAACAGAGGAATGAGATGTCTATAGATGGCCTTGAAAAATTCCAACATATTTCTAGGAATCTACAAGGCTGCGTGCACATGCAGGGCTGTGTCCCTGCCCAGGAAAGACCTGAGAAAGTTCTAATCCCTCACCTTGGCTGATCTTGAGGTTCATTGAAAGCAAGAAATAAGGGCTAATGCAAAGTTGTAAACTTCCTGCTGGAGCATTGAAGGTATACATCAACACAAACAAAGGCTGTAAAACTTATTGGTACAAGGCCTTTAAGGAAATGTCTGTCCAATCATTAGTTGACCACTGAGCAAACCAAGCAGAGGCTTCAGAGGGAACACAGACTTTACACAATTAGCTAGGAACATCGTTAAACAAACAGCAGCAACATCACCACCACCACGTACAGTAACGACAGATAGCAACAGCAACAAGTTCTAGGGAGGAAGAGGAAATCTGATTGCCAGAGTTGCTGCCTTACATTATTTAAAATCTCAAGTTTATACCAAAAAATAATTATGAGAAATGCAAAGAAAAAGGCAGGTATGACCTAGACATAAAAAAAAAAAAAAAAAAAAAAATTTTTTTTTTTTTTGGGGGGGGAAAAGTAGTCAATTGAAACTGTTTCTGAGGAAGCATAGATATTGGACTTACTAGACAAAGACTGTAAATCACCTGTTACAAATATGTTCAAAACACTAAAGGAAACCACATCTAAAGAATTAAAGAAAAGTATGAGACTGATGTCTCATCAATCAGAGAATATCAATAGAGACAGAAATGATAAAATAAATAGAAATTCTGGAATTAAAAACTAGTTGGTTTCACTGGTGAGTTCTAGCAAATATTTATAAAAGAATTAGCACAAATCCATCTCAAAATTTTCCTAAAAAAATAGACAAGAGGAGGGACTGCTTCCTAACTCTTTGAGAGCAGCATTAAACTAATACCAAAACCAGACAAGTCATCGCGAGAAAACTTCAGACCAATATCAACTATGGATATAGATGTAAAAATCCTCAACCAATACTGTTTGAATTGTGTCCCCTAAAATATGTGTTGGAATACTAACCCCTATACTTGTGGGTGTGATTTAGTTTGAAAATAGGGTTTTTGTTACGTTAATGATGTCATATCAATGTAGGATGTGGCCTAAACCTAATCATTTCTGAGTTATTAAAAGAGTAGATTAGACACAGTTTTGAACACATACTGAAGAAGACAGATGCCATGTGAGGATTGTCAGGAACCAAGGCTACTAACAAGGAAGGAATTGACAAAGCCAAGACCCTGATTTGGATTTTTAGTCTCCAGAACTATGAGAAAGTAAATTTCTGTTCTTTAAAGCTGCCCATTTGTGGTATTTGTGTTACAACAGCACTAGCTAACTAAGACAAACACTAAACCAAATCCAGCAACATTTAAAAATAATTATACACCATGACCAAGTAACAAGATTTATCTCAGGAATCTAAGGTTAGCTCAGCATATGAAAATCAATCAATGTAAGATACCATATCAATAGAATAAAAGATAAAAATTCCACGATCATGTCTGAATAAACACAGAAAAAACATTTGACAAAAATCCAATTACCCTGTTTGATAAAAACACTCAAAAAACTAGAAATAGAGGAGAGCATCCTCAATAGATAAGAGCCATCTAAAAAAAAACAACCTCACAGCTAACATCATACTTAATGGTGAAAGACTCGATGCTTTCATTGTATGATTAGGAACAAGACAGGATGTCTGCTCTCACTATGTTTCCAGGTTCTACCCAAAGCAATAATCTAGGAGAATGAATAAATTCAGGTTGCAAAGGAAGAAGTAAAACTATCTATTTGCAGATGACATGATGTGTACATAGAAAATCTTACTAAAAAAATTATTAGAACTAATAAGTGAGCTCATCAAGACTGCAGAATACAAAATCAATATACACAAATCAATTTTATCTCTATACACTAGTAATGAATTATACAAAAGTAAAATTTTTAGAATTTCATTTGTAATAGCATCAAGAAGAATAAAGATACTTACAATAAATTTAACAAAAGAAATGCAAAGCTTGTACACTGACAACAACAAAATATCATTGAGAAAATTTAAAGAAGACCTAGATAAATGGAACGACATCCCATATTCATGGATTGGAAGACAATATTGTCAAGATGGCAATTAAAAAAAAATTTTTGATCTACAGATTCAGTGCAATCCCTATCAAAATCACAGCTGGCTTCTTTGCTGTTACCAACAATTTGATCTTAAAATTCATATGGAAGTGCAAGGGACCCAGAAGGGCCAAAACAATCTTAGAAGAAAGTTGGAGGACTCACACTTTTTTATTTCGAAACTTACTACAAAGCTATAGTCATCAAGACAATGTGGTACTGGCATAAGGATATACATATAGACACAGATCAATGGACTAGAATTGCATCATATTTATGGGCAACTGATTTTTAACATGGGTGCCAAAGGAACTCAATGAGGAAAAATAGTTTTTTCAACAAATGGTGCTGTGACAACTGGTTATCCACATGCAAAAGACCAAAGTTGAACCCTTTCTTCACACCATAAAAAAAAACTAACTCAAGGTGGATCAAAGATTAAAAATAAGAGTTAAAGCTATAAAAGTCTTAGAAGAACATATGGGGTAAGTTTTCATGAAGGGCATCTACAGAATACCTGACCTGTTTTCTTCAGAATTATTAAGTGTATGAAAGTCATGGGGAGACTGAGAAACTGTTCCAGATGGAAGGAGACTGAAGAGACTTAAAAACTAAATTCAGTGTGTGATTCTCTAAACTGATCTTTTTTGCAAAACAGACATTATTGGGACAATAATAGGCAAAAAACTTTAATGTGACCAAGGAGGTTTAGATGGCAATAATGTAAAAATATGAATTTTCTGATTTCCACTGATTTTGATGGTTTTATTGAGGTTTTATAGAGGGTCTTTGTTTGTAGGCATTACACACTAAATTATTTGGTGATGGGCAGCATGTCAACAACGCACTTTCAAATTGTTCAGGAAAAGACATTTTTGTACTATACTTCTACTTTTCTATAAGTTTGAGATCATTTCAAAAAAAAAAGGAAAAGAAAAAAGAAATATCTGACTCTTAGGGACATAAGAATTTAGTAAGAATGTGACACTAACAATGTTTCATTTTCATCTCACCCCAGCATCACTGGCATGAATCAAAAAAGCAGAAAATAAATGTTGGAGAGGCTGCAAGGAGATTGGAACTCTTATGCGTTGCTGGCGGGAATGCAAAATGATACAACAATTTTGGAACATGATATGGCACTTCCTTAGAAAGCTAGAAATAGAAATACCATATGATCCAGCAATCCCACTCCTAGGAATATATCCTAGAGAAATAAGAGTTGTCACATGAATAGACATATGCACACCCATGTTCACTCTAGCATTGTTCACAATAGAAAAAGGTGGAAATGACCTAGATGCCCATCAACAGATGAATGGATAAACAAACTATGGTACATACACACACTGGTGTACTACCCAACAATGAAGAACAATGATGAATCTGCAAAGCATCTCATAACATGGATGAATCTGGAGGGCATTATGCTGAGTGACATAAGTCAATCACAAAAGGACAAATATTGTATGAGATCATTACTGTAAAACTCATGGAGAGGTTTACACACAAAAAGAAACAATCTTTGATGGTTACGAGGGAGGGGTGGGGATAGAAAAACACTAAATAAGACAATAGATAAGTGGTAACACTGGTGAAGGGTAAGACAGTACACAATACTGGGGAAGCCAGCACAACTTGTACAAGGTAAGGTCATGGAAGCTCCAGAGACACACCCAAACTCCCTGAGGGACTGAATTGCTGGGGTGAGGGATGTGGGGACCATGGTCTCAGGGAACATCTAGCTTAATTGGCATAACATTTTATAAAGAAAATGTTCTACATTCTACTTCGGTGAGAAGTGTCTGGGGTCTTAAAAAGCCTGTGTGTGGCCATCTACAATACTCCACTGGTCTCGCCCCTTCAGGAGCAAGGCAGAAGGAAGAAAACTGAAGACACAAGGCAAAGATTAGTCCAAAGGACTAATGGACCACAACTACCATGGCATCCAGCAGACTGAGTCCAGTACAACTAGATGGTGCCAGGCTGCAGCCACTAACTGTTCTGACAGGGATCACAACAGAGGGTCCTGGACAAAGCTGGAGAAAAACGTAGAACAAAACCCTAACTCACACACATGCACACACACACAAAAAAACAGACTTACTGGCCTGACAAAACCCGAGAGTATTGGCCCCCAGATACACTTTTAGCTTAGTAATTAAGTCACTCCTGAGGTTCACCCTTCAGCCAAAGATTAGACAGGCCCATAAAACAAATGAGCCTAAAGGGGCAGAACAGCCCAGGGGCAAGGACTAGAAGGCAGGAGGGAACAGGGAAGCTGGTAATAGAAAACCCAAGGTTAAGAAGGGAGAGTGTTGACATGCTGTGGGGTTGTTAACCAATGTCATAAAACAATATGTGTACTAACTGTTTAATGAGAAGCTAGTTTGTTCTGTAAACCTTCATCTAAAGTACAATAAATAAGTAAATAGAAAAAAAAAGAATCTTTGTTTTTTTGGTTTATTTTGGTTGTACATGTGTCGCTAACACTGAACCATTAAGGACAACCCAATTGTGTTCCATCTGGATCCACACTTTCTGTTCCTTGGTTTACCTACTTAAACTTTGTGATTCATTTGTAAGGTCAACATAGTGTGTGCAGACCTCTATAGTTGATATGACTAGTATTTTTATAAGCTCTTTAAAATCTTCAAATTACAACTAATTTTTAGCCTTCCATTACTCTTGGTGATACAAGATTCAAAGGCATAGGATATTCTGAATTTAAAATAGACTGCAAAATATTTTAGCACTCAAATGCCACCTAAATTTGTGTAAAGGTTTATCTTTTCTAAATTATTCAACGTAATTACTTCTGTATTATTTTTAAGAAAAGGTAACACATTTATATGAAATGGTTTTCCCATTAGTGAAGTTAACATGAACTATAAGCAATACCCCTTCCAACTGTTAGCTATTCTGCCCCTTAAACTTTCTTGAAATTATTCCCAGCTATTAATCTGTGCTTTAAATAGCAAAACTCAGACAAACCGGGATGTATGGACAATTTCTACACATCTGCCATGGGCGGGAAGGGACAAGGAGGCTGCTGAACAGGTGGGGTGAAGGGGAATAGGAGGGAAGAAAGCAGATAACCTTTAAAGTAATCCAGTTCCGATCTGTCCTTTCCCTCTCTAATTACACCATCCATCAAAGATTAATTAGATGCAAAATATCCCTGGGTGGCACGAACGGTTAAGGGCTTGACTATTAACTGAAAGGTTGGTGGAAGACAGGCCTGGTGATCTGCTTCTGAAGGGTCACAGCCTTGAAAACCCTGTGGAGCAGTTCTACTCTGCACACGTCGGGTCGCTGTGAGTCAGAATCGACTCGACAGCAACCAACAACAGCAGCAACAGGGTAATGGGTGTTGGGGGTTCAATGCTGAAGGAGACACATCCTGTGCCCTTTAAGGAATTCTGAGTTTGGGGGGAGGATGAGCTAGAGCAAACAACAAAAAATGCCAATCCCACTGCCATTGATTCTGACTCTTACTAACTCTGTAGGGTAGAGCTGCCCCATAGGGTTTCCAAGGCTGCAGTCTTTATGGGAGCAGATTGCCACATCTTCCTCCTGGAAGTAGCTGGTGGGTTGGAACCACAGCCTTTTCAATTAGCAGCTGAGTGCTGAAACACTGTACCACCAGGGCTCCAATATTCTAATAGTTCCTGCAAAATAAGTCAAATACGAAGTACTATCGAAGGAGAAAAATTGCTGCCTGACAGGAATGAGGAAAGCATTCTCAGAGAAGTTGCTGTATAAAGCATGACCTAGGTTGCAGCTTGCCAGGAAAGGAGGGAGGGAACTGCAAGCAGAAGAAAGAGTTGAAGGCAAAAGCTGAAGACCAGAGAGTGCAGCTTCTTCAGAGCTAAGAGAGAGAAGGGAGGATTGAGAGCACAGAGAGGCACATCTGCATGTAGGGGCAGGGCAAGGAGAACAGACTAGAAGGGCCCACAGTGCTCAGACCATTTAATAAAAGAAAAAGTGGGCAAAAACCAAACAGCAACCTCAAACATTTCTGTGTGCTATGCTGTATGCTATGGAAAGCCAGTGGAGGGTGTGCAGGTGAATGACGTGGCCCATGGCCCTCGGGAGTGGGCAGCGAGTGCCTGACCCCTGTGCACAGCTGGGACTGCCCACTTCCTCACTTCATTTAGTTCTGGTGTGCAGGTGAATGAAGTGGCCCATGACCCTCGGGAGTGGGCACTGGTGTGCAGGTGAATGAAGTGGCCCATGACCCTCGGGAGTGGGCAGTGAGTGCCTGACCCCTGTGCACAGCCGGGACTGCCCACTCCCTCACTTCATTTAGTTCTGGTGTGCAGGTGAATGAAGTGGCCCATGACCCTCGGGAGTGGGCAGCGAGTGCCTGACCCCCGTGCACAGCCGGGACTGCCCACTCCCTCACTTCATTTAGTTCTGGTGTGCAGGTGAATGAAGTGGCCCATGACCCTCGGGAGTGGGCAGCGAGTGCCTGACCCCTGTGCACAGCCGGGACTGCCCACTCCCTCACTTCATTTAGTTCTCTGCTCAGACATTGCCTCCTCCCTTCCTGCCTACCCTCGCAAAAACAGCACCCCTGGCATTTCCTACTTCTTACCTGCTTTATTTTTCTTCCTGGATATTTTACTTATTTTGCTGTCAGCCTCCTCCATATAAGCTTTGTAGTAACAGGGACTTTGTCTCCCCAGTGCCTTGTACATTGCCTGGCATATTTTAAGTGCTAGAATGTTCTTGAATGAGTGAAGTGTCATGCAGACCTGCCATAAATCTTGGTCCAAAGAACTTGGGAACCGGTAAAACTCAGATTCTAGGAAGGGGGCTTTGCTTTCAACAAGGGCTCTTGTAGCCCAGTTTGAGTCATAGTAGGAGTAAGGAGCCCCAAGAAGCTCTCCAGAGAGACAACAGCTTTCAAAATGGAACAGCAAATTCTTAACCTTAAAATTCTTTTTCTATCAATTCTCCAGAACTGGTCCTTTATAATCAGAAGGAAGGGGTTAGATAATGTTCTAATTTAGCGATGTTGGAACCTAGCCAAGGACCTCACTGAGGAAAGAGGATGGCCCCTAGATCTTTCTTCTAGCACATTGTCCAAGGCTGGAGTCTGGAATCACAAAACTGGCTTTTTCCTAAATGCCCTGGGATCTCAAAGGGGGCAGGTCATGTCCTCCAGGACAACACACGGTCTCATGAGGTCTCGGCCTTAACGTGCCACCATCAGCTCCCTGAAGTGCACGGTTGGTTCAAAAAGCCCATCATACACAGGTGCACTCTGGAACAAGGTTCCTAGAACAAGTGTCTGGTCAGAGGGAGGGAGGTATTTCCCTGCATCTCCAGCAGATGGATGTCCAGTAGAATGGAGCGAAGAGGGTCTTCAACCTTTTCAGCATACTGGCTGATGGATCAGGTTCTTATCTTTCCCAAGCCACATGGCAAGAAATCACCTTGAATCACAAATGAAACAAGTATCTGAAAATGCCTGGCCTTGTTTCTAGGCCTTTTCATTTTGAGAATTAACAAATTTGTTTCTATTCCAGGCAACCCAAACCTTATATTCTGGATATGCAAGGAAAATTTAGCCGTGGATTTATTGCCTGGCATCTCAGTGATTATGAGCAGACCGATAAAAGAAATTCTAAGCAGGCTGTCCTGGTGAAGAAGAGTAAGGCATCAGCACCAAGAGCTTCCAGGCCATCTCACCTGCCAAAGCTACCTCAAAAGGAACAGGTATGATCGTTTGTTTTCTAAATCATCACAGAAGAAATCAGACTGTTTTAACATAAATTAGACAGCATTGTTAAATAGTAATACTACGATCAGTTTTACAGTTCCTTTTAACCTGTTAAAGCATTTGTAATTTATATTCGATTTCCACAGTACAGTACATACAGTAGGTTAACCAGTCGCCATTGAGTAGATTCCAACTTATGGTGACCCCAAGTGTGTCAGAGTAGAACTGCTTTCTAGGATTTTCAATGGCTGGATGGATTTGAACCTCCAAACCTTCTTTAGCAGCCAAGTGCTTAACTACTGCACCATCGGTGCTCCTTTTACAGTGGGTCCAAAAAAAAAAAAAAAAAACCAAACCTGTTCCGCTGAGTCAATTCTGACTCATAGCGATCTTATAGGACAGAGTAGAATTGCCTCGTAGGTTTTCCAAGGAGTGCCTGGTGGATTCGAACTGCCAACCTTTTGGTTAGCAGCCACAGCTCTTAACCACTACACCACCAGGGTTTCCATACAGTAGGTAAATGGGTATTATTACCATTTTGTAGCTAAAGAAAACCAGAGGTAGTGTGGTACAGCCCTTAGAACTACTTTTTTATCCTGTGGTTTAACCTAGAGAGAATGGCCATACCCTTGATTTCCAAACACTGAGAAAACCACCAGTCTGTCAAATGGAGGTAAATCTGTAACCACCCCTAAGGCCTTCACAGACAGATTAACAGACTGAAACTATACCAGTCTGAATTCTTGATGCTTTTTCTTTTACTATCTGTGGAATCTTGGACAAGTTACATAATTTCCATATGTGGGTTTTTGTAAGTAAAATGAGAATCTCACTACGTGCCCTGAATATTTTGTAGAGTTATCATGAGAATCAAGTAAAGACTGTCATTTACTTGATATATTCAATTCAACAGCAATTTCCTGAGGCCTAGGTGCAAAATCACCACAATTTGTCATATTGTGGTGGTTTGTGTGTTGCTGTGATGCTGGAAGCTCTGCCACTGGTATTTCAAAAATGAGCAGGCTCACCCATGGTGGATATGTTTCAGTGGAGCTTCCAGACTAAGATAGACTAGGAAGAAGGCCCTGAAAGTCTACTTCTGAAAAAATTATCCAGTGAAAACCTCATGAATAGAAGCAGAATATCGTCAGGCATAGTGCCAGAAGATGAGCCCCTCAGGTTGGAAGGCACTCAAAATACTGTATGACTGGTGAAGACCTGCCAGCTCAAAGCAGAGTTGACCTTAATGATGTGGATGGAGTAAAGCTTTCAGGACCCTCATTTGCTCATATGGCATGACTCAAAATGAGGAGTAACAGCTGCAAACATCCATTAATAATTGGAATGTGGAATGTATGAAGCATGAAGCTAAGAAAATTGGAAGTCATCAAAAATGAAATGGAACACATAACAATCAATATCCTAGTGTTAGTGAGCTGAAATGGACTAATATTGGCCATTTTTAATTGGGTGATCTTCTGGTCTACTATGCCACGAATAAAAAGTTGAAAAGGAATGGCTTTGCATTCATTGTCAAATATTTCAAGATCCATGCTGAAGTACAATGCTGTCAGTGATAATATCCATACACCTACAAGGAAAAATAATATGTCTATGGTTCAAATTCATGCACTAACCATGAATGCCAATGTTGAAGAAAGTGAAGATTTTTACCAACTTCTGCAGTCTGAAATTAATCAAACATGCAATCAAGATGCATTGATAATTACTCGTGATTGGAATGTGAAAGTTGGAAACAAAGAAGGATTCGTAGTTGGAAATATGGCCTTAGTAATATAAATGACGATGGAGATTGCATAATAGAATTTTGCAAGACCAACGACTTGTTCATTGCAAATATCTTTTTTTCAACAACATAAATGGCACCTATACACATGGACCACATCAGATGGAATACACAGAAATCAAATCTGTGGAAAGAGAATATGGAGAGTATGGAGAAGCTCAATATCATCAATCAGAACAATGCCACAGGTCAGCTGTGGAACAGACCATCAATTACTCATATGCAAGTTCAAGTTGATGGTGAAGAAAATTAGAACAAGTCCATGAGAGCCAGAATACGACCTTGAGTATATCCTACCTGAATTTAGAGATCATCTCAAGAATTGATTTGATGCATTGAACACTAATGACCAAAGACCAGATGAGTTTGTGCGATGACATCAAGGACATCATATATGAAGAAAACAAAAGGTCATTAAAAAGACAGGAAAGAAAGAAAAGACCAAAATGTATGTCAGAAGAAACTCTGAAGCTTGCTCTTGAACGCAGAGCAGCTAAAGCAAATAGAAGAAATGATGAAGTAATAAAGCTGAACAGAAAGTTTCACAGGGCAGCTCAAGAAGACAAAGTAAAGTATTATAATAAAATGTGCAAAGAGAAAACCAAAATGCAAAAACACGCTTGGCATTTCTCAAGAAGAAAGAGCTGAAAAAAAAATTCAAGCCTTGAGTTGTAATACTGAAGAACTCTGAGCAAAATTTTAAATGACTCAATCAGGGAGCATCAAAAGAAGATGAAAGGGATACACAGTCATTGTTCCAAAAATAATTGGTTGACATCCAACAATTTCATGAGGTAGCATATGATCAAGAACTGACGGTATTGAAGGAAGAAGTCTAAGCTGTACTGAAGACATTGGCGAAAAACAAGGCTCCAGGAATTGACAGAATACCAACTGAGATGTTTCAACAAATGGCTAGAGTGCAGGAGATGCCCACTCATCTATGCCAAGAAACTTGGAAGACACTTACCTGGCCATTCGACTGGAAGAGATCCATATTTGTGCCCATTCTAAAGAATGGTGATCAAACAGAATGCAGAAATTATTGAACAATATCATTAATATTATATGCAAGTAAAATTTTGCTGAAGATAATTCAAAAATGGTTGCAGCAGTACCTCAACAGGGAGCTGCCAGAAATTCACGCTGGATTCAGAAGAGGACATGAAATGAGGATATCATTGCTGATTCAGATGATCTTGGCTGAAAGCAGAGAATACCAGAAGGATGTTTACCTGCGTTTTATTGACTAGGCAAAGGCATTGGACTGTGTGGATTATAACAAATTATGGATAACACTGCGAAGAATGGGAATTCCAGAACACTTAATTGTGCTCATGAGGAACCTGTACATAGACCAATAGGCAGTGGTTCGAACAGAACAAGGTGATACTGCATGGTTTAAAATCAGGAAAGGTGTCTGTCAAGGTTATATCCCTTCACCATACTTATTCAATCTGTATGCCAAGCAAATAATCTGAGAAGCTGGACAATATGAAGAAGAATGCAGAATCAGGATTGGAGGAAGCCTCATTCAACTTTCAATATTGCAGATGATACAACTTTGCTTGTTTGAAAGCCAAGAGGATTGAAGCACTTACTGATGAAGATCAAAGACTACAACCTTCAATAACTAATCATAAACTTTATATTGAAAAGAAAGAGGCCCCAAATAAGTAAAGCACTATTGAAGAAAAAGAATAAAGTAGGAGGACTCATACTATCTGACCTCAAAACCTACTGTACAGCTATGGTAATCAAAACAGTCAGAACAACAGACACATTAACCAATGGAACAGAATTGAGAACCCAGATGTAAATCCATCTACGGTACCTGATCTTCAACAAAGGACCAAAGTCTGTAAAATGAGGAAAAGACATTTAGGAAATGGTGCTGGGAAAACTGGATGTCTGTTTGTAAAAAAATGAAACAGGCCCCATACTTCACACCATACACAAAAACTAATCCAAAATGGATCAAAGACCTAAATATAAAACCCCAAACTATAAAGATCATAGAAGAAAAAATAGGGTCAACACTAGAGGCCCTAATACATGGCATAAATAGCGTACAAACCATAACTAACAATACACAAATGCCGAAAGATAAGCTAGATAACTGGGATCTTCTAAAAATTAACACTTCAGCTCATCAAAAAACTTCACCAAAAGAGTAAAAAGAGAACCCATAAATTAGGAAAAAAAATTTTGCAGAGGACAAATCTGTCAAAGTTCTAATCTCTAAATTCTGTAGGAAAATCCAACACCTCTACAACAAAAAGACAAATAATCCAATTAAAAAATGGGCAAAGGATATGAACAGACACTTCAGCAAAGAAGACATTCAGGCAGCGAACAGACACATGAGGAAATGCTCGAGATCACTAGTCATGAGAGAAATGCAAATCAAAACCACAACGAGATACCATCTCACCCCAACACCACTGGTGCGAATCAAAAAAACAGAAAATAACAAATGTTGGAGAGCTGTGGGGAGATCAGAACTCTTATGCACTGTTGGTGGGAATGCAAAATGATACAACCATTTTGGAAAATGATATTGCGCTTCCTTAGAAGGCTAGAAATAGAAATACCATATGATCCAGCAATCCCACTCCTAGGAACACATCCTAGAGAAATAAGAGCAGTCACACGAATAGATATATGCACAACCATGTTCATTGCAGCATTATTCACAATAGCAAAAGGATGGAAACAACCTAAGCACCCATCAACAGAAGAATAGGTAAACATATATCGAATGGAATACTATGCAACAATAAAGACCAATGATAAATCCGTGAAACACCTCACAACATGGATGAATCTGGAGGGCACAGTGAAATAAATCAATCACAAAAGGACAAATACTGTATGAAAACACTATTATTAAAACTCATGAAAAAGTTTACACACAGAAAGATGTCACTTTGAGGATTGAAGTGTGCCTGACCCAAGCCATGGTATTTTTAAGCATCTCATATGCATGGGAATGCTGGACCATGAATAAGGAAGACCAAAGAAGAATTGATGCCTTTAAATTACGGTGTTGGCAAAAAATATCGAATATACCATGGACTGCCAGAAGAATGAAGAAATCTGTCTTGGAAGAAGAACTGCCAGAAAACTCCTTAGAAGTGAGGATGGCGAGACTTCTTCATCGCATGTGCTTTGGACATGTTTCAGAAGGGACCAGTCCCTGGAGAAGGACATCGTGCCTGATAAAGTATAAGGTCAGTGAAAGATAAGACGACCCTCAGTGAGATGGATTGACACAACGGCTGCAACAATACGCTCAAGCATGGCAACAATTGTGAGGACAGCTCAGGACCTGGCAGTGTTCTGTTCTGTTGTAGACAGGGCCTCTATGAGTTGGAACTGCCTTGACGGCACCTAACAACACCAAAACGTGCAAACCACTCTGCTAAATTAGCCCTCTGCACAATCCCACAGCACAATGCAGCTTGGAGTACAGTATTTCAATATTGAGTATGGTAATAAATTTCAATTACAGAAAAGAAGACAGAAGAGCTTGGATACATTCAGAGATTCCTCTTCCCTACAAGAAGAGGAGACTCTCCTTGCTCGGTTGAAGAATCTTGCCAACTCACTAAAATATTGCTTTCTGTATGTTGCCAGAGATCTGAGTCATGGGCAATTAAGTATGTCTCTTTGAAACATTCCCTGAGGAAGTTGTACTAGTCCTCCCTGGTAGGTCCTGACTCCAGGGACGCTTTATATTGAAAGGGGAGCAGCTCAGCAGCTAACATTCCTGTGGGGTCTGAATTTCGGAATAGGTCCAAATGAGATGATTTCTTGTAGTGTGTGGGAGGAGGGCTTGAATTAGTTACTTTTCATCATTGAACTAATTTGGTGTAGGATTATAGCTATTATGGATTAAAGTATCCTAAAATCTTCCTCCTGTCATTCATTAAATCCATTTGAGATATTTTTGTGCGTTAAAAAAAAAAAACTTTTAAGAGACTTTTTATCTTGAAATGGTTTCTCATTCACAGTATTGCAAGAACAGTACAAAGAACTCCTAAGACACTTCACTCTGAATCATCAGTTAATTTTGTTTGTTTTAATGCTCTCTTTATATATGTGTGTATGTAGGTACGCATACTTACATTGTTTTTCTGAACCACTTGAGAGTAAATTGCAGACGTGATATCCGTTCACTTTTTTTTTTTTATTGTGCTTTAGGCAAAATTTTACAGCTCAAGTTAATTTCTCATACAAAAATTTATACACATATTGTTATGCGACTGTAGTTGCAATCCCTGTAATTTGACAGCACACTCCCCCTTTCCACCCCAGGTTTCTTGTGTCCTTTCAACCAGTTGCTGTCCCTGCCTGCCTCTTCAGCCTGCCGCGATAGGTCTCATGTATCTGATTGAACTAAGAACTACAGTCTTCAGAAGTATTATTTTTTGTTTAATCCTCCAGTCTAATCTTTGGCTGAAGAGTGGCCTTCGGCTTAACAGAGCATTGGGGAGGGCATACTTTTGGGGGCTCCTCCAGCCTCTGTCAGACCATTAAGTCTGTTCTTTTTACGTGAATTTGAGTTCTGCTCCATGCTTTTCTCCCACTCCGTCTGGGGACTGTCTGTTGTGTTCCCTGTCAGGGCAGTCATTGGTGATAGCTGAGTACCATCTAGTTCTTCTGGTCTTAGGCTGATGGCATCTCTGGTTTATGTGGACCTTTAGTCTCTTGGGCTAATATTTTTCTTCTGCCTTTGGTGTTCTTCATTATCTTTTGTTCCAAGTGGGTTGTGACCCATTGATGTATCTTAGATGGCCACTCACAAGCTTTTAAGACTCCGGATGCTACTTACAAAGTGGGATGTAGAACATTTTCTCAAAAAACTTTGTTATGCCAATTGACCTAGGTACCCTCCAAAACTATAGTCCCTAGGACCCAGCCCCTGCTACTCTGTCCCTCGAAATGTTTGGATGTGTTCAGGAAACGTCTTAGCTTCTGCTTTGGTCCAGTTTTGCTGACTTCCCCTGTGTTGTGGTTTTTTTTTTTCCCCTTCACTGAAGATGATCTTTGTCTACTATCTAGTTAGTGAATTCCCCTCCTTCACCCTACCCACCCTCATAACCATCAAAGAACGCTTTCTTCTGTGTTTAAACCTTTTCTGAGTTCTTATAATAGTAGTCTCATACAATATTTGTCCTTGTGTGACGGACTTATTTCACTCAGCATAGTGCCGTTCAGATTCATCCATGTCGTGACTTGTTTTGAGGATTCATCATTCTTTTTTGTTGTGTGGTATTTCATTGTGTGTATGTACCATAACTTGTTTGTCCATTCATCTATTGATGAGGACCTAGGTTGTTTCCATCTTTTTGCTATTGTGAACAGTGCTGCAATGAACATGGGTGTGCATATATCCTTTTGTGTGACTGCTCTTATTTTTCTAGGATATATTCCATGGAGTGGGATTGCTGGATCATATGGTACTTCTATTTCTAGCTTTTTAAGGAAGTGCCAAACCATTTTCCTAAGTGGTTGTATCATTTTACATTCCTACCAGCAGTTATAAGTGTTCCAGTCCCTCCACAACCTCGTCAACATTTATTATTTTGTGTTTTCTGGATTAGCCTTGTTGGAGTGAAATGGTATCTCATTGTAGGTCTGATTTGTATTTCTCTAATGGATAGTGAGTGGGAATAGACTCAATGGCAACAGGTTTTGTTTTGTTTTGGTTTTAATGGCTAGTGATTGCTAGGATTTCCTCGTGTGTCTGTTAGCTGCCTAAAGGGCTTTGGTGAAGTGTCTGTATCATTTGCCCAATTTTTAATTGGATTGTCTTTTTGTTGTTGAGGTGTTGCAGCATCTTGTAGATTTTAGAGATTAGACCTTGATCGGGTATGTCGTAGCCAAAAATTTATTTCCAGTCTGTAGGTTCTCTTTTTATCCTTTTGGTGAAGGCTTTGGATGAGCATTTTGATTTTTAGGAGCTCCCAGTTATCTAGTTTCTCTTCTGGTGTTTGTGCATTGCTAGTTATGGTTTGCATACTACTTATGCCATTTTGATGTGTTAGGGCTCCTAGCTTTGTCCCTATTTTTTTCTTCCATGATATTGTTTTAGATTTTATATTTAGGTCTTTGATTCATTTTGAATTAGTTTTTGTACATGGTGTGAGGTATGGGTCTTGTTTCATTTTTTTTGCAGCTGGATATCCAATTCTGCTCCTATGCAGTTGAAAATAAGCTTCAGGTATACACCCTGTTGTTCTATGCTAATGAGGGCCTACACTATTGAACTGGCCCACACAGGTTTAGGCAGGGATGAAGGGCATTAGAAGTCTGTAGATTCCTCATGCCAGTGTCTAGGCAAAGGGGCAATGCCTGCCCTGAATTCCCAGCTTAGGGGGCATGACAATTTTTTAAAGCCTGGAGACTGGTTTGGGTGCATAGTCCTGAGTTTCCGGCTTAGGGGGCTTGGCATTAATGAGGGCCTTAGTTGAGTCAACCCACAAAGGTCCAGGCAGGGGTGAAGGGTGTTAGAAGTCTATGGACCCCCTTATGCCTATGCCTAGGCAAAGGGGCAGTACCTGCCCTGAGTTCCTGGTTTTGGGGGCTTGGCAAGTTTTTTTTTTTTTTTTTTCCCCTAAAGGCACAAGACTGGTTTGGCCGTGGATAGCCCTCAGTTTCGGCTTAGGAGGCATGGCAATTGTTGAATACTGCCGGACTGGTGTCGGAGCAAAGCTGGAGGGGGGTGGGTGATGGGAAAGTGGTACTTCTCAGCTGGGAAAGTCCCAGAGGGGGAAGTGGTTATTTTGACCCTGCGTGGTAGTTAGACACTTGCACTTAGCTTTCTCAGGTCCACTGCTGCTTCCCCCAGCTCCAGAAGCTTGTGCAGACTCTCCACCACCTTGTCTCTCCTGGTGTGGTGAAATGAGTCCCAAGTGCTACCGACTGCATCAGCCCAAGTATGCCCGCTGACCCAGCCTGCAGGGTGCTAGCTACCTCACAGTTGGCACTTATTTGCTGCTTCTGAACTCTCCTGCTGCTGCTCAGTTCAACTCAACTTTGTCTTTGATGATCAGGGCTCCTAGATTGTCATATATAATTGATTCACTTGTTTTTTCAGGTCTTTAAGAGGGACCACAGGAAGCGTCTGTTCTGCCATCTTGGCCCCACCTCTGTGTTCCTTTACTTCTAAATATTTCAGGGTATATTTCCAAAGAACAAGGATGTGCTCTGTCTTAGACATCTAGTGCTGTTATAATAGAAATGCCACAAGTGAATGGCTTTAACAAAGAGCAATTTATTTTCTCACAGTTTAGTAGGTTACAAGTCCAAATTTGGGGCGTTGGCTCCAGGGGAAGGCTTTCTCTCTCTGTTGGCCTTCTCATCAATCTTCCCCCAGACTAGGACCTTCTTTGCATGGGGATCCCAGGTCCAAAGGATGCACTCTGCTCCTGGCACCGCTTTCTTGGTGGTATGAGGTCTGTCTCTCTGCTTGCTTCTTTTATTTCTCAAGAGATTGCCTCAAGACACAATCCAATCTTGTAGACTGAGTCCTGCCTCACTAACACAACTGCTGCCCATCTTTCCTCATTAACATCTTACAGGCAGGATTTACAACATATCGGAAAATCACACAATACCGGGAATCATGGCCCAGCTAAATTGATACACACATTTTTGGGGGGAAACTCATGATACCCTCTCATAGCCGCAGTACAAAATTATAAGATTCAGAAAACTTAATCTAATATACAGTTCATATTGAAATCTTGTTAACTGCTTCAATAATGTCCTTTGTTTTTTTCCCTGGCCTAGGATCTAATCTAGGATCATTTAGTACATTTGGTTATCTCCTTTCACTTGGAACAGTTAGTTACTCAGTCATGACACTAACATTTTTGAAGTGTACGTGTCAGTTCTGTAGAATATCTCTCAATTTTGGTTTGTGCAATGTTTCCTCATGATTAGGTTCAGATTATGTGTTTTTGGCGGGAATCCCAGATAAGCGATGTCTCATTCTCAGTATATCACACCAAGATGCACCGCTGATGCTGGTTTAATTGGTGATGTAGTACCTCTTCAGTTCCAGAGATAAAATATTCTATTATTCAAAATAACCTCTATTAACCAGGTTGTCTTTTAAATTTAAATTTTTGGATTGTGCTGCAGTTTTAATTATCTTAAATATGTAAGTAACAAAACATTTGCCATTTCAACAATCTTTACATGTACAGTTTAGTACGTACCATTATGTTCATCACGTTGTTTAACCATCACTGTTGTTCCCAAATTTCTCCATCACCCTTAAAAGAATCTCAGTGTCCCCTAAGCTTTGTGTCTCCTCTCCTCACAGAATTTTTGAGGGCATTTCAATAATTTCTATTCTTTGGATAGGGCCAAGATGGACTTACTTTATATAAATTCTCTTCTAGGAAAATAATTTGAAGTATTCTTATAAATTCAAGTCAATGATGAATACAACGTTATGTAAAGTCTCCAAACCCAATGCCTCACGCACAGTCATCACCATCTTACCTGAGATGCCATCTTACCTGAGACACCAGTGCACTCTTCACTCTTATGCTTCAAGAATCAGAAGCATTAGAAAGTATACTGAGAGCAGCCTCTAAAAAGTAAACATTTGCCGATCGTATTGGGTATGCGACAGCTGGACAGTGAATAAGACCAAAGAAGAACTGATGCCTTTGAGTTACAGTGTTGGTGAAGAATGCTGACTATACCATGGACTGCCAGAAGAATGAACAAATCTGTCCTGGAAGAAGTACAGCCAGAATGCTCCTTAGAAGTGAAGACAGCGAGACTTCATCTCATGTACTTTGAACATGTTATCAGGAGGGATCAGTCCTTGGAGAAGGACATCATGCTTGGTAAAAAAAAGGGTCATCAAAAAACAGGAAGACTCTCAATGAGATGAATTGACACAGAGGCTGAAACAATGGGCTCAAACATAGCAAGGATGGTGCAAGATTGGGCACGTTTCGTTCTGTTTTACATAGGGTAGCTATGAGTCAGAATCAGCTCAATGGCACCTAACAACACTGGGGAGCTTGCGGGTTGTGGGGAGTATTTTAAAAGCATAAACCTTTATAAAATATTACATGCTTTCTCATCAAGATTGGCAGCTGAAAATAGGGATATTTTATTTATATTCAGGTTCTTGAATTAGGATTTTCATTTATAAATTTCAGTTTAGAATTTAACCACAATTTTTCTAAAAGTGCAATTTATAATATTTAACAGTATGTACTGTTCTTGCATACATTTACCCAAAATGCTCTTACAAATATTTTTGGTAATCAACTGGGCAAACTTCCAAACTGTTTCTTCTATTATATTTCCCAAAATTTCTACAATTTTTTTAAATAACAAAGTATCTTTCAAACTTTGCCTTCTTTCCACTTATTTTCCCTTCATTTTTGTTAATGGCTCTTCCCACACAAAATCTACCTTAATGTAAAATTTATGCATATGGAACAGACACTTCGAGACATCATCCATTTCTACTTCATTTCTTTGTTTGCAAATAATCTCACTGACCTTCATTCCAATACATGGCGATCATTCTCAGTGACTTGTACATTCCCTCACTCATCTACTCACATTGAGTGATAAGAGCAGAAACTCTCAAATGTAATGTGCATACCTTAATGTGATCAACTGGGGATGGCATTTAAGTAGGTGTAGGAATGGGGCGGGCTTGAGATTCTGGATTTTCATCAAGCTCTCAGGCAATACAGCAACGATGCAGTTGTTATTGGTTGGGGACCCACAGTAGTTAACAAAGTGCTAGAGGATTTCTCACTGAGTTGAATTTTGAGCTACAAAGGGACTTGATGGGAGGGCGGGGGAGAACAGATTTGCAGGGGAAAGGCATTGATACCCTAGCACATTTGAGAAAGTGCATGTAAGGGCAGAGTGTCTGGAGAACAGAGTACAAAGCAGAGTGTCTGTTGACGAGGCTGGAGAAGAGGGATCAGCTGGGTCACTGGAGTTCACTGTGCTAGGGAACTTGGATGTTACTGGAAGGGTTTTTAAACAGAGGAGTGACAGGACTGAATTTGCCTTTTTGAAAGACATCAGCCTGGGAAAGGGTGGATCAGAACTGTTCGATATGAAAAGGAGTTAAGGCATTAAGCCATCATGGGGGTCATTTCAGTAACTCAATGGAGAAATCAGGAGGGCTTGAAACAAGGCAGAGAGAAAGGAAAAAAGATGATGCATTTGAGGCATTATGAAAGTAGTTCAACAGCTCTCAGTGCTGCGTGGATGTGAGGAAAGACTTCAATTACAATGGCAAGGGAGGAATGGAGAAAGCCTGCAGGTCTTGGTGAGAGCAGTAGGGGTAGAAGCCAGGTAACAGTCAGTAGAGAACAAACAGGAAGCAAGAAAGTAAAAGCCAAGGCATCTCTCTAGAAAATGCCTAGTTGTTGAGGGAAGGAGAGAGAAACTTCAGATAAAGAGAGGGAGGCAATTGTTTAATACGGGTCAACTTTTTTGACATTCTGACTACAAAAAGATGAGATGACAGACAGCTTAAGATCCCCAGAAAGCAAAGGGAAATGTACAACTACAGGAATTAACACGAACTGTATGGATTTTTTTTTTTTTTTTTGGTATGGATTCAACAATATGAGGAGGGGGTTTCTTCCACTGAGAACCATCTCAAAGACTCATTTCTAACATTTATGATCTTCTTGTTCTCCAACTCTTGTTTGCAGCACATTTTCAGAAATGATGTGACTTGTATTTGATACTTAGGACACAACTCTGAAGTCTGTACTGTTTATTACGTTAAAAACCTTGGCTTCCAAGTCTCCCTTCTAGAACTTGTTAGGAGGATATTCTGACCCTACCCAACTCCGCTTTTCAGACATCCTATACCATTGGACTTCCTTGGTTTTTCCTTATGGTGCTCACCAGAACCATACACAGTATGTTTTAAGTGAGGGCCTCTGGCTTCTAGAGTCATAGAGCTGAAATGCATGTACTACTCTCTCTCTCTCCCCCACTTCCCATCCATGTTCTGAAGGCCAGCTTAAAAGAATGCAAGTTGAAGGACCAGTGTGTTGCTTCCTGCTCCAAATCTACCAGTTAAACAGTTGCTGATGAGTCAATTCTGACACGTGGCAACCCCATGTGTGTCAGAGTAAAACTGACACAGTGGCTGCAACAATGGGCTCAAACATAACAATTGTGAAGATGGTGCAGGACTGGGCAGTGTTTTGTTCTGTTGTATACAGGGTCGCTATGAGTTGGAACCAACTTGATGGCACCTAACAACAGCCTGTAAGATAACATAATTCCGTATGGCATTGTGTTGCTGCAAAAGTTATACGTAACAGCATTTCTTCCTGAAATCGTATATATCAAGAAATCTCATCCCTTTTCATAGCAAATACTTTGTAATGCCCTCTTTAAAATCCTAAAATAAAATTCATAGATAATATACTTGCATATATAATTTATAACAAACCAATATAATGCCTTAGACATACTATAGAAAAGTAATTTATAAGTATATATTTCAATATGTAAATGCCAGGGCACAAGCAGATTAGAAAATGTAATGAAGTAGGCAGATGCTTGTATTTACATACAGAATCTCCACGAATGGGACACGTACTATATTGGTCCCTCAAATACCATGAGTACTGTAGCTGTTGGTAATGTAATTTCTCAAAATTAATTCTTGGTAAGACCAAGTGGCCAATTCTTGCTAAAATTTTGAACTTTGTAAAGTAAAATCTTTCCTCAATTTAAAGGAATTCCAGCATACATGAAAACCACACAATGTTTTTATGTAAAGCATAATTAAGTTCTCAGCTAATTATTTTCACCACATGAGTGTCCAGCAGGATATTTAAAGGTCACGCAGGACGTAGGACAACTCTGCTGCAGGGCTGACTCACACACTGTGGGACACCTCATGCCCAGCCCCCCAAGTTCCAGTAGCCCTCACTTGCCATCATGCTAACCGACAATGTGCCCACTTTCCCAAACACCTCTGCTGAAAACCAGACATGTATAATCAACTTGTTTCACATGAATTTTTGGAAATGTGACCTCTAAGTTTGATTAAACGTAACCAACAAATCATATGCAGTACAAGGAAAATGTTCAAGATAAATTCAAAAGGTTTATTGCACCAAATGCCAGAGAGAAATGGATCAAAATAACACATGAACAAGTTTTAAGAAAAATTTTCCACACATTGACATTGGTGTCTATCGACTGATCTAAAATATAAAGTCCTATCAATTTGTCTTAGTGGAGCTTCAATAAGAACAAACCCCAGAATTTTCTTGTTTTTAAGTGCAACTTAAATTTAAGCATATTGCAACTCGCTTCCAAGATACATGGTTCACCAAATTCTGACATTTTAAAACTAACATTTGGGGGGGCTACTTGATTTAGGCAAAAATTATATTAAAATACCTCCTCCCCGAAAGCACAACAACGAAAAAAATGGTTCACATTTACCAAGAAGAGCTAAACTTTTTCAATTTAATGGTGAAATTATGCATGAAAAAATACTCTCAAAAGTACGTATTAGTGAAAAACTCCAGACATTTAAGGAATTTTGGGGTCGCTTTAGTCTTTATTTTTATGTACAATCAACTCGAACTGAATCAACCTAAAAAGCTACAGACTAAATTTTATAAAATCTCAGGACCTAATTAGAAGAGCCCAAATAACAATTTAGTATTATTTAGCAAGTGGGGATTTCCCTCCAAAAAGTTACTTTTGAAAAATACGGTCAGTTTAAAAAGTTGTGATGTGTAAACGGCAGTTCCATGGGATGTGAAAGATTATAGTTACTTACATTAAAAAACAGCACACTTCAGAAAAATGGATTGAAGCCTATACAAACAGCTATTTAACACTGATAAAAATAAAATACTTTGGAATTATGCACAAGTATGGAAGCTACATTTTAAATTTTCATTGTCATGTTTAAACATACACAATTACCTTTACATTCATATCACTCGTCAATTTATTAAAAATAAAACTGCAACATGCTAGAAAGAGGTCCATCACAGAACACTGACACACTTCTGCTGTCATGCCTCACTAGCTTGCTTTAAAAAGCAAGACGCTACAAAAGTTACACTCAACAGGTAAGACTCAAAGGTTGAAGAAACCCTAAAGGTGGAATCCTGTCAACTGAGGTAGTTTTCTTATTTTTTTTTTTTTTAATTTTTATTTTTTTCTCGTGGTGGGCATGGGAGAGGGTGGGGCCCTTTCTTGCCTCTTCAGCTAAGACAGCATGAAGCTACCGGGTGGTATGTGGTGTGCGAGTGGGTGTATCTCAACACAGTTCCATGAGTTTTTCTTTTTTTTTTTTCACTTTTGGAAAGAAGCTGATTTAAGACAAAATCTGAATGTTATTTAAAGAGGATTATAAAAGAGCAGCAACATTCTCGGTCTGTTTTTGCAGGCAACAGATTCAAGGATTAAGCACTGACCCACATATGACCCACCTGTAGTTTTCCAGCAGACGTTTCTCCAAGAGAGAGTTGTGGAACATGAAATTAAGAAGCAAATTAATATTGCTCAGGCTTCGGGGGGACTGGGCTAAATCTTTCATGTGTAGAGTTTAGAATCAGTCACTTAAAGCTCAACTTCCCCCTATATGGGGTAAACTTCAACACGCCACTAGGTTCACATTATAACTGAACTGACTTTACATTGAGTTATTGTCTATGAAACCCTGAAAGGTGGTGAATGAGGAAAAGTGCCCAAAACGTGTAAACAAGCAAAGGGAACCCGAAACGAGGGAATGCTTTAAACTGGTACAGGTGCGAAAGGTGTACCATCAGCAGTTCCAAGGTATTCACACGCACTGACAGATCAACAAGGAGTGGGCCGAGCCACAGGTGAGGTTCATTCTCTTTCTGCAAACAATGGTGACATGGAATTAGAGAATTTAAAACACCAAACTCAAATGTTAGGCTAATGGAAATACAAAAATATTAAAAGAACGGAAAACTTCAATTTTACGAAAGACAGACACAAACATGAAAATTAAAGATCCTAAGAGCCTCAGTGCACCCATTTACACTTTACATCAGAGAGACAGAGGGGAAGGCAGCAGTCCTGACCCATCTTTCCTAGAATTCCTCCAGTTTCCCCTCTGGTACTGCTGATACACGCTTTCAAACAAGTATCTACCATGTATATGTCAAAGAACAAAACAAACGGACATAACTTGTGTTTAGGGTCAGGGTTTTACCACAGAGAAATTCCGCAGTCACTCTGCCTCCTGAGAGGGAACTTACTTCATGTTCTTAGGTACGAAGGAGAGATGGAAAGGTCTGGAATTAATTCAGCAAGAAACAGTGAAAGCAAACCAGAGCCTGATTATAGTTAAATGCACTCAGTGTTAACAGTGTTTTCCCCTGACTAGATTAACGCCTCTCTTTTAATGCTTAATTTTTTTTAATGTCTTTTATTATACTCTGCATGTCAGCACATAGTCTGTTTCACAGGCAGTAAACTAAGTAAAATTTCTTTTATATTAACGGAAAATTATTTTGTTTTTAAAGTGAACTATACTAATGAATAAATTTTCATTTTGGCAGGTTTTATACAACGGGTAAGTTAACTTCTAGAAAGGTTTTTTTTTTTTTAATGTAGGAATTACAAGGCACAAAGATAATGTAAAAAGTGAGATCATAAGTGGATCATTTCTAAATGTTCAAACTTAATTACTTTCATTAGTCATCCTGAACCCTTGTAGTTTCATTTCCCACTAGGACAGCTGTGCCTTTTAAAGTATAAATAGTCATTTGCATTAACTATCATAGGAAGAAAGTGGCTTCGGCTGGGAGAATTAACCAACAGAAACACTCTTACAGAAATAACTTTGGTAAATGGCCTCTTAAAAAGGCTGCTGAAAGCTCTAAAGTACAAGGATAAAACACCTGCTGTCAGACTGCACCATCTGCTGCTACAGACTCCATCATGGTGGGATTAAGATGCTATGTAGCTTGGGTTTATGGTAAAGACCCTGCCCCACCAATCCATCCCTACCCTACCTGTGGCTGCATCTGCAACAACGTAAACTCCAAGAAGAAATGAAAACAGTGGGTCCTTAAAGCACTCTCTTTCCAGCAGGCAAACCTCTTTCAAGTTTTGTATCACACAGCACCTACAGCCACCAGAGCAAGAGATGGCACACTGTGGGTTTCTCAAGTTACCGTTCCGGTGGTCTTCTTGAGATAGCAAAATATGCTTTCTCCAGCTTGAAGAGCTCATGCCTCAACTCTGAAACATTTTCATACTGGAATGATGTGTACATAGTTTATCTTGCTGCTCCAAAGTTACCAAAAATGTGAACAAGCCATTATCACTTGTCCTTATTCTGTCCCAACAGCACAAGGCAGCAGGACCAACAGCTTTCATGTTCACTGTAGTGCTTATTTTTCCTCCTACCAGAAAAGGTCACTCTCTCCGTTGACTCATGGGTAACAAGAGGCCTAAGGTGTTCATAAAAAACACAAATGCCATTAAGTCAAGTAAACCTAAAGTCTTCCAACAAAGCATCACTGAAAAGCAAAAAAACAAAAAACAAACGGTGGAATGACGGTTCTTGCTTGCTCTTCTTATGCTACTAACGTCACAAAGAGCTTCTTTCTTTCTCCTTCAGTTGAGAACTTGATTTTTTTTCTTCCAAGGAAGAATGGTCCTGAGCTTTATAAGAGTATTTGAGCCACATAAGGAGAATGAGTACTGGCAATAGCAGTCAACAGGGGCAAGTCATTAGATTCAATCCTGAATATTGAAAAAAGAAAAAAATATTTTAAAATAGCATGACCTTATAAAAAATAGGGAAGCATTATTTCTAGGTAACAAGGTTGCTAGATAATTGCTTCAAACCAGTGAAAAAGTATAATAGCTGTAAAAATGATAAACTTATTTCTTAAATAAAATCTCTTAGTGGATGCTAGGCAAACAGGCAAAAGGAAATGGAGGCAGGTGTGTTGTGCATACAAGTAGACATGTGCATACATGTGGACGTGAGCATACGTATGGATGTGAGCATACACATGGACAAGTGCATACATGTGGACGTGAGCATACATATGGACGTGAGCATACATGTGGACGTGAGCATACGTATGGATGTGAGCATACATGAGGACAGGTGCGTACATGTGGACATGAGCATACGTATGGACGTAAGTGTACATGTGGACACGAGCATACCTGTGGACAGGTGCATACATATGGATGTGAGCATACATGTGGACAGGTGCATACATATGGACACACACGTGGAAAAGCACGTTCATGTGGACATGTGCATACATGCGGACCACACACACACAGGCATGTGCACACATGCTGGCATGTGCATACATGTGAACTTGTACATGCACATGGACGTCTGCATGGTCTTCCCATAGTCCGGGTCACCTGCTTTAAGTCTGTAACTTCTGTATCCCCTGTATACCCTCCTTAGGTCATACTTCAATGTTTTCTCCCCTACTCATCATTCCTCCAGTCAACACTCCTGAACGCATGCTGATTTTGTACTTAGGCTCAAATTAGTCCTCGAAAAATGATGATGGAAGTGATTTCTTCAAAAACCCTGGGGATCTGCTCAACATGGTACACAACTGGGATCCTCCCCAGGCCCCTGAGCCACAGCGTTCTGGCCCAGCAGACACTGAATGAAGAGACATCGCGCTGCAAACAGGCATGGTTCTGGCAGCCTTTCTTCATGCAGAGGCTGATCCAGTGCAGTCACTGGCCAAACATTGACAAATGTCAGAAAAGGTTAGGACAGCCTCAGTCTGTGGAAGAGGTCCTAATTCATTCCCTTGAATTCCAAATCTTAAAAGTAAAAACTAAAAAAAAAAAAGTAGCTGGCATTACTTGCTGCGTTTTCTTTTTTCAGTAATGCTACTTCCAGTTTTAATTTCAGAGCAGATGAGCAGACCTCCAGCACCTGACTGTGGGGGAGGGACTGAAGACAAAGTGGGTGGGGGGGGTTTCTACTCATAATGGACTAAGAGGATTTAGGGATGGTTGCAAGGATGATCCCTCTAATTGTGTGGATGATGGACACTTGTCAGGGCCAGAGACTGGGTGGATGCCATATAAACATATGATACACACATCGGGACACCTTGTTAGGCAGGGCTAGGTAAAGTATGAGACTGGTAAAGAGATATAAACAAAGCTAACCAAAAACATGGCAAAAAGATATGTTACAAGTTAACTGCAGAGGCAAATACCTCAGAAGGGGAAAATATTTTTAAACTGAAATATATAAAAAAATGTAAGACAGGAAGTACGAGGAGTCAAACAATACAGCAAGCCATATCTTCGGTATGAAAACATACGAGGAGACTGGAGGCCTGGGCTCTTGTTTGATCAACAGTCTAATACAGAACTTCAAGGAAGACATTACATATATAATACTTTCTTGCCCCAAATTAGGGGGATCGTCATCACAGATAAGAGGACAACTCCCCATACGCAAGGTCTTTTTCTTCTCTGTTGAAAAATTAAGCAGAGGGTAAAACAGAAGTCAGAATTTCTCCTAAGAAGTTACGGCCAGCAGCCTCTGGAAGGCGATATGCGTTCTCAGTAACTGAGAGCAAGCTGCCCCCTCAGGGAGGCTCATGCTGGAAAGGAGGGAAGCGCAGCCATCCCACGGAGACGTGGGCCCTGACCGTGCAGGAGGGGGCAGCCCTCACGGTCTGGATAGAGGACTGACAACACCGCGCTGCTCAGGCCTAACAGCCCGTGACCATGGCAGCTCACAAAATTGCTGAAAATGGGAGTCTCTAAGTGGTGCAAACAGTTAAGTGCCTGGCTACTGATCAAAAGTTTGGAGGTCTAAGTCTACCCAGCGGTGCCTTGTAAGAAAGGCCTGGCAATCTACTTCTGGAAAATCAGTCCTTGCAAACCCTACAGAGCACAGTTCTGCTCTGATATACATGGGGCTGCCGTGAGTTGGAGTCAACTTCACGGCAACTGGTTTTTAGCATGAAAATAAACTGGGGAGAAGTTGAACATGCAGTCTACCGTGTGTGCAGTTCTGTGACACAGCAGTAACAGGAACAAGGGAACCACAGGCACAAATGGATCAGACATCCAAACTCTTCAACGGGCTGTTAAGCCTTGTAGGCTAAGGGTGGCAGCAGCTCCCCAGGTCAGAGGGACAGTGCCCGGAGACAGCCCCACTCACAGGAGGATGGCAGCACAATGCCCGGAGACAGCCCCACTCACAGGAGGATGGCAGCACAGTGCCCGGAGACAGCCCCACTCACAGGAGGATGGCAGCACAGTGCCCGGAGACAGCCCCACTGACAGGAGGATGGCAGCACTTCTCAGAACTCACCCCAGTACAACACCCAATTCTTTCACATGGACTCGTGTGTGTCCCCGAAGATATTCAGACAGCATTTTACTTTTAAAGTACATCTCCTGCAGTCTGTCTTCAAGATGCATGACACACTGTGAAGCCAAGAACATTGACAATGAGGGCTAGAAGTCACATCTCTGACCATACTTTAAGAGCTACAATTCTCTTAATTCACTTCTAAGTAACAGCTGTAATCTCATCCCTTTCAAACACACTTAAAAAATTAGAAGTCATCTCAAACAAGTATAAAAATAAGTTTTTGTAAAATGGTAAAGTTCATGTTTTCTACTTACTATGAAAATATTCACCTTTCCATTACTCTGTAACAACAACTATTTCCTGCTTTTTAAAAAACTTCATAACAATTTTTATTAAAAATTCTTTACTGGTATCATTTTTACGGCTAAATAATGTTTGAGAATGTGAAATATCATTATCCACTCAACCACAGCACAATCTGCATTTTTGTTGCGAGAAACAGTTGTGTAGAGAACATCCCTGTATTGCATTTTTCCTATCTCTCAGATGCTTTTGTTGCCAGGCACTCCCAAAGGTGGAATGCCTGGAACAAGGTTATTTGAACTTTTTTTTTTTTTTTGCTTTCAAGGGTGCATTTTAACTAGGTCTTCAAGAACAATAAAGACGATTATTTTTAGGACATCTCTACCCTTGGCATTATGTCCAATTTCCTTTTCCAGAGAACAGCAGTCACCTGTGTCTTTCACCAGAGGCAAACGCTTTTGGGTTTGGCAGGCAGAGATGCCAGAGCAGCTTCATAACACACTTGATGGCTTTTGGCAAGGATAATTCCATCATACACAGTTTTCTTCTAGACCATTGCGCCTGTTATTTTCAAGGTAAAGAGATTAACAGATGCATTTGAAAATGTTGATTTTGACCATCTGGGCTGATCAGTGACAGAGAAAAAGTATCCACTAGAGATGAGATCTCTTCAGTTTCTCAACGGCTTAAAATCTTAAACCACCATGTCGGCTGGATGGAACACAACTGGTAAATGACGAAGAGTGGTAATCAAGCAAGGAAGATTTCATCAATTTTCATGAAAATATTCCCCCAAGTAAACAAAGTGGTGAAAGGCTCTCATGTGAAGTCGCAGCTCTTTATGCCATGAAATAAAGTTTTTCATAAGAGTGTCACACAACATTAAAAACCCACTCACCTTGCATTGAATCCTTTGTGTTTTAAAATAGTTCATTTCCACAGTCCCCAAGAAAACTCTGTGTTGCAGTGTGGCAATACAGAGAACACTGGTCTAGATAAATGTATACTAAACTTGAAATCAAAGAATTTGGACAATTTTTTAAAAAGCCTTCTTTGATTACCGAATAAACCCAAGTTTGCCCCTCCCCATCCTGATGCACACTTTCTGGCATTTTATTCCCAAGATGGATTTCTTCAGTTTTTAACTTCTGAAATTTTAAAGTGGTTTTTACAGTTTGATTTTCTCATCAAAATTAGCTACTTTCCAGCATCTGGGGTCTCAAATGCTAGCAAGCGGCCATTTAAGATACATCGAATGCTTCCAACCTACCTGGAGCAAAGGAGAATGACGACCACCAAAGACACAAGGAAAATATTAGCCCAAAAGGCAGAAAGGGCCACAAAAACCAGAGGCTACATCAGCCTGAGATCAGAAGAACTAGATGGTGCCCACCTACAACTAATGATCACCCTGACAGGGAACACAACATAGAGTCCCTGACAGAGCAGGAGAAAGTGAGCCGCAGAACTCAAATTCTGGTAAAAAGACCATGCTAAGACTGGAGAAACTCCGGAAGACATGGCCCCCAGACTCTCCGTTAACCCAGAACTAAAACCATTCCTGAAGCCAACTCTTCAGACAAAGATTAGACTGGACTATAAGACATAAAATGATACTCATGAAGAGTGTGCTTATATGAGACATAAAATGATACTCATGAAGAGTGTGCTTCTTAGTTCAAGTCAATACATAAGACTAAATGGGCAGTTCCTGTCCAGAGGTGAGATGAGAAGGCAGAAAGGACAAGAGCTGGTTGAATACACATGGGAAATCCGGGGTGGAAAGGAGGAGTGTGCTGTCACATTATAGAGAGAGCAACTAGAGTCACATAACAATGCATGTGTCAATTTTTGTATAAGAAACTAACTTGAGCTGTAAACTTTCACTTAAAGCACAATTAAAAAAAAAATTAGCTTTCTCCTTTTGTCTGAAGGCCCTAGAAGCCATTAAATCTTACGTGTTTCATTCATGTATGTGATTTTTAAGAATTTTAAACTGCAGATAAAATTTTCTTTGCTCTTGGTTTTGTCTGGGTAAATAAGTCATTCATACTATTAAATGGCTGAACATACTTCTGTCCAAATGAAGTAAAAAGAATTAGGTATTATAATTGACTGCTTGGACAACTGAAATGTCAAATGTAATACCAGCTGTGTATTTATAGAATAAAATAAAAAGTTTGGTATATATGTAACAGTAAAATACTATGAAGCTTAATACACTCTCCTTACTTTACAGAAAAGGAGACTTCAGCCTGTAAAAAAGGATAATTCAACCTGCTTCTAGAAGAGAAACTGCCTACATATGTAGAACAAAAACAAGGTGGGAATAACCCGTCAACGCCTCTCGAGTTACCATGATAGCCATCCTACAGAAGTGTGCTTCAGTGTAAAGCACAAACAAAGACTTCAGTGAAAAGGTGTTGTCAGTCTTTGCATACCATTAGGACTGTTTCATGAAACTATTATGAAGCCATACTAATACCAGCTGTTTCCTAAGTGCTTAAAATGTCTAACACAAATCCAAGTGCTTTATGTGGATCATCTAATTTTCATAGTCCTATGAAATACGTTCTATTATTTCAACACCTTTACAAACAGGATTTTAGGCTTTGAAAAACTGAGCGGTCACACAGTGAGGATCAGAACTTGGATTTGACTCCAGGCTATTCCACCCTAAAGCCCAGGCACTGGCCACATCTTAAGATACAATGGCTTTTAAAGTATCTTTTATATAGGAATAAGGAGCCCTAGGGGCGCAGTTGTTAAAGTGCTTGGCTGCTAACCAAAAGGTCAGCAGTTCAAACCGACCAGTGGCTCTGTGGAAGAGAGATGTGGCAGTCTGCTTCAGTAAAGATTTGTAGCCTTGGAAACCTTAGGGGGTCGCTATGAGTCAGAACTGACAGTGGGGCTTGGTTTTCTTGGTTCTTTACACGGGAATAGTGTTTTGACAATTTAAAAAGCAGCATCTTGTTCCTCATATTCAGAAACACTCACAACGTGCTTGTTTAGTAGGCACTACCTTCCTTTCACAAGTAAGAACCCTGAGGTTCCGAGACACTCAGGCTTGTCACCATCACAAGGCTGAGGAGTGGCAAAGTGTAGACTTCAACCTAGTTATGCTCAGGTCCTTCCTTTACGCCACACCACCACTAATGAGCCACAGAGTATTCCAAAGCTCCTCCCTTGAGTTCAGACAAGTTCTGGGCATTTCTGAGGAATGTGCTGTGACTGCAGATTTGGGTATAAGTACCCTGGAAAATTACCACTATATCAGCAGTGTAGGTGATTAATACGCAGTTTCCTACTCTGTTGTTAAATAGCTCTGGATCATTTGTGGAAGCCAGAAGGGAGATACCAGGTGCTTTGGTCTGCGGTTGTACGGCAGAGAGAGCAACACTGCAGGAGGAAGGAAAAAGGAGAGAAAGTAGTTTCCTTCATCTAAGCATTCATCCCTGAGGTCAGCTCATCTAAAGCTTTTCCAAGCTACACCCACTCAAGCTTGTCTTATACTTTTTTTTTTTTTAAATTTTTATTAAGGTTCAAGTGAACATTTACCATTCCAATCAGTCTGTCACATGTAGGTTTACATACATCTTACTCCCTTCTCCCACTTGCTCTCCCCCATTGAGTCAGCCCTTACAGTCTCTCGTTTCGTGCCAATTTTGCCATCTTCCCTCTCTCTCTATCTTCCCATCCCCCCTCCAGTCAAGAGTTGCCAACACATTCTCCAGTGTCCACCTGATTTAATTAGCTCACTCTTCATCAGCATCTCTCTCCCCTCCACTAACCAGTCCTTTTCATGCCTGATGATTTGTCTTCGGGGATGGTTCCTGTCCTGTGCCATCAGAAGTTCTGGGGAGCATTGTCTCTGGGATTCCTCTAGTCGCAATCATACCATTAGGCATGGTCTTTTCATGAGAATTTGGGGTCTGTATCCCATTGGTCTCCTGTTCCCTCAGGAACTGTCTGTTGTGCTCCCTGACAGGGCAGACATCGATTGTGGCCAGGCACCAACTAGTTCTTCTGGTCTCAGGATAATGTAGGTCTCTGGTTCATGTGGCCCTTTCTGTCTCTTGGGTTCTTAGTTGTCGTGTGACCTTGGTGTTCTTCCTTTGCCTTTGCTCCAGGTGGGTTGAGACCAATTGATGTATCTTAGATGGCCGCTTTTTGGCATTTAGGATCCCAGGCGCCACAATTCAAAGTGGGATGCAGAGTGTTTTCATAATAGAATTATTTTGCCCATTGACTTAGAAGTCCCCTCAAACCAAGTTCCCCAGACCCCAGCCCCTGCTCCGCTAACCTTTGAAGCTTTCATTTTATCCCGGAAACCTCTTTGCTTTTAATCCAGTCCAACTGGGCTGACCTTCCTTGTATTGAGTGTTGTCTTTCCCTTCACCCAAAGCAGTTCCTATCTACAGACTGATCAATAAAAAGCCCTCTCCCTCCCTCCCTCCCTCCTTCCCCTCTTTGTAACCACATAAGTATGTGTTCTTCTCCGTTTTTTCTATTTCTCAAGATCTTATAATAGAGGTCTTATACAATATTTGTCCTTTTGCAACTGACTCATTTCCCTCAGCATAATGCCTTCCAGATTCCTCCATGTTATGAAATGTTCCAGAGATTCGTCACTGTTCTTTATCGATGCGTAGTATTCCATTGTGTGAATATACCACAATTTATTTACCCATTCATCCGTTGACGGACATCTTGGTTGCTTCCAGCTTTTTGCTATTGTAAACAGAGCTGCAATAAACATGGGTGTGCATATATCTGTTTGTGTGAAGGCTCTTGTATCTTTAGGGCATATTCCGAGGAGTGGGATTTCTGGGTTGTATGGTAGTTCTATTTCTAACTGTTTAAGATAACGCCAGATGGATTTCCAAAGTGGTTGTACCATTTTACAATCTCACCAGCAGTGTATAAGAGTTCCAATCTCTCCGCAGCCTCTCCAACATTTATTATTTTGTGTTTTTTTGGATTAATGCCAGTCTAGTTGGTGTGAGATGGAAACTCATCGTAGTTTTAATTTGCATTTCTCTAATGGCTAATGATCGGGAGCATTTTCTCATGTATCTGTTGGCTGCCTGAATATCTTCTTTAGTGAAATGTGTGTTCATATCCTTTGCCCACTTCTTGATTGGGTTGTTTGTCTTTCTGTGGTTGAGTTTTGACAGAATCATGTAGATTTTAGAGATCAGGCGCTGGTCTGAGATGTCATAGCTGAATATTCTTTCCTAGTCCGTAGGTGGTCTTTTTACTCTTTTGTTGAAGTCTTTAGATGAGCATAAGTGTTTGATTTTTAGGAGCTTCCAGTTATCTGGTTTCTCTTCATCATTTTTGGTAATGTTTTGTATTCTGTTTATGCCCTGTATTAGGGCTCCTAGGGTTGATCCTATTTTTTCTTCCATGATCTTTATCGTTTTAGTCTTTATGTTTAGGTCTTTGATCCACTTGGAGTTAGTTTTTGTGCATGGTGTGAGGTATGGGTCCTGTTTCATTCTTTTGCAAATGGATATCCAGGAATGCCAGCACCATTTGTTAAAAAGACTATTATTTCCCCAATTGACTGACACTGGTCCTTTGTCAAATATCAGCTGCTCATACGTGGATGGATTTATATCTGGGTTCTCAATTCTGTTCCATTGGTCTATGTGCCTGTTGTTGTACCAGTACCAGGCTGTTTTGACTACTGTAGCTATATAATAGGTTCTGAAATCAGGTAGGGTGAGGCCTCCCACTTTCTTCTTCTTTTTCAGTAATGTTTTGCTTATCCGGGGGTTCCTTCCCTTCCATATGAACTTAGTGATTTGTTTCTCTATCCCCTTAAAGTATGACATTGGTATTCGATTGGAAGTGCGTTATATGTATAAATGGCTTTTGGTAGAATAGACATTTTTACTATGTTAAGTCTTCCTATCCATGAGCAGGGTATGTTTTTCCACTTAAGTATGTCCTTTTGAATTTCTTGTAGCAGAGTTTTATAGTTTTCTTTGTATAGGTCTTTTACATCCTTGGTAAGATTTATTCCTAAGTATTTTATCTTCTTGGGGGCTACTGTGAATGGTGTTGATTTGGTTATTTCCTCTTCGGTGTTCTTTTTGTTGATGTAGAGGAATCCAAGTGATTTTTGTATGTTTATTTTATAACCTGAGACTCTTCCAAAGTCTTCTATTAGCTTCAGTAGTTTTCTGGAGGATTCCTTAGGGTTTTCCATGTATACGATCATGTCATCTGCAAATAGTGATAGCTTTACTTCCTCCTTACCAATCTGGATACCCTTTATTTCTTTGTCTAGCCTAATTGCCCTGGCTAGGACTTCAAGCACGATGTTGAATAAGAGCGGTGATAAAGGGCATCCTTGTCTGGTTCCCGTTCTCAAGGGAAATGCTTTCAGGTTCTCTCCATTTAGAGTGATATTGGCTGTTGGCTTTGCATAGATGCCCTTTATTATGTTGAGGAATTTTCCTTCAATTCCTATTTTCGTAAGAGTTTTTATCATAAATGGGTGTTGAACTTTGTCAAATGCCTTTTCTGCATCTATTGATAAGATCATGTGGTTTTTATCTTTTGTTTTATTTATGTGATGGATTACATTAATGGTTTTTCTGATATTAAACCAGCCTTGCATACCTGGTATAAATCCCACTTGATCAGGGTGAATTATTTTTTTGATGTGTTGTTGGATTCCATTGGCTAGAATTTTGTTGAGGATTTTTGCATCTATGTTCATGAGGGATATAGGTCTATAATTTTCTTTTTTTGTAATGTCTTTACCTGGTTTCGGTATGAGGGAGATGGTAGCTTCATAGAATGAGTTAGGTAGTATTCCGTCTTTTTCTATGCTTTCAAATACCTTCAGTAGTAATGGTGTTAAGTCTTCTCTGAAGGTTTGGTAGAACTCTGCAGTGAAGCCGTCTGGGCCAGGACTTTTTTTTGTTGGAAGTTTTTTGATTACCGTTTCAATCTCTTTTTTTGTTATGGGTCTATTTAGTTGTTCTACTTCTGAATGTGTTAGTTTAGGTAGGTAGTATTGTTCCAAGAATTTATCCATTTCTTCTAGGTTTTCAAATTTGTTAGAGTACAATTTTACGTAGTAATCTGAAATGATTCTTTTAATTTCATTTGGTTCTGTTGTGATGTGGTCCTTCTTGTTTCTTATTCGGGTTATTTGTTTCCTTTCCTGTATTTCTTTAGTCAGTCTAGCCAATGGTTTATCAATTTTGTTAATTTTTTCAAAGAACCAGCTTTTGGCTTTGTTAATTCTTTCAATTGTTTTTCTGTTCTCTAATTCATTTAGTTCAGCTCTAATTTTTATTATTTGTTTTCTTCTGGTGCCTGATGGGTTCTTTTGTTGCTCACTTTCTATTTGTTCAAGTTGTCGGGACAGTTCTCTGATTTTGGCTCTTTCTTCTTTTTTTATGTGTGCATTTATCGGTATAAATTGGCCTCTGAGCACTGCTTTTGCTGTGTCCCAGAGGTTTTGATAGGAAGTATTTTCATTCTCGTTGCTTTCTAAGAATTTCCTTATTCCCTCCTTGATGTCTTCTATAACCCAGTCTTTTTTCAGGAGGGTATTGTTCAGTTTCCAAGTATTTGATTTCTTTTCCCTAGTTTTTCTGTTATTGATTTCTAGCTTCATTGCCTTGTGGTCTGAGAAGATGCTGTGCACTATTTTGATGTTTTGGATTCTGCAAAGATTTGTTTTATGACCTAATATGTGGTCTATTCTAGAGAATGTTCCATGTGCACTAGAAAAAAAAGTATATTTTGCAGCAGTTGGGTGGAGAGTTCTGTATAAGTCAATGAGGTCAAGTTGGTTGATTGTTGTAAGTAGGTCTTCCGTGTCTCTATTGAGCTTCTTACTGGATGTCCTGTCCTCCGAAAGTGGTGTGTTGAAGTCTCCTACTATAAATGTGGAGGTGTCTATCTCACTTTTCAATTCTGTTAAAATTTGATTTATGTATCTTGCAGCCCTGTCATTAGGTGCGTAAATATTTAATATGGTTATGTCTTCCTGATCAATTGTCCCTTTTATCATTATATAGTGTCCTTCTTTATCCTTTGTGGTGGATTTAAGTCTGAAGTCTATTTTGTCAGAAATTAATATTGCTACTCCTCTTCTTTTTTGCTTATTGTTTGCTTGATATATTTTTTTCCATCCTTTGAGTTTTAGTTTGTGTCTCTAAGTCTAAGGTGTGTCTCTTGTAGGCAGCATATAGATGGATCGTGTTTCTTTATCCAGTCCGTGACTCTCTGTCTCTTTATTGGTGCATTTAGTCCATTTACATTCAGTGTAATTATAGATAAATAAGTGTTTAGTACTGTCATTTTGATGCCTTTTCATGTGTGTTGTTGGCCATTTGATTGTTCCACATGCTTTTTTTTGCTGAGACGTTTTTCCTAGTAGCTTGTGAGATCCTCATTTTCATAATGTTTAACTTTGTGTTTGTTGAGTCGTTATGTTTTTCTTGGCTTTTTTCTTGAGTTATGGAATTGATATTCCTTTTTGTGGTTACCTTATTATTTACCCCTATTTTTCTAAGTAAAAACCTAACTTGTATCGTTCTATATCGCCTTGTATCACTCTCCATCTGGCAGTTCAATGCCTCCTATATTTAGTCCCTCTTTTTGATTATTGTGATTGTTTATCTATTGATTTCCATGATTTCCTGTTATGTGTATTATTTTGTTTATTTATTTATTTTTTAGAATTAGTCTTAATTTGTTTGTTTTTGTGCTTTCCCTATTTGAGTTGCGTTGATATCAGGACCTTCTGTTTTGTGACCTTGTATTGTGCTGGTACCTGATATTATTGGTCATCCGACCAAACAATCTCCTTTAGCATTTCTTGCAGCCTTGGTTTAGGTTTTGCCAATTCTCTAAACTTGTGTTTATCTGTAAATTTCTTAATTTCGCCTTCATATTTCAGAGAGAGTTTTGCTGGATATATGATCCTTGGTTGGCAGTTTTTCTCGTTTAGTGCTCTGTATACGTCGTCCCATTCCCTTCTTCCCAGCATGGTTTCTGCTGAGTAGTCTGAACTTATTCTTATTGATTCTCCCTTGAAGGAAACCTTTCTTTTCTCCCTGGCTGCTTTTAAAATTTTCTGTTTGTCTTTGGTTTTGGCAAGTTTGATGATAATATGTCTTGGTGTTTTTCTTTTTGGATCAATCTTAAATGGGGTTCGATGAGCATCTTGGATAGATATCCTTTCGTCTTTCATGATGTCAGGGAAGTTTTGTGTCAGGAGTTCTTCAACTATTTTCTCTGTGTTTTCTGTCCCCCCTCCCTGTTCTGGCACTCCAATCACTCGCAAGTTATCCTTCTTGATAGAGTCCCACGTGATTCTTAGGGTTTCTTCATTTTTTTTAATTCTTTTATCTGATTTTTTTTCAGCTATGTTGGTGTTGTTTCTCTGGTCCTCCAGATGTCCCAGTCTACATTCTAATTGCTCGAGTCTGCTCCTCTGACTTTCTATTGCGTTGTCAAATTCTGTAATTTTATTGTTAATCTTTTGGATTTCTACATGCTGTCTCTCTATGGATTCTTGCAACTTATTAATTTTTCTACTATGTTCTTGAATAATCTTTTTGAGTTCTTCAACAGTTTTATCAGTGTGTTCCTTGGGTTTTTCTGCATTTATCCTAATTTCATTTGTGATATCTTTAAGCATTCTATAAATTAGTTTTTTATATTCTGTATCTGATAATTCCAGGATTGTATCTTCATTTGGGAAAGATTTTGATTCTTTTGTTTGGGGGGTTAGAGAAGCTGTCATGGTCTGTTTCTTTATGTGGTTTGATATGGACTGCTGTCTCTGAGCCATCACTGGGAAACTAGATTTTCCAGGTAATCAGCTAAAAAAAATGCAGTCAGATCCCTATCTGAATTCTCCCTCTGGCTCCGGGTATTCAGATGTTAATGGAGCTGCCTGGGGAGGGTGGGGGAGGGATCAGAGAGCTAGGAGTGTAGCACCACAGAATATAGAGCTGAACACCACGTTCACACTCCGCCCCCGTCCGCCAAAATCCGGGCGGGACGGGTCCCCGGCTGGGATGCTGCTTTCCCTGCTCCGAGACCAGTCACTTCCTCCCGGGGACTTCTCCCTCCGGTGTGCAGCACTGCTCACGCGAACTGGGTGGGCGTTTCCCGCACGAACAGGTGGGCCCGCCCCCAGGGTCTATTCAGGCGAATATAATTGGACCCCGTGGTCACGCCCCGCCCGCGCGCATGCCCAAATCCCAGCGGGACGACTTCCCAGCTGGGACGCTGCTTTCCCCGCTCCGGGACCAGTCACTTCTTCCCGGGGACTTCCCCTTCCGGAGCACCGCACCGCACGCGCGAATTGGGTGGGCGTCACCCGCACGACCAGGTGGGCCCGCCCCCTGGGTCAATTCAGGGGAATATAATTGGACCCCGCGCTCACGCCCCGCCCACGCGCGCGCCCAAATCCCAGCGGGACGGCTCCCTGTTTGGGGCGCTGATTTCCTTGCTCCAGGACCAGTCACTTCCTCCCGGGGACTTCTCCTTCTGGTGCGCCACACCTCTCGCGGGAACTGGGTGGGCGTCACCCGCACGACCAGGTGGGCCCGCCCCCGGGTCAATTCAGGGTAATAAAATTGGACCCCGCGCTCACGCCCCGCCCCCGCGCGCGCCCAAATCCCAGCGGGACGGCACTCCGGCTGGGACGCTGCTTTCCCCGCTCTGATACCAGTCACTTCCTCCAGGGGACCTCTCCCTCTGGTGCGCCGCGCCACATGCGCGGACTGGGTGTGCGTCCCCTCGCACGAACGTGTGGGCCCCGCCCCGGGGTCGCTTTAGGGAAATATAGCTGACCCCCCCCCGCTTGTGCCCCGCCCGCTTCCCGCCGAACTCCCGGCGGGACAGCTCCCCAGCTAGGACGCTGTTCTCCCCACTCCCAGATCAGTCACTGCCTCCCGGGTGCTTCTCCCTCCGGCTGCGCTGCTACGCCGCCCGCACCAACCAGCTAGACTTCCTCCCGGGATGGGTTCGGGGGGGAAGGGCTGGGCCCCCCTTCTGTGGCGTCTGCCCCCCTGGGCTCTGCCCCAGATCGGGCTCCAAAGGTCACCTGCCTGGTACGCTGGCTCCTAGTTCTGAAAACGGTCGCTGTCTGCCTGTATTTGTTCGTTTTCCATCTCTAAGTCTGTGCTTGTTGTTCAGAGTTCGTAGATTGTTATGTATGTGATCGATTCCCTTGTTTTTCCGAGTCTTTGTTGCAAGAGGGATCCGCGGTAGCGTCCACCTAGTCCGCCATCTTGGCCCCGCCCTGTCTTATACTTTTGAAACCTTTCTCTGTCCCTCTCTAACTACAGAGCATTTTCTCTTTCAATCTCTTTGTACACATGCACACATACTGAGAAGGCCTTAGTTTGTACATTAATTCCAGTAACTGGGGGACGGCTGCTGCTAATTTTCCAGTTTATAGGCTTGGTTTGCTGCCTGTATTTAATATAACATTATGAAAGTGATTTAAAAATGCCATTTGAAAAGGAACAAATGATACCACCTTACAAGGATATGGTCCTCCAAAAGTTCAGAAGTGTTTATACAAACTTTCCGTTTCATCCTCAACAACTCTATGAGGAAGGCCCTGGGGCAAAAGGAACTGGAGTCCCTTCAGAAACTGGCCTTCTCGAACGTGAGATTTTTCACTTCCTCTTAGGCCTGGTCTCTCCCCCCACACCTTACTGACAGCTGGACACCTAGTTCAAAAAGATTTCAGTGTTGCTATATGTCATTTATTTCACGGAAGGGCGAGTGTTACTGAAATTGATCCTGTCTGCTGGTTTTATATTTTCTATTTTTACTTAGGTTAACCTTCAGTTATGCTAAAAACATTTGGATTTGTGATTTCTTAATCAAAATGCTGTCAGAAGCGTTTTTTTAAACTACACCTCTTTGGTGATATGAGAAAAAATACTTACAAAATCAGCAGGGAAGTGAAGCTTGTAAAGCTGCAACACTGCCTGAAGCAAACTGGACACCTGACTTGACACCAAGACATCCTGTCCCAGTTTCACACCGTCCGCCACCTTCCTCTGACTGGTGGCTACCTGCACACTCCACTTATCTGTGTCTGCGACGATGCACACAGCTTCAGCTATCGGCTCATCAAGCACTGGGTGCTGAAAGAGACATAACACCATAAGCCAACTTCACAGCACCTCCAAGCAACACTCAAGATGTCTGCTGGTTTGTTTAGGACTAGACTAACGGTTCAGAAATTGATGGCAGGAGCTCCAGGAATTTAACACTGTACAGGGGCTCAAACAGGAGTGTCACCAAAGCATCACTTAATCATTATTTTGTCATATGCCCAGGAGGTGCTCCATAAATGGGGTAAAATGTTCATATAAGTGAAAAGGCTTGTCCCTTCCCTACTTCCCAGGACATTAACATTCGTTTTCTTTTGAAAGATGGTACAGTCCTTTTAAAATGCAGAAAACTACAATAAGGTGTAGAGTTGTATTTCCATTTCTCAAATAGCAAGGTAGGCAGGGCAACTTAATCGCTCTTAAAGCTATAGCTTTAATCACTGAACAGTATTTATTGAGTAAGCATGTGCTACATACTATACATCGACTCTAACAACCAACTAAAATCAGACTTGAGGTTATCTTATCTAGAGGAGTCCTAAAGGTCAAAGGATGGCTATTGGTGAATATACTTAAAATACAAAATTCTCGATGATTAGGCTGTCATGGTTAACAACAGTAAAAGTACCCTTGGGTAAACACCAAAGCAGTCAAGGAAAAAGGGCTTTAAAAAAAATTGAGCAGAGACCTGTAAAACAGACACGAACATCAATCCTGGAACCCTAAGCATCAAATGAAGGAATAAAGAACTAGATCAAGCACTGAATGGAAGAAGAAACTGACAGAACAGACTATGAGAGGAGGTACGGAGTGGAGGTCCCCTGCCAGTCCACTGCCACCATCTTGGAGCACAGCCAGCAATGGCCTCGGATGGGGAGACGGGAAGATAACTTCACCCACCACCTCCTGCCACGCCACCATTTTTTTCCCTTTTCTTTCTCCCTCTCACCTGCCTGGTATAGCCTCCCCTCCCTTACTACTGGCCCCCAGGTCCACCCTGCTCCCATTCATCAGCCCCCACTGTGCTGTCATTTTTTTCATCTTTCTTCCTTTTCTTTCTCCCTCCCAGCTACCCCTGTATGCCACCTACTTCCCCTTCCTGCTAGCCACCACTGCACTGTTGCGGATAGTGTCACTGACTCACTGGCCCAATACTCTCCCAGGTCCTCCCCGCCCCCAATTTGTTGGCCCCCAATGTACTGCCATTTACTTTTTTTCTTTTTCTTTCCTTTCTCCCTCCCACCTAGCCCTGTACACCACCTCCCACCCTTCCCACTGGTCTCCAGGTCTGCTCCGCCCTCATATGCTGGCCCCTGCCATGTCACCACAGCTAGAGTGTCCTTGGCATTGCACCAGGCCTGAATAGCCCCTGCCCTCCTGCCATGTGACCAGATGCTGAATGGCAGGAATTAAGCCCATGCCTCTCCCCATCTAACACCTCTGCCTACCTGGCATGGGGCTGTGAACATTCCTACACCACTGGACCAACCGTGGGAGCCAGAGAGCAGCACCCAGTCCACCCTCAGCCACCTCGCCAAAACAGTATACAGTGAAGTGGGCTCACCCTGCTGCTCGCAGTGGTGAGAGCTATCATGCCCACAGGTGAGCAAGCAGCAAAGCACACCTGGCCTGCCCACACGAGACTTATCAAAACAAAACAAAAAAAAAAGCAGGACAAAACAAAGGAACAATCAATAAATGACGAAAATAATGCCTTAATACGTCTTGGACAGCAGACAATTTCAAAACATAAAAAAGGCTGAACAATATGGCTCCAACAAGTGAACAAAATAAAGAATCAAATAATCTTCTGGTAGAAAAAAAAGGCTGTAGAACTATCTGATATGGAATTCAAAAGACTAATTTTTAGGGCTATCCAAGAGATTAGAATTGAGATCAAGAATAACAGACAAAACCAAGGGGGAAAAAAAGGCAAAATCATAGAAAACAGAAAAAAATGAATGAAAACACAGCCCAAAATCAAGTAAAATATAGACAAAACAATAGGAGAGTTCAGGAAAATAACATAAGAACAAAACATCAATATAAATAAAAAGTTAGAAATCACACCAAAAAGGCAACTAGAAATCCAAAAAAAAAAAAAAAGATAACAAAATTTCAGAAACGGACAAATCAACAAAAGGCTTTAGGAGCACATTTTAAACAACGGAAGACAGAATCAGTGAGACTATGGACAAATACATGGACACAACTTTGAAGAAAAATCAGAGACAAAAATGAAGAAAACTTAAGGATTATGCAGAACACAATCAGCAACAAAAATGTGCACATGACTGGAGTTCAAGAACAGAGGAAGAAAATGGGAAACACAGAGAAGATTGTTGAAGATTTGCTGGCAGAAAACTTCCCAAATGTCAAGAAAGACAAAAAGTGGACAATCCACGAAGCTCAATGAACTCCACACATAATACACCCAAAAGAAAGTCACCAAGACATACCATAATCACACTTGCCAAAAGGAAAGACAAAGACAGTCCAGAGTGCAGCTTGAAAAAAATGAAAAGTCACATACAGAGGGGAAACAATAAGACTAAGCTCTGATTACTTGGCAAAAACTATGCAGGCAAGAAGGCAATGGGATGACATACATAAAACCTTGAAAGAAAAAAACTGCTGACCAAGAATAATACATCCTGCAAAACTCTTTCTCAAATACGATAGTGAAATTAGGACATTTCCAGATAAAGAGAAATTAAAGAATTCATAAAAAGTAAACCAAAGTTACAAGAACTATTAAAGGGAGTCCTTCAGTTAGAGAACCAACAAAATCAGACAACAACCTGAATCTAGGACACAGGACAGCATCAGCCAGGTATCAACCTAGGTAAAGAACTCTCAATAATAAAACAAAGCTAAAAGACTTAAAACAGGGAAGCAGAGACACCAATCCGTAAATGATGGCAATGTCAAAACAATAAAAAATGGAATAAACAGAGTAGGTATAGAACTTTCAAATGGGAAGAAGTCAAGGTGATATCAAGTAATAAAAGACTGGTTCTAAACTTAGGAAGATAAGGGTAAATTTCAAGGTAACCACAAAGTTAACAAATCTACTCATCAAAATAAAAAAGGAGAAAAACATGGAGACTCAATAAACACAAAATCTATAAAAATCAAAAGAAAAAATTCACAAACAAAAGGAACTCAGCAATGGAAAGTAAGAGAAACAAAGAAAACATCAGCATGACAAAAATAAAGCACAACAATATGACAGCAATGAACTCATACTATCGATAATCACACTGAATGTAAAAGGCTTAAATGAACCCATAAAGAGACAGAGGCAGGATGAATTAAAAAAAAAAAAAGACCCATCAATATGCTGTCTAAAACAGTCACATCTCACAATCACATAAATATATTAAAAATCAAAGCATGGAAAAAATATAACAAGCAAATAGTAACCAAAGAAGAGCAATACTCCTTAGTGGCAATAGTAATCTCAGACAAAAAGACTTTAAGGCAAAATTGGCCATAAATCACAAGGAAAGACATTATATAATGATTAAAGGGACAATCTGCCAAGAAGACATTACCTTAGTAAATATCTATGCACCGAAAAATAGGGCTCCAAAATAGATAAAGCAAACTCTAACAGCACTGAAAAGAGAAATTGTTGAATAATAGTAACAGACTTCAACACATCATTCTCAGTAATGGAGAAAACATCTAGAAAGAAAAAGATACAGGAGATCTAAAGGCCACAACCAATGAATTTCATATATAGAACACTTCACCCAACAGCAGCAAAGTATACATTCTTTTCCAATGCACATGGAACATGCTCCAGGATAGGCCACATTTTAGACCACAAAGCAACCCCCAATAAAACCCAAAACACTGAGATAATACAAAGCATTCTCTCTGATCACAACGCCACAAAAGTAGAAATCAAGAATAGGAAGAAGAAAAAAAAATTGAATACATGGAAACTGAAAAACACCTTGCTTAAAAACATCTGGGTAACAGAAGAAATAAAAAAATTCTTGGAATCAAATGAGAATAAAAACACTTCATACCAAAACCTTTGGGACACAGCAAAGGCAGTGCTCAGAGGTTAATTTATAGCAATAAGCACATGCATCAAAAAAAGAACAGGCCAAAATCAAAATGTTAGCCCTACAAATTGAACAAATAGAAAGGGAACATCAAAAGAAGCTAACAGGCACCAGAAGAAAGGAAGTAATAAGTATTAGAGCATTAGAACAGAAATAATTCAAAGAGAGAACAGAAAAACAATAGAAAGAATCAACAAAATGAAATGTTGGTTCTTTGAAAAGATCAATAAAATCGACAAACACTGGACAAACTAACAAAAGAAAAAAAGGAGAAGAAGCAAATAACCCACATAAGAAATGAGATGGGAGACATTACAAAAGAACAAATTGAAATAAAAAGGATCATAACAGAATACTATGAAAAACTGTACTCCAACAAATTTTGGAACCTAATGGAAACGGACAAATTTCTAGAAACATGCTACCTATCGAAATTAACACAACCTGAGATAGAAAATCTGAACAGACCCATAACAAGAGAAGAGATTGAAGAGATAATAAAAAAAAAAAACTCCCAACAAAAAAAGCCCTGGGCTGGACGGCTTCACTGAAGAATGAGTACTACTAAAACTACTTCAGAGCATAGAAAAGGAAGGAATACTCCCAAATTCATTCTATGAAGCCACCAAAACCCTGATACCAAAGCCAGGCAGAGACAGTATAAAAAAAGAAAACTACAGACCAATATCTTTTATGAACATAGATGTGAAAATTCTCAACAAAATTTTAGCCAACAGAATTCAGCATCATATCAAAAAAATAATACACTGTGACCAAGTGGGATTCATACCAGGTATGCAATGATGGTTCAACAGCAGAAAATCAATCAACATAATCTACCACATAAACAGAAAAAAGAAAAGAATCACATGATCTTCTCAACTGATGCTGAAAAGGCATTTGATAAAGTCCAACACTCGATCCTAATAAAAACTCTCAATAATATAGGAATAGAAGGGGAATTGGCACCTACACAAAACCAAGAGCCAACATCATTCTTAAAGAAGAGAGGCTGAAATCATTCCCCTGAGAACAGGAATAAGACAAGGATGCCCTTTACCACCACTCCTATTTAACATTGTGCTGGAAGTCCTAGCTAGAGCAAGAAGGCAAGAAGAAGAAATAAAGGGCATCCAAATTGGAAAAGAAGAAGTAAAACTATCCCTATTCACAGATGATATGATCCTGTACATGGAGAACAACAAAAATTCCACAAGAAAGCTACTGGAACTGGTAAGAGGATTCAGCAGGGTAACAGGATACAAGATCAACATACAAAAATCCATTAGATTCCTATACACCAAAAACAAGAACTTTGAAAAGGAAATCAGGAAAATAATATCATTTATTACAAAAACCAAAAAAAAAAAACAAACCAGTTGCTGTTGAGTTGATTCTGACTCACAGTGACCCTACAGGACAGAGTAGAACTGCCCCATAGGATTTTCAAGGAGTGCCTGGTGCATTCAAGCTGCCGACCTTTTGGTTAGCAGTTGTAGCTCTTAACCACTATGCCACTAAGACGATAAAATACTTAGGAATAAATCTAACCAGGTACGTAAAAGACCTATAAAAAGAAAACTACAAAACATTATGGCAAGAAATCAAAAGACATACATAAATGGAAAAACATACCATGCTCATGGATAGGAAGACTCAATGTTGTGAAAATATCAATCCTACCCAATCCAATCTACAGGTATAATGCAATCCTGATCCAAACACCAACAGCACTCTTTAATGAGATGGAAAAATTAATCGACAACTTTATAAGGAAAGGAAAGAGGTCCTGGATAAAACAAGCAATACTGAAGAAAAAGAACAAAGTGGGGTCCCCCACACTACCTATCTCAGAACCTACTATACAACTACGGTAGTCATAACAGCCTGGTACTGGTACAATGACAGACACACAGACCAATGAAACAGAATCAAGAACCCAGATGTAAATCCATCCACCTACGACCAGCTGACCTTTGATAAAGGACCAAAGTCCATTAAACGGGGAAAAGACAGTTGTTTTAACAAATGGTGCTGGTGAAACTGGATATCCATCTGTAAAAAAATGAAACGGGACCCACACCTCACACCACACACAAAACTAACTCGGAATGGATCAAAGACCTAAACATAACATGATAAAGATCACAGAAGAAAAACTGGTGACAACACCAGGGCCCTAATACATGGCATAAGGAGAATACAAACCATAACTAACAATGCACAAACACCAGAAGAGAAACTAGGTAACTGGGAGTTCCTAAAAATTAAACCGTTATGCTCATCAGAAGATTTCACCAAAAGAGTAAAAAGAGAAACTACAGGTTAGGAAAAAAAATTTGGCTATGACATACCTCACAAGGGTCTAATCTCCAAAATCTATAGACTACTTTAACATCTCAACAAGAGGACAAATAATTCAATTAAAAGATGGGCAAAGGATATGAACAGACACTTCACCAAAGACGACATTCAGGCAGCTAAAAGACACATGAGGAAATGCTTGAGATCACTAACCATTAGAAAAAAGCAAATCAAAACTACAATGAGATACCCTCTTACCCTGATATTAGTGACACTAATCAAAATGACAGAAAATAACAAATGTTGGAGAGGTTGTGGGAAGCTTTGAACTCTTATGCACTGCTGGTGGGAATGTAAAATGGTATAACCACTACGGAAGATGATATGGCACTTCCTTAAAAAGCTAAACACAGAAATACCATAAGATGCAGCAATCCCACTCCTAGGAACATCTCCTAGAGAAATAAGAGCCATCACACGAAGAGACATATGTACACCTTGCGGCATTATTCCCAATAGCAAAAATTGGAAACAACTTAAGTGCCCATCAATAGATGAATGGATAAACAAATTATGCTACATACACCCAATGAAATACTACGCAATGATAAAGAACAACGGTGAACCTGTGACACATCTCACAACATGGCTGAATCTGGAAGGCATTTAGCTGAGTGAAATAAGTCAATCACAAAAGAGCAAATAATTGCATGAGACCACTTTTATAACAACCAAACAAAAGTTTTACACACAGAAAGAAACGAAAAAATCTTTGATGCTTATGAGAGAGGGGAAGGAAGGGGAGGAAAAATCACTAACTAGATAGTAAACAAATAACTTTGGTGAACGGAAAGACAACACACAATATAGGGGACGCCAGTACAACTTGACCAAGGCAAAGTCATAGAAGCTTCCTAAAAAACCAAAAACCCATTGTTGTTGAGTTGATTCCAACTCCTAAACACATCCAAACACCCTGAGGGACAGAGTTAGTTAACTAGGACTAAGGGCTGGATATCATGGTTCTGGGGGACATCTAGGTCAACTGGCATAACATAGTTCATCTTACTTTGGTGAGTAGCACCTGGAGTCTTAAAAGCTTGCAAGCGGCCATCTAAAATACATCTATTGGTCCCATCCCATCCAAAGCAAAGAAGAAAGCAGAAAACCAAAGACACAAGGAAAATATTAGTCCAAAGGACTAACAGACCACATGAAGCACAGCTTCAGCTAGCTTGAGCCCAGAAGAATTGGATGGTGCCCAGCTACTACCACGGACCACTCTGACAGGGATCACAATAGAGGGTCCCAGGCAGAGTGGGAGGAAAATGTAGAATATTCAAATTCACGAAGAAAGACCAAACTTCTTGGTTAGACAGAGACTGATGTAACCCTGGAGACTACGACTTCTGGACACCCTGCTAACTGAGAACTGAAACCACTCCCATAGTCCACCTTTCAGACAAAGGTTAGACAGGCTTATAAAATAAACAATAACACACGTGAGGAACATGTGTCTTAGTTCGATCAAGTATACGAGACCAAATGGGCAACACCTGCCCAAAAGCAAAGATAAGAAAGTTGGAAGGGACAATCAACCTGGACGGATGGACACAGGGATCCTGGGCTGGAAAGGGAAAGGCGGAGAGTGCTGACATATTGCGGGCATTGCAACCAATGTCACGAAACTATTTATATATACATTTTTGAATGAGAAACTAATGCGTATGTTAAACTTTCACCTAAAGCACAATAAGAAAAATTGAATTTCTTGAAACTACTGAACAAAGCGTAACTGCTTCACACCAGTACCTTCTGACATATAGTTAGTATCCCATGAGTGCACAAAGCAACAGGATAGCAGCACTGCCCTTCTAAGCCCCAAACTAAAAGCGGGGGGGGGGGGGGGGGCAGGGATGGAGAGGGACAGGGAGTGGGAGTGGAAGAGGGAGACTTCGTAGTCAAGGTATATGCACAAATGCTTCCAGCCCTAATCTACCAAAGAAGAATTAGTACTGGCCTTCTGTCGTAAACCCCGTTCACCATCCTGTGGGGACATTTGTTGGTTTTGGCTGCTTAGTGTAACTTCCCACCAATAACTTTGCCCTAATTTCCCTTTGGAGGAAGACCTTTCCACAGCTGGATAAAGCCTGATGAGAGTGTAATCAGGGTCCCACTTCCCTCTAACAGGTGTGGTCACGTGACCCAGCTAGGTCAATTAGCCGCTCCTCCCCTAGGACTTCCCTGTGAGCAGAAGGCCAGGGGGCTGAAGATGGCAGGTTTCACCATATTCCTGACTGAACAGCAACTATTACAAATGCCTTCAGATAGTTGGTTTCTGGACCTCCAGAGTTTCCTTGGTATCTGTCTACTTCCAAGCCTAGCTCTCTGGTCTTCTTATCAATTCTATGAACTCCTAATATCCTTCTAATAAAGTTCCTTCTGCTTAAGTTAACAAAAGTTGGTTTCTGCTGCTTGCAACAAAGAATCCAAATACACAACCTTGCCATAAGGACAATGATTACCTGTGATTTCCAAAGCTTAACACAAGTAGAGGGAAAGTTGCAAAGAGAAACCCAAAATATACACCACTGTAGTGTCATTTCAATAGGTGATTTGGCCCCCTAGTCGTGCAACAGTTTCCAGACTTTGTTAGTAAAAGAGGAGCCTGTCTGGCTTTGTCTTCCTTCTTAGAGAGGGAAGAGCTGACTGATGATGGGCTAGAATGAAAACTCTGTTGCCGCAAACCTTTTTTCCTATAGGGGGGAAGCTTTCAGGGTTTATAATAATTTTCCTGTTGAAGGGAAATGCAATCAGGCAAAGTCTAATGGTCCCAGATTTATTTAAGCGTATGTTCAAATAACCTTAAACATGAAAAATAAAGAATTTAATAAAGCAGACTCTTGAGTTAATGAAGCCAAGATTCCTAAGGATGGTTCTCATTTTCTAGACCTGTTAGCCAAACAGAACAATGATCCCTCACTCCCACCCTCACCCAAAGGTTTGTGCCCCCTTACCCATACCCTTCTACTCACGTAGATAAACACACAATCCAAAACAGACAGCTAAAGACACAGGGCCTTAGTAACTTCCCTTTACAAGTTCCTGGAAGTTCTTGCTCAATCAGTGTGTCATAAATTCATAGCAAGATGTTGAGGCCTTGCCATCCACGTCGCTTGGTTCTTAAGAATAAGGGAGTGAAATTTTAGAGATTTAAAAGATTTAAAATTTTAAGACATTTGAGCTGAAGCCCCTCACTACGCTGCATTTGTCAGAAATTCACAATGTGCTGGGTATATCACAGAATAGGTCTATACTATGGACCTTTCGTTCAAGGGACTTACACTTGGAAAGCACATATCATTACTGACTACATGCCAACATATACGCAAGGAGTTGAATGTCTGCCACTCACCTTTCAGAGTAAAATATATCTTAACCCTCCAAACGATTTGGAGTAGATAATTTGGGACCTAGGTTCCAACTGAACTGGATTTCCTAAATGATCTTCCCATCACAGTAGTAGGGAAGGCATGAGTATGTCAATCCAAAGAAAGCACATAAAGTATATGGCACCACAGACACAAACAGCTTTGCTTTAAGCAATGAATTGCTGGAAAAGGGGCAGTGGGCTTACTGGGTAGGTAACGGATGGCAGATTCTCCAAGCGTAAGTTACCTCAGAAGGTTCTGGACCCTAACACTATAGCAAAAAGGTACAAAGAAATTGGTTCACTTATTTTAAAGGGGGGAACTAAATGGCTAAGAGACATGTTAAAAAAAAAAAAAATCTAACAAGAAAAATGAGCGTGAGTGATTTTTAAATCACTGGAGAAACTGGCAGAACCTGAGGTACAGTCCTGAGGACACCAAAACCAAACCCAACCCAGTGCCGTCGAGTCGATTCCGGCTCATAGCGACCCTACAGGACAGAGCAGAACTGCCCCACAGAGTTTCCAAGGAGCGGTCCTGAGGACACAGTAAAGGGTAAAAGGGCTGCGATGAACTGACTGGAGTTTGCGGGTCGATTCCTCCAAGGTAGGGGCTGAATCTCTTCTCCCTATATCCTTAGCCACTAGCACAGGGCCTGGCGCTGGAAAAATGCTGCTTACTGAACTAAAATGAACAGATGAGCACAAGCCAGTGACAGAGCTGGTAAGTGGGGTGCATTCCCTGACACTTCTGTGACTTTTATGAACACAGGCTCCAAGAACAGGAAAGAACCAGCTGGATGTTTCCAGAAGAGGGTCTTAAAAAAATACTCAAAACATTACACATTCTCAAGTCACTAAATATCTAACACATGATTGATTCCCTGACTTTATCCAAGGAGCAACCCAACTGGCTCCATCTAACATGATTATGTAAATTATAGACAGAAAGAGAGAGAAATGTAAATAGTTATGAAAAAGACACGAATTCTGGAGAGAGATAAAACATCATCAACAATGACTTCAGTTACAACTTAATGGCCCTGAGGGCGACTGGTTGCTCGTCTCTCAGCTGGCCTAAAGCCCACAGCGTCAGAGACTTGAAGCTTAAGTTCCAGTGAATCTGGAGATTTCTGATATTTATCTTTCCAAAGGAAACAAAACTTTGTTACAGAGAGAGTATCTGGCTTATCAGTCAATCTCTAAGCTTTAAGAATTTAAAGAGCTCTAAGGTCCAGAAGAGCCACCGTTAGGATTTGTCAGAGAAAAACAGACCCACACATACCCTATAACCTGGTACTCTATTTAAACTTCCTCTTAGGGAAGGTTTTTCTTTTAGGGCATATATACCCAAACCAAAAAAAACAAAAAACCTGTTGCCATCTAGTTGATTTCAACTCACAGCGACCCTATAGGACAGAGCAGAGCTGCCCTATAGAGTTTCCAAGGAGAGCCTGGTGGATTTGAACTACCAACTTTCTGGTTAGCAGATGTAGCTCTCAACCACTATGACACCAGGGTTTCCAAGGCATATATAGATATAAGGCATACACAGAACCACAGTAAACAAAGAAAACACTGAATTACGTGCATGGCTCCTTTGTAAGACTCATTTTTTCTTATTAGCATACTTTAATGGTAAAAAAAAGAAAACCAATTGCCATTGAGCTGACTCCTACTCCTGGTGGCCCCATATGTGTCAGAGTAGAACTGTGCTCCACAGGGTTTTCAATGGCTGAGTTTTCAGAAATAGATCACCACGTCTGTCCTCCGAGGTGCCCATGGGTGATCTTGAACCTCCAACCTTTTTTGATCAGCAGCCAAGTGTGTTAATCATTTGCATCTCTCATGGACTCCACTTGAATGGTGTAAGTAATTAAATAGTGAAACCTGTCAAGGAGATTTATGAAGTTCACAACTGAGTTCACGTGTACATCAGGGTACACAAACACACACACTTATCATTAGCAATAATATATAGACAGCAGTACTTCTGGGAAATTAAAAATGCTATCAAACATAAGGCTGAATGACTCAAACATCCAAGTCAGGCTAGCAATTGCCTACCAAAGGCTGACACATTCATCAGCTTTGCTTAGGGCTTGGAGTTTGTGACACCAGGACTGGAGAAGAGAACTGGGACGGTGAGGCTTGGCTCACCCTGACGCTGACTATGAACCACACATAAGTCTCATTTTGGCCTCCTAGAGGCCTCGGGAAAAAGGGAGAGTGATATGGATAACCACCCCTTTTGCTAAGACTCCTCTTCCTAATGTTTAAAGCCTTTTTTTTTTTTTTAAAGGACTTTCTTACTGGAAAAACAGACAAAAAACCATTGATCTTTTTAAAAGCTCTCCAAATTTAGTCTCAGATTAAACAGATCCCCCCATGTTGGAGTTCTGAATGAAAATCTGAGGGAAATACTAAATATTAAAAACAGCCATTTCCATTTAAAATGCATGGTTGGTTGAAAAACTTTACAAACATGGACACTGGTATACATCAATTTTCCTTTTCTCTCTCAAACTGAAGAGAATTAATTTCAAAATAAATTTCTTGCCCTCGGAGTCTGTCAGACTTCCATATGAGGACAAGCCTGCAACATGTTTCTACCTTCTCCACATTTCGAGACCTCCAAAGGTGCTGCCCCATCACCACTCTCCTGAGTCCTCACACCCACTGAGCGTCTATCCGAAACCCAGTCGGCACTGCAGAGCTACCAGCCCGTGTCAACGGTCCCTAATGCCTCCGCACCACCATCTCCAGACCACTGCCATCAGTTTGCACGCCTCCCACAGAGACACACTCGGGGAACTCAGAAACTTCTGACAAGGCCTGGAGGATAAACGGCACACTGAAGGTCCCTGGGTGGTACAAGCAATGTGGGCTTGGCTGCTACCTGAAAGGACCCACTCAGCAGGACCACGGAAGAAAGACCTGCTGACATGCTTCTATAAAGATTACAGCCAAGAAAAACCCCACGAAGCTCAGTTCTATGGAATCACCATGAGTCGGAATCGACTCGACAGCAACAGCTTTGGTTTCGGTTTGGTTTGGAGATCAGCAAAGAGCTGTGGATGACTGTTACCGTGGATGGTCAATCTCCATCAGAGGAAGGAGGCAATGGTAATACACCTTGCTCTGCTCGTAGAAGTTAGAAACATTTATCAGCTCTACCTTGTCAACATCTCATTTATCTGAACTACTTTCCTGTGCAGATTTCTCAAGGCAAATTAACAAACGAAATGCTTTGTTTTAAGGATCTTTAGAGGTTTCTACAATTTTGGGGGGATATTGTATCTTTTCAATCAACAGAATAAGCCTGGTTAATTCACAGTCACTAAGGATTGTGCGTCTGTTTCCCTGGTCTGCTAGATGCCTAAGACATTACAATTTCAAGACCCTTGGTGAGATCTCTGAGTATACCAAATGCACTGCCTTGACTCACACACGTGACTTCTGCTTGACTTAAACTTCTGGGGACAAGAAACGTCTACGAGGTTTGGGTAGATACAGGAGATGTGGATCTGAGAATTCAATCAGAGGCAATGATAAGATACACCTCTGTCATTTACTAGCTGTGGGGCCTCAGAAGCTCACTAATTTGGGTCTCAGTTTCTGCATCTATGATATGTGACAGTACTTAAGTCCCAAAGTTGTTGTGAGGTTCAAATGACAAAATGAGTATACAGAGTGTACCACGGTGCCTGACACTTATTAGGCACTAAAACATGAGTTCTGCTTTCCTACATCATCCTCTCTGCACCAGTCATGTCCTCTAAACCCTCAAACTTAGAGCTCCTAACAGCCGGACTGGGGATGGTAGTCCACTGCTCTGACTGATGCATTCCACCCAAGCCCCCAAACTTCCTAAAACATCCAAATTTTCACTTCTCTCACCAACTCAGATCTACTCTAGCACACATGGCCTATACAGTTCAGCTCCAACTTTTCTGATATTTAAAGCTCTTGACGGTCTGGCCGAGCTCACCTACGCGTACTCAATACCCAGTGTCCTCCAAGAGCTCCCATATCCAAGCAGGACGGTGCTTACCTCAAGCTGCAGCCAGAAGGTACTCCCTGCGGTCTTCTAGATTTTCTGACCCTGCAAGGATGCAGCCGGGGTCCCACCTTCCCTGTGAAGCCTTCCCCCATTCACCACTCTTCTCTGATCTGAGAGTACTTACTGTCTGCATCACTCATTTTGGCACTTAATCACACACTGTCTAAACTCGTTCTTAATTTCACAACTGTTTTTCTGGTCAATGATTTGATAAGTAACTCAAGGGGAGAAGACACATTTTATTTTTCTTCAGCTGCCTCCAAAATGAGCCTAACAAAGTGGCAAGCATGTGCTACATATCTAGGACATGTGAGCTGCATACAACAATTCTCTGTTCAGATGTCTTTATTTCCGGATTCAGCCCGTTCCTGTTAAGTCATCTGCAAAGTATTAATACATTTATTTTCCATGTACTGCATTGAAACAGCTGACATTTCACATAATTATCTATTTTCAACTTGATTAAGAATAGGAAAATACCACTATCAGACAGGAACACTGGTGACAAAAAATATATATAAAAGCTTATTAAGGAATTTGGCATGTCAGAAGTAGAATCAAGGAACTCACTCAAGCATTTCTAACTTTGAGCTCAATGAGTAAGCCGAGTATGAAATCCTTGGACCTTGTCAAGGGTGAAATCCTTTAGAAAACAAGACTGTGGCGTGTGAATGAGGACTGCAACTTATTGCCACCATGGCAAAATGCAGCTGCCTCTATTACACACTTTGTTATGAAACTCCTCCATCTCCGTTTTGCTGGCCTTGCCCAACACGTACTCCGAACTGACCCTTCTACCATCCTCAAAGACGCCCCAGCAGGGAGGGAGAGAGTACAGGAACGCACTCGTAACCTGCTCCCAAACCTGTACAACAGTGATAATGGAGCAGACTGACCTGTCAGGGACCAGCCGCTGGACAGCCTCTTTCACACACAAAGGGAACAGGGGATTTACGATGCAGGTCATTGGAGGCACCTCCCTATATCTTTGCTTTTTCTCTGAAATATTCTGGACAATAAAACATAAGATTTTTTGGTTTCATTTGATTCTTAATTTGTTAATCATTCTGTATAAGGTAACTCAGTAAATCCTGTAACTTGAACTGGAATAAGGGAATGCTATATAACAAAACACCTTTTCACAAAGATTCTCACACTAGGTTACAAATCATGACTTAGTATCAGCCTTTACACAGCTTCAAGAAAGATCCACTCAAGCGAAACAGGATGATTAAGGCAGTGATGTTCACCTACTCAGTAAACCAAAAAAAAAAAAAAACACCAAACCCGTTGCCGTTGAGTTGATTCCGACTCATAGTGATCCTACAGGACAGAGAACTGCCCAACAGGGTTTCCAGGAGCGCCTGGTGGATTCAAACTGCCAACCTTTTGGTCAGCAGCCAAACTCTTAACTACTACACCACCTACTCAGTACTTGCTCTTAATTTTGTCCTTAAAACCCTTTTTAAAAAATTTTTCTGATCCGTAGGGGAAAAGACCCACCTACATAACCACATCCTCCACTGCTTGGGCCATGTGAAGGCTGAGACAAAGAGTAGAATGACAAGAATGCCAAGGATTGCCAGCCATCACCAGAAGCTAGGAGAGGCACGGGAAACAGATTCTCCCTCAGAGCCCTCAGGAGTCAACGTGACTGACTCTGATTCTGGGCTCTCAGCCTCCAGGACTGTGAGACCATACGTCTCCGTTCTTATCAGCCACTCAGTTTGTGGTACCTTGTTACGGCAGCCCTGGGAAGCTAATACAGTGCTTACTAACTTAGCGGTATTTTTCAGAAGAAAAATAAATCTCCAAGGCATGTCTCTCCTCCCCCTCCACAAAACCCATCCCTAACCTCCCTACCCCATGTTGCACAAACAACTCTGCCAGACCACCTGAAGTGCCATCACCAGAGATTTCTAGTGTAGCAAAGACTTTTATATATGAAAATACCAGAAGGGGTAGCAATTACCTATGCCCTTATAACTCTGTAACATTTGTGTACCAGAATTTTTTCCTCTTGGAAACAGGTTCAATGTCAGTATAATAAAGTGGAGAAGAGGAAGATAAAAGCAATCACTTTGGACTAGGGGACACTGCTGAGGGACCCTGGTAGGTACACCAAGGGCAGGTGAGAGGGTAGGGGAGGGGGCGGGGGAAATTCTGGGAAGCCCAAAGACATCATGCCTTCATGAGGGCATTAAGCACACAGGGATAGAGGGGAAGAGGGAAGGGTCCAGGGGCACAGGGGGTGCGGTAAGGGGCATGCAGAAGAACATCTGACCTTCTGCATGTTTGTGCCTGTGAAGGCCTGGCTCACCAAATGACGTCCAAGTTCAGCCTACAGCCTTGAAGACAGTGTGTAACCTCTGAAATGCTTAACTATCAGGCTGGTCACTTGCTGAGGAAAAACAGTCTAAAGTCGCGAAAGGGTGCTCAAGGTCATAAAGGTCATCAGAATAGAGTTATTTAAATGTCTGCATCTCCAAAATAAAATGAGATGGCGCTGGTAGCTTTTTGCAGAGAATGGCATAGGTGTCTAATATTTCATAGGTAGTGAAAAACTGGGGGAAAACATTAAAATTCAGCGTGTATCTAATTCTTACATGATGCAAAAGAAATTAAGCCTGAGAGACTTACAATAAGCTTCTATTCTCCTCGTTGTTGTTAGGTGCCGCTGAGTCAGTTCCAACTCATACTGACCCTATGCATAACAGAATGAAACACTGCCAGGTCCTTATTCTCCTTAGGTAAACAAAATGAACACAAAGAACCACGGCATGACATTTAAATGCACTACACCTCCCCTTTCTATTTTAAAGAAAGACAGCCTACCATTTCTCTTTACTTCAGAAGTAACAGATATACCAATCATCATAGTTTTACCCACAGTGATAAACACACCCTCCCCAAACCCAGTTTTATGGAGGAATAGCCAACTAACATTAACAACCACTTTCTATACACGAGGCACCGGGCAAGGTGCTGGGGATATAATGGAAAATAAATCCCTTTTCTCTGCCTCAAGGTCCCTGCCACCCCAGAGGCAGAAACAGACAGGTGAAACACAACAGAGGTAGGGTAGGAAACGCTAAGGGAGCCTGGGGGAGAAACAACCCAGTTCTATCTGCCGGTGCCTGGGATGGTTTCAGAAAAGAGGCAACATTTCAGTTGGGTCTTCCAGAACGAGTAGACGTTTGCTCAACAGTACCCTCAGCAATGTACACCGGTGAAAAGGTGTAAAAAAATTTGGGCCATTTAAAGAATGGCGAACAGTGTGACTACAACATAAATGATGAAGGAACGTGTATGGGTGTGTGTATTTGAGGGACATGAGAGGGACAATTCCAGTCAAAGGGTTTATATTTTACTCTCTAAAAAAAAGAGAAACTATAAAAGTATATGAATTAATGATAACACTCGTTGTGCAAGGTAATCAGAAGGGGGGAAACTAGAGACAGGGGCAAACTCTTAACCACTGGCTCAGCTGGGAAGGTTAAAGAACCTTAACTGAGACCGCGGTCCTGTGAGGAGGGGAGAGATAAAAATCAGCAGGAGATGGGGAATGACGAGTGGTGGTATCAGACATCAGTATTTTCTCGTATACTTTTACCACACCCCACAGTAAGAAAGGTATTTTAACATCCTAACCCAGTGTAAGTACTTCTGCATGTGTGAACATGTAATGTGCACATGTATGTAACAGGTGTGAATATACTTACATAAATACAGACACAAAATACAACAGTTTCACTAAACCATCATAGCCCTAATTATGTATGATGACTTCCAGCTCTGTATCATTCAGAAGAAATTGGTGATCAAAACTGAGTCATGGGACACGCCATGTAGTTTACAAGCCCTCCGCAGCACTCCCCAGGGCTGGCAGGGCTGGAAGTGCTGTATTCAGGGTGTGGTGGAAGAAGGCTGTGTTACTGGGCCCCAGGCATTGTTGTGCTCATGATCCAACACGGGGAAACAAAAGCCGTCATGTTGATTCCGACTCCTAGCGACCCAATAGGACAGAATAGAACTGCCCCATAGAGTTTACAAGGAGCGCCTGGTGGATTCGAACTACTGATCTTGTGGTTAGCAGGCATAGCACTTAACCACTATACCACCAGGGTTTCCTAAAGCAACTAAAGGTGTTCTAAAATAGCAGTTTTGTCCGACACAGAGGTTTCCCTTGCAACTCTACTGATTTTAAGGTTGTTGACCTGAGGGCTTAATGCTGTGTGTTACTTAAGTAATGATCTATCCTTCGATGTCACTTGCCGTTCTTTTGTAGTTTCATGATTGGTTGATTATACTGCATGGTTTAATTCGGTATTAATGAGCACATATCACAGCCAGGCTTTTAACAAAGCTCCTTATCTGTATACTGATTCCCAAACGGTATTTCAGGAGTCATTCTGCTGCTACTCTTAAAATTAAATGGAAGAGGCTGCTATACCCAACTGTTACTCAGCTTTAGAGATTACTCTGTAAAAGGCCGGAAGCCCTGGAGTACAGGTTTGAAGAGAAACATTAAAATGTGATGGTAATTTTGGCCTTGATGACTCTACCCTGTGGAGTTAAGCTCCTGGCCTGCTCCTGTGCCACCCCAGGGCAAAGGGCCAGCGGATGCTTTCAGCACTGAGTGAAGACGGGCACCGGTCTCTTCAGTCATCTCCGCTCGGAGCCCCCTGGGAGTGACAAGGACATGAGCTAGTTAGGTGAACTTTCAGAATATTTGCACACTACTTTCTAAACTCTCATAGTAATTTTCATTTTTGCTAAATTAATGGTTGTCATTCTGCTCTTCATATTAAAAGCACGTTTTTATTGCTTTATAGTTTACAAAACACTTTCACATATATTATCCTAATAAAAAATAGCTAACATTTATTGGACATTTAGTATGTGCCAGGTACTGTGCTAAACACTTGATATGCATTATCTCACAGAATCATTAAACCAAGGCCATGCTACAAGTGCTACTATTACCTTCTATAGAAGATGAAACAGACGCTTAGAAAACTACAGAAACTTGCCCACGGCCACATGGCCGCACAGCCCCTAATGCGTGAGCCTGACTGAAACCCAGGCTGTCCGCCTTCATCAGTCAGACTCTAACTACTGGATGACACTTTGTCTCTTCCTCTAAGTGGCCTCTGCTGAGCCCCAGTGATGCCAACTGACTAAGACTATCAGCCAATGCTTTGTAACACCAGGACTTGAACCCAAGCCATCAATGCTAAGTCGGTGCTCTTCCACCACTCCCCCCGTCCCCAAATTTAATACCCCTACATTGCCCTGTGAGCAGTCCTGATAGCAGACAATGGCACAGGAGGGCAAAGGTACAGAGTGCCGTTGGTTCTCTCTCTTTCCAGCTGAAGTCAAATGCGAAACAGAGGAAAGAACACATACTGAGATGTGGCAGGAAAAAAAGTGAAGCTAGATATTACTTTGGCTACATTAATCCAAGGCAGCTGTATCATCTATATGTTAGGAGGCAGAGAAACAGTTCAAAGTATGAGTGACAGGAAGTAGTAATATAGGATTAAACAGGAACATGTGTTCAAATATTTAAAGAACATCGGAATCCTAACATATGAAAGCCAATAATAAAATGAAAATAAATAAAGCTAACATCTTTCTTTCATAAGAGACTAGAATATGGAAGAGTACAAATAGAAATTCGTAGTACCAAAAGCTCTAGAACACAACCCCACAGTAAAAGCAGCAGCTCCACAAACTAGTCCACTGTGGTTGTAAAAGTCCCTGTTTATATAAGCCAGATTTTAAAATCAAATCCTGCATACTTTACCACCTACCCGGCATAGCGGCCCGATAGGGCAGAGCAGAACCCCCCACAGGGTTTCCAAGGCTGTAACCTTTATAGGAACAGACTGTCAGATCTTTCTCCCAAGAGCAGCTGGTGGGTTTGTACCTCTGAGTGCTTAACCACTGCACCACCAGGGCTCCTTAAATCCTGCATAGGTGTAGGAAATAGATTAATAACCTAAGTCAGCTGCTTTTAAAGTTATAAAAAGTCTTTCTCCAAAAAATTATGAGTATCAAAGTCTAATACAATCCTGCATGAGCACTGAAAATAATGTTTGAAAACTAGGCTTTGAAAGAAAGTTATGTTAAAGAGATTTATCCCAACCTTCTCTTCCTCAACAACCTATTATTCCAGCTCTAATTCTAGTCACGTACTAGTTCTTGGATCTTTACCTCATTCTCTGGCAACATTCTCAAGAATCTGAATAAACATTAGGCTTTATGAGGCAGTAAATTCAATATGAAGTCTTTTAAAAATTCCTCATTTATTTCTCAACCAATATTTGTAAATGGAAGTCAAAAGTAAGGCTTTTTTTTTTTTTTAAAGAAACACTGCCACATACTAGAGTCCCAGTGGAGGCAGTTTGAATGGGAACACTACTTCAAAAGCAAAATTCATTAGGATGAATGTGTCAAGTGAAATCAGAAATCTTCTAACGCTAACTGGATACATTCCGAATGTATTAAACTTCTGAAGACATCTTCATGGACCCTCTGCAGCTTCCTGTAAACACCCAGGCACGGCTGCACTTTGGATGCACCCACGGCTTGACACAGTATAGTTTATTAGGCTTAATAACGTTTGTTTTCTCAGGGAGATTGCAGAGTCAAAAGAAAGGAGAAAGCTAGAGTGTGAAAACACTATTTCTGAAAGGAAGGGAAAATGAAATACGAAAAATCTTTAAAAGTACAGAGAAAGTAAACATGGTTTTGTCTTTTTAAGTATAAGAACAATAGATTGAGAGTCCCGGATAGAGTGAGAGAAAAAGGTAGAACAAAATTCAAATTCACAAAAAAAGACCAGACTTACTGGTCTGACAGAGACTGGAGGAACCCCTGTGACTATGGCCCCCAGGCACCCGCTAACTCAGAACGGAAACCACTCCCAAAGCCCAATTTTCAGACAAAGATTCGATAGGCCTGTAAAACAAACAGTGACACATGTGAGGAACATGCTTCTTAGTTCAATCAAATACACAAGACCAAACGGGCAACTCCTGCCCAAAAGCAAGACCAGCAGGCAGGAAGGGGCAGGTAAACTGGATGAATGGACACAGAGGCCCTGGGGTGAAAGGGGGAGAGTGGTGTTCCATTGAGGGGATCGCAGCCGATGTCACAAAACGATGTGTGTACAAATGTTTGAATGGGAAGCTAACTTGAGTTGTCAACTTTCACCTAAAGCACAATAAAATAGAAGAATTATAGAGCCACGTGGTCACCGTAAAACCCTAATATACAAAAACTGATATTTGTCAGCCTATGGAAAAGAAAAAATTCACAGTCAGGTGACCTCCCAAGTCTGTAAGACCAGTGTCACTGGGACAATGCTGTTAGTTCACATAGTCTCCTGGTGCCTCCGTCCAGGGCAGACCACTAGGCTTCATGGAAGAGGGTCTGGTGAGCAACACCACTGTTGTCAGGAATCACACTGACAGCAAAGCAGAAAGAGCTCCACAGGTTCTGCAGGCCTGGACGTCAACACACGGTGCTGACAGAGAAAGAAATGAGTCCTCTAACTTCTTGGCATAACACTACAGGCGGTTATTAAACATACACACAGGTACACTCTGTAAAATTACCACAGCATCATATATTTGTTAAGACAATGCAGAAAAATAATATCACACCGTAGGGCACTGTCCTTATTCCAGGGTCACCGATGCACGGACTTCTGCAATGATAAACAAGTACAGTGTTCACTACAACTATGAAAAGAAAATACCGAAACATCCGTTACAGAGACAGAAACAACTTCGTAGCTTCATTTCAGGAACATCCTGGTGAGGGGTGGTGTCTCACAAAGCAGGGTGGGGTTAGGAACGTTCCTATACAAATGTGGACACTGGGCTGGTCCTCCCCAGCTTCCGACCACCTTCTCTTCATCTCTCTTCTCCCTCTCCACCGGGGTGGGGTGGGAGCGAAGAAGGGAGGGTTACGAGGCTATCTGCCTCACCACCGACCTTTGCTCCCTATTTCACGCACCCTTAGCCTGTTTTTCTGGGTCTGATGGATGCTTAGTCTTCGTGGCAGAGACGTGCAAAGCCAAAGACAACATGGAAAGCCTCTGTTCCACCCCTCAAAGACAGAGGTGGAAACACAACACTCACTGGTTGAGGAGGCAGATAAAAAGCCAATGTCAATTTTCTTAAATGTAATGAGGACTCTCCCTGTTGCACAAGATCCGATATCTTTCCAAAGCAAAAACATAGATTTTCCACATCTAACCCAATAGCAGCTCAATTAAAAGCAGGTCCATCAGATTTGCACAAGTTCCTGTCATGCTGCAGAAAAGCACTTAACTACAGGTACAAAGGCCATTTTCCAGTAAGACTTGTTAATCTTTACAGTCATCCTCATGTGGCCATCAAAGTGAGCTTAATGAGAAATCAGTTAAAATAAATTAGTTATAGGAGCTTGTGAGGATCAGATAAAAAGCAAACCGTATGTGACATCTCTTCTGTTCTCTCTGTGATTGCATATAATTGTCCCCATCTGTGCTGTTGATCCTGTTTGCCCTGACTCCCCACCCCCGACCCCCACAGATCCACTCCGCCCTTCTCTGTCCCTTCTGGGACCAAGGAGGCTGACCTCGATGGACCACAGAACTCTATTTGAATCAGCTGTGGTCTTGTTCTTGGGCTTCCAGCTGGCTCAGTCAATCGAAGGCACCAGAAGAGATCAGAGAATAGGAGGAGAGAGACGTCCCCCTACCCTCACTGCTCTTGCAGCCAGGCGGCCCTTCTTCCTGGGCTCCAGCTCGCAGCAGCTCAGGTGTCGCTGACCCCTCCCCATCCCTCAGGCCCACGTGTGGTCATGGCTTCCTGATGCTGCTAGTCCCTGGGTGCTTCACCAGCCCTTGTTGGTTCCCTGGACCCACCCACGCTTCTGTAAGCGATCCCTTAATTCCACTCTCTTCAGCCTAAGCCCTTGTGAGGGGCCACCTGTTGCTGGCTGGGACCCTGGCTTGACACAGTTGGTGGCCAAAGGCTCCAAGCTGGGGTCACTTACATGCACCGTGTGGACCAGGTCAGCCATCAGGCACTGCTTCAGCTTCTCATCGTTGCTGGTTCCATGAAGCACCAGATCAGGCGTGTACGTGGGGCAGTAGCCCGCCAAAAGCGACCGGCCGAAGTTTCTGACACTCTGGTTGCTGATGCTCTGAGACCTAAAACAATATGCGTAAGTGACCATGACTCCCTTCTGGTAGACCCTGACAACACAGGTAAATAAAGGAGACTGGGGTGGCCCATCGCACCAAGCCTCCAGTAAACAGATCACTGGTGCTGGCGTGGGGAAAGGAAGGAGGTTCAGAAAGGAAAGGGAGGGTTTTTTTTTTTTTCCAAATGGAAGGGCAAAAAAAAAGCATTTCCAAGGCTGGTTAGAGAGTTGGTCCTCGTACCCCGTCCTGAACATCCCCCATGCAGTCTGTGTCCAAAGAGTGATGAAGGTGTACTGAGCGAGCTGTAGCCCAAGCCTGGCTAAGGAACCTGCCCCATCGGCACAGGTGGGGCCCAGGACAGTGCAGATGAGCAGGAGTTACCGCTCATTACTGCTTTCAGTCATCACGGACCAAATAATCAACCTGACGGGGTGTTCAGAAAGAGGTGTTGTTTCCCAAGCACTTCTGCTGCTCAGACCAGCAGGAGAGAAGCCTCCCAGCCAGAGTGATCCACCACCTCCGAGGCAAAGCATCTGCTACCGGCCACGTCACTTCCACACAGATGACAGAAAACTAAAGTCCCCGTTCCCCACCACCACCTCCACCACATCCTGCAAGCTCCCCCCAAATGTCACACAGCTGCAGACAATGGCTCTGTGCTCAAAGAGCTCAGGTGCGCTAAGCCAGTGACCGTCCTTAGAAAAAGGGCAGGCTGCAAACCAGTTTGTATTGATCTGTAACACATGATGCTGTTGCTGCTGCCAGCGGCCTTCAAGTCAGTGCCGACTCGTGGCAAACCCAGGTGTGCAGAGGAAAACTGCTCCAGAGTTTTCCAGGCCGTGACCTTTAGGAAGCAGGTTGCCAGGCCTTTCTTCCAAGGCACCTTTGGTGGGTTCCAACCACCAACCTTTTGGAGAGTAGTTGAGTGTTTAATCACTTGTGCCACCCAGGGGACTCCTACACTTCTAACACTTTAATTGGAGAAAAAAAAAAAAAAAACAACAAAACACCTTGTGTGTAAAATGGCTAATGGCAGTGTTGGGCTGTGACCACGGGTGTTAGGCCAGAAGGGAAGCAGTATTTGGACCCAGTTCCCTCTACCTCCCAGCCTGCCCATGTTACCTTGGCAGAGGCAGTTCCACCTCCAAGGACTCTTCAGTCCAGTCACCACAGTGACCTAGACTCCGTGTGGCCGAAGCAAACGTGTCATCATCACTGTCTCCGAGAGCGCTATCTGAGCTTTCGTTTCTGGGAATGTCTGCTTCAGTTCTGAAGTCTGCCCTCCTGTTGGCATCCCCACAGGGGATATCTGCAGCAACGGAGAAGCCCGAGTCCTGCTGTACACGCCTGTTTGGGACAGGCTCCAACAAAGGCGCCTCTGCATCCTTCAGACACAGACCGCCCGTCTTCCCCAGCACGCTCTCTGCAGTGCCGGCAGCAACGTCGGGGGGCGCCAGTGAGTCAGCGGGCTGGCTCGGCTGACCGGCCACACCTGCCGCCACATTAGTTCTGATGTTTCGGTCCTCAGCAAAGCACCTGTCAAATTCGCCTTCATCCTCCTCAGAAGACTGATTCTGAGGACAGCAGACGCTCTTCCGAAAGCCAGGCTTAAAGGAGCACCTGGAAACCTGCTGATCCTGAGCCACAGCAGCGGCCACCCTGGACTGAGCCCGGGGACTGCCAGCCGACTCTGGACACTGTCTACAGGCCTTTAGCTGCTCCTCCATTTTCTTTGTGCGACTTTCAAGGTCAGACTCTGGAGACACAGAGCTTCCAATCTGGAAAGTGACCTTTTCTAAGGCGGCCTTCTCCCGTGCATGTCTGTCAGGGCAAGGCCGGGCCACTGAACGGTCTGACAGCTTCGCAGGCATCTCCCCTTTCGACTCCTCATGGGCAGTCTGTTGGCTGACTTTCAGTCCTGCCTCCAGAACCTCAGAACTGGACAGTCTCAAAGACCCATCTTGTGGTACCTCCTTCTCACATCCTTCATCCCCACAAAATGTGCCTTGATGTTGCCAAGAGCTGCCCAGAGCTGGCTCCTGGAATCCCACACTACAGGCCTTGGAACTCTTCTCTGGCCTTTTGCTTTCTTCTTTGTCCAAGTTGGGACACAGGTCTGTAATGGCAGTGTCCTCTGGGGTCCCAGCCAACCCTGTGGGTCCGAGGTTCCTTCTCTGAGCTGTCGTTAGGGGCAGGACAGGGGGTATAAGAGCAGGCTCACTTCTCACCGTCACTACCACGTACTCTGACTCCTCTACTTCGCCCTTCTCCAGGGCTGTTGTGATCTTGCTCCCATTTAACACCTGGTCGCCTTCACCATGATGACCACTCCAGGTTAGCTGGTTCTCTTGTAGCTCAGAGCAACGAAGAAAGTACGTCAGGACATAAAGTATGCGCTGGACCAAATCCTTCTGCTTTCCCACCACCACGGTGCGAGTCAGCCGCACTGGAGATCCTATGGCTCCATACAGATCACCTAGAGAGAAGGGGGGACATGAAGACAAAGGCCTCTGGGTTAGCATGGCACGGACATGTCAGCCTACAAGAGAAAATCAGGGGACTTATGTTCCCAAACTAGAATCGCTTCTTCAGACACCTGACTGAAGCAAAGAGATAATAATGTCTAGTAATATTTCTGCTTCAGTTTTGCTTCTACACGGGGAAGTCCGTCTGGAAAGGGCTGGCACAGGCAATAGCCTGCCGTCCGTGATGGATGAGGCCAGCACTCTCATCCACACAGCACTGCTCAGTGTTCTTGTTTTTCAACCCACCAATATGAAAGTGAAAGCCAGAGCCTTGGATATGTGACTAAATCAAATACGGTATCTTGGAAATTGGAATGATAAGAATGTTAGAAGAATCCCGGGACAATGGGGCTTGGGGTAAATCCAAATTGGGGAGTCTCTGAAAGGAAGTTTAGCAAGTGCATTCAAAATATTCGACGAGGGCCTGCCTAGAATTCTGTCCATACACATACCAAGTATGATCAATTTCATTAACAAGAAGAAAATCACTTAATCATGAGTAATAAATCTGAATGTTTTCTTTATGTTCAAATTCTCCTGGAAAAAAAACATGTCCCATTAGTCATATTCTGACAAACTGATTAAAAACTGGCTAATGAAACATCGGCAATACATTTAGGTTAAGGGTAGAAGAAGGGCCAAGGTGTAATTGAACCCAGCAGTACAAACTTTTCATCAGAAGTATTTGTTAAGTGCCAAATGACTAAACTTATTACTTTAGATAATTTGATTATTAAATTGATAATAAGTTACACATTTAAAACTTTGATAATATTGACATTACAACAATAAACCAACATTCACTGAGTACCACACCGTGCTAAGTGTTTTACATGCATATATCTCATTTACATCTCTGTATAACCAACTCTATGAGTCAGAAATTGTTAAAGAAATAACTAGAATGTTAGAATAAATCAAAGCCTGAAAGACACTAAATAAAGGAGGGGGGGTCACGTGGCAATAGTTATAAATAAGAACTAAAAAAGCTGAACATATCAGAGAATGCATCTAGAGAAAGGAGAGAAGGCATTTATAAGGGCATACACTAAATAAAACTAATTAAAATTAATAGCGTAAGGTTGAGAAAAAAGTTCTGAGGGCCATCAGGAAGTATTTCTCTCTGGGGAACCATTAGAAAGTACTCCCTTTGGAGAGTATTCCTCCTATACAGCTGCTGTTCCTTAGAACAAGTAAAGGGTGCTGTTGCTGGGTGCGGTCGAGTTGGTTCTGACTCATAGTGACCCTATGTACAACAGAACAAAACACTGCCTGATCTGGCGCCTTCCTCAAATCCTTGCTATACTTGAACCCTTTGTTGCAGCCACTGTGTCAACCCATCTCACTGGGCATCTTCCTCTTTTTCACTGACCCTCTACTTTACCAAGCAAGATATCCTTCTCCAGAGACTGGTTCCTCCTGATAATATATCCAAAGTACACAAGACGAAGCATTGCCATCCTCACTTCTAAGGAGCATTTTGGCAGTACCTCTTCCAAGACAGATGTCTTCATTCTTCTAGCAGTCCATGGTATTCTTCACCAACAACATAATTCACAGGTTGTCAATTCTTTGGTCTTCCTTATTCATTGTCTAGCTTTCCATGCGTATGAGGTGACTGAAAATACCATGGCATGGGTCAGGCACAACTTAGTCCTCAAAGTAACATCTTTGCTTTTTTAATACCTTAAAGAGGTCTTTTGCAGCAGATTTGCCCAGTGCAATGCATCGTTTGATTTCTTGACTGCTGCTTCCATTAGGCTTTGATTGTGGATCCATGTAAAATGAAATCCTTGACAACTTCAATTTTTTTTCCATTTATCATGAATGTTGCTTTTTGATCCAGTAAATGAGGATTTTGGTTTTCTTTATGTTGAGGTGTAATCCATACTGAAGGCGGTGGTGTTTGATCTTCATCAGTAAGTGCTTCAAGTTCTCTTTACTTTCAGCAAGCAAGGTTGTGTCATCTGCATATCACAGGTTATTAATTAGTCTTCCTCCAATCCTGATGCCATGTTCTTCTTAATACAGTCCAGCCTCTTGGATTATTTGCTCGGCATACACATTGAATAAGGATGTTGAAAGGATGCAACCCTGATGCACACCTTTCCTGATTTTAAATCACACAGTATCCCCTTGTTCTGTTCAAACCACTGCCTGTTTGTCTGTGTATAGGTTCCTCATAAGCATGATTAAGTGTTCTGGAATTCCCACTCTTCTCCATGTTATCTGTAATTTGTTAGATCCACAGTGAACAATAAAACACAGGTAAACATCTTTCTGGTATTCTCTGCATCTTATCTGCCAAGATCCATCTGACATCAGCAATAATACTCCTCGTTCCACACCCCCTTCTGAATCCGGCTTGAATTTCTGGCAGTTCCCTGACAGTGTACTGTTGTTTTTGAGTATCTTTAGCAAAACTTTACTTGCGTGTGATAGTAATGATTTTGTTCAATAATTTCCATATTCTGTTGGATCACCTTTCTTTGGAATGGGCATAAATATAGATCTCTTCCAGTCAGTTGGTCAGGTAGCTGTCTTCTAAACTTCCCGGCACAGATGAGTGAGCACTTCCAGAGTTGCATCCATTTGCTGAAACATCTCAACTGATATTCCATCAATCCCCAGAGCCTTGTTTTTCATCAATGCTTTCAGTGAAGACAGGAATTCTTCCTTCAATATCTCCGGTTCTTGATCATATGCTACCTCCTGAAATGGTTGGACGTCAACCAATTCTTTTTGGTAGAATAACTTTGTGTATTCCTTCCATCTTTTTTTGATGCTTCTTGTATTGTTCAATATTTTCCCATAGAATCCTTCAAGATTGCAACTCGAAGCTTGAATTTTTTTTTTTCCCAGCTCTTTCAACTTGAGAAATGCCGAGTGTGTTTTTCCCTTTTGGTTTTCTATCTCCAGCTCTTTGCACATTTTATTATAATACTTTGTCTTCTTGAGCTGCCTTTTGAAATTTTCTGTTCGCCTCTTTTACTTCATCATTTCTTCTGTTCACTTTAGCCACTTGATGTTCAAGAGCAAGTTTCAGAGTCCATCCAACCATTTTGTTCTTTCTTTCCTATCTTTTTGATGACCTTTTGCTTTTTTCATGTATGATGTCCTTGATGTCATTCCATAACTCGTCTGGTCTTCAGTCATTAGTGTTACAACACGTCCAGTCTATTCTTGAGTTGTCTAAATTCGGGTAGGATGTACTCAAGGTCGCACTTTGGCTCTCATGAACTTTTTATTTTCTTCAGCTTCAACTTGAAATTGTGTATGAGCAATTGATGTTCCGTTCCGCAGTCGGCCCCTGGCCTTGTTTTGACTGATGATATTGAGTTTCTCTATTGTTTTTTTCCAAGATGCAGTTGATTTGATTTCTGTGTATTCCATCCAGCAAGGTCCACATGTACAGTCGCCATTTATGTTGGTGAAAAACGTATTTGTAATTCTATCATGTGATCTCTGGAGCTGTTTCTATCACTAAGGTCATATTTTCCAACTTCTTTGTTTCCAACTTCTGCATTCCAAACACCAGTAATTATCAACATATCTTGACTGCATGTGTGATCAATTTCAGACTGCAGAAGTTGGTAAAAATCTTCAATTTCCTCATCTTTGGCATTAGGGGTTGGTGCGTAAATTTGAATAATAATTGTATTGACTAGTCTTCCTTGTAGGCATATGGATATTATGCTATCACTGACAGCGCTGTACTTCAGGATAGATCTGAAATGTCCTTTTTGACAATGAATGCAACACCATTCGTCTTCAATTTGTCATTCCTGGCACAGTAGATCATATGACTAACTGATTCAAAATGGCCAATATCAGTTCATTTCAGCTCATTAATGCCTAGGATATCGATCTTTATGAATTCCATTTCATTTTTGATGACTTCCAATTTTCATACTTCGTACATTCCACATTCCGATTGCTAATGGATGTTTGCAGCTGTTTCTTCTCATTTTGAGTTGTGCTATAGCAGCAAATGAAGGTCTTGAAAGCTTTACTCCACCCACGTCATTAAGGTTGACTCTACTTTGAGGAGGCAGCTCTTCCCTAGTCATATTTTGAGTGCCTTCCAATCTGAGCAGCTCATCTTCCAGCACTATATTAGTAAATGTCTTGCTGCTATCCATTATGTTTTCACTGGCCCATTTTGTCCACAGTAGACCACTAGGTCCTTCTTCCTAGTCTGTCTTAGTCTGGAAGCTCTGCTGAAACCTGTCCACCATGTGTGACCCTTCTGGTGGCATAGCTTCTAACATCATAGCAACACACAAGCCACCACAGTATGACAAACTGACAGACTCGTGGTGGCGGTAAAGGGCAGGGCAGAAATATTAAACAATTCGACGAACAGATTAGACTATAGGCTTATAGATCTTTATCTTTGAGGCTTTTGCAATTGACTGAAAAATCATCCAAGAATTCAAAGGGATAACTCAGAATTGCAGTCTAATGCTAGGACAAGTACTTTCTTGACTAAGAGTTTATTAGTGTCACTTTCCTTTTAATACTCTGTCCACTGTTACAACATATCATGGTCATTTCACGAATTCGTGAGGCATTTTTGTTAAGTCAGTCTCAGTGTTAAAGAAGATAAACGTTACAGATCCAAAATCTAGTATAATAAACCACAAGAGAAAGGCCACTCAGAATGCATTTAACTTTACGTTTCTAGGCATAAATGGAAAAAAGTAAAATAAGGAAGGCTATTAAAAATAAAATTTATAATAGTTTAAACTGTATAAAATAATGAGAGCAAAGTGTGTGTAATGAGTGCCATTACTTTAGAACCAAACTCCATAAAATAATGCATCGTAAAAATAGTAGACCCTTAATATTAAAGATTTACTGGGATCTTTAACTTGAAGACAATTTTTTGAGTCCTTGATTGATGAAGCTACTAATTTTAGACTAGATTCCTTTGTTTTCATTAGTATTATTTTTAAAAATGAAGAGGAAATTTTAGACTTTTACTTATATTAATGTAAACCAGTGATCCCAAACATTTTTCAAGGAGAAAAGGTGCTTTTTATTTCCACAAATCATTGAAATCATTAGGGTCAAAAAGACGCTGATCTGGAATCATTAGGGGTATAATTCAGTGGTGTTCAAACTTCGTTCAAACTATCCACCTCAAGGAAGAAATATACTTTAATTGCAACCTCATAAGCCCTCCGAAATGAACATTTCACAAAACATCTCTGTGAGTCACTCTGACATTTTCTATTCCATCACACCTTTTAAATACTTTTTTGGCTCACTACGTTACTTCCAGAACCCACTAAAAGAGGCTGTAATTCACATTTCGAGAAATCCTTGCATAGAGTACGCGTGTTATGCAGCAGCAAGGGTTGCTAAGCTCTGGAACAAGTCCTTGAGAGCCTGAAATGTGTTGCTGCTTCCAGCTTCTTGCCTCCCTTCCCAGGGAATGCTGAGAAGCCACGCAGAAGTGGGCACACCAGTGAGGCCTGTCCTGGCAAGCTCTCAGGTAAGTCTCTGAGGTAATTCAAGATAGAATATTTAGGAACCCTGATTAAAACTACACATGCATCACTGTATATTCTGAGCAATTTATATTTTCCCATTTACCGTGACTTGCTAAATAATTAAAAAAAAAAAAATAATTGGAAGCAAGTGTCTCCCCTGTCAAATTATCGAAGCTACTCGATTTTTTGTAATAATGGAAATTTACCCGTCATTTACACTTGGCTTTACACAGCTATCACAGGCCTTCTCTCTGCCAGGGCCTCGCCTTCTCCTCAGCACTACTCTTGTCAACAGCCAGAGCCCTGCTGCATTGTTTGGGGGATGGGAGGATTGGAAACTTTCAATAACGCATGGCTGCCTCTGGAAAATGACAGCTGTGAACCACAGAAAGGGACTTCCCCTTGTTATGCTGAACATAGGGAATTAATGGCTCTCAATTAGTTAAATTTCAAGTGAGAAGCATGTCTAGTTATAAATACATTTATCTAATTAAATTTGCACTACTTAATTAGTACTGTTTTTAAATGGGTGACCCAGTAGCATGAAATACCACGTTTCCTTACTATCCAGGCCCCTTCCTTTCTCCACTAACGATATCCCTTTCTTTTAAGATTATCGTTCCATAGAAACAACAACGACATTCTGTCCCCCTCGGGAAGAACCGCATGACCCAGAGTGAGTTACACACGTTCTGAGTTCTCTTCTGAACTCAGTACCAATGGCTGCATTCAGTCCATTTTTAATATCCATAAACTATTGAATTAATTTATTTAACACACACCTGTTACCCCTCTAACCTCGAGACCAAGGGCACAAGGGCTGTCCAACATCTTTATTCACTATAAAATGAGGACAATAATAATAAGGATTCAATGAGGATCTAATTAATTAACTTATTAATAATTACTGTGAAAAGCACTTAAAACAGTATTTTACTCATGGTGTCAACTTTTCAGTGTTATTATAACATGCTTTTGTCTAAGACTGTAGTGTGTTCCCCAGTCCCTACTTCTTTTTCTGGGAAATGCCACCTTAGGCTTTCCTTGACTCAGCCTTCCTTGGGCACTGCCACCATCCCCTCACCCTATCTCTCTGGGTGCCCTTCCAATATTAGTGTCAGCATCAGCGCATCAAAAACAAAGATGCTCTGTACGTATATAACCAATTTTTTTTATTGTGGTCTGTACAGCAAATTAGTTTCTCAAACAATTAAAACACAAACTGTTTTACGACACTGGTTGCCAACCCCACAATGTGTCAACACCCTCCCCTTCTCCACCCCGGTTCCCTGTTTCCATTCGTCCAGTTTTTTCTGTCCCTTCCTGCTCCTTGTCTTTGCTTTTGGGCTGGTGTGCCCATTTCGTCTCGTACATGTGACTGAACTACGGAGCATGTTCTTCATGTGTGTTATTTGCCCTATAGACCTGTCCAAACTTTGGCTGAAGCATAAACCTCAGGAGTGACTCCAGTACTGAGTTAAAAGGGTATCCTGGGGGCCATACTCTTGGGGTTTCTCCAGTCTCTGTCAGAGCAGCAAGTCCGGTCATTTCTGTGTATATCTGTGTAAATTTGAATTTTGTTCCACATTTTTCTCACTCTGTCTGGGACCCTTTATTGTGATCTCTGTCAGAGCAGTTGGTGGTGGTAGTCGGGCACCATCTAGTTGTTCTGGGCTCAATCTGGCAGAGGTTGTAGTAGGCGTGGTCCATTAGTGTATATAACTAATTTGACACCCACAGCAACCATTTTACAGATGAAGAAACTGAGGCAAAGTGAAGTTAAGTAACATGCTCGTGGTCATTCTGTTGGTAAGTGATGGAGATTAAGAGTCAATCTAGGCACTTCAGCTCTGGTAACCACGCTCTCAACCACGATGCTATATTGTCTCTCTCTTGCACACTCCTGTCAACGGGATGTTGAAATTGTCTGAAGACAAATCTGCCTCCTCTATTAGGCCAGCATCTAGCTTCCTGAGGCGAGGCAGGATGTGTTACTCGGGCCATGTCTTTGGCATCTAGCACAGAGTGTAGAACTGAGTGTGTGTGTTTTGTTTTTCATTCTAAATGTACTGGATTGAGAGGTCTAGAGTACACCTCTCCTCCACATGAACCTAAACATGCAGCTCTGGCCCCATAAGTCCCAAACTCTGTAACCAACTATGCCAACGCGTTAGATTCCAATGCTACGCCTGAGTCTAAAGCTTTGAGAAAATAAATGCTACCAAGTAGCTGCAAGTGAGCAGTATAGAGAAAGACAAGATTTCTGACTTAAGGAAAGTTAAAAAGATGCTGGCATTATGTCGTGTTATAGATTTTTTTCTCTCCTGTCTTTCTTCCACCCAGTCTATTCTCCAGGGAAGCGGTTCTCAGCTAGGGGGCAATGTTGCCCTCCAGGGGACATATAGCAATGTCTGGAGACATTTTTGATTGTCATAAGGGGCGGGGGCGGGTTTCTACTGGCATCTAGTGAATAAAGGCCGGGGATACTGCTAAACATCCTGCAGTGCACAAGACGGTTACCCACCCCAACCCACTTCCAGCAAAGAACTACCTGGTCCAAACTGTCAGTGGTGTTGAGTCTGAGAAAGCCGGCTCTAGGGTTTACAGCCACCATGGTATGGGAGAACACAATTTACTTATACTGCTTTAAAAGCATAGGACAAAGCTGCTAGTAGGGGGAAAAAAGAGGGAGGTGGTCACCTTACAACTGGAATCCATGGGCCAGCCTCCTGCTCCCTGCCTGCCCGATGACAAGCCCTGGATTACTGGTGGATAGCCAGTGTAAACTACAAAGTCTAACATTTCTCCTGTCCGACCCCATACACCCTCTGAAGAGTCATATCAGGTACTAACCCAGCTGCGCCCAGAGAGGGTTATACGGGTGTGTTTTGGCCAGCATGTTCACGGACTGGGAGGTGCGTTTCTCCGAGAAGGCTTTAATGGGAGGGTGGTCAACAGGCATGACAGTCGGTACCCAGGCCAGGTGGTAGGTTAGCACTGCAGTCAGTAAGGCAGCAAAAAACCTTGGAGAAATGAAAGAAAACACAAGCGGATGAGTCAGTGAAGGGTGAGGCACATCATATACGGCACGTACACTGCCCGTGGAACTTGCACACGCGCAAACCCAAGTCTCCAGAGAGCTGAAGCTTACTGGTTTTTGTACGTACACTGCCCGTGGAACTTGCACATGCGCAAATCCAAGTCTCCAGAGAGCTGAAGCTTACTGGTTTTTGTACGTACACTGCCCATGGAACTTGCACACGCGCAAACCCAAGTCTCCAGAGAGCTGAAGCTTACTGGTTTTTGTTGATCTGTTCTATCAGAAGGGTAAACTCCTTGAGAAAGCGCTGGCAGAGCTGGGTTTTTTCCAAAGTGCTGGACATCATGGTAAGCCATATGGGTTCTGCTATCCTTGGAACAGAATACAAGTTCCAGATAGTCCCTCTATGAGAAGAAGGGGTACACAAAATTGCCACAAATATTATTTTGGGTAACTTGTATGAAAGAATAAAGAAGAAAACAAAAATTTAGGTCTGTGGGGTTCCTAATTCAAGCAGTATATAAAATAGGTCTATAAACCATGGCCCACAGGACAAATCTGACTGCTATTCATTTTATAAATAAAGTTTTATTGGAACACGGCCATTCACTTACATATTATCTGTGGCTGCTTTCTCAGCACAATGGCAAAGGTGAGTAGTTGCAACAGAGGCCCTACAGCCTGCAAAGCCTAAAATGTTTATTATCTGTCCCTTCACAGAAAAAGTATGCTTACCCCTAACATAAAATGCTCGTTTTAAAAACAATTTATTTTCCAGTCCCTTGTGTATCAGATTCTATGCCAAGGAAGTAAAGGGTGAAGTATAAGCTATACTGAAAATGTAACCAGAGACAACTCAGCTCTCCTAACTTTTGGTTAATGCTTCAGTTCTCTGAGCTAAAGCACCCTATTCATTTCAGACGAAAAACTACACAAACAGCTCTTCTTTACTATACCATATACTTAGGCTTACATGGACTAACAGAACCCAATTCTTGCAGCTGTAAGCAATCGGAGAAACTGGTCCAGTTCTCTCACCTTGCAGATTAAGAAACTGAGGCCTAGGGAGATAAAGTTACTTGAGCAAGGAACAAATATTTAATGACAAGGTCAGGATAAGAATGCAGGTCACCCAATGCCTGCTACAGAAGGCTCTACTCTAAGCTATGTGACTCATGAGCGTTTTTGCAAAGAGCATACTGACTTAGCTCAGGACCTCCACTGGGTAAGAGGCCACTGTATCTCAGAACATAAAACACCTCTTCCCAAATCAAGTCAGATGAGACATTCTCTGAGTTGATGTTCTAAACATGTGTGTGAAAGAACTGAGGCACAAGAGAACTCCACCTCACCAAAACTGAGCATTTGCTGAGCTAAATAGCAACACCAAGTTATGGTTACATGGAACTGGGACTCATTTACTAAAACCTAAGGTCTCTCTGTTTTGTTGCCATTTCTAACTTGATTGTTGAAGTAAGAACAAGGCCTGTCTGTATAAACAGTGAGGCTTTCTGGTTCTCTACTTTCAGGTTCTTGACCCCTAAAAATTGATATTCAGTTAAACTGTTACCCAGACTCTCAAGCACAAGTCAGCTTCTAGCCAGACTAGAGCAGAGCAACAGGTAGAACTCAGTGCTGTCCACACAAACTGCGCTATGGTTTACTAATAATCAGACAGCCATCAAAAAGCACAGCTTCACATTATTTCTAAAATATGCCTCTTAAGACTTAAAAAAAACAACCACCCACTTAATGGTCACTAAAACCGAAAAAACCCAAGCCCACTGCTATCGATTCCTCTCATAGCGGCCCTACAGGACAGAGTAGAACTGCCCCATAGGGTTTCCAAGGAGCAGCTGGTGGGTTCAAATCGTCGACCTTTTGGTTAGCAGCCAACTGCTTAACCACTACCCCACCAGGGCTCACTAGATAACTAATGTATTATCTGAGTGCCTGGGTACTTTATACATAAACCGGAGTCCAAAAAAGGCTGGTGATTTTGCTCAAAGTAGCATTACAGAGTTCACCACCATATGTACCTTAAGCACACAAAAATGTTCTAACATTCTAAGAATTGCAAAATTATTTATCTCTTGGCTAAGCAGTAGCAGTTTGACTCATTAGCTCTTGACCACTGAGAAAGTGGCTTTAGGACATGGCGCAACAATCTCAGCTCAGCGTGGTGGTAGAGAAGCCCACCTGCTACCCAGAGCAGATTACCTGTCTACCCACATACTAGGAGCGAGGACTTTAGAAAGCCAGTCTCCAGAGTACAAATCAAATAAAAATTATGAAGACATAGTAGGGTGACCACATAATTTAACGTCCAAACCAGGACACACACGAGAGTGAAAAAAAAAAAAAAATAACAAGCCCACTGCCATCGAGCCGATTCCAACCCATAGCGACCCTGTAGACAGTATAACTGCCCTATAGGATTTCTAAGGAGTGGGTGGTGGATTTGAACTGCCGACCTTTTGGTTAGCAGCCTAAGCTTTTAACCAGTGCGCCACCAGGGCTCCATGAGAGTGAAAGGGGGTGCTATTCATGTTATCCCAGGACAATGGGCATAAACTAGGATTGTCCTGGCAAAGTGGAATGTTTATCTCTCTGACACACATACTCTCTCCATTTATGCTTTGGACAAGCGCCTCTGAATTCAAGTTTCTACATTTTTAAAATGAAGTTAATAGTGCTTACCCTTAGGGGTTCTGTAAGGATGACATAGGATAATAAACAGGCTCATAAGAGACAGCTAATGTTATTTTTCCACGTTCATCCCATATCAAGGGCTATCAGGGATTACCCACCCCAAAACCCATTGCCGTGGAGTTGATTCCAACTCAGAGTGACTCTAAAGGGCAGAGCAGAACTGCCCCATAGTTTCCAAAGCTGTAAATCGTTACGGAAGCAGACTGCCACATCCTTCTCCCGAGGAGCGGCTGGTGGATTCGAACTGCTTACCTTTCGGTTAGCAACCGAGTGCTTAACCACTGCACCACCAGGGCTCCTTTCAATAAAGATAACAGCTGCGGAAACTCTACGGGGCAGTTCTACCTTGTCCTATAAGGTCGCTATGAGTCAGATTCAACTCGAGGGCAAGGGGTTCAGTGAGGGTTACTTAGCATTAATTACTTACATTTTTTGCTTAATTTGGTCTCAGTTTTCATCTTGAAGGAAGGAGCTGTTAGTTAAAGTGACTAGTTATTGCTAGTCCCACCCAATTCTTCCAAGTCACAGTCTCTCTGTAGCCCTACATCCATGGCTGCTGCTGCTATTTGCTTATGTATTTCCCCTCTTGGATTTGCCAAACTTTACCTACTTACCTGAATTCTCCCAGGGCTTCCATCAGGCGGCTGATGTAAAACTGGACTCGGTGACTGGATTCTGCTATCTTCCTACAGGAGATCATGGCCTTCATTGACGAGAAAACAAACCAAATTACTGAGAATAAATTCCTTTATAACTTATCTATGGGGCTTCATTAATAAAAGACAGTGATCAATTATGGTCAATTACAAGCACTCAAGGTAATAATGACTTAAGCCCTCAGAAAGTGGCAATTTCCTTTCCAAAAGCACTCCAGTATCTGATATCTAACACCAAGTGCATGAGCATCTACCCCTGCTGCGGCGATGCATCTTCTCGAGGCAAGTTATCTGATACGTAAACAAACAGCCTGCACCGTCTTTACAGGCCCCATAATTGCACACTGCTGCTCCATTTGACACTGGATTACACTCCTATTACCTTTTCAATTGCACTCTTCAGTCTGTTCATGTGAGATTCAAACAGCGGGAAATGAGAAAAAAAGAAGTCCTGGAAATTTCTTTGTGCTTCTTCTTTCTCACACAGGGAAAAGATGATACTTATGGCAATTTTCTTCCTCCGAACTATGGCTGGGTTAGAACTGCAGGTTTCTTCAGCCAAGCTGAACGTCTCGTCAGTTGACCTGGAAGAACAATAGTTTTGAAAAGGTGCCACGCTCCAGTGAATCATACTGCAGGTAGTGGTAATGCCAAGGGTCAACACTCAAAAAGCCAATTCAGAAAACCCGGGGTCTTAACCAAGAGTTCATCTACCTCTGCTTCATTCTCGTGTGTAATTCTCTGTCACGGTTTTATCCTAACAGGAGAAGAAACATACAACAACTAAAAGTAATTTTAAATGTCCCATTGTCAGACTCCTACTCCTCTTCCCTTGGGTTATCTGACTGTCAGACTGGTAGTATTTAGAAAGGGTATAAAACATCTGTTTGCTCAAACATAGGCCCTTTGTTTTGGCTGAGGGACACCAAAAAGTGAAAACATTGGAAGAGAAACGATCCTACATGGTATTCTGTTCAACAAAAGGTCATGTTTGGATATTTACTGGTAAGTCTAAACTCTAAATGCCAAGGCTCACTTTGCCAAGGTTATTAAAACTACTGGATAAAGTTAGAAGTTGCCCTTCTAAACGCTCAGAGTCAGCCCTGTGATTTGGCTCTACAGGAAGTTCTCCAAACGGAAAGACCCACCTCTCTTGTTACAAGTCAAATTCTCAAAAACACTTAAGATTCTTCCGTGAAACTCTGGTTCTACAATAACAGAGCCATGAAGCCAATCATTTCTGAATACACATTCAATTGGTCTTACCAGGTAAGCATCACAAACACGCCTAACCACATGGGTATTCTCACTCTCTCAACTACTCTGAAAAGCCAGCATAGCTACTGAATACTTGCTAACAGCAGGAGTGAAAATCAAAGAATTGGATTTTCTGCAAAAACACCAAAGCAAGGGACACACCAGGTGCTGCTGCTGTTTTCTCTGAGAAATCTCCACATTCTAACCATCTGCTTGACAAAAAACCAAAAACCCTCTTGAGACTCTCTCACTGGTTTCACATAGTTTCATACAGTGCTCCCTTCTTTCTTCCAAATACCTAGACTATAACCTTGTTTTCCTGCACCAGTTTCCGTACAGGAAATTCTTCTGAGTTTAGAATACACCAATACCTTCTTGTAATCCTTTCCTTCCTGTCCGACATCTCCTATCTCCCTTCTTTTTCAAAAGTAAAACGACTATATCAGCTTATTCCTCTTCAGGCCAATCTGGTCTTTAGTAATCAAGTTGTAAGAAACACTGAACCCTGTATACTTTACACATCACCTTCATCTCGCCTCTATAAACAATAACCAGCTCTCTCATTAGCTGTAACACAGGAGAGAGCGCCACCTACTGTTTTTCTGAAAACCTTCCACAGCTGTAATAGGGTGGACAGCTCTACTGAACTCTAAGGCAACTGGGCCTTCTTCTGTAGTCTTGGATCAACCATGCAAATCGGAATAAATCAAGTTATGTGGTATATTTTTAAATTATACAATAAAAGGATGTTTAGAAAATTTCAGTATTCTTCTGAATACTTCACCACCCAAGTCACTACGTAAAGTACACGACCATGTGCAAATGTGGAACCGAGGCAGTGTGATTGTCAACTTGCCTTGGGAACAGAAAACTTCCAAGTGACAGTGCTGGAGTTAGAACTCAGGATTCCTGTCTTCCAGTCTGGGACTCAGACTTCCTTGGGTATTGGAAATGACCAGTCTGCCGTGCTTATGCCACGGGAAGCACTGTGCCAGCTGCAGCACTGAGCGGAAATAGCTGGAGCTGTTATCTCAGCTGACAGGCAACCACGGGGCATTAAGTCGAGTGTGGGAAGATCACAACTGTGCATTTAAATCGTTTCCATATAAAGCAATCGAAGAGAATTTTATTGGCATCTACAGGAAACCCTGGTGGTGTAGTGGTTAAGTGCTACGGCTGCTAATCAAGAGGTCTGCAGTTCAAATCCGCCAGGCACTCCTGGGAAACTCTATGGGGCAGTTCTACTCTGTCCTATAGGGTCACTATGAGTGGAAATCGACTCGACGGCAGTGGGTTTTGTTTCGCTGGTTTGATGAATACACATGTATGTGCATTATAAACATTTGAGATCATAAACAAAGCAAAAACTGATTATGTAGTCATATCTCAATAATCTATCATTGGTATCAAGACTGCTCAGTCCAACAGTCATTTATGTCAGCTTTGGGCCGTATGAAACTGCCATTTTTATAGGCCAAAAAACATCCCATGTGCAACTTTTTATGGTTGGCTCAATTTCATACTTCAAATCAAAAGCCTTTCTGGGTCATTATGGATCACTCCTTTAGGGTTTCAATAGCTCTACTAGGTCATGAAATCTCTGCAGCTTCTCTCCCACCAAAATTCTTGGCTGGCACAAGTGGTTTGTGATCAGCTGCTAACCTAAAGGGTGGTGGTGTGAACCCGTTCAACGGCTCTGCAGAAGAAAGCCCCAGCAAACTGTTTCCTTAAAGATCACAATCAACAAAACCCTATGGGGCTCAGTTCTACTCTGTAACACACAGGGTCACATGAGTTGGAATCAACTCAATGGCAATGGGTTTGGATTTTTGTTTTTCTCTTCCACCACAGGCAATACTTGTGCACCAGGTAGTCAATGACGGAGCCCCGCTCCCCATCCTGTAACCAAGCTTAACGCCGACATAGCAGGGGGTGCAGGCATGGGTGTTAGCACGGAACCAGCTGTTCAGGATTTTGAATATCATCCCTGACTATAGGCTTTAACTTTCTTAGGAAGGAAGTGTTTTGATGGCTGTGAATTTTCTCTCAAAGCCAGAGGCAATCATAATTTTTGGTGCCCACTGTTCCCATGTTTCTAGAATAAGAAACTAATTTTCCCATCCACACACCTGCCAAAGGGAGTGTTCAAATGAAATATCCTTTAAATGAAGGATGAAGGGTCTGTGAAAGAACAGGTCAACTCGAAGTAACTGCTGTACCTGCATTCTCAAACAGTGCCGCACTGGCTGGTCTGTGGGCAGATGACCCGCGTGCGTGCACGCACAGGGCCCACCCTCGGAAGGTACCAACGTTCTGCTGCTGCCATCTTGAAGTTCTCAGTGACTTCATCTTCGAACCTGTGTTCTCTAAGAGATGTCTCATGGAGTAGGCACGTGAGCAGTGGAGACTCTGGGCGGCAGAGCAGCACGGGTGGGCTCAGCCCGTGGGCATGGCATGTAGCCTGGCACCGAACAATTGGCATGGTGTTCAGGCAGGATGCCCCGGGACCCCATGTCGGCCAGGCTGGGACCTGGGCCCAGATTGGTGCCTGTGACAGCAGCAGCAGCAGCAGCCACCACAGCCAGGAGAGGGAGGAGGGGCTCAGGTAGCCCTGGGACCTGAGGGGGTAGGCTGCCTCAAAGCCAATCCCTATGGAGTCTGCACAAATATGAACTCTCCAGCCTGCACGCCAGGACGGTAATTATGATGACATAAAAGCCTACACACGGACACTGCAGTAAAGCATACATCAGGGGTTACTAGAATTCTTCATAGAGTTTATAATCTCTGTGTATGAAAACTGCTACAACATTACAAAGGAAATATCCATAGAATAGAAATGAAATGCATTGGACAGAAAAGAACATTGCTTTCATATGAGTCTTCAGATGAACAAATTATTAGTGAGGAAGACCATTTTAAAAATTAATCCTCAAAGTTGAAGACACAGTGATAGAATGCATAAAAAAAATGTTTTTGAATTATATATAACTCGTAAAGATAGTTTTGGTTTCTTGTAAGACCTCCACAGGAAATGTCAGAGGACACACTAAAACAACATTCATAAGTTTACACTTAAAATTAAGACTTACATGCAATGCATGTGTGTGAAGAATTAAATTCTTTCAGAGAAACAGATCCACAGAAATCATCTGATTTAGATGTACTAAAATTTCTATTTTGAAAGTTACCAGAAATGTGTTCCAATGCTGTCACAACCTATAAAATACTCTCAAAAGCCCCAGCAATAGTTGCATTAGCAGAAAGATCCTTTCCAAAATGAAAAAATTATCAAAAATTATCTGCCACCTTGCATTTGCCAGGATCGACTGGTTATAGTGACTGAAAATGAAGCTGTTAAAAGTATAAATTTTGATGATCTAACAAATGAATTTGCAGAAAAGCGACCCACAAAAATCTTATGATGAATCAGGATATCACATTAATAAAGTAGTATTATTTATCATGTTATATAAAATTATGGCACCAAAAATACTGTATTTTGCAATTAATAGTTTATGTTATTCACATATCACTACTGGTAGAATGATCAAGAGCTACGGCTGCTAACCAAAAGGTCAGCAGTGTGAATCCACCAGCCGCTCCCTGGAAACCCTATGGGGCAGTTCTGCTCTGTTCTATAGGGTCACTGTGAGTCGTAATTGACTAGATGGCAAACGGTTTGGTTTTTATTTTTGGTTTTATTATATTTTATGGGAACCCTGGTGGCATAGCGGTTAAGAGCTACAGCTGCTAACCAAAAGGTCAGTAGTTAGAATCCACCAGGAGATCCTTGGAAACTCTATGGGGCAGTTCTACTCTGTCCTATAGGGTTGCTATGAGTTGGAATTGACTCGACGGCAGTGGGTTTGGTTTGGTTTGGATTATGTTTTATAAGTAAAGTATTTTTAAAGAAAAAGCTTTATATTTTAGCACCTTTAACAGCACTTTTTCCCTGCCATTTAACCAAAGGGGTCCAGATTTTTATTTGCACTGGCCCCACAAATTATGAAGTCAGTTCTAACTATATACGCAGGCTTTCTGAATTCGAGATACTTACTTTAGGTGTAAGTTCACTAGAGATTCATTTGGTTTCCAATGCCACATCTCCACTCAAATTAGGGTGCTCAAGGATTTTGGAGAAGTGGGTTGAGGAACGCTATTCAACTTTAGATCTAACCTGGAAAGGTCTGGAAAAGCATTTTTAGCAAAGACAAGCTATCTAAAGGGGAAGGACTCCAAGGGCATGTCTTCTAGTCACAGAAGTCGCCAGAACGACAGTGATAACGGTGGAGGTGTCTTCTCCATCAGCTCAGCACTGGTAATGATAATGATGAAAATAATGACAGGAAGTTGTGCTGACCAATATTTATTTATCATAGCCAATCCCATGGGCTAACACTTGACTTGCTTTATCTAATTTAACCCTCCAACAATGCTCTGACCAATATTTATTTATCCTGGCCCATGTCGTGGGCTAACACTTGACCTGCTTTACCTAATTCAACCCTCCAGCAGTGCTCTGAGGCAGGCAAGAGTACCATTTATCACACAGCAGGTGAGGAAAGGATGCTCAGAATCCAGGTGACTCCTCCGACCATACATCTAGTGAGCGGCAGAGCTAGAACTAGACCCCACGCCAAGTTCTAAGCTCTTAACCATTCCACACAAAGCCACCAACCAAAACACAGCTCCTCAGTGAGTGACGCAGCTACATTATTTTCCTCCTGTCGAGCTACCTAGGAGAAGGGAGGCCAGCGGCTGATGTGTGCTGACCACGCACCCTGACCCCTTGTTTCACAGCCTGTGCTTTTAGTACCATCTCCTCCAGGAGGATTCACCAATTCCTCCCCCGGCCACCACTGCAAGCATTCTCTCCCTCCTCTGACTACTCCCAAGCCCTTTCCTATGCTTCCATACGGCATTTCTCACTTTCTATCTCAGGCCATTATTTATGTGCACGTCATGTTCCCTTCTAGTCCATAAACCACGCAGGTGCAGGCGCACAGCGGAGCCATCTTTACATCTTCACAGCTCCTTGCTCATGGGGGCTCCTAGCCGATCAATGTACGTGTGAATTTCCACACACAAAACCTATCTATACTGTTAAGTTTTGAGGTTGTAGGTAAAAAACGGTTGGAAGCTACTAATCTAATAGTATAATAAGCCAAAAGTGTATACTTTCCACACAACTAAGCTTTAGATCCAAAATAAAACCACTGAGAGGATGGGAGAAAATGCCTTGATGCTCTCTCTGTTAACACACCCACGTCTGGTTAGTTTAAGAATTTAAGGTTTACAAAGACAGTAACTATATCACGAACTCTTGAGTTTATATATTTTCAAATATTGCACAGCTATCATTGTAAGAGAAGGAAGGGGTTTAGTTCACCCTTCTCGTTTGTAAGAACTGTTCTGAAACAGAGCCAGTTTACAGAGTAAGTGCACTCATTTTAAACTAGTACCAAATCTAGTGCATACGCGGTTCAACCACCCAGATGTTTTCCAGTGTTTCCCAAACTAGGATATATTCTCTAGCTTTTATTTATTCTTTCCATAGAACTTGCAAGCTTTCAGGCTAAGCTGCAGCCAGAACGTTTTAGTCCTCCTTTTTGTCAACAACAGACAAGTGCAGGGCGGGGTCTGGTGCCCCGATGGTTTCCAGTTGCTACTCACCTCCTTGGGACGATGCCATTTTCCAAACTCGTTGTCTGACTTCGAAGCCAGCGGCGCTGGTAACTACTGGAAGAGGATGTGGAGGGGCTTGGAGATGGGAAAGGTGTGATCAACAGGCTGCTGAGCGAGGCTGTGGGATAGACAATTTGAAAGTTGAAATACGTGAGTATTACGTAGCTACTTAAACACATGCTAATTAAGCTAAAATTTCAGGTTCCAGCAGTCACATCCAGCAGGGGGAGACTATAATTTCTCTCTTACGAAGATTTCAGTAGAGCAAACAGGAAAGTGTCCTTTAAAAAGGAAAACAAATTAAAGAGAACAAGGATCACAGACAGCAAGTGCATCAACTCTAGGCCCCGTCTGTGATTATTCACAGTGCAGATGGCAGATTTCTGACAGAACAGTCCCTGTAACTCTTACTTAAATTGCCACCCGGTAACTCCTGCCATATACTGTGCTTAGACCTACTGCTGTCGAGTCAATTCTGACTCACGGCAACCTCGTATGTGTTAGAATAGAACTGTGCTCCATAGGGTTTTCAATGGTTGTAATCTTTTGAAAGTAGATCACCTGGCCTTTCTTCCAAGGTGCCTGTGAATGTATTCGAACCACGCCAACCTTCTGGTTAGTAGCCAAGCAACTTAGCCATTTGCATCACAGAAGGCTCCTCACACTGTACTTACTTATATATATTTCCTCTCCTTGACTACTTGTTCACTCTATATTTTGAGTGCCTTTCAACCTGAGGGGCTCATCTTCTGGCACTATATCATACAATGTTCTGCTGATATTCATAAGGTTTTCACTGGCTAAAATTTTTTCAGAAGTAGATCTTCAGGTCCTTCTTCCCAGTCTGTCTTAGTCTGGAAGCTCCACTGCAACCTGTCCACCATGGATGACCTTGCTGGTATTTGAAATACTGGTAGCATAGCTTCCAGCATCACAGCGACAGGCAAGCCACCACATTACGACAGACACCAGGGAGAACAGCATCGCATTCATTGTCAAAATGAACACTTCAAGATCTACCCTGAAGTATAACACTGTCAATTAACAGGATAATATCCATAGGACTACAAGAAAGACCAGTTAAATCAACTGTTATTCAAATTTACACACCAACCACTAAGGCCAAAGGTGAAGAAATTGAAGATTTTTTACCAACTTCTGCAGTCTGAAATTCATTAAAAATTCAATCAAGATGCACTGATAATTACTGGTGATTGGAATGCAAAAGCTGGAAATGAAGAAGTATCAGTACTTGGGAAATATCACCTTGGTGATAGAAATGATGAAGGAGATCGCATGATAAAATTTTGCAAAACAAACAACTTATTCACTGGAAATACCTTTCTTCAACAACATAAATGATGACTGTACATGAGGACCTTGCTGATGGAACACACAGGAATCAAATCAACTACAGAACAAGGCCAGGGGCCAACTGCAGAGCAGACCACCAACTGCTCATACCCAAGTTCACACTGAAGCTGAAGAAAATAAAAACAGGTCCACAAGAGTCAAAGTATGACCTTCAGTATATCCCACCTGTATTTAGTGACCATCTAAAAAATAGATTTGATGCACTGAACAATAACGACTGAAGAAGAGATGAGCTGTAGGAACACATCAAGGACATCATACATGAAGAAAGCAAAAGGTCATTGAAAAGACAGGAGAGAAAGAGAAGACCAAAATGGGTGTTAGAAGAGAGTCTGAAACTTGCTCTTGAATGTAGAGTAGCTAAAGTGAACAGAAGAGATGATGAAGTAAAAGAGCTGAACAAAAAGTTTCAAAGAGCAGCTCAGTAACACAAAGTTAAGTTTTATAACGAAATGTGCAAGCACCTGGAGATAGAAAACCAAAAAGGAAGACCACTCTTGGCATTTCCCAAGCTGAAAGAACTGAAGAAAAAATTCAAACTCTGAGTTGCAATACTGATCTATAAGCAAAAAACTGAACGACACAGGAAGCATCAAGAGAAGATGGAAGGAATACACAAAATCACTGTACCAAAAACAATTGGTCAACATTCAACCATTTCGGGAGGTAGCGTATGATGAAGAACCGATGGTACTGAAGGAAGAAGTCCAAACTATACTGAAGGCACTGGTGAAAAACACAGCTCCAGGAATTGATGGGATACCAATTGAGATGTTTCAACAAATGTATGCAATGCTGGAAGTGCTCATCACTCGTCCATGCCAAGGAATTTGGAAGACAGCTACTTGGAAGAGGGCCCGTACATACCCATTCCAAAGAGAGCTGATCCAATGGAATGTGGAAATTATCGAACAATATCATTAATATCACACACAAGTAAAATTTTGCTGAAGATAATTCAAAAATAGTTGCAGGAGTACATTTACAGGGAACTGCCAGAAATTCAAGCCGTATTCAGAAGAGGACATGAAATGAGGGATATCACAATGATGTTAGATGGATCTTGGCTGAAAGCAGAGAATACCAGAAAGATGTTTACCTGTGTTCTATTGACTACACAAAGGCATTTGACTGTGTGGATCATAACAAACTACAGACAACACTGCGAAGAATGAGAATTCCAGAACACTTAACTGTGCTCACAAGGAGCCTGTACATAGATCAAGAGGCAGGTGTTCGAACAGAAGAAAGGGATACTGCATGGTTCACAGTCAGAAAAGGTATGCATCAGGGTTGTATCCTTTCACCAATAATTTATTCAATCTGTATGTTGAGCAAATCATCTGAGAAGCTGGACTATATGAAGGACCAGGCATCAGGATTGGAGAAAGGCTCATTAACAACCTGCGTTACGCAAATGACACAACCTTGCTTCCTGAAAGTGAAGAGGCCTTGAAGCACTTACTGATAAAAATCAAGGACCACAGCCTTTAGTATGGATTATGCCTCAACATAAAGAAAACAAAAATACTCACGACTAGGCCACTAAGCAACATAGTGGTAAACAGAGGAAAGACTGAAGCTGTTGAGGATTTCGTTTTACTTGGATCCACAATCAACACCCATGGAAGCAGCAGTCAAGAAATCAGATGATGCACTGCATTGGGCAAATCTGCTGCAAAAAACCTCTTTAAAGTATTAAAAAGGAAAGATGTCACTTGAGGACTAAGGTACACCTAACTCAAACCATGGCATTTTCAATCACCTCATAATCATGTGAAAGCTGGACAATGAATAAAGAAGACTGAAGAAGAATTGATGCCTTTATGCTGTTGGCGAAGGATACTGAATATACCATGGACTGCCAGAAGAACGAACAAGTCTGTCTTGGAAGAAGTACAGCCAGAATGCTCCTTAGAAGTGAGGATGGTGAGACTTTGTCTCACGTACTTTGGGCATGTTATCAGGAGGGATATCAGTCCCTAGAGAAGGACATCATGCTTGGTAAACAGGAAGGTCAGCGAAAAAGAGGAAGACATTCAATGAGATGGACTGACACAGTCAGTGGTTACAACAATGGGTTCAAACACAGCAACGACTGTGAGGATGGTCGCTCAACCCAGTGGGAAAGGAAAAGGAATACTACAAATGACTGGTCATTTTTCTATTTGGGCAATAATTTCGGAAGCAAATCACAGGGCAACAGAAAATGATTTCAGTAAACAGTGTAATATGCTCATGAATATCACTTGGTAAGTCAATTTCTCCAGATGAACTACTAACTTTTTATTCACCACTCTTATAAAAACTTTTTATTCACCACTCTTATAAGCAGATGTAAATAACCGGACCCTGGCCTGGGCTCTAAATACTACAGGAATTATAAATCAACAATCAATAAACAACTACTAGAGTATCTACAGCGTGCCAGGCAACCAGGATATAGTGGTAGACAAGATGGACATGGTATCTAACCTCACAGAGCTACTTGTCGGTAAGAGTGTCAGTGAACTTTCTAGACTACAAGATTGAGATACGTAATGACTCAAGGTTCCTTCCATAGTTGAGGCCTATGAGGTCCTTCTCTTCTTATCTAGTAAATATTCACAGAAAATTTAGTTTGGTAGGTCTTAGTCATCTATATCACTTGTACCCAGAACAGTTCCCCAAACACAGCAGGCAATAAATGTTTATTGAATATGTGACACTTTCCCACTAAAGTTTACCCAGATACGGCTGGCACCAGCAGGCTGTCTCTGTTCTGACCTATTTCCAGCTTTGGGGCTGCACAAAAACCAAATCCACATTTCAAGTATCAGTGAGCAGGTTGTATTTTACTGAGAGTTTTATAGGGAGGTGGAAAAAAGCTTTTCCTCAAAGTTGCAGAAAATTCCTTAACAACAACAACAACAAAAAACCCAAACAAACAATTCTGCCCCCCTCTCTGCCTTGCCCAAATTCTCAAAGTTCCCTGTAGGATCCAAAAGACTCTCAACCCCTACTCTCAGGTCTTCAGGGTCCCTTCTCACTGTCTTATGCTCAGCAAATCAACTTCTTCCTGGCAGGTGGAGGCCAGAGCTGGGGGTAGAAGAAACATTTTTTTTTTTCCTATCACAGAAACAAGACAGATATTGCTCTGATTTCCAATTTGTTCTGGAAATCGTCTGCACTGCTGTATAATTCAATTTAATCTACTGAGTAAGAGTCCAGGGTCCCAGTTCAAATCCTACCACTTACTAGCTGTGACACTTGGGCAGTTCACTTAGCCTGTCAGTTTCCTCATCTATAAAATGGGGATAATACCACCTCAGTATTTTTCATGAGACCTGCAATTCAATAAACCAAAAAACCACACCTACTGCCATCAAGTCGATGTGGGTCAAAACCAGTATTTAAAAAAATTAGAAGAGAAAATTGATTGCAGTGTTAACATTAATTCATGAAACTTTGATTTTTCTTATATATAAAGATGTTCAGTACTGGGATGATGATCCAAATTCATTAGCATGGGTTGCAGACAATAAGATTTGAAAAATGCTTATTTCATACAGTTCCTGTGAAGACTAAACAAATCAATACAAGTAAAACACTTAACCCACTGCCCACACAATAAATGTTGGCAATTCACTTCCTCTGATAATTTTCGGACAAAGTAGGCCAAGTAAGACATTTTGGAGTACTAAAAGGTTATTAATTCTGACTGGTTAATTATGAAAAGCACCTAGGGTTTGCAATAGATACGAAAAAACGGCAACAAAAAATCAGAGAACATTCCTTTTCTCCACAGTGTATAATTGCCGAGTAACAAATTTTACAGCATACGAATTAAATATTTTTAAACTAAAATGTTGGCTTAGTGCTATTCAGCACTTCCTCAGCAAAAATATTACTGTATTACTTAATAAGACTCTCATGTACAAGCACTGTGGTATTAATCACTGTCGGCTATATACTCCAGGAGTCAACAGGGTAAGTCTCAAATGTAACAGCAGGGCTAACTCTGGCCTGCAAACCACGCCATTCCATGTGCGGTTTTTAACTAAATTATTCATAGGCTCGGTTTCATCTTTAAAAGTGTTATATCTAATGCTCCTTAATATTTTTAGCATTGTTTTTTTTTAAATATTTTTATAATTAGAAAAAAATCTTGGTAATATAGATTGCAAAGACCAGTTTCATGCATCAATAAGAAAATAAAAGTCACCCATAATCCCAGTGCCAGGAGATGACTGAATGTTTTGTAGCTGGCCAGTATCTGTTTACTCCTCCAGAGACTACCAATGACAAAAAAGAGCTTAAAATGCTGGCTCTTCTTGGTCAAACCTAAAACCACACCCACTGCTGCTGAGTCAATTTCAACTCATAGCGACCCTATAGGACAGAGCAGAACTGCCCTATATGGTTTCCAGGGAGTGCCTGGTAGATTCTAACTGCTGACGTTTGGTTAGCAGCCATAGCACTTAACCACTACGCCACCAGGGTTTCCTCTTCTTGGCCAGCGCCATTCAAATTCATGATAAATTTTGATTCAACCTAGTCTGAAAATATTTTTTGTTACTTTGAGTTTACCAGAAACACTACATTTGATGTGATTAGAGGCTTTAGATTTGACTAAAGAATGCCCTAAAACTCTTTAAGTCAAATCCACTCACTCAACAAATATTTACTAAGTACCTCCTCAGCGCCAGGCACCATGCAGGCACCCGGGATGGAAACTTGAAGGATATAGACAGTCTCTGCCCTGAAGAAGCTTTCACTCAGGGACTAAATAAACAAGATGATTTCAGACTGTGATAAGTAGTATAAAAATAAGTCACTATGCTTTTCTTTAAGTAACCGGGGGAAGGGTTGGAAGGAGTGGTAGAGGTAAATTCTTTAACCAGTGATCAGAGAAGAACTTTATGAATACAGGACATCTTAAATGAGACTTAAATGTCAGCAAGAGCCAGCCATGTAAAGAGCTAAAAAGGGAAGGCATCCAGATATTATGTGTGAAAAGAACTGGATAATTTCAATAATTAAGACAAACATTTATGGGCATTTCTACTTGTATAAGTGGACAGACACACACCCCCCATTCAAATTTTCATTGAGCATCTACTCTATGCCAGGATGGGATACAGCAGTCAATACGGCAGAGTGGGTAGGTCTCTGCCCTTATGGAGCTCACATTCTAGGGGAGAAGAAGAAACAAATAAAAAACCCCAGAGAATTACTAAGATAACTGCAGAATGTGGTAAATCATAAGGAACAATCCAGGCTCTGGGAAAAGGAAGGTTCAAAGTCAAGAGCTCAGAAGCAGCTACGATTTCTTCAACAAAGGAAGAATTTTGAGGTTGGCTTACTTATGCTGCTGACAATGTCATCAGAATATCAACCAAGCAGCACCCTCAAGACTGTGTGGAAAGATGGCTATAGCAAATCTCAGGGCCCAGGACAGCAGGTTTAGCCCTGGCCAAACAGATTTCACCTGCAAGCAGACACTGAGGGAAAGGACACAGCAGGTCATCCCTGTCCTCTCTTTGCTGCCTGGGATAGCCACTCATCTATATGTACTGGAAACACTCCCATCAACATAAACACTACATTACTGTGATCAGGAACTGCATTTCCTCTCCAGGCTCCTCTTGCACCACTCTCTCCTCCACTCACTGCCTTCCAGCCGCCTGTCTATTCCTTACGCCTAACTCTACAAAGCCTGTTCCACACTAGGTCTCTGCACCTGCTGTTCCCATGCATTGAAGCCTCCTTCCACTCATCTTCAGAGGCCAGTTTCTACTGGCATTCAAGTCTCAGAGAGGCCTTCTATGAACCTCCCGTGTTTTCCTCAGTGACATGTGCTAGCCTACATTTTATTATTATCTGCCTCTCCTTATTGAAACAAACACTATGAGATCAGGCATCATGTCTGTTTTGATAACTGATCTATCCTCATATCCTCGAAAAATGTCTGGCACATAAAATGCTCAAGAAATGTTGCTGAATGAAGAATGAGCAAATGAGCAGGTGAAGGATAATGACATCTGCCTCAACCAATAAATATGACAGCATTGAAGATACAAATTTCTAGAGAAAATTCAAAGACTGAATTTGTTAAAAGTTTCCTGAGGCCAAAGCTATGTACATAGCACTTGGATTTCTTCTTTTTTCCCACCTTCACTTAAAAAAATGTTGTTTTTTGATGGTGGTACCGGTTGACGGTGGGCTGATTCTGAATCTGCACACCTTTCCTATCTGCTTGACACAGAGGGTACTATATCCAAAACATAATCATGATCTGTTTGCTGTAATACTGACAGTACTTCTTTTCCAGTTTTTGTTTATTTAAACTCTTGAAAAAATAAAGTTCTTTTAAGTTTAGCAGTTGTATTTCCAATCACAACAAAATGGGAACATTTAAAAGGACAACTAATAGAGCTGTAATTATTGTTTGACAGGAAGATTTCATTTTTAATAAACCAAGCATTTTAATTAAATAGGCTTATCAGTCGGAATCGGCTCGACGGCAGTGGTTTTTTTGTTTTGTTTTGTTTTGTTTTTAGGCTAATCAAGCCCTAGGTGATATATTTAGCTCCCAAGCCACAAAGTGATTTTTAAGAGCACGAAGGGTCCTCACAGGCACCATGATAAACTATGTTTATTAAACGAATTTAAAGTTTTGCTTTTTTTTTAATTGTATTTTAGATGAAGGTTTACAGAACTAGCTTCTCATTAAACAGTTAGTACATATATTGTTTTATGACATTGGTTAACAACCCCAGGACATGTCAACACTCCCTTCTCGACCTTGGGTTCCCTGTTACCAGCTTTCCTGTCCCCTCCTGCCTTCTAGTCCTTGCCCCTGGGCTGCTGTGCCCCTTTAGTCTTGTTTTGTTTTATGGGCCTGTCTAATCTTTGGATGAAGGGTGAACCTCAGGAGTAACCTCATTACTGAGCTAAAAGGGTGTCCGGGGGCCGTACTCTCGAGGTTTCTCCAGTCTCTATCAGGCCAGTAAGTCTGGTCTTTTTTTGTGAGTTAGAATTTTGTTCTACATTTTTCTTCAGTTCTCTCTGGGATCCTCTACTGTGATCCCTGTCAGAGCAGAAGGTGGTGGTAGCTGGGCACCATCTAGTTATACTGGACTTAGTCTGGTGGAGGCTGTGGTAGTTGTGGTCCATTAGTCCTTTGGACTAATCTTTCCCTTGTATCTTTAGTTTTCTGCATTCTCCCTTGCTCCCAAAGGGGAGGAATTTTAAGTATTAATAAAATTCCATGAAGCTTCCTAAATAAAAAGACCAAAAAAAATGGAAGTTCTTGCTACCATAATTGCAAATACCTTAAATTTTAACGTGCTTGGCTAGGACATAGACTTAAGTCCAACCTTGGCCATCAACATAGTCTGGATATATACACCAAGTTATTCACTCTTATTTCTGTTTATCCATAAGACTATGGATCTAAAAGTCTACAAAAGAATTCTGAAAAGCATAAAACTCTCTTGGCCCTTTGCTCTTCCATATAAATGAATTATTTAATCTGGTTCCACAAGAGACTTTTTATTCTAACCTATACTGAATTCACCGATTAATTTGGGGAACTTAATATGTCTCTCCTCAGGCGGAGATGGGGAGGTGAGTGGGAGACGACTTCCTAGTAGCTCCTCAGAAGGAGATGGGGAGGTGAGTGGGAGATGACTTCCTAGTAGCTCCTCAGGGGGAGATGGTGGAGGTGAGGGGGAAATGACTTCCTAGCAGCTCCTCAGGGGGAGATGGGGAGATGAGTGGGAGATGACTTCCTGCAGGTCCTCAAGGGTTTCTCATCCTCTCCTGTTCCTGAAGGACCATAAGGTGTCCCACCAAGACTCAGATAAGCTACCATTCAAGTGTTTGCCTATGTGGATACCATAGTAGAACCGTTCCCCTACACAGGCCACAAACAAAAGCAGTACCCTCCTTGGCTCCTGTTCCTCTCTAGAAGGTACGACAGCAGTTAAGTCAGGGTACAAACGGGATGTCATTTTGAACATTTAATGATGACCTACGTGGTAACAGAGTCTGAGTCCATTTTTTGATGTCTGACTGCTGACAGCTTTTAAACCTCACCCCTCCCTCTCCCTCTTCTGCCCCACAGCCAGGCAAGCTGCTGAGAAAGCCTTGGTGCTCCCTCCTTTGGTACTGGCAGGAAGTTCAAACAATGTGCAGTGACCTCACCCTAGTCCTACTCCTAACCACCATGAAAACCCCAAGCCAGTCTCCTTTCCTTTCTCTCACAAGCCATTTTCACAGAAGCCTGAGAAGTCCATTCTGCTCTCCTCAGGAAGGCTCATTATGCTGGTAATAAACCTTTCCATGGCCTTGTGGTGTGTGTGTGGCATTATCAGTCTTGATATTCAAACCAAATTTTGGGTGGGGTCCATCCTGTCTCTGCAGGGCGGCCAAAACATGTCTGATTTGAACACTATTCAGATTACCTTATCATTGTAACAATGATATGTATCCTTAACCTGACGGCTTATTTTAAAACACTTAAATAAAAATGTTTAAAAGCACAGTACTAGAAGTTTTCTTCATACTCACCATTTGCTCATTTTACTGCTTTTAAGGACAGAGAAAAAGCAGTTGCAGAGAGAATGAGGAAATTATTTTTCTTGTCAACGATCTGCGCATTCAGAGGAGGAAGACAGTCTAAAGCTGAATTAAGGTCAGATGACAAGGCTCAGTAGCCCTGGCATCAACACAAGCCTCTACACCTCACTCTGTTCATGCACCCGAGACTTCCAAATTTGAGCTGCTGCTCCAGTGCATCTCTAAATGCCAGCAGCAGAGAATCTGCAGACATCTCCAACTAAAAAATGATCTGGAAGCTCTCTCCCCAGGCCTGGTCTGCTGCTTTTTTTGTATTGGTTAATGCCATCATCCTCCACTTCCTTAGAAACTGGAGAGTCATCCTCGGTTCTTCCTTCTTCCCCCATATCATGTGTACCATCAGCCACCAAGCCCTGCTGATACTACCTACTAGTATGGCTGGTGCCTGGGTGGTGCAAACAGTGAAGTGCTCAGCTACTCACAGAAAGGTTGGTGGTGTGAATTCACCCAGAGGTGCCTTGAAAGAAAGGGCTGGTGATCTACTTCTGAAAGGTCACAGCCACTGAAAACCCCACAGGGAACAGTTCCACTCTCAAATGTGGGGATCACCATGAGTCAAAAAGGACTCTATGGCAGCTGGTTAGTATGGCTGAAACGCATCTCTCTTTTCACCCAAGACCTTACTGGAAAATTTCTAATGGCAACCACTAAAACAGTCCCTTAATGTTAATTATATTTTGATTAATATATGTACAGAGGACACATTCAAAATATCCAAAATGCAATAAGAATGCACACTTGTCCCTCAATTTGTACCCCTTTCAGTACATTCTATAAATACATTTATCTACTGCATTTTTTTGCAAATAATGCATGCCTTCTATGTTTGTTGCCAACCACACCCTCCCCTTTCCAAGTATTTTCACAAATGTGTTATGCTAATTTTTTTTTGAGCAGCATGTAAAAAAAATTGGCATAGCAGTGCTTACGAAAATACCTCACGGGGGGAGGATGCAGTTGGCAAACAAACATAGAAGGCACATGTTATTTGCATAAAAATACAGCATATCTATAAGAAAGATCTTGTATATGCCTTTTTTTGAGGCATAAATGGTAGTTTAGCGTATGGACTGTTGAAGCACTTTTTTTTTTTCACTTAGAAATATATCTAAGAGAACTTTTCTACTGTAGCACATATCAAGCTGCCACATCCTTTTTAACTGCCACATGGTATTCCTTTACTGGGAAATATATAATCTAACCAGTCCTCTAGTGATAAACACAGTCCCTAGGTGGTACAAACAGTTAATGCAGTCAGCAGCTAACTGAAAGGCTGGAGGTTCAAGTCCACTCACAAGCACCTTGGAAGAAAGGCCTGGCCATCTACTTCTGAAAAATTAGCCATATATATATACATGGAAACCCTGGTGGCATAGTGGTTAAGTGCTATGGCTGCTAACCAAAAGGTCAGCAGTTCGAATCCGCCAGGCACTCCTTAGCAGTTCTACTCTGTCCTGTAGGGTTGCTATAAGTCGGAATCAACTCGACGGCACTGGGTTTTTTTGCGGGGGACGGCAGTGGGTTTTTGGTTTTATATATATGCTGGCATGGTAGTTACGTGTTCGGCTACTATCCAAAAAGGTGGCAGTCTAAATTCACCAGCTGCTCCACAGGAGCAAGGTGTGGCAGTTAGCTTCCGTGAAGATTTACAGCCTTAGAAACTCTATGGGGAAGTTCTACTCCATCCTGTAGGGTTGCTATGAGTCGGAACTAACTCGACGGCACACAACAACGCATACACACACACACATATATATGTTGTGTGCCGTCGAGTATATATATAGATATACATAGACTTTTCTAACTAGATAAGGCAATAAATAACTTGCATACTCTACTTATTGATTTATTTCTTATTCTGTGTGTGTATCTGTTACAAGCTATGTAAAAACATAAGTATCAAAACATAAATCTAAGGCTTGATTTCCTCTCTGTCATTATAAAATGCTACTGAATAACACTGAAAAAATGTGTAATTTTTTTAAAGATGCTATTCCAAAAGTAGTAGGAGAAAGAGGAGGGAAAAAAAAAAAAAGCCAATGGACTATTTTTCAAAATTATCTGCTACATCAGATACCACTTTATACTATTACTTTTATATATAGATACACAGACAGTAGCAAGAAGCTCTAAGAGTTCAAGAAAATAATATTTTAAAAATATAATTAAAAAAATATTGATCAGTTGTGTCCTCCCCACTCCCACCACCCAGTGAATTAGGAAGTATTATCATTAATCTAATTTAGCAATAAATACATTGGTCCAGTTTTTTCTGGAGCAGAGTTTTAGAAGCACTGCACGGACCTAAAATACAGAGCTAATTCTCTTAGCTCATCCCATCAACCAGATTAAGTCCAGACTCCTCAGCACTGTGCTTGTTGCCAGTATTAGAGTCCAGCTCACAGGGACCCGTATGTTAGGCAGCAGGGCTTCCCACAGGGCTGCTGGCTGTGGTCTTAACGAAAGCAGATCAGCAGGCCTTTCCTTTCCTGGTACCACTGGGTGGGTCTGAAGCACCCACCACTACGTCAGCAATCGAGCACAAACTGTTCGTACCACCCACTCCGCATCAGCCTTTCTTAACCAGCCTTGAAGGAGTTCTGGCTGCACAAGAGTTAAGCACTCAGCTGCTAACCAAAAGGTGGGTGGTTTGAACCCACCAGTCATTCTGTGGGAGAAAAGCCCTGGAAATCCACTCCTGTAAAGGCTACAGCCTAGGAAGCCCTATGAGGCAGTTCTCTTCTGTCATACAGGGTAGTCGGAATCAACTCAACGGCACACAACAACATCAGCCAGCCTTACCTTCTGCCCCCTACCACCCCTGACCTTTATGTTCCAGTCCTGCAATTTTTCACACGTACTCACTGTATACAAAAGGTCTGTTCCCCTGCACACGCTATTTGCAGAAATGCTCTTTTCTATCTTCAAGGTGTCACTCAAAATCACTTCTTCTATGACGTCATCATCTCTGACTTCTCAGGCAGAGGTACTGACTCTTCCTTTTTGTTCCCAGAGAACCTTGTGAAGTAGTACTTATCACACAATATTGTAACTCTTGGTTTACACGCAACTATTCCTGAGGTCAGGTGCTCATAAACACCTCAAATTCTAGTAGAGGCTGATACCACAGGGGGCTAGAAAATTCTTATTCGATAAATAAATGAGGATTGATGGCTGGTTAGTCAGGAGTCAGGGCTACCCTTCCCTTAAGGTTGATCGTACCCAAGTAACTGAGTCCTCTACCTACAGAGTAAACCCCTTGGGAATTCACAGTCCTATTGCTCTGTATTCCCAGAGCGTACTATACACAGAATCCGTCTGCTGCTGAGTATGAAATAAGCTCCTACACCCAGCCCTTCCTCTCATGTTTGCCTGTAGAAGGGAACGTGGACGACACAGAAACTCAGGTTTCTTTTTGATGGAAAACTGTTAAGCCTCCTGGAAATTCTCTTTTTAACCTAGAACAAGTTGCTCTCCATAAACAATGATTTTAAAAAACCTTCTCTAAAGTTACTGCTTTACTGGACTATTGAGAAAAAAATGGATCCTAAACTAGTCTTCAGACTTGACTTCTAATAATCAGAATTCTTGGTAGTTTCAATAAACCAGTTGCAAAATGAATTCTTGTCAGCTATGATTTCAGAGATTCTGCTAGCCTGGTACACATGGCTACAAAAATCTCCCCATATTGAAAAGGTGTTACCTAAGTAACTTTGGAAGTAAAAGTGTAGCGTGCATGACTAAAGGCAAGAGGAACTGCACATAACACTCCAGTGGATAAAACCTTCCCACTGGAGCGCTGTTATTAGCTGCTATCGAGTTACTTCTGACTTGTGGGTATAGGTTAACAATTCTGACTCTGCTATACGTGTGTACTGGAATGGAGCAATGAAGCAAATGGACGGCAGGTGCTAGGGGCCAGGTTTCTCACTGATGGCATGGGAGTTGACAGGTCAGCAAAGAGAGGAAGCTAAAATGATCCATGCGGTAATGGATCTGAGTTGGAGATAACAGCATGAATTAAGGCTTAGCTTAATACAGATACAGTGTTATACATAGAAAATACTTACAGATATATATATACATGTATATACATATACATGCACACAGTTAATATAACCACCATGTGTCAGCTCTAATGGCTGAAAGGACTTATAAGAAACGACACCACAGCAGCAATGCACACACCCTAGTACCCAGATTCCTGGTTCCTATTACCATTCTTCAATAAAAGTGATCAGGGCTCCTTGGAGAAATGACTGACTGTAAGCCAGGGACCAGACATGTACAAGATGAGCCCGGAGCATCTTATAGTGCTGGAAAGTAAGGAAATGCTCAAAAAACAAAAACACACTGATGGAGGGATGTCAAAGGAGCACATGGGCCAAATGGAACGAGCTCCCAGTGGCCAAAACTGACACAATTTAAGCAACAAAAAAAGTATTATTAGATTATAATTCAAAGTATAAGATACATATCCATGAGTCCACACTGATATGAATGCATGAATAAATTAAGGAGGGGTGAGAAGAGATAAATTTCCTACACAGTAGAATTTCAAATAATTTATACAGATACCCCACTCTTAAGATCAAAGAGCATAATTCCTTACACGTGGGCTGCACAGACTGACTTCCTTCTAAATTATATAGTATGGAAAGGGGAAAAAGTAACTTTACAGTAGAAAAACCTGACAAACACTACCTCAGCCAAAAACCCATAACCCCAGTTTAATCATGAGAAAAACTTCAGACGAATTCCAATAATTGGGTACTTTACAAAATACCTGACCAGTAATTCTCAAAACTGTCAAGATCATCAAAAATAAGGCAAGTCTGAGAAACTGTCACAGCCAGGAGGAGCCTAAAGAGACATGACAGCTACTAGTAAAGGGGCACCCTGGATAGCATCCTGGGGCAGAAAAAGGACATTCACAAAAACTAGGGAAATATGAATAAAGTATGGGCTTTCGTTAATAATAATATATCAGTATTCGTTCATTACTTATATCAAATGTGTTACACTCACGTAAGACGTTAATAGTAGGGGAAACTGGTACAGGGTATAGCAACTCTCTGTACTATCTTCCCAATTGTAATCTGTAATAGTCTATTTTAAAAAAATTTCCCCCATCTCTTCACTATTAATTACAGGGAATAAACAGTACCTTTAATTTCTCTACTTCTGCTACTGCTAACTCAAACACTGGTGAGCCCCTATTCTGTTTGAAAATTGGGACCATGGTCCTCACACAACATAAGCTGGACAAAAGGAAAAGAGATCCTAATCAGAGAATAACTAGGGATTAAGAATAAAGAAGAACTTCAGTAAAGTGCTAAATTCACCAGAAGTGTAAAGTTCACACCAGCCTCCACATGAACTCAGTAACTTCAAGACAGCTCCCAGGTAGGAGCAGCTGGTACCTGAGGTGAGCACATCTGCCAGATGACAAAGGGAGCACGTGCAGCCCCCTCTGTCATCTCCCAACAGGAGAACCAGAAGGCTTGAAGCAGAACGCCTGAAACAGAAGCCAAACTATCAGGGGAGGCCAGTCCTCTTTAACTCTCATAGCTCAGACTGTATCAATATTGCCCCCAATCTGATCAGTCCCAAGTGCTTCTCATGGAATCTGAGAAAGCATCCAGATCCGGTTGCTATAGATTTTTTACTTTAATTTGTACTTGGTCCTTTAACTTGCCTCCTTCCCAAAGGACAAGGAAAACTAGTTGCAGGAGCAATTTAGAATCTGAATAATGCCAAATACATAAGATTTTGGCCTGTACAACTTACATAGATCCAGAGACACTCGTTCAAACAGAACAGGGAGTTACTACGTGGTTTAAAGTCAGGAAAGGTTCGCGTCAGAGTTGTGTCCTTTCACCATACTTATTCAGTCTGTATGCTGGGCAAATAATCTGAGAAGCTGGACTATATGAAGAAGAACATGTCATCAGGATTGGAGGAAGACTCATTAACAACCTGCGATATGCAGATGACGCAACCTTGCTTGCTGAAAGTGAAGATGAGTTGAAGCACTTACCGAAAAAGATCAAAGACTACAACTTTCAGTATGGATTACACCTCAACATAAAGAAAACAAAAATCCTCACAACTGGACCAATGAACAACATCATGATAAATGCAAAAAACACTGAAGTTGTTGAGGATTTCATTTTACCTGGATCCACAATCAACACCCACGGAAGCAGCAGTCAAGAAATCAGACAACGGAAGGCAGAGCCAACATGGCATCCTAGACAGACGCATCATGCCATCCCTCCGCAGCAAATACCCAAAAAACAGTAAAACAGACACAAATGCCAGTCCTGGAACCCTAAGCATCAAATGAAGCACCAAATGGAAGAAGAAACTGACGCAAACAGAGAACGAGGAGAGATAGAGCGGAGGTCCACTGCCCACTAACACGGCACAGCACTGCCATTTTGGAACACAGCCAGCAATGACCCCAGGCAGGGAGTACAGGAAAGCAACTTCTCGGAGCTCCCAACAGGAGACAGAGCACCCAGTAACCAGAGAAATGCGCTTTCCTACTCCTCACCCTCCTGTCCTGTACACCATCTGCATGCATCCTCACAGGCCTTAGTGAACCGCCTTGCCTACAGAGCTACCAGCCGCCGCCAGCCTGGGTCTGCCCCATCCCCATTTGCCAGCTCCTGCCACACCACCGTTTTTAATGACTATTATTTTCCCTTTTTTCTTTTTCTTTCTCCCTCCCACCTAGCCCTGCATGCTACATTATAAACCAAAAATTCAAGCTTTTCTCCTAATAATGTTTTTGTTCGTTTTAGCTTCCCCAATATGCCTTTAAATCCTCTCTGGAATTCCAAGGGGCATAGAAGTAAGTAAAGTCAGGTCACTGCAGGAGCTCTGCAGTATCAGTGTCCAGAATGGGCCCCTGTAGAATGTGAAATGACTGTTCATTTCACAGATGTTAAGGAGCTCTCAGTCTGTCAAAGCAAACACATTAAATTATGTCAGCCACTAAGACAGCACATTTTCCTCAAGGGACAGCAGCTCTGACTCAGAGTGTCTTGGTTCCAGGACTGTGCTTCCCAAAACATCACACACCTTCCCTTCCTGCCTGGAGGCTCAACTACAACAGACCCGGCCCCTGTGCCAGTCCTGCTCAGTGGCCTACAAGAGCCAGGGGTGAGCATGGGGATACCAAGATCCTCAGTGCACATTCAGAGCCTCTCTGGAGCTCAGCTGCTCTTGCAGTAGAGAATACTGACAGTGCCTCACAGAACATGAGAAAATTACCTTGAGTACCACTAAATACAAACTAAAACAGTTCTCTCAGCACTTCATATGTTCCTCTTATCTTCTGAGGCATTATGCTTGTACAAAAGGTGCTGTAAGTGAAAATGGTAACAGGTCTAATCAATGGGAGTTAATTTCCAATCAAAGGTTCATTGCCCAACTTCGCAGAAAAGAGTATAAACATCAAAACGAATCAGCTATTTTTATTTTACCATACACAAAATGCTATATATTTTACATTGTGTGACATATATAAACCAAACAGGGGGATTCAGTAACGGACCACACCTATTTCATTAAGTCACTCAGAAGTGGGGTTATACAGGGTGGGCAGTGCCGGGGGTACACAGAAGGAGCACGAGGACCCCTTCAAGCTGTGTTTGAAGGCAGGGGCTAGAAACAGAAACAAGCGCCAGGCTGAGAGGAAGGGAGAGGCCTCATCCAGTGTGAGCACATTCAACCACAAACTACTACTAACCTACATGGTGAAGCACCACATATCATGGGGGAACAGCCGGAGGGTGCTGCTAGCCTTAGTGGAAGGTAGGGGCTGCCTGTTTGGTACGTACTCATCATGCACAGCCACACATACCTCCAAATCCTCAAATTCCAGATTAGTTCACCACCCTGCTCAGAGCTGAACCATAATCAAATTCAACTGCCACTGGAATGTCAGTTTGGCTCTTGACAAACAGAGTCATGTACAAAAGCTTAAACCAAGGGGATGCTAAAGCAGTATTAGAAAATTTAGGATCTGACATATGGGTAACCTGAGATAAAACCTGATCATCATGCCTCCAGGACAGAAGAAAGGGTGACCACATCAGCTGGCAGACCTTCCCACTGTCATGGATAGATTTACTTCCATAGACACTTTCCTTCAATACTTAGCAAGCAATTTCCCAGAACAACGGGCTCAAGGAAGCTTCCCGTCTGGAAAGAAACCTCTCAATGTCCATTAGTCTTGGATAAGTTTGTGTATTAGAAAAAAACTAATACCCAAATTCACTGCACAATCACTGCTAGACATTGTCCATCAAAGTTTCAGATCTTCTGAGACATGAGACTTTCTTAAAACGTGGAGAAAATCCCAGCAGATTTGAGGCCACCTATCTGTTCTCCTACTTTCCCAACTACTACACCATTACAGACAATTCGTTCTATCAGTTAAGCCAATAAAAGGAAGTACAAATACCTGATCGAGCAATGCCACTGTCCCTGTCTTCATTTTGTCCTCTGCTTGGCATGTCAACTGGCGTGCTGTGTGCTAAAAGGCAGAAGGAAACCATATTACCGGGCTCTTAAAAGATAATAAAGTTTTAAAAACACCTGTAGTACCTTTTACATTTCAAAGTAGGCTAACCAAAAAAAAAAAAAAAACGAACTCATGGCCATTGAGTCGATTCCAACTCATAATGACCCTATAGGACAGAGTAGAACTGCCACATAGGGTTTCCAAGCTGTAATCTTTGCAGTCTGCCACATCTCTCTCCCATGGTGTTGCTGGTGGGTTCAAACCACCGACCTTTCAGTTAGCAGCCAAGTGCTTTAACCACTGCGCTACCAGGGCTCCTTCAAATTTGGCAACAGCTTATAATTGGTACAAGTTTATATAGCAATTAACTAGAAAGCAAAATTAAATACATAAAAAGGTGATAAGAGCAAGAAGAAAACACAGAACCAAATAACCACCTGTCCTTAGCTTTCTATTGCAGCATACAAACCGTTATGAGTGATGTTCACAAGCTCTAAAAAACTGAACAACAAACTATTCATGCAGTTGATAGAATGCCCGAATATCTTCAGGCAGATATATTTAGCCAGTTTTCTCATTATTAGTAGTACTTCAATAGCACTGCATTTTCAAAACGCTTTATAAGCAGTTTCAGTAGTAACTACAGGCAACTTAGGGAAAAGAAATACTTGAAAACCATTTCATAAATTTAAAAAATGTTTCTCTGTTTATAACCCACTCTCTTGGCAGATAGAAAACACTTATATTCATTTTCAAATATTTCTTCCTCCACTTCTTTGCTGCACACACCCATACACAGTATTACTTAGCAAAACTCATGTACTGGCGTGACTTTCAGAAAACACCCTGAAGCACTGCAGACTTCTAAGGGTGCTTCAGATTGATCTGAACTGTATATTACTGGGCTTGAGGGTGGATGAGAGGTTTCTGTTGTAAGTTTTACAATGTACAAGAAACCCAGGGCCCTACCTGGCTATTACACTTGCCAACTATCTTAAAGCATGCTTGTTTTCACAATTTTCAAACACATAAACATGTGATCCTCACTCTAAGTAGGTAGGAGGGTGTTAGTTTCATTAGGGTGTCAGTTAACTATGGTGGTTGGCCGATTTCAGACTACAAAAAAGGACAGAGTGAAGGACACCATTTGGCATAAGAGTAACCATTTACATGTTAGTGATACAAATTCCCCACACTTGTTAATCATGCCAAGACTACTACAGACATTTCAACAGCCACAGCTAGCAAGGCCAGTTAAGTCTCAGAATTTACCTACCCAGAGACAGCTGGGTGATTATACCTGCAAAGAACCGAGAAGCTGCATTGAAGCTACTTAAATGCTAGAGAAAGAAAGGAGGGAGAGAAACACAGAAGTCTTCCATGCTCATGTTAGAGTGACTTCTGAAGAAACTCTGTGCAGGTCAGGATGCAGGTGAAGAAAAGGATAAAAGACACCACGGGAAAAGGAAACAGCTCCGAGCAGCAGGAGAGACCCAGGAAAATCAGAAAACATAATCCTTTTAGAAACACTAAGGGCTTATTTCAGATCAAAATCAGCTTATGCTGGGTATTAGCAAAGGCATTTACGATGGAGGTTCATTGCTGGAATTTTTAAGACACCATGAAGGGGGCTGCATTTGAAACTAATAACTTATCAAATGAGCTCCTTGGATTTCTAGAGAGGCATCAAATAGGATTTTTTTTTCCTAAGGACCTGCACAGGATTTATCAGTAAGTGTGCGGGTCACACCGTCCTCGGCATTCCACACAAACCTGCAAAGAAAGAAGCACTCCGGGTGAGCCGGAGAGGTCCTCCTTCAGCCAGCCCCTGCAGCAGTTTGCCGCTGCATGCCTGCAACAGACCTAGACGCAGAAACACACACAAGAGGGCAAACGGAATACACACAAAAAATAAACACAGATTAAAGATAATGCAAAACAAAACAACACAACAAACTCAAATAAAGCAAAACGCACATCCAGAAAGAAAAGATCCGTTGGTGTGTCTGATTTTACCTAGGTTACTTCCAGTACGACAAGGACCCAAGCTATTCTGGTTTGTGTTCAGTTTTCCCAAATTAGGATCTTGGTTGATGTATTCAAAGCTGTCTTGCAAGCTAAGGCCAGAGAAGGGGAGGAAGGGAGAAAGAAGAGAAGAATGTCAAGAGACAAATAGTATTTGTCAAATAGACAAAAAGGTATTTTTTCATAGACTTTCAAACACAGACAACAACTGATCAAGTAACTCAAGTTTTTTCTTTATAAGCAAAATCTCACATCTACCAAAGGAAATTAAACTGGTTAACTTTAGGGGAATTTCTTAGAGGAAAATAAAACTTTATTGGAGGTAGTCCAACCTATAAAACCAAACAACTGTATTTCTAACAATTTCATGTCATATAATGGAACATCAAACTCTAAGCTTTGGTCCTGTGATTGCCACGAAGCACGCTGCGATTCATTCTGAGCATACATCAGCAACTCAGCAACTTTTATTTTAGGGGGAATAGATAAACTAGGATTCTTATAAGAGTTTGACTTCACAACTTTGAAAAAGTTAGACTGTACTCATCAAAACAAAGGTGAGGGTATGTAGATTTTTAAAAAATTATTTGTTGTGCTTTAAGTGAAAGTCTACAAATGAAGTCAGTCTCTCATACAAAAACTTATACACCCCTTGCTATGTACTCCTAGCTGCCCTCCTCCTAATGAGACAGCACACTCCTCCTCTCCACCCTGTGTTCCCCGTGTCCATTCAACCAGCTCCTCTCTCTCTCTGCCTTCTCATCTCTTCTCCAGACAGGAGCTGCCCACATAGTCTCATGTGTCTACTTCAGCCAAGAAGCTCGCTCCTCACCAGTATCATTGTCTATCTTACAGACCAGTCCAATCCCTGTCTGAAGAGTTGGTTTTGGGAATGGTTTTAATCTTGGGCTCACAAAGGGTCTGGGAACCATGACCCCCTGGGTCCCTCTAGTCTCAGTCAGACCATTAAGTCTGTTCTTTTTACGAGAATTTGAGATCTGCATCCCACTATTTTCCTGCTCCATCCAGCATTCTCTGTTGTGTTCCCTCTCAGGGCAGTGACTGGTGGTAGCCGGGCACCATCTAGTTCTTCCAGTCTCAGGCTGATGTAGTCTCTGGTTTATGTGGCCCTTTCTGTCTCTTTGGTTCATCTTTACTATATGCCTTTGATGTTCTTCATTCTCCTTTGCTCCAGGTGGGTTGAGACCAATTGATAGATCTTAGATAGCCGCTTGCTAGCACTGAAGACCCTAGACGCCTCTCACCAAAGTGGGATGCAGAATGTTTTAATACATTTTGTTACGCCAGTTGAACTAGATGTCCCCTGAAACCATGGTCCCCAAACAAGAGTAGCAGATTTCAACAATTTATTTTATTTATTAACAAGAAAAATATCAAGACTCCAAAGATAATATAGCATAATGAGGCCAAAACAATTTTTGGTTAAATCTGAGCTCAGTATTTTATTATAGAGGGTTGTCATAAATGTTCAGGTCTTCTCAAAGGCCTGAAAGGGAATATATCGTAAGAAATAAACATCAGTTCCCATATTGGCTTAAGTCATGACGGGCCAATACTAAATGTTCAAATAAGGAAATTCACTACTTTGTTGTAAGAGTAAGCAAAGACTTCCTCCAAACCAAAAATCAAGCCTGTTGTTATAGAGTTATTCCTGACCCATAGTGACCCTAGAGCACAGAGTAGAACTGCCTCACAGGGTTTCCAAGGAGCGCCTGGTGGATTCAAACTGCTGGCCTTTTGGTTAGAAGCCGTGGCTCTTAACCACTAGGGCACAAGGGTTTCCAAAGACTTACTCAGTGGTGCCCAAATCTACAGGGGATATATTTTTAATTTCCCAAGGTTATTGAAAAAAAAAAATAGCAAATAGATTCCATTTGTCTCCTAAGCATGTCCCTTAATTTATAACAAGCCTTTCTTTCAAAGGTATCAAAACGTAACAAATATTTTGTCTAATCAAAAAAGAAGCACCTGGAAGTTCAAAATATACGGACATATGTGCCAGAATGTAAGAGTCTCAATTAGTTATTTCAGGACCCTTAGTCTGCATGTTGCTGTTGTTGTTAAGTGCCATCGAGTCGGTTCCAACTCATAGAGACCCTATGCATAACAGAACAAAACACTGCCTGGTCCTAAACCAGTTGTTATGCTTCAGCTCATTGTTGCAGCCACTGTGTCAATCCACCTCATTGAGGGTCTTCCTCTTTTTCGCTGACCCTGTACTCTGCCAAGCATGATGTCCTTCTCCAGAGACTGATCCCTCCTGACAACATGCCCAAAGTACATAAGACGCAGTCTCACCATCCTTGCTTCTGAGGAGCATTTTGGTTGTACTTCTAAGACAGATTTGTTCATTCTTTTGGCAGTCCATGGTATATTCCATATTCTTCACCAACACCACAATTCAAAGGCGTCAATTCTTCTTCGGTCTTCCTTTCACATGCGTATGATGCGACTGAAAATACCATGGCTTGGGTCAGGCGCACCTTAGTCTTCAAGGTGGCATCTTTGCTCTTCAACACTTTGAAGAGGTCCTTTGCAGCAGATTTACCCAACGCAATGCATCTTTTGATTTCTTGACTGCTGCTTCCATGGCTGTTGATTGTGGATCCAAGTAAAATGAAATCCTTGACAACTTCAAACTTTTCTCCGTTTATCATGATGTTGCTCACTGGTCCAGTTGTGAGGATTTTTGTTTTCTTCATGTTGAGGTGCAATCCATACTGAAGGCTGTGGTCTTTGATCTTCACTAGTAAGTGCTTCAAGTCCTCTTCACTTTCAGCAAACAAGGTTGTGTCATCTGCATAACCCAGGTTGTTAAGGAGTCTTCCTCCAATCCTGATGCCCTGTTCTTCTTCATATAGTCCAGCTTCTTGTATTATCTGTTCAGCTTACAGATTAAATAGGTATGGTGAAAGAATACAACCCTGACACACACCTTTCCTGACTTTAAACCAACCGGTATCCCCTTGTTCTGTCTGAACAACCACCTCTTGATCTGTGTAAAGGTTCCTCATGAACACAATGAAGTGTTCTGGAATTCCCATTCTTCGCAATGTTATCCATAGTTTGTTATGACCCACACAGTCGAATGCCTTTGCATAGTCAATAAAACACAGGTAAACATCCTTCTAGTATTCTCTGCTTTCAGCCAGGATCCACCTGACATCCGCAATGATATCCCTGGTTCCACGTCCTCTTCTGAAACCGACCTGAATTTCTGGCAGTTCCCTGTCGATATACTGCTGCAGCCGTTTTTGAATGATCTTCAGCAAAATTTTGCTTGTGTGTGATATTGATGATATTGTTCTATACTTTCCACTTCGGTTGGATCACCTGTCTTGGGAATAGGCATAAATATGGATCTCTCCCAGTCAGTTGGCCAGGAAGCTGTCTTCCGTATTTCTTGGCATAGACAAGTAAGCACCTCCAGCGCTGCATCTGTTTGTTCAAATATCTCAATTGATATTCCATCAATTCCTGGAGCCTTGTTTTTCACCAATGCCTTCAGGGCAGCTTGGACTCCTTCCTTCAGTACCATCGGTTCCTGCTCATATGCCACCTCTTGAAATGGTTGAACATCGGCTAATTCTTTTTGGTATAATGACTCTGTGTATTCTGTGCATCTTCTTTTGATGCTTCCTGCATCATTTAATATTTTCCCCGTAGAATCCTTCACCATTGCAACTCGAGGCTCGAATTTTTTCTTCAGTTCTTTCAGCTTGAGAAATGCCGAGCGTGTTCTTCCCTTTTGGTTTTCCATCTTCAGCTCTTTGCACATGTCATTATAATACGTTACTTTGTCTTCTCAAGATGCCCTTTGAAATCTTCTGTTCAGTTCTTTTACTTCATCAATTCTTCCTTTTGCTTTAGCTGCTCGATGCTTGAGAGCAAGTTTCTGAGTCTCCTCTGACATCCACCTTGGTCTCTTCTTTCTTTCCTGTCTTTTCAGTGACCTCTTGCCTTCTTCATGGATGATGTCCTCAATGTCATTCCACAACTCGTCTGGTATAGTCGCTACTGTTCAATTTGTCAATCTATTGTTCAGATGGTCTCTAAATTCAGGTGGGATGTACTCAAGGTCACATTTTGGCTCTCGTGGACTTGCTCTGATTTTCTTCAGTTTCAGCTTGAACTTGCATATGAGCAATTGATGGTCTGTTCCACAGTCGGCCCCTGGCCTTGTTCTGACTAATGATATTGAGCTTTTCCATTGTCTCTTTCCACAGATGAGTCAATTTGACTTGTGTGTGTTCCATCTGGCGAGGTCCATGTGTATAGGTGCCGTTTAGGTTGGCGAAAGAAAGTATTTGCAATGAAGAAGTCATCGGTCTTGTAAAACACTATCATTCGATCTCCGGCATCGTTTCTATCACCAAGGCCATATTTTCCAACTACACATCCTTCTTCTTTGTTTCCAACTTCCGCATTCCAATCACCAGTAATTATCAATGCAGCTTGACTGCATGTTCGATCAATTTCAGACTGCAGCAGCTGATAAAAATCTTCTGTTTATTCATCTTTGGCCCTAGTGGTTGGTGCATAAATTTGAATAATATTCATCTTAACTGGTCTTCCTTGTAGGCATATGGATATTATCCTATCACTGACAGCGTTGTACTTCAGGATAGATCTTGAAACATTCTTTTTGACGATGACTGCAACACCATTCCTCTTCAAATTGTTATTCCCAGCATAGTAGGCTATATGATTATCCAATTCAAAACGGCCAATACCCGTCCATTTCAGCTCACTAATGCCTAGGATATCAATGTTTATGTGTTTCATTCCATTTTTGATGATTTCCAATTTTCCTAGATTCATACTTCATACATTCTAGGTTCTGATTATTAATGGATGTTTGCAGCTGTTTCTTCTCATTTTGAGTCACGCCACATCAGCAAATGAAGGTCCCAAAAGCTTTACTCCATCCACGTCATTAAGATCGATACTACTTTTAGGAGGCAGATCTTCCCCAGTCTTCTTTTGAGTGCCTCCCAACCTGGGGGGCTCATCTTCCAGCACTATATCAGACAATGTTCCGTTGCTATTCATAAGGTTTTCACTGGCTAATGCTTTTCAGAAGTAGGCTGCTGGCGCCTTCTTCCTAGTCTGTCTTAGTCTGGAAGCTCAGCTGAAATCTGTCCTCCATGGGTGACACTGCTGGTATCTGAATACCGGTGGCATAGCTTCCAGCATCACAGCAACACGCAAGCCCCCACAGTACAACAAACTGACAGACACGTGGGGGTTAGTCTACATAGGTATATAAAATCAAAGCGTTGCATGACCCAAGTACCAATCACTCGCAATGGCCACCCTGATGGCTCAGCAAGGATGGCAAGCAGTCAGCCCATACTGCCAGGTGGTTCCTATCCCCCTGAAAAAGCTTACTGTGTACTTGATTCCTTCTTAAACAAGTAAGTAAATAAATGAATAAATGCTAGATGGATTAATTAAAAATAAAAAAGGTAAAGCAGCCCCACCACTTCTCCTTTAGTTTTCATTTTCCAGGGAAGGAAAACTTGGTGACCAGTGGTGGGAACATAGTAGGTAACAGATGGAGACACAAAATGTAGATAATAAAAGACAAACAGTCATTTATCTTTAAAGTCACCTGGTAAAGTCAAAGGCCTTTTTATACTCACTTACAGGACAGTGGAAATCCTGGTGGCGTAGTGGTTAAGTGCCTCAGCTGCTAACCGAAGGGTCGGCAGTCTGAATCCACCAGGGGCTCCTTGGAAACTCTATGGCACAGTTCTACTCTGTCCTATAGGGTCGCTATGAGTTGGAATCGACACGACAGCCCTGGGTTTGGTTTGGCTTGGTTTTATGGGACAAGGAAAGGAGGCTTGGTGGTGGGATGGTTAAGTGCTCAGCTGCTAACCAAAACGTTTGTGGTTTAAACCCACCAGGGCCTCCATGAGAGAAAAGGCCCAGCAATTTGCTCCCATAAAGACTACAGCCTAGGAAACCCTATGAGGCAGTTCCACCCTGTCCTTTTGGGCTGCTATGAGTCAGAATTGATTCAACAGCACACAGTAACAATACAAGTCAATGGAATCCCTGGGTGGCACAAATGATTAACTCACTAGGCTGCTAACCAAAATGCTGGAGGTTCAAGTCTACCTACAGATGCCTCAGAAGAAAGGCCTGGCAATCTACCTTCAAAAAATCAGCCAATGGAAACCCTATGGAGAACAGTTCTACGCTGACACACAGGGTCATCATGAACTGACTTCACAGCAACTGGCTACAGAACCACCACCACTTTTAAAACTCCTCTGTTAATGTGGATGCATCCTGCTTCTCATTTCTAAAAGCGTCGTGGCCCTCAAAGAATTACTCTGTCCAGCAACAGTCACTTAAAAAAATGGGGGAGAGGGTAGGCAAATTCCCACACTTACTTATTTGTACTCCCACAGAAGCTGCCCATTCTCGCAGAGAAGACTTTACTAATCATCAGTTGTGGAGGGGAGCTGGAAAAAAAGAGAATGCAATTTTTTAATGAAGGGGTCAATATCACCACTCACTTCTCAGAATTCATAGACAAAGAAGCCCAAGCTTACCGTATATAGTGTATCTTTAAGGTGGGGCCTTTATAGCTCATGGCTACTGAGCCAAACATCATCTCTCCCAGCATGTTGACATCAGAAGCCGGCCTCATGTACTACCACACAAAAGAAAGAGACCAAAAGTCAATGTCAGCACATGGCACACCTGCGTACAATGCAAGACAACATAATGTTTATCAATCTTTTGATCTCTTTAGTTTAGTGGGCGATCACAACCATTTTTCAAAGCAGCTGCTGATCATGTTACCGTCTCAAGCTATAATGGTAACTGTCTATTTCCCCCCAAATATCACTAATGTTGATGATTTCTTCCTTATACACAGTATCTTCACACAGGGTCTAAACGCTTTATTGGAGTTCATTCTTAACATTTTCAGGAGAGACAAAGATTATAACTATCCCCACTTATGAACTCTAAATAGAAGGATTAAAATAGGAAATAAATGGGGTAATGACTCCTCTTGGTAGTGAGAACACATCCCAAAAGGAAGATTTAAAAAAAAAAAACCAAACCCATTGCCATGAAGTCAATTCTGAATCATAGTGGCCCTATAAGACAGAGCAGAAGTGCCCCATAGGGTTTCCAAGGAGCACTGGTGGATTCAAACTGCCAAACTTTTTGGTTAGCAGCTGTTCAGTATTATTCAACTTTATAATTACCAGTGCTCATCAAAAATGCTGATTGGTGCAGGCATGGTTTCGTGAAGGTCCAAAAGATGACAGATGACCTGATGCCTCCAGTTTTACAAAAAAAAATTTTTTTAAATATTTGACCCGTCTAGCTTCTGATGGGAGAGCCCTGGTGACAAGCGCTTGGCTGCTAACCAAAAGGTCGGCAGTTTGGATCCACCAGCCACTCCATGGGCAACAGATGTGGCAATCTGCTTCCACAAAGATTACAGCCTTGAAATCCTGTCCTATAGGGTCGCTGTGAGTTGGAACTGACTCGACGGCAATGGGTAAACGGGCAGCTTCTGACAGTCTTTCTCATCCTCTGTCACCCAAGATGGGGATGTGCTGCCTCTACTTTCTCCCCTCCCATTTTCCGGATCACCAACTGTGATCCTACTTCACCTCTAATGATCCGTTTACTCAAAGGATTCTAGTCATGGCCTCCAACTACCTGCCAAAGCCAACGGACAATGTCCAGTTTGTGCCCTGAACTGCTCTCACTATATCTGATACTGTTAATCACTCTCCTTTCCCAGATCACCCTCTGAATGGGAGCCGTTCCTTTTAGAGGGCACACCTACTCAATGTTTGCATTTTCAACCATTCCTATGGTTTTTGGTTATTATTTACACAGGCATGCCCTCCCCTCCACCCCCGTATCTTGGTGCTCTAGAATCCTACACCCAAACACATTCATTAATATATCAAATACTGCTGAGCATTTATGCCAAGTGGCGGTGACACGCTGGGGAGCAGGATCAATATAAATGTCATCCAAACAAGTATGTTACAGACAACCCAACGCAATGTGAGCAAAACAAAACTATTATCTCTCTGCACACACTCCACCTCCAGTGTGCTTGGAGGACAATATCACCCACCCAAGGAGAATTATGGGGATCATCCTCAACGTTTTCTTCTAAATCTTTTAATTTTTTTAACTTCAAATACACACACACATGCATATACACACACAAGTACACACCCCCACTGACACGCATATACACACCACACCCACTTATACCTATTTGCAAAGGTGGAAAAAGAAAGACAAATTTATCAGCTTAGGTCAGCTGGGCTCCTCTTTTTGTTTTGTTACAACTCACACCCACTTCTTCCCACTACATGTAGCCAGAAAACAACTGGCTTCATGTTCTTTATTAATAACTCCCACCCAACCATCATTTTATAATCTGTTTTTTCTTAGAGTACAAGGTCCACATCCAACTGTGGTTCTCAACCAGCTGAAAATTTCACCCTGTACTTTTTAAACTGCAAACTGCTGTAAGACCCAGGAGTGCCGTGAAATGAGAGCAAATGCATGGCATGAATCCTGGCCCTGAAATTAACAAACTTCTGTAGACCTGTGGCTGCTGGCAATTTCCATGGCTTTGCTTTTCCAGCAACATAGTAGATAAAATCACAGAGTTTTTTTTTTAAAAAAAAAAAGAAAGGTTGATATATCCTTCCTCAAGCAATACCCTTCTGCTATTCAATATTTATGAAACTTCTCCTTTCTTCTATTCAGTCAGCCAATATTGCTCAATAATTCTAAACTCCTATCCTCTACTGCCTGTTAAGGATTGATCTGTGTCCCCCCAAAAATATCTGTTGTAAACGGTAACCTCTATGCCTGTGGTTAAGATCCCATTTGGGAATGGGCCACCTTTGTTATGTTAATTAGACAGAGTTAGTATTGGGTGTGCTTTGAGTCAATCTCTTTAGACACATACAAGAGATTAAACAAGCAGAGAGTGAGCAGAGGTGGGGTAAGACAGATGCCAAGACACACGGAGATCTCCAAGGAACCAGGAAGCAGAAGCTGAACAGACAAGGACCTTCATCCAGAGCTGAGAGAGAGAAAAAATGTTCCCCTAGAGCGAGCACCTGAACTTGGACTTCCAGCCTCCTAAAATGTGAGAAAATAGATTCCTGTTTGTTAAAGCTACCCACCTATGGTATTCCTGTTAGAGCAGCACCAGATAACTAAGGAAGGATTTGGTACCAGAAGATAACTAAAATGTAGAAGCACTTTGGGAATTGGGTAACGGGTAGAGGCTGGAAGAACATAAAAGTTTTAAAGTGCCTAATACTAAAAGCCTACATTGCCTTGAAGAGACTGTTGGTAGAATTATAGATGTCAAAGGCAATGCTGGTGAGAGCTCAGAAGGGAGTGAGGAGAGCTACAAAGTCTCTATTATCTTAGAGGATACATATAGTGCCAGCAACAGAACACTGCTAGAAATGTGGACATTAAAGGTACTTCTGGTCAGGTTTCAGAGGAGATGATGAACATGGGATTGGACAATGGAGGAAGGGCAATGCTTTTTATGCAGCAGCAAAGAACTTGTCTGAATTATGTTCAAATGTTTAGGAGAAGGTAGAACTTGTAAGTGATGAGATTTCTAAGCAAGATCTTAAAGGGGCTATGTGGTTTCTCCTTGCTGCTTTTAGTTAAATGTGAGACAAATGGGATGGACTTAAAAATGAACTATGTAAAATGAAAGCAGAAATTAAAGATTTGGAAAATTCTATTGTACAAGCTAAGGACAGGTGTCCTAGAATGTTCACCAAGGATGTGGCTACACAATTTTTTGTTAAAGAGATTAAGCCTGTGACCAATGATTCAAACCAACTACCACAACAGAAAACTCAGCAGCTTAGACTGAAGGGGACAGAGGAAGAACGAAAACAAAGGCTGCTGTCTGCCTCCTGGAATTCTACAGACAAGAAACAAGCCAAATGAGCTACTTCTGTTGTCCTCCAGGAAAAGAAAGCACCATCCCTGGAGCAGCTCGGAGATCAGCAGAACTGTTGGAGGGAACACAGGAGGAAGCAGGGCCTTCTCAGTTTCAAAGGGTGGGGCCGCCGTCTGCTGGATCTCAAAGGGTGGGGCCACAGCCTCCTAGGTTTCAAAAAGGCAGATCTTTACCAACTCAGTTCTGGACTGTGGGGCTGCTGTTCAGGTAATTCAGGGAAATGGGGCTGCTCCCCACAAAGCCGAGGGGGCAGGGCTGTAACGCTCAAGAGGCAAAAGAATGGGGGCCTGCCGGGGCCGAGTGGGTGGGGTCAGGTAAAACCAAAAGAATGGGGCCACCTAAAGCTGAGGAAGCAGAATTGCCATCCTAGATGGCCTGGAACATGAAACTGAAGCCCAGGGCTGAGGAGCCTCTACCCAGGATCCAGAGAGCATGGCCAACACCCAGAGCCTGGAGGGCAGGGCTACTGCTCTAATGGTCTCAAAGAACAGAAGATTATTTTCAAGCCTGGAGAGCTAATGTAAATTGTTCTGCAGGGCTTTGGACTTGCTTTGTGCCCGTTATCCCTTCTTTCCCTCCAATTTCTCCCATCTGTAATGGAAATGTCTACCTTGAACCGGTTTAATCATTGTACTTTGGAAACAGATAACCTGTAGTCTAGATTTTACAGGTTCACAGGTGAAGAGGAATTTTGCCCCAGAACAGAATATGCCTAAAGTTTCACCCATACTTGATTTAGATAATTCAGAAGATTTGGGACTTGGAGCTGACTTTGGGGATGATATGATGGGGTAAATGTGTTTTGCATGTGGTGAGGACATAAATTTTGGGGAGCCAAAGAGTGGAATGTTGTGGATTGAATTATGTCCCCCCCAAAATATATGTTATAAATCCTAGGCTCGATGCCTGTGGTTATAATCTCACTTGGGAACAGGTTGTCTTTGTTATGTTAATTAGACAGGATTACTGTACGCTGTGTCTTGAGTCAGTATCTTTTGAGATATAAAAGAGATTAACAAGCAAGGGAGTGAGCAGAGACGGGCTAAGACAGATACGAAGACACGCAGAGATCTCCAAGGAACCAGGAAGCAGAAGCTGAAGAGTCATAGCCCTTCAACCAGAGCCAACAAAGACAGAAAGCATTCCCCTAGAGCCAGCATCCTGAATTTGGACTTTCAGCCTCCTAAACTGTGAGAAAATAAATTTCTGTTTGTTAAAGCTTCGAGTTGCAATTTTGAAGGATTCTATGGGCAAAAGAGTGAATGACACAGGAAGCAACAAAATAGGATGAAAGGAATACAGAGTCACTGTACCAAAAGAATTAGTCAACATTCAACCATTTCAAAAGGTAGCATATGTTCAAGAACCAATGGTACTGAAGGAAGAAGTCCAAGCTGCACCAAAGCTATTGGTGAAAAACAAGGCTCCAGAAACTGACAGAATACCAAATGAGATGTTTCAACAAACAGATATAGCACTGGAGGCGCTCACTTGTCTACGCCAAGAAATTTGGAAGACAGCTACCTGGCTAACTGACTGGAAGAGATCCATATTTGTGCACATTCCAAATAAAGGTCATCCACCAGAATGCAGAAATTATTGAACAATAACATTAATGTCACAAGCAAGTAAAATTTTGCTGAAGATAACACAAAAATGGCTATAGCAATACATCAATAGGGAACTGCCAGAAATTCAAGCTGGATTCAGAAGAGGATGTAGAATGAGGATTATCATTGCTGATGTCAGATAGATCTTGGCTGAAAGCAGAGAATGCCAGAAAGATGTTTACCTGTGTTTTATTAACTATGGTAAGACATTTAACTGTATGGATCATAAAAAATTATGGATAACATTGTGAAGAACAGGAATTCCAGAACACATAATTGTGCTCATGCAGAACCTGTAGGCAGTGGCAGACCAAGGGGCAGTCATTCAAACAGAATAAGGAGATATTGTGTGTGCCTCAGGGTCGTATGCCTTCACCATACTTATTCAACCTGTACGGTGAACAAGTAATCTGAGAAGCTGGACTATATGAAGAAGAACTCGGCATCAGGATTGGAGAAAGTCTCATTAACAACCTGCATTATGCAGATAACACCACCTTGCCTGCTGAAAGCAAAGAGGACTTTGAAGCACTTACTGATGAAGATCAAAGACTACAGCCTGCAATATGGATTATACCTCAACATAAAGAAAACAAAAATTCTCACAACTGGACCAATAAGCAACATCATGATAAATGGAGAAAAGACTGACGTTGTCAAGGACTTCATTTTATCTGGATCTACCATCAATGACCAAGGAAGCAGCAGTCGAGAATCAAATGATGCATTGCACTGGGCAAATCTGCTGCGAAAGACCTCGTTAAAGTGTTAAAAAGCAAAGATGTCACTTTGAGGACTAAGGTGTGTCTGACTCAAGCCACGGTATTTTCAACGGCCTCATATATTCATACAAAAGCTGGACAATGAATAAAGAAGGCCAAAGAACAATTGATGCTTTCGAATTATGGTTTTGGTGAAGATTATTGAATACACCATGGACTGCCGGAAGAATGAACAAGTCTGTCTTAGAAGAAGTACAACCAGAGTGCTTCTTGGAAGCGAAGATGATGAGGCTTTGTCTCACGTACTCTGGACATTTTATCAAGCGGGACTAGTCCCCGGAGAAGGACATCATGCTTGGTAAGGCAGGGGGTCAGCAAAGAAGAGGAAGACCCTCGACAAGATGGATTGACACAACAGCTGCAACAACGGGCTCAGACACAGCGATGACTGTGAGAATGGTGCAGGAACTGCCAGCGTTTCGGGTCTGTTGTACACAGGGTCTCTATGAGTCAGAACCAACTCGATGGCACCTAACAATAACAACAACAAAGCCACCCACTTGTGGTATTTGTTATAGCTGCACTAAATAACTAAGACACACAGACACACAGACAGACACACACACACAGAGCATAAAAAAGTCACCAGCCCTCTAGCCTTCATACTCAAGACAGGTCTCACCATTTCTTTCTTCTTCTACGAAGTTTTCTTCCTTCTAGTACCAATTCTATATTCTTAGGATGCCTACATGCAGCCCCAGAATCCTTAGAAATTCTAAAACAAAACTGGAAAATACTTATTTTTCTGGCTTTGACAACCAAGGCAACAAAACAACACAATTTACTTCTTCGCAATAACTTGTCTCATGTGGCAAGTATTATGCTGTATCACCTCTGCCTGATTACCATTTTTAATGAGGGAAAAAAGCCAAAATGTAAAAACAGCATTGTCCTGAAACACTGAAGAGTATACTCTACGAACACTTATTCTCATATTCCTGGAGTGGAACCTGAAGAAGGGGTGGTTTTACCTGGTACTTTGGGAGCTGCTCCTTGGCATGCTGTAAAGATCCCCCAGAAGAACCATGGGAAGACAGACTGCTGCTGCTGCTGCTGACGCTGCTGTTCATACTGCCACTTCCGTGACAGCACTTGGCTGACATTTTAAGAGGGTCATCCTCCGTGTTCTGTGTAAAGGGAGACAGGCATGCTAAGGCACATGAAGTATACGAGCATCATCAACACGCTCTTCACCAGGAATTCCTTTTTTAAAGGAGTTGTGTCCAACTCCATTCAATAACCAGAAGTTCTTCCTGCCTTTCTAATGATGGCAGGAACAAGGTTACTGAGAGTACTGGGGTCAGTGGGAGTGATGCCAAAGAAGGATGCTAGATGAAAGTGGTGCTTATGTATTACGATGTTATGTTCCTTAAATAATGCAACTATTACTTACATTTCAATTCATAATTTAAAAGGCATCCAGAAATCTAATCTCTATTACATGACTTTTCAGTCAAATCTGTGAAACTGATGAAGAGAAAGACAACATTTCAATTTTTAACAAGCAAGCTGAACTAAGAAAGCAAAACTATTACACAATTTGGAGAGACTGGGCTTGTGCTTTGAATGACACACTCCTCTAGTACTCCTTCAGAGGGACAGTAAAAAAAAGTCAGGAGGTCAAGCTTGTGAAGAATGAAGCAGCCAAAACCCTGAAATGGGAGCTACTGTGAACCACACAGCAAGTGATGGAAATCAGTCAGATCAGGGGTAACAGAGAGAGGACTGTCTACTACAGTCCCTAAACAGGGTTCATTGTTAATTTTTATGACAGTGTCATAAAGGTGCAAAGACATGCCTGTATTAAGTCCCACGTCTCCTTCACAAGGTATACACCACCCCCACAAAAGCACCCTGTACCCTCTGAGTTACATCATTTTTATGCTGAGTCTTACTTGCTTTTCTTTTGTGCAGCTCTTGCTGGGAGAAACATGAATGCAGCTGAAGCTTATCTAATCTCCAGTGTGACAGTCACACTGGTGGTCTAATGCAAATGCTTGCAGTCATGTGCTTGATACAAACTCATGACACTGTGTGTACCAGGGGAGGGAGATGAAAACGGGAAAAGAACGTACAGAAAACTCAAAATAGATGTGCTGGTTCACAGCAGTCACTCTAGCAAAGATGGCATTCAAAATCACGCTTGGTTATTCCTGAGCACCCAGCCCTCCCTCAATACCCTCTTCAGAGTTAGCCTTACTTAATAGCGCTGGGTACTGGGTGAACAGCACTTGGAAACCCTGGTGGCGTAGTGATTAAGAGCTACGGCTGCTAACCAAAAGGTGTGCAGTACGAATTCACCAGGTGCTCCTTGGAAACCCCGTGGGGTAGCTGCACTCTGTCCTATAGGGTCGCTATGAGTCGGAATTGACTTGATGGCAACCGGTTAATAGCACTTAAAGGAGCCCTGGTGACACAGTAGGTAAGTGCTCAGCTGCTAACTGAAAGGCTGGCAGTGAGAACCCACCAGCCACTCCACAAAAAGATGTGGCAGTATGTTTCACAAAGATTGTTGTCGTTGTTAGATGCTGTCGGTTTGGCTCTGGCTCACAGCGATGCTATGTACAACAGAACGAAACACTACCCAGTTCTCTGCCATCCTCACAATTGATGCTATCATTGAGCCCATTGTTGCAGCCACTTTCAATCCATCTCGCTGAGGGTCTTCCTCTTTTTCACTGACCCTCTACTTTACCAAGTGTGATGTCCTACTCCATGGACTGGTCCCTCCTGATAACATGTCCAAAATGTGAAACGAAGTCTTGCCAGCCTCGCTTCCAAGGAGCACTCTACCTGTACTTCCTCTAAGACAGAGTTGTTAATTCTTCTGGCAATTCATGGTATATTCAATTCTTCACCAACACCATGGGGCAGTTCTACTCTGTCCTATAGGGTTATTATGAGTCAGAACTGACCCAACGGCAATATGTTTGGCTTGATTTAATAGCACTTAGGCCATTAGGCATAGCCCCTCAGAGGCCCAAAGTGACTTACAGACTGCTAGACTTTGGAGAACAACCTACTGAAGTCTGTAACTGGAGGCAGCACCTGATACAGTGAATGCTGACTGGACATTTTGTGCAACCTTGGGCAAGTTACAACCTCCCTGAACACAAGTTGCCTTTCTGATTAAATGAGGCACTTCTAAACAAACCTATGCCCCAGACTCCAGTGTCACCACAGCTCTGTTATACTGAAGGCCCAGCTTCTTCTGAAAACCAGTAGGAATTGTTTCCCCTCCGCCTGTCCCCACTGCATTAAGAGCTCTAGTGACAGGGTGTGGGTGTTCAACTCAACCACTTGTACAGGACCTTCAGGGAAATGGGAGGTGGTGTGGGAAGTCAAGGGGAAACCAGCTCCTACCCACCAGACAGAGGGTCAAGTGCTGGGTCACCTAACTGTTTATACAAACCTACCATTAAAGCTTGCAGTGAATCACCTGAGAGATTTTGCCCCCCACCCCACCTTACCTAACAAGCCCAGCAACTACTGTAATCATTAGCTATGTGGCAGAATTCCACCTTAGGGCACTGTGGAATCCACCCAGCAAAACTGCCTTTAACCAAACACTTCCTTCCTGCAGAACTGATCCTCATCAATGGCAGGAAAAGAGCCCTGCAGCCCGATGAGGCAAAGACTGTGATAAAAACTGTTCATTAACTCAGCTACACAGTCCTACAAATGCCAGAATATGGTCAGTATAAAGCCAAAAAAACCAAACCAGTTGCCACTGAGTCAATTTCAATTCATGGCAACCTCCTGTGTTACACAGTGAAACTGCTCCATAGGTCATCAGACTTTTCTTCCATGGTGCCACTGGGTGAGTTAGAACCGTCAACCTTCAGGTTGGCAGCTGATTGCAAACCACTTTTGCCACCCAGGCAGACCTCGGTCAGTATAGTGGCAAGTTACTAAACACAAAAAGAAACAGTACAAATGAATTTATTTATTCGATTTGTAGACACCTGGATAAATATTGAAAGTTGCGTGAATTTGGTGACAATTTAGAATTGCCGTGGATTGGTGTCGGAGTCCCTGAGTGGTTACAGTTAATGCTCTCAGCTGCTAAACAAGAGGTTGGATGTTCCAGTCTACCTAGAGATGCCTTGGAAGAAAGGCCTGGCAATCTACTTCCAACAAATCAGCCACTGAAACCCCGTGGAGCACAGTTCTGCTCTGACAGGCATGCGGGCACCATCAGTCAGAACTGACTCAGCAGCAACTGCTTTACTGGATGGACTGGTGCCCAGAAGCCTTGGGAGGCCCAGACTCTGCTGCTCTCCTTGGCTCTGCAGGACCAAGAGCTAGTCCGTCCTCACTCTAGCTGTCTCCAGCCCCCAGTCCCAGGCCCACCTCCCAGGTCCTCCACAAAGAAGAAGACATGAGTAACAGCTTCCTTGGCCAGACAGGTTTGAGAAACACTCCCTTTTGGAACTGATAATGCATCTTACCATATTACAGCCCTATAGTACAAAAAGCTATGTAATTTTGTTTAAGCCAGTGCTACATAATATCTATTAACATCCACGAAAAACACTGGACAGAATAATGCATTACTTTCCCTTCAGGCTAACCCTTAAAGAATTTTGGGGTTCTCAGTTTTCCCATTACATGTCACACACTTGGCATCAAAATCCTATTGGATTCCGACTCACCAGCAAATTCACCTCTCGAAGTGTGTACAGTACACTGCCTAGCTCCTGCTATGGTTCCCTACTACCTGCTTTACCTCCGCTTATTAATGAGAACACAACAATGCCCATGGGGGCAGGAGCCTTTGCTTGTATTTTTTGTGAACCATTAATAACACTGTCAAGGACAGCCCAAAGAGAAGACTGAGAACTAATAAATGACTTATCAGAGAGATGGGAAAAGTACAAACAAAAAAGATGAAAGCAAATCGGCATTTCATACCTGGGCTGCCACCTCTTCAATCTTGTGAACAGCTTTAGAATCAAACAAGACTTGTCTGCCTCTCCTCTCACAGTCCTGGTAAACGATCAGGCGAATCTCGTTCAGGTCAAATTCTGAACACGACCAACTGTGGATTAAAAGGGAAAAAGAGGTTACGTCACCTGCAACGCTTGGGACGATCTCAAATGGATAAGCTTCTCGGCTGATGCACCCATGTGAACGTTGAAAGACCATAAGCGTGCAAAGAGGGTAATCCCCTCAGACCTGGGGCAGTTAGTGAGTCTGGGGCAGGAAGCCTTGCCTGTGGACTCCCGAGGGCCATAAAAATATTGTCAGTGTCCGTGACAAAGGTTTGGGAAGTCTGCTTTAAATAATAAATCTCTGAAAAGAAAGCTCTTCCTTTCAAAGCTAACTTGGACACAGAGGGCAGCCAGAAATCCCAAAGGCTGGCATAGAGGACAAACCTGGATGCCTGGGTTCTGAGGGCAGCACACCTGAGCTACAGGAGTGGTCAAGCTACTATGTCCTTGGGCAGGGACCATTTAAGGAGGTCAGTACAGCCTTCTCCCCTCCCCTCTCCCATCTACCCTAGCAGTGCTCAGGTCAAACTGAGAGGAAATACATGTCCTAAAACTTATTCCTTTTCCTCTATTATGGCTGCCTGATACAGAGGTTTTGAAAACCATGTGCATCACCGCATAGCATCTGAGTTGCTAACAATAACCATCAGCAATATAGGAAGCATGTCTGTTCCTAGGCGAAGCCAAAGCTATTGGGCTGAAGTTCCTCAGAAGAAAACATGGATGTGTTCTTGAGCAACAGATGGCATGGGAGTGAGGGGCTGAGGAAAGGGTCATCACAGAAACCGCACTGCTCTGGGCATATTCACTTATCCAACCTTAGTTCATTCAGCACACGCATCAGTGCCGACCACATTCCAGGCCCTGGGGCGGACGCTAGGCAGTCCTCAGTTAGCTCACCAGACAGACTTGGTCCCTGCTCTCATGAAATTCAGGGTCTAGTGGGGATCATTGGGCTAATAATTGAAGCAACTGAACAGTGGTGGTCGCAAAAAATATCATGGCAAGACTTTGGTTCACTTATTTTGGATATGGAATCAGGAAAGACCAATCACTAGAGAAGGACATCATGTTTGGTAGAGGGCCAACTTTACAGCAGTATAATTTACAAGCAAGTTGCTCAGTCCTTATCTTGGGGGTTTAACACTGATTCAAGTATCAGTTAAACTGAGGACAGCCTCTCTAGAAGAACTAAAATTTAGGAATGATCACGATACCTTTCTAAATATCTAATTTTATTTTTCAACTAAAAAAAGATAGGAATAAAAGGTAAGAAAAGGGAAAAGTACATATCAGATTACTCAATTACTTTACCCAAATGCCTTAAAAGCATTTTACAAAATACTAGGAAAACCCTATTCTTTCCATATGAATATATTTTGGTATAACATTTATAAATTTGACATTTACCACCACTAATATTTTTTTTAATATTAGTGGAGGAAATTACAGGTGAAAATTTGGTAAAGGAGAGAGAGGCAGGACAAAGGAGATTAAATGAGTGCTTCAGAATGAGACGGAAACCCTGGTGGTGTAGTGGTTAAGAGCTACGGCTGCTAATCAAAAGGTCGGCAGTTCGAATCTACCAGGTGCTCCTTGCAACCCCTATGGGGCAGTTCTACTCTGTCCTACAGGGTCGCTATGAGTCAGAATCGACTCAATGGCAATGGGTTTGGTTTGGGTTCAGAATGAGACAGGCCTGGGATCAACTCTGAGCTCTACCTCCCTGAGCAGGACTTACAGGGCCCATTGTGAAGACAGAAGGAGACAATCCATGGAGACTTCCCAGCACACAACCACAGGGCTCAAGTCACCAGTAATCGTACACCACATGCTTACTACCACAGGGAACCAGCAGTTACAGTAGAGCTTCTAGGAGCACCAACCACAGTTCCAGCACTTTACCGAGGGCAACTCTGTATGATTCGGATGAGAAGTAAGCCTCCGGCTTCTGCCTGAACATGCCAGGCCACCTCAGAGAAGCTTCTTTTAATAAATCACCTCATTTCTTTGCTTTCGTTGAAAGCAAGGAAAGAGCAGTGCCCCTGACATTGGGACAGGGTATTATTTATGTGTTTGATGGTCAAAGCTATACGACAAGAAAGTGAGATGCTGTGCCTACATTTGTTTTCTGTAAAATTTAAATAAAATGCTTGTATAGATGCTTTTCAATTTTAAAATTCCATGATGCTATGATTTGCTCGGATTAGAACTAAACCCAGATCTTATTTCTGGAACTATTCATTAAAAGTGGGAAGCAAGTGACCGAAGTCTGTATTTACCTCAAATGGAATAAGCAATAGTTCAAATGGTTTTAAATGTAGAAAATGATTTTCTGAAAGAGATATAACCTTGAATTCAAAAGTTTATCAAATGCCCAATTTTTAGTTTATAATCTGCATAGCACATAAAAAACTCTGGAAGATGGCACAAACACACTATAAACAGCAATCACCTCTAGAGAGCTGGAACAGAGGACTGCAGAAGGGGAATAGGTCAGGGAAATCTGGTTCCTATTTCATACACTTCTACTGTCTGAATGTCTTACCAGGACATGTAAATCTCTCCTACTTAAAATAAATAGATTTAAGGTTGTCAAAGTTAGTCTTTATACAACATTTCTTGTACCCTATCATCCCACAATTCTACGTTTGATATAATTCAGAATCTAGAAACAAACTGGAAATAAGCCTCTTGTTTGATCTGTTCATTTAATAGTCACTGAAAATCTACTGTGTATAAGACCCTGGAGGGGGGTGAGAGGCACAATAAAGTGAATAAGAAATGTAAAGTCCCTGTTCTCAAGGAACTTAAAATCTAGAGGAAGAGATGATCATGTAGGTCTCGAAAACAAGAGGACAAGGCAGAACAGAGAGAGCAAGAGAGGAAAGAAGAAAAATTCCTGGAAGAAGCAAAGTCTGAACTAATGAAGCCATGAAGGACAGCAATGATTAGACGCTGGATGAACAGGGGAGACAGTCATTCCAGGCAGAGGGCACGGTGCAAACCAAAAAAAGCAAATGGTACAATGTCAAAGTCTTGAGTGACTAGAGTATGTCCACTGGAGAAGAATGACATGGGAAACGAGCCTGGAAAGATGGCTTAGGACCACTTTGGGGCCTTGAATGCTATGCCAAGGAATGTATATTTTCTTCTACATGCAGTAGTGTGCCGTTCTATGTTCTTGAGAAAGAAGGTGACATGCATGATCTGGCCTGTGTTTTAGGAAGAGAACTAAGCAGTTTAGATCTTTTTAAGGGCACATCAGAGGCGGACTGACTTGCATTCCCCAGGCTTCCCAGAGTCTGGCTAATAAGGGAGAGAGCAGCAGGTGTATAACTTGCTGCAGGAGGCTCAGCTATGTCCTCCAAGGCCAGTTCAGTGTTAGTATTTGATCCTTCCCTTGAGCTTTTCCAGAAATCAGGTTAGAAGTGGCCCGAGGACACCCACGTTAAAGATCTATGAGAGAATATTTGGAAAACGTCCTTCCCTCTTGCTCTCACACAAGAAAGCGGCTCTATATAGTCAAACAAAGTTCACATGAAAAGCACAAAGAGCAGTCTTGTGATCCAAGAATGTGAATGTTTAAAGAATCAGGTGCGACAAGGAACTTTAAATGGTCCAAGAAAAGGTAAACTGTAAACAAAACAAAAACAAAGAAAACCAACAATAACGATCACAACAAAACTGGCAAATGCTACCCATTTCACTAGTACTTCCTGCACTCCAGCTGTGTACCACGCACTCCTGCAGGCAGGGGGATAAAGCCGTGAACAGACCACAGCCCCTGCTCCTATGAGACTTCTGTGTTTATGATACACTTTCCCAACCACTCTTAGACCCCATCCTCTTTTCTCCTGCCAAGCTCATGCCTCCCCTCTTCCTTTAAAAAAAAAAAAAAAAGTTTCTAAATACAAACAGAAACCTCAGAAGATTTGCTTAAGGAAGCCTGAGTGACTATTACCTCAAAATAAGGGAAGACTGGGGGGTGGAGAAAATAGAGAAATTATGCTTGAGATGGCAATCAGAGCCCTCACCCTGTGAGCACATGAAGAATACTATCTCCCACCCAGTAACATGCTATTTATTTCAAGAGAGAAAATTTATGTAAGCAGATGGCACTAATGGATTTGGAATTCATTTATTTTTTGCTAGGTTAGTAATTTCAGGAAAAGTATCTTACAGATTAGTTGACTTTCTTTCCCTGTCTTGTATAAGGCTAGATGAATTGCCTGGTGTAATTTCAGAGAAGCTGCAGAAAAGTTCACCACTGAATTCGTGTCCTCTGGTGAAGAGCATAATAAAAAGTGCTTAAAATTGTCAATTCCCATCAGAAGCTTTAATAAATAAACTAAAGAAATAATTTTAAAATAATTCTAATTAAATGTTACTGTTTTGTTATCAAAAGAGAATAATATTGGATGTTGGATGGGCTATATGGAATTAACAGATAAACCCCCAAATCAGCACTGTGGTGAAATGGAAAGAGCGCTGTAAAGTGAGTTCCAGGGCACAGTCCTGCATTCATTCCTTCCACACCCTCCTCACTGCCTGCCATGACCCAGGTACCATGATGCCAGCAACAGGAATGGACCAGATCTAGTTTCTACTTCAAAATGCTTACAATCTGATATGGGAAGACCAACATAGAAACAATAACTGTACTGTTACAGGTACTGAGATAAATGTCTTACGTCTTATGGGGAACCTAAAAGACGAAGATGTCAAGTCCACACAGTGGCGTGGAGGGCAGGCACGAGTCACGGAGGATGTGACGCTTGGACATGGATTAGTTCTCACCAGGGTAAAGGGAGCTCCTGACTCTAGCTCTGCCACCTTCAATCCAGATGACTTCAGGAAAGCCCTCACCGAATGTCTTGTCTACGTCACACAGTTGTCAGGATAAACAGATGGTAAGTATGAAAGTACTTTTTATTGCTGTAGAACATAATTCACTGACCAAAGATCAATTCAAATACACAATCCCTTAACTGAGACCCCTAGGACCACATGTTTTTTATTTTTTTAGAAAGAAGCTTATACCACATAACATCTCCTCTAGGGTCTGGGGCATAATCAAACCCCTAAATCAAACAAATGATTCTACCAGGCAAAGTTATGAATATTTATGCCAAGTGGGTTAGACAGAGGCTATAAATAGTCTCAAGCCCTGGTGGCGCAGTGGTTAACCACTCGGCTGCTAACTGGAAGATCGGCAGTTCAAACCCACCAGCCACTCCACAGGAAAATGATGTGGCAGTCTGCTTCCATAAACATTTCAGCCTATGAAACCCTATGGGGCAGTTCTACTTTGTTCTACAAGGTTGCTCTGAGTCGGGACTGACTTGATGGCGACAGGTATAGATCATCTCACATCATCAATCAGTTCAGGTTAGTTCCAGATATTTTTTTCAGAGAGTTTTGGAATTGTGAGATAGGGATTATTGACCAATATAATGATCACCATATCAGAGGGAAGGTCAAAGACTGAGTAAGTGGTAGACAGGTCCCTCACACTTTCCTGAATATAGCCAATCTCCGACAGAGGTGACAGAAGTTTGTGTGTAAAGAGGTTGTACTCTGAGCTTCTTTCCCCCCATTGAAACAAAGCTATTAATCAAATGGCTGTGAGAGTCACAAGCAAAAAACCACAGAGGGCTTTATGTAATGCATTACACAGTAGTGACAAAACGTTATAGTATGAGTCACAATAAAGCCTGAGGTTGGGGTACTGAGAAATGGAAATTATGAAATACAGAAGAGGGAAAAAAGCATTTTTCTCCTTCTTTCCTGAGTTTGGGCTCGTGTCAAGTAAAACGAAGCTGGCATGTGACACCGGAGGCACCACTCCTCACATCCCAGTGCCCTTGGGCCACCCTGGCATCAGCAAGACACCCAGAGCTCTGCGCTGGGTTCCCTTGTTGTTAGGCGCTGTCAAGTCAGCCTGACTCCTAAAGAACTTATACACAACGGAATGAAACGTTGCCCAGTCCTGCACCATCCACAGTCCTTGCTATGTTTCAGTCCATTGTTGTAGGCACTGTGTCAACCCATCTCACTGAGGGTTCCCTTCTTTTTCATTGACTCTCTACCAAGCAGGATGTCTTTCTCCAGTGACTGCTCCCTCCTGATGATATGCCCAAAGTAAGCAGCACCGATCCTAGTTACATTCCTTCACCTCTTAGTCCAGTGTTTTCTCCTCTATAAAATGATGGGCTGGGGCTAAAATGATCCATAAAGGTCTCATTCTTCAACTCTAACACACTATAACCCCAAATTATCTATTAAGTATGCACAGTATAATTTAGAATCTATTACCTCGGCCAGGCACTAAGAGAAAGGCAATCTTAATGAAATAATCCAAATTACTACACGGTATCCGGGAAGCCTGGTGGCACGGTGGTTAAAAGTTCAGCTGCTAACCAAAAGGTAGGCAGCTGGAATCCATCAGCTACTCCTTGGATACCCTTCCACTCTGTCCTATAGGGTCGCTAGGAGTTGGAATGGACTCGATGGCAGGGGTTTGGTTTGTTTTTACTCTTTAACCCACGTAGATGTACCCTCTGCTTTGATAAACATGCCTCCTCATAAAAACACATCAGTTCTTCCAAGGGAAAAGGAGCACTGAGGGCAGGTCACTGAGCCAACCAAGGTCCCTCCCTGGCTAGCATTCCTGATTTTGCTATTGTTGTTACAAATCATTTCCTTCCTTTCTCCTCTTCAAAAATCCACAGAATCTTTAAATATGGTCTGTTTCTTCCAAAATGCTTCCTTTAATTCTTCTATGAGCACTACTCATTCTTTTCTGATATATACCTGTACCAAAAAAAAAAAAAAAAGTCAAAGACAAAAAGAGGGCTTGGCTGTGCAACTCCAGGCATGCAGGAAGCCAATATTCACTGAGCTAATTCTTTTATACCCTTGTCAGCAGAACCAAAGCAGCCAAGACTCATGATTATATTCTAGGATAACTGACATACATAATGGCCCTGCTGAAAGGTAACCCGTATCAACATGATTTCAGAGCTTTTCCTGAGTAAGCTTTCCCCGTCTCCTCCCCCATCTCCAGGACAGTTGTGTAGGAGTAACAGATGGACACATGAAGTTCAAAGTAAGTGTTCAAGACACTGCCTTATATATTCATTAATTTTAGATTCACTTCAATTGTACACAGATAAGGCAATCCTTCTGTTTTCATAGAGGTTTCCAGAAGTCAAAAGCTTGCTTCTCTCGGTAAGGTCTTTTCATTGCAAAAAGAGAAAGTCAAAATAAATAAGCAATCATCACCTATCTCTGATTTTAAAATATTATGTCTAAAAGAGATAGGTACAAACACACACTCTTTAACCCAGCAACGCCAGTTCTAGGAATTAATCATATAGCTACATCCCCAAGTGTGAAAAATAATTATGTACTGAAAGGTATCCACTGTGGCACTCTTTGTAACAGCAGAGGACTGGAAACAAAGTAAATGTCTGTCAGCGTGAGATGGTGACATAAATTATGGCACAGTCATAAAATGGAGTACTGCACAGATACAACAAAGAATGAGGAAGCTCCTTACATCATCACAGAAGCCCCAAGACATAATCTTAACTGGAAAAAAGTACAACCCATTGCAAATAGAATGCTATCATATGTATAAAAAAGGGCAAATGAGGGGGAAAAAAGCTCTAGATTTCCTTATATATGCACAGAGTACCTCTGATATGTACGCGATGAACCTGTAAGCTGTCTCTGGGGTAGGAAGCTGGGTGAGTGAGGGAAAGCAGTGAGCACCAGGCGGCACAGAGAAAGGCCTTCGCTAGGCTACTTAACACGCAGCACAGTGAAGAAGAGTGGAGACTCCGGAGCCAGGCAGCCTGGGTCACGTCCTAGCTTTCTCTCTCCCTAGCTACGTAAGTTTGGGCAAGATGCCCAACCTCTGTGTCCCTCAGTTTCCTTGTCTGTAAACAGGCGATAATAGTACCTACAAGTAGCATTCACTATAACTTTGAGCCTTTTAAATATTAAACCATGTGACTGTACCAGCTCTTGAAAAATTAAAAATAAATAACAGAGATGGGAAATATAACAGCCCTATTTTTTTTTTTTTAAACCCATCAAAGAATCTATTATTGCCTTAAGACAAAACAACCTTAATTACTGTTTCCTGAAAGAGGCTTCTTAGTAGTTGAAGCAGGGGACAGTGGGTGAAATCCTACAGGGACCTCACCTTAATGAATTCAAGGCATTCAGGTTTCATATATGTAATTTGGCCTTAGATAATGACATTTACTGAGCTTTTTTCTCAGTATTCATACACCACATTTTCCTGTTCTTCTCCCTCCCCTGCCCGTCCCAAGGATAAGAGAAATCTCTTTAAAAAAGCATTCCCTCTTCACATTTATTAAGCCCATTTATGGTCTTCAGTTGTTACTGTCATTCTAGTACTGTATCAAATGGATTTTCATTATGCTAAGCAACTGCCTTGTTTTTACTGCGTAATTCTCACAGAGCTCCAGAGACACGCCTTCCAGAAAATCTGATGTCTGGATGTGTGCAAAGGAAGACTGGTGACCAGAGCTGCACAGCACACACACAAACAATTGCCTAACATTTCAGAGTTTGCCAAACACTTGTACAGAATTCACCTGAGCTAACCTTTATAAATGTCCTGTGAGAGTCCGCATTATGTAACTGTTTTACACAGAAGTTAGGAGACCTTAACAAGGTTAAATCCTTTGCTCTCGAGTCAGTTCTGACTCACAGCAACCCTACAGGACAAAGCATAACTGTCCCACAGGGTTTTATGGAAGCAGACTGCCACATCTTCCTCCTGTGCAGCAGCTGGTGGGTTTTAATCCATTGACCTCTCACGTGCTTAACCACTGCACCACCAGGGCTGCTTTTAACAAGGCTACAACCTCCAAATTCTGTGTTCTTTCAATTCTGCAATACTACCACCCTATATCAGTAGCAAACAAGTCAGGGTAACATCCTCTACCTTCCAGGACCTCCCAGCGCATTTCCTCTGAGGTGTAAAAACCTGCTATCTCTGAAAATTTAAAAAAAAAGTGGGGGTAGCTTTTTAAAAAGTTTACACACACACACACACACACACATACAAAATAGCTCATATCACGAAGGCTTAATCTCAATAATATGTAAAGAGCTAGAAATTGATAAAGAAAGAAGACTTGTAAACCAGGGAAAAGGGAGCCAACAGTACATTAAGATGTCCTTAAGTATCTCTTAAAAAGAGAAAAGCAAGTTAAAACCATACCCCTGTCAGGATGGCTGGACATCCAGCCCTAGGGAAATACAGGTGGTCCTGGTGGCCGCTGTTGGCTCCCATCATGGCACCCTCACGTGTGCAGGGTACACCTGCTCCACAGGGTTTTTAAGGCTCCTAGATTTCAGAAGCAGATCGCCAGGCCCGGCTTCTGAGATGCCTCTGGTGGGTTCGAACTGCTAACCTTTCAGCTAGTCGTCAAGCACTTCATCACTTGTGCCACCCAAGGACTCTGGAAATACAGGTAAGGGCACAAAATGGTACGCCCACACATGTAGGGCAATCTGTCATAAAAAAAAAAAAACTAGCAAAATTACAAGTGCATTTAACCTTGGACCTAGCAATCCCACTTCTGAAACTACACAGGTGTATACGTGCGTGATCGCAACACGTTTGCTAAGCTCAAAAGACTGGAAACTGGAGGGCATCAGTAGGAGCAGGTTAAACCAACCATGCCATATGCACACAGCAAAATACAAAGCAGCTGCTGAGGAGAGAGTGCTATCAGACCTCCAGATTACACAGCCATATTAAAACACAGAGACCATTGTATATAGTCTGCTACCTACTCTGTAAGGAGGAGGAGGAATCTGTATTTATACTTGGTTATTTCTGCACAAAGAAATATTAGGATGTCTAAGAAACTAATACCATTGGTTACCTAAACGGGATGGGGAAGACTAAGGGAGTGGGCACTTGTTTCAAATACATACTTTTGTATATATATTTATCTTTTAATCAAGTCAATGTATTATCTCTATCGACAGAAGGCTTTTTAAAATGTTAGAATAAATAAATAAACCTATGGGGGCCTCCTTACCTCTGCTTTAGGTTTGCACGTAGAGGGATATCCACCATTAGTGTTAACACTCCTGACTGCTCCTCACTCGCCCCTTGCTACAGGAGAAAAGTGAATTCTGACTGTAAATTTTCTTTTATTCTTTGGCATCTGACTGCCCATGAAGCACACGCATCTAGCCCGTTCCTCAACTCCTCAACACCTCAGGCTTTACAGGACATGTCCCTGTGTGGGAGACCTGCAGATATCCTGGGCTGCTTATGACAGGGTGGGAAGCCCTGCTGAATTTGGGGTTCAGTATTAGGCAGCCCCTCGTCACAGACCCTAGCTGTTTTTCAAATGGAGATATTTTGTCTTCCATCTGCCTGACCACTGTTTCTCTCTCAATTCAAACTCTGTTGGGGAAGGACAATGGGTGTCATTTACTAGTCTTTCCTTCAATTCAAGGAAAATTCTCTCCCATGGAGATTGTCAGAAATTTGAACAAAAAATTGGGCTGTTCTTAGGAAAGCTGGTAATAGGGAACCCAAGGTCGAGAAGGAAGAGTGTTGACATGTCGTGGGGTTGTTAACCAATGTCATAAAACAATGTGTATAATTATTTAATGAGAAGCTAGTTTGTTCTGTAAACCTTCATCTAAAGTACAATAAAAGAAACTGCTTTTTTTTAAAAAAAAAAAAAAATTGGGTTCTTTGCCTGTAACAGTTAAAACTGGAAACAACTTAAATATCTAGTAGCAGACTATGATCTAACATTTGAAGCCAACCATTTAAGAAGATATCACATAGTCATTAAAAATTAGTCTCCAAAACATTTTAATGACACGGAAAAATGGCCACATTATTTGGAGTGGAAAAGAAGATAATAAATCTAGATATACAGTATGATTTCAATTAATGTAACGCACTTATCCTCACGCACCAAAAAGGGACTGGAAGAAAATAAACAGAAGCGTCAACAGCAGTTGGATTTGTGCGATAGCACTATTGGTGATCTGGATTTTCATTTTGGTATTTGCTTGCATTTTAAAAACATTTTATGTAAAATTGTATCATTTTGATACTTGGAAAAAAAGGTTTAAGAAAAATACTTAAAAGAATTTTAGTAACAATATAAAATAAAGAAATAAAGAGGCATTTAAAAAGAAAAGGGGAAATACCAAACAGTGTGCTTTGACCCACTCTGAAAAATGCCCCTGTTAAAATATTTTTAAATATTTCAATTGTCAAGGGAACTTTTAAGACAGGAATTTTCAGTAACAGGCCCTGCTTTAACGTTTGTGATAGGATCATCCTCTGAGCATCGTTTCAGGCTGTTACAGCCTGCTGGAGGGCTCCCTGTGGAGATGAGAACCAAGGTCACATTTGAGCTTTAGATTTAGCATCAAAAGTGTCTGTCCAGCAGAGCTGCAGGCCGTCTCCCTCTCTGTTCTACCCACCAAGCTGGAAAGGGGAGAGGGTCAGTCCTCGTTAACTGCTCTACAGAGCACACCCAACCCTCCATGGGGCCTTGCTCCTCCTGACAGAGGAGAGAGTTCTCATGGAGAAGTTTACACTAAGGTGTCAGTTAGTGACTAGAGAGCACAATGCTTACAGACAAAGAAATGAGGCTCTAATGACAGGCACTTTTGCTGGCATGCAAGAGCCAATATGGGTGATACAGAGGATGGGCACCTTCCATTTCCCTCTCATATCACCCAGGCAGCTGCTAGCTCTGCCTAGCAATATACCTCCACCCCATTCACAATAAGAAGCCCTGGTGGGACAGTGGTTAAGCACTTGGCTGTGAACCAAAAGGTCCGTGGTTCAAACCCACCAGCCGCATCACAAGAGAAGATGGTAAAATCTGCTTCTGTAAAGACTACCATCTTGGAAGCCCAATGGGGCAGTTCTGCCCTGTCCTATAGGGGCGCTATGAGTCAGAATCGACTCGACGGTAACGGTTTTTTTTTTTTTTTGTCTACTCACAAACCCATGAAGGACCATTTACTTCCTAAATCCAAACCACCTATCTTCAAAAAACATTTTTCTTCTTAGAATGCACACCAGGTATGCTCTTGCCTCAGGGTCTCTGTACTTGTTCCCTCTGTTGAGAATGCACTTCCTCAAAAGTCCACGTGGCTTGCTTCCTCACCTGGAAAAGATTATCACTGAGAGGGGATGGCTCCCTTGATTACCCAAAGCAGAGTCTTAACATTCTAACATCTCTGTGTCTCACCAGTCACTGACATGACGAGAAGGCCAGTGCTAGAAGGGACTGCAGACACCACCTAGTCGGTGGTTCATAGGCTTGGCTCAGCATTAGAATTACTGGAGAGCTTTTTTGTTTTTCTAAATCAACAAGGTTTCACAGGCTCCACCTTGAGAACTTTGGTTTAGTGGACCTGAAGTGAGGCTCAGGAATCTGTATTTTTCAAAGCACTTCATATATTTGGGAACCACCAACCACCACCTTTATATCTAAGAGATGAGGTGACTTTTGCAAAGACGGAGTCAGAGTCGGGCAGAGAAGATCCCCAGAACAAAGCAGAGAAGGTCCCCAGTTCAAAGATCCTTCTACTATACCTAATATTACAGTCTAGGCTTTCACATGTTAAGCTTTAATTAAAAAAAAAAGAAAAATAGCTTAGCTTTAATAGCATTTTAAATCCACATCTGTTTTTAAAAGGCCTGAGAGAAGTTTTGTTATGTTTTCTTTTTTAATTACTTCTCTCTCTTTTTTTAATTCTGCTTTAGGTGAAAGTTTATTTCTCATTCAAAAATTTATACATATGTTGTTTTGTGACATTAGCTGCAATCCCCACAATGTGACAGCATGCTCCCCCCTTCCACACTTCCACCCCAGATTCCCAGTGTCCATTCAACCAGCTCCTGTCCCAGCCTGCCTTCTCACCCTGCTTTTGGACAGGAGCTGTCCATTCGGTCTCATATACCTGACTGAGCTAAGGAGAACTTCCTCGCGTGTTATTATTATTATTATCTTGTCCTGTCTCTAACCTTTGTCTGAAGAGTGGGCTTTAGGAATGGTTCCAGTTCTGGGTTAACAGTACGGGGACCATAGTTCTGAGGGTTCCTCCAGTCTCTGTCAGACCATTAAGTCTGGCCTTTTTAGGTGAATTTGAGTTCTGTTCTACGTTTTTCTCCTGCTCTGTCTGGGACTCTCTGCTGTGTTCCCTGTCAGGGTGGTCATTGGTGGTAGCCGCGTACCACCTAGTTCTGGTCTCAGTTTGGTGGAGTCTGGTTCATTTTGCCCTTAGTCCTCTGGGCAAGTATTTTCCTTGTATCTTTGTTTTTCTTCATTCTGCTTTGCTCTGAGTGGGATGGGGCCAATTGATGTATCTTAGATGGCTGCTCACAAGCTTATAAGTTCATATATCTTCAACTGTTATGTTTTCTTTTAACCTTCCTAAACTGGTAAGAACACAGCATCAGTACTGGAGGAAGACACATCAACAACCTGTGATATGCAGATGATACAACCTTGCTTGCTGAAAGTGAAGAGGACTTCAAGCACTTGCTCATGAAGATCAGAGACCACAGCTTTTGGCATGGATTACACCTCAACATAAAGAAAAAAATCCTCACAGCTGGACCAGAAAAAAACACGATAAACGGAGAAAATATTGAAGTTGCCATGGATTTCATTTTACTTGGATCCACAATCAATACTGTTGGAAGCAGCAGTCAAGAAATCAAAGGACACGTTGCATTGGGCAAATCTGCTGCAAAAGACCTCTTTAAAGTGTTAAAAAGCAAAGACATGACTTTAAGAACTAAGGTGCTTCTGACCCAAGCCATGGTGTTTTCAATCCCCTCATGTGCATGTGAAAGCTGGACAGCGAATAAGGAAGACCAAAGAAGAATTGATGCCTTTGAATTACGGTGCTGGTGAATATACCATGGACTGCCAGAAGAACGAACGAATCTGTCTGGGAAGAAGTATAGCCAGAATGCTCATTAGAAGCAAGGATGGTGAGACTCTCTCACATACTTTGGCCATGTTATTGGGAGGGACTAATCGCTGGTGAAGGACATCATACTTGGTGGAGTAGAGGGTCAGTGAAAAAGAGGAAGATTCTGAATCAGATGGACTGACAGAATGGCTGCAACAATGGGCTCAAGCATAACAATGATTGTGAGGATGACACAGGATGCGGCAGTGTTTCGTTCTGTTGTACACAGGGTCGCTATGAGTCGGAACCGAGTTGAGAGCACCTAACAACCACAACAACAAACTGATAAGAGAAAAATTAAACCCTTAAAGATATAAGAGGTGATAGATATAGATACACCAGATACCCACACATCCTATAAAAACTTGGGACCCCATAAAAGAAAAGAGGGGCTCCAGGTATTTCTAGAGCCTGTAGGCTTGCTATGGATTCCCTTTGGTGAGTTTTGACTGGAAGTCCAAATGATACCTTGGGTCACTGTTGATGAGTGAGTTATTGCTCTCACCAATCTCCGCCAGGGCTTGCTACATTATTGTTCAGCATTTATTCAGCTTTTGTTACTATAACAATAAAAGGATAAGGCTAAGCCAGAGCCTGACTCACAACAGGAATCATAATAGGGGAACCAGAAATGGTGGACCTGTTCAGCAAGTACTCCAGTTCAGTATACAGCTGAGCAGAAAGCTGAGGAAGAAAGGCTTCAGAGCTGAACAGTGACTTGTCTGCAGATCCTAGAACGGAGAAACTGTGTCTTCTGTCTAGAGCACTGTTATTCGGGAGACAGTGTGTTATGGTGACTAATCACAAGTGCTTTACCCTGTTATGTCATCAATACTTATCAAAATAAGACCCAGACAAAAGTTTATGTTAGTTGCCAGCTTCTAGGAAACAAGTTCACACACACTTCAAACCCCCGTATTAAGGCTGCTCTGACTCACCCACAGTAAGAGATGTGGCCTCAGAGGGAAAGACGAATGTTCTTTAAACCTGAATCCGACGTGACATTGCAGGAATACTAGGTTACCGCTGCATTCCCTCATTTACTCACTCAATCATTCCTGAATTATATCTCAAAACTCCACAGATCAGCCAGTGGAAATAAACTCTTGTACAGGAGCCCTGGTGGCATAGTGGTTAAGAGCTACAGCTGCTAGACCCAAAAGGTCAGCTGCTGGAATCCACCAGCAGCTCCTCGGAAACCCTATGGGGCAGGTCTACTCTGTCCTACAGGCTCGCTATGAGTCAGAATTGACTCCACAGCAACAGATTTTTTGGTTTGGGAACTAGTCGAAGAAAACTCATGGTCCATAAAATCAGTGTAAGGGGAAGGAATGCAGGAAGAGGAGAACTTGTGACAGCAATACCCAATGCATCCGAGACAGCCACACCTAGCAATTTACTACCTCCCGTGAAACTCGTCACAAAACACAAGACCATCAGCTGACCAGGGTTTGTTTTCTTCTCTAAGCGCTTCATTCGACCTGTGCAATAGCTGCATTTTCTAATAAGTACCATGGAAGCAGAAAAGCTTTCAGTGTTTTTACCTGGAGAACACAATGAAAGACTCTCTTCTCACCCCTACAACTTCACTAGGCTTTCTTTTAATAGCCTTTTCTTAGAGTCCTCAGAATCCTTTGGTCTGTTGCCTCAGCATCTCTCTCTCCAGATCCGTGACTATTTTTGTACTTCCTAGTCAGTAACCCTATAAATAAAGATGAGTAGTAAGATCACAGTCAGCTTATCTCTGTCAGTTTACTCTGGGGGGCGGATGCAAATACACACTGGCTTCTGTACTTATTCTCTTGTTAAGCAACCAGCACAAACAATCTAAGGATCTGTTGTTCTTATTTAATTAATAGAATTAATTAGTCTAAAATATAGGTAAGTCAGAAGCTACACTCGTTAATTCTTCTGCCCCTTCCATCCTGGTGGCTCTAAGGCAATACAGGGATTATCTTCGGAAGGTAAATGTCAAGATGTGAGACTGTGATGCACAATTGGCTCTGAAGTGCTGTTTCTGTTCCTCTTTGTGTGCACAAAGTATACCTTAGAGACAAGGTTATGTCGAGTTTTCTCAGCCATCAGAGAAACAATGATTCAGAGATAAGCTTGGCAGACAACCCCAGATTCCTCATATAAACAGCCCTAATTTGCTGGGAAGGAAACCCTGGTGGCGTAGTGGTTAAGAGCTACAGCTGCTCCTTGGAAACCCTACAGGGCAGTTCTACTCTGTCCTATAGGGTTGCTTTGAGTCAGAATCGACTCGACAGCAATGGGTTAATTTGCTGGGAAAGTTTGAAAAATCCGAAGTTATCAGCAGCTTTGCTGTGGTCAATATTTTGAGAAAGAAGATTGAAAGCAATTGTTTGAAGACTACACCATGTACCGTGCATCATAGTTCAAAGAGTTACTAGATTTGAACTGAGTTTCAGCAAGGAATTTTCATTGACAAGCCATTCAAGATGCCTCATCAAACTCTGTAGGTTTTTGTTGACCCTGGAATTTCGTGATATAAATTAACCCCCAATCGCTATCAGTACAGCGGTTAGGGGGAATGGAGATGAAGATTCAGCCTAACTTCCATACTGAAATGTTTCATGCCACATGAACCACGACAAACCAAAAAAACCCAAACCTGTTGCCATGAGTTGATTCCGATCCCATAGGACAGAGTAGAACTGCTCCACAGTAGATTTAAACTTTTGGTTAGCAGCCAAACGCTTAATCACCGCACCACCAGGGCTCCTGAACAACAATAAACCAACAATCGACTCGGTTGCCACCGAGTCGATTCCAACTCATAGTGGCCCTACAGGACAGAGTAGAACTGTCCCATACGGTTTCCGAGGAGCACCTGGTGGTTTCAAACTGCTGGCCTTCAGGTTAGCAGCCATAGCTCTTAATCACTATGACACCAGGGTTTCCGAAGGAAGATTAAAATGTTTCTTTTTGCATTGAGATGTGTCTTTTACTGTAACAGCCACTGTCAAGTATCTAACACATCTCCACATGTTTGTGGAATCTTTCTCCTGACCTTCTGAATAATTGAAAGTTATTGTTTATCGGTGTGCTCAACTAAGAAGACCACCTAAAACTATTGATTTAAGATACCCAGGAGCAAAGGGGGAGTTGGAGGTCATACCTAACTGACTGCCATGTGACTTAGACAAACAGATAACTCGTGAGCGTTTTGGAGCCAGGTCCTTACAGTGCAAGCTTCTGTCAATAATTCACTTCTATCCTCGAGACTGGCCCAAGTCCTAACGAAACTCATGGAAACCAGGCAAGATACTGCAAACACTGAACATGTTTCAAGACTGGAGGAAGGGGAAGAGAAAGTGGATGAGGTCTACCAGACAGCTGGTCTGACCTGAGATGGATTCCAGTTAATTAACAAATATATGTCATCACTGTGTAACAGTCTAAAAAAAATCTCAACATTAAAATAGCAATCCAAAAGAAGTGAAAATAAGGAAAGGAGATAATAAGTTTGAAGTGTCATTTAAATTAAAATGATTAAAATCCTACCAAAAAAAAAACAACAAGCTCGTTGAAAGTGAGAAACAGCAGCTCATACCAAAAAGTTTAGACATTAAAAAAAGAAAGATGGTGTGTGGACACCTGCCCCCCAGCCCAAAAAGAACTATTTGGGGATCTAGAATTCTATAAAATAATAGAAACAGGAAATACAAGAAGGCCCTAAAACTGCATCTTAGAATCTTAGAGCAGGAAGAAAAGTTTTAAATAATCTAAGCCAACGACATGGTTTAGCAATTGAGGGTAAGGCCCAGAAAAGCCAGGTGACTTGCCCACAATTACACAGCTCTGGGGCAGCAGGCTAGTGACCAGAATCCAGGATCAGGACCCAGGTAAACTGAGTGCTAATCCTTGTCTCTTTATCATTCAGTTGCCTTCTTGATAGGAACCACATTAAAAATAGATAATATAAAAGTGAAATTCTTATTTGATCACTCAAATGTATTTGTATCACATTGTCCATGACTCCTTCCTCTACAAATAGATCTCTGAGTAGACAGCATGTGATCCCACACCCATTAAAGGGCTTCCCCATGCCCCACCTCTCCAATCTACTAGGCTCTTACACTGGAATATCCATTTACTAAGCTTCTAGTAAAGAAAGACAAAGAGTTCTATATGACAGAAACTATATCCTGATTATTTTTAATCAAATCAGTAAACATATTTACAGGGTAAACAGTTTTTTTTTTTTTTTTACGGGTCAAGAGGGCAGCATGTTAATTTGGAGAAAACTTCTCTAAGAGGAAAAAAAACCATTTATGTGAATGTAGAAACTTGCTTTTACACTGATCACGAGAGCTTAACCTTTGACTTTCTTTACTATCTACATAAAAGATTTTAGAATGAAATTCATTTCTCAAAGGATTTTTCCTTTTTATTGATATGCCAAAAAATTTTTTTTATAGTGTTTCATTTAAAGGAATTACTACTAATGAATTCTCCCAGAGTGAACAAAACAATCAACCTAAAGGAATAGAGCCAGTATAAGAGGTAGACTATTACCTTTTTAGACAAGCTCCATTAATAAAATTCATTGATCATAATCCCACCCTTCCCAGGAAAAGGATTTTCCAGAATAAGACTGGGCTCTCCCTCACAAGCCTGCCTTGAATGGGAGAAGCACAGCCACCAACCAGTCATTCAGACTAGGAGGCGAGGGGTCCAAATCCTGTGCCCTGTCTACTGTTACTTCAGAACTGCAACTTTTTCCCCAATGACCACTGTGAACAGTGTTGTCCAAGCACCAACGGAGGTAATAAAAAGTTAAGAAGAAAGCAGATGGGCAGTAGAATCCCAACAAGCAGTCCCACAAAAGAATAGCCACGCCTGCACCTTTTCTATCAAGGGAAGGACTTGTCTTTGCACACCCACCCCATTTCTCCTACTTAGCAGACTCTCAAAAGACAACAACGGTCAAATTGACACAACTTCATCTGCCTAGTACCCAGATAATTAAGTCAAAATTTCTCTTAGACTTTAAAGTAGAATTAAAGCTTCAAACCTGTTGTGGAGCTCCGTGGTGTCACCAATGTCCCTGCCTACCCTGGCACATTTTCGAAGCTTTTTGCACAAAAAAGTCTTGTAAATCCTCCCAGCACCAGAAACTGCATCACTCACACATCTGGCTGACTCTTGCCAGGCCCCTGGCCTGTTTGTGGTCTTCGCCGCGCCACCACACATTCCCTGAGCAGTTTCACGTTCTTCCTGACCATCCACATGGACTTGGACACAATTTTTGAAGGTCCTTTGTCATTTAAGGGCTATCCCGCGTGACCGGCAGCTCTGAATGATTGTTCACTCCCTACACAGTAGTGAGACAAGCTACTTGGCAGCAGCCTACGTATTTCCTCTTTCAAAAGTTAGGGGGAAAAAAAGGAACACTCATTTGTTACGTAAATTAAGCCCTCAAGGACTTAGGAAGTCAGATGCATCCATCCAAGTTATAAAACTTGCTCTCAGCAGCCCCATAATAAACATAAACCAGTCCAAATCCCACTTCCTACTTTTGTTTCTAAGCTTGTACTCTGGTTAGCAAAAGATAAAACACTCAACAGGTTGAGCAGCTTGGAATGACTCACCCCATCTGAGCTCCCTAGTTGGAGACTATGTAGTAGTCAATTAATCGGTCACAAGACCTATTCATATGGCTTTAGGGAAGTGTAGTGACTTGCCTTCAGCTGCAAGGTTGTTCTGACATTGGCCACAACACCCTCTTAATGGCTCTCATGTGAACTAGTGTCAGCTGACAAGTCTTACTCTGCAACGTTGCAAAATTCTACCCATAACAACTGAGAGATGGTTACCCAAAACAGTCTATCGCCAAAGGTAGGGAGGGCTTAACGTATAGGAGGTTATATGGAGCCAGGCAGCGGGAACACCTGGATGCTTTAGTTAAACAAACAAAAATCTTCATGAAAAAATAATAACAATAAATGAGAAACCATAAACCCTCAAAACTCTTGCACTGAATTCCTAGGCTTATTCAAACTGAAAAGCCCCCAGAACATGAAGACAAAAGCAGGGCAATTCTGACTTCTGACACTAACATACTTTATCTGTAAAATGAGAATAATGTGACAATTTCCTCAAAGTACTGTGAGTTCACGGAGAAAGCATTTTTTTCTTTTAGAAGAGTTAAAGATCATAGAATTCTGAAATACAAGTCAAATCTTATAAGAAACTACAAGGGATTGTCTCAATTCCTTTTCTTCTTCCTTGTCCTAGAATTTAGCTGAAGACAATAGCTAACCCCTAACATCTAATGAGCCCCTGTGGCTGGCTCCTTTGTTTCAGAAGGTTTAGATATATCTCTGTGTATGGCAGCCATATGTTTCACTCCCCAAGTATGGTAAAAACTAAAGATGCTGCAGCAAAGACCTCAATGACCTTAAGACGTTATTATGTGTATGATCCCTAAAGTTCCTCCATGTCGCCACTGTTAGATGACCTAGTCTAAAATGAAATGAAAGTATAGGTTTAACGCTGACTGGGGAGAGGGCTTTAAAAATGTCAAAATAACTCAATTGTATAAAAATGGAAAGGAAACACTAGGAAAATAAATTCCACTTTTATGTAAAAAAGTTAATTCTAGTTTTAAAAATTCAATCTCTCAAAGATACTTATCCAGGACCTGATGAAAGAACATGAAATTCCCCTTTTTAAACATCTATTCTGGGTATACATTTGCCTAATAGTTAGCCACAAAGCTGTTCAATCATCCTAAGAAGTATTTTTACATTTCCCAGTGGCTTCAAATATTGTTATAAAAATGCAAATTTTATTCCTTATTCAGGATATATGAACATTTTAAATAATTGTAACAGTAAGAGATGAAACTGACAAGATGGTTACAAGGGACATTTGGATGAAACAGTATTAAAGATCTAACTGCCTTCAGGAAAAAATTCCCTTAAACAGAAACTAAGCCAAAGGGCCCAGGAAACGTAAGCCCCTTCTGCGCCTCTCCTGTGTTCAGCCAGCCATCTTTAACCAGGCACTTACTATGGTGCCACTTAAAACCAGCAAACCAGTTGCTGGAGGGCCAACTCTGGCTCATGGCAATCCCATGTCTGTCAGAGTAGAACTGTGCTCCACAGGGTTTTCAGTGGCTGATTTTTCAGAAGTAAATCACCAGGCCTTCCTTCTGAGGGGCCTCTGGGTAGACTCAAACGTCCCACCTTTCAGTTAGCAGACAGGAGCACTGATTGTATCCACCAGCCAGGGACTCTGCCGGTTATTGCTTCTCCCTAAATTCAGTCAGCACACCTTTTAACCATTACTCCCTTGTTACAAAAAAAAAAAAAAAAAAAAAAACCCAAAACCATTGCCGTGAAGTCGATTCCGACTCACAGCAACCCTACAGGACAGAGCAGAACCGTCCCGTAGGGTTTCTCAGGCTATAATCTTTTACAGAAGAGTGGTGGGTGAATTCAAACCACCAGATGCTTAAACACTGTGCCATCAGGGCTCCTTTGCTTATAAACACAGATTGCAGGGCCCGCACCCAGGGTTTCCGGTTAAGTAGGCCTGAGATAGAACCTGAGAATTTACATTTCTAACAAGTCCCCAGGAAGCTGCTGCTGCCTGTCTGGGGACCAAACATTTGAGAACCGTTTCCTTAGTAAAAATTCCATCATACCCATGAAGATTTTCCTGAGAAGCTGAAAGATCTTTTTTCCCTTGAATTCCTCTACAAATTTTTTTAACCAGACTTTCAACACTTAACACCTAAGTGCTTTGCAACAGACAATTATACACATTTTATCATTCTAACTAGAACATAGGTCTTTGAATATAAAAACTAGTTCTCGATATTCACCTCTGTACCTTGTACAAGTCTTATACATGGTAGATGCCCAACAGATACTTTTGGTTAGTTTAATAACAATGAGTATTTGTGTTAAAACTATGATATGCACGACCTCATCTACCCTGAGACCAAAAGAACTAGATGGTGCCTGGCCACCACTACTGACCATTCTGATCAGGAACATGATAGATGTATCCTGACACGATGGGAGTAAAATGTGGCAGAGAACTCAAATTCTTAAAAAGTCCAGACTTACTGGACCAGTTGAGACTGGAAGACTGTCATCCTGAGATACTCTTTAAACCTTGAACTGAAACTACTCCATGAGGTCACCTTATAACTAAATAACAGGCTGGCTCATGAAATAAACAGTATCACCCGTTGAGTATTGTGCTCCTTTACAAAATCCTCTATACGAGACCAAACAGTCAACACTTATTACAACGCAAAGACAAGAAGGCAAGGGAGCAAGAAACTAGATTATTGGAAGCGGAACAACCAGAATGGAAATAATGAGAAAGGTGACACACTGTGTAAACTGTAAGCGTTGTCACTGTACCAACTGCGTAGAAATTGTTAAATGGGAACCTGATTTGCTGTGTAAAATTTTCACCAAAAAACAATAAACATTATTAAAGAAAAAAAAACTGATATGAATTTACTTACAAGCCATGTGCTTCTTTGTCTAAAGCACTTGCATACACACTCTCTCTCTGTTTCTTTCACTTATTATAGCAAAAGTGCCTACAGAACCTTTAACACCTTGTACTCACTCTAATCAAAGTGACTCATCTGGTAGCTTAAACAGAAAGGACTTTGAGACTTTTAAAAAGTGAAAATGCTATTTCTTTTGTTCCTCCCCTTAGTAGTCCTTAACGCCACAGTTCAGAATCTGATAAAATGTAATAAAGCAGAGATGCATATCAAAACCACAATTACTGTACTTAAAAGGGATGTCACTGTATGACCCCAAATTTCCTTATCTTCACATGGGAGTTCTAAAATGCCTTCATTAAATGGAAAACAAGTAATAATTACTATATTACAACCATTCTCCTGGGAAACTGGAACAGCTGACACAGTAGCTTAGAGAATGATACATTCAGACATTTGGTGCCCGAAAGTCTGTTCTCTACCTGGCTTCATTCTCTCTGTTTTCTCAATCTTCCTGAGATGGAATCATACATTTATATAGGTGCTTCTACTACTCCTCATTATCATGCTGGGTATCCTGCTCTTATATAATGAATAATACGCTTATTACAATTTATCATCAACCCTACTTGCAGCCCTATCAGGGCCAAGTTCTCCACTTCCCTCACAGGGTTCATCCATGAAACACAGAACATAAATTGGAGTGTGCAATGTTTACACATGCAGAACAGTGCCGCGGTCACTGACTGGACTTCTACGCCCCACGTGCAGTTCAGTATGTTTGCCTGGAAGTGCTGCTGCCATCACAGATGCTGTCCCAATGCAGATGAGCTAGTTAAGACGCTGGAAGTGAGGGCCACATGATACATGAAAGTAAGGAAGACTACAGTTACAGCTTTTTTAAAGTTGCTGTTTGCACTGTTTCCGATATTATATCCCAGGAACTAAGTGGTCCTGAAGAAGGGTGCCAAGCTTGCCAAGAAATGGCACAACGACCATTTAGATCAGAGAAGGCAATTATCTGGCACTCAGGACAGCAGTCCACCCTCTTTGCCCATGACTAAAATCTCTAATCAACCTGAACACAGTTCTGCTATGGCCAGACTCCTCTCCAAATCCTTCCAGTGTAAGGCTCCAAGGCCCCTCTTCCAATCTGTTAGAGATATGGCACCTGAAAAAGAAAAAAGCCACTTCCATGCCTGATTAAGAGGTGAGAAAATTAAAACCAGGAAAGTTTCAAGGTAAATATTCATGCATGTGGGATTTAGAATTTAACCGTACCCAAAGAATATGGTCTCAGTTCCTGAGAGGTAATCTCTAAAAAAAAAAAAAACTTGGAACTCAGGTGTCTTCAAAAAAGACTCCAGATCGTACCTAACTAACAGGTTACACCAGTAAGGTGATGAGGTGACTCTGGCGTAGGGGCTTGGCCAGGCCAGAAAGACCCACCATGTAATACCTCACGATCACCTGGTGATATCAAATGACTACGAGAGAGAGGCTGGAGTCTGCATTAGATAATGAACGCCCCAATAAAAGCTCTGAACACGGAAGCTCCATGGGCTTCCTGGTTGGTGAAGGACATCCATGAACATAGGAGGGTAGCATGTCCCTTTCTGGGACATGGAAGCTCCACACTAGGAAGCCCCCCAGACCTCGCCCTATGCATCTCTTCATTTGTACCTTTTTTTGTCATAATAAAATTGTAATCATAAGTAGAGTACTTTGCATGAGTTCTGTGATTCATGCCAGTTAATTACCAAACCAAAGGAGTAGTGGGAGCCAGGAGGTCAGAAGTGAGCGGAGCTGGGAACCCCTGAGCTTATGGTTGGTATCCTGAGAGGATAAGGGGAATCCCCAAATTTGTAGCCAGAAGGTCAGAAGTGAGCAAACCCAGGGGGCCCCCGGGCCCTGAAGGGGTCATGGGAAAACCCAGTATTTGCAGCCAGCAGGTCAGAAGCAAGGAAAGCACCTGCAAGCTTGCAGCTGGCATCTGAAGTCTTGGGCCAACTTGGCAGTCTGAAGGACAGTCTCCTTTTAACTAGTGAGATCTGACCCAGCTGTGGGTGTCTAGGGTCTGAGAGAGAAGTGCTGCATGGGCAGCTGGAGTCAGAACTGAACAGAAAAGTGAAAAATGGGTATTTTGATCTGATATTTGGATATGAGATTTGTTCACACAAATCAGCACATTTCTGTTGTCTCTCTAGCTTACGCTCTTCCAGTGATAAAAAGTAGCAATCACTGTGTGTAATGAAAAATTAACTTAAAAGCCACAATTCACAATTGAGAGAGGTGGGTTTGAAGAGAAAAAAACTAAGGCCTCATACCAAAAAAAACCCAAAAAACCAGTCAACGTCTATTCATGGCAATCCCATGTCTGTCAGAGTAGAACTGTGCTCCATAGAGTTTTCAGAGGCTGATTTTTTACCAGAATATTCTTCCAAGGCGCCTCTGGGTGGACACCAACAGCCAAGCACTTAAGCACTTTAACTGTTGCCACTATTCAGGGATTCCTTATAAAGATTAAAAAAAAAAAAAATGTTGCCGTCAAGTTGATTCTGACTCATAGCAACCCGACAGCATGGTAGAACTACACCATAAAGTTTCCAAGGAGTGGCTGGTGGATTCAAGCTGCTGACCTTTTGGTTAGTAGCTGAGCTTTTAGCCACTGTGCCACCGGGGGCCTCGTAAAGATTAAAAACCAAAAACCAAACCCAGTGCCATCGAGTTGATTCCGACTCATAGCGACCCTATAGGACAGAGTAGAACTGCCCCCCAGAGTTTCCAAGGAACGCCTGGTGGATTCGAACTTCCAACCCCTTTGGTTAGCAGCCGTAGCACTTAACCACTACGCCACCAGGGTTTCCTCATAAAGATTAGGGGTGCTTAAAAGAAAGGGAGCTTGGCATCCTGTTCCCAAGTGAAAGGTTACTCCATGGCTCCCCTAAAAGTCCAGTCTAATTATTCCCATCTAATGACTCTTTCTGGGAACCCTGGTAGTGTAGTAGTTAAGTGCTACGGCTGCTAACCAAAGGGTCGGCAGTTCAAATCCACCAAGTGCTCCTTGGAAACCCTATGGGGCAGTTCTACTCTGTCCTATAGGGTCACTATGAGTTGGAACTGACTTGACGGCAACAGATTTGGTTTGTTTGTTTTTTTAACAACTCTTTCTGTAAGAAGTCTTTTTCTGCCCATTCACTTTAATAAGAAAAAAAGGAAAATAAATGCAGTAGGCGTGGGCCTGGTTTTATGGTCTACAGCACCACAACTCACCCTCCTCTTTATTTGGGTAATGCCTTCTATTCCTTAATGCCTTCTCCAAGCCGAGGAACAACAGATCACGAGCTATTCTTAAAGCATGGTCCCCAGAAGGGGACAAAAAAGAGTTACAGGAGGTTAGTAATTTCTTGATCTGCGTACTGGTGCTGTGAACATGCAGCAACCAAAATATGTCCACTTTTCTGTTTATGTAACTCAACACGAAGTGAAACAACTTTCAAAGGCTCTCACACTCGGCTAGAGCCGGTGGACTCCAGTAAAGCGGCAGTGAAAGCTGTCTTGAAGTGGTATGCTTTAGGCTCTGGAGACAGATCCAGGCTTAGGACCGAGTCTGTTAGCACGTGACGGTTTCCAGAAACGCGCACAAATAGCTACTGCGTTAACAAGCAGCAGCCCATCCTCACAGTACCGTCCAGAGCACAACTGGAAAATGACACACGTGCCCTGACGCCATCTAAAGTTATCTGAGGAGCTTAGCACTTAGGAAATGCGGCACATTATGGCAAACTCAGTGGTACAAGGAAGATTAACGGCTAGCTAGATTTACTGGGTGCTTATTCTATGTGCCAGGCATTGTTCCTCATGTCTCACTTAACTCCAGGAAGTAGGTAGTGCTAATAGCTAATACCTCCATTTTACAGATGAGGACATCTGAAAGGCTAAGGAGCTCACTTGCCAAGGTACACAGCTCATCAGCGGCAGTGCCAGGATTTAGGTCCAGGCATTCTCAATCACGAGGGTATCCAGCCAGCCTGACACTGCTCTGCCCAGAGGCACACATGTGCATCTGACCACCCATGGACAGATTTGGGAAGGGGTTGCCAGGAGGAGGTGGTTGGGTATCACTGACTGATAACTTTGTCCAATCTTTTCCCCTGTACCTGGAACCTCACGCCACTTACGCTGCTAGATTCTCACCAATTTAGTTCCCTGCCTCTGTGAGGACAAGGCCCCAGTCATGTGCACTGTGGGTGACTAAGTCTCCTGGACACCTTGCCACGAACCCTGCCCTCCTGTAAACAATCCCTGTCTAGGAGCCAAGCACACCAGCAATCCCACAGGATGCCTGCTCTGCCCTCACTCCCAACCCTGCCCAGCACTGCAGAGAGGGAGAGAGAGACAGAGAGAAAAAGAGAGTGTGTGTGTGTGCGTGTGTGTGTGTGTACCTGGGAGATAATTCAGGTAAAATTTACATGGAAATTCAGTACTACCCGCAGTTCCTAATTATAATCTAGATTATTTCTCCCTCTCATATTCCCATACCCTGAAGAGCAAAGCATTCGGCATCCTGCAGATAGAAGGCACTCAGTAACTCAAAGAATGAGTGAGTGACACATCTTTATGAAATCTATAGAACAGAGAAAAATTCTTACGTTATAATGCTAAATAAAAACTATAGGATACAAAAGTATATGTGCACTTGGATAGCAAAGATGCTTTTTAAAAACCAAATGTTGAAAAAAGAACTAGAAAAAATATATCAGAATGCCTTTGAATAGAGAGACGAAGGGTGCTTTTTTTTTATTCTTTTATATTTTCCTACTAATGTATTATTTACAAACAGTGGGTAAAACTACATTTTTTTTTTTTTAATTTTTGCCATAAAACCAGTAATAATCATTTGATCTCTTTTTCTGTAACAATTCTGAAGGCTTTATTGTAAGGGAATTGTCAGAGTCAAAACAGTCTCAGACAGCTGAAAAGAGAAGCAAAGTGTTCACTCTGTAAGACCACAACTCTACTACGCACATTATTTTTCCTTCAACATAACTGCTATCATTACTATTTATATAAGCCAGCAAAAGTATAAAGCTGCAGCTACACACCCTTTTAAGACATCTATAAACAAAACTCCAGTTCAGCGCCAAGTAGCAACACAATACATATAACAATGAGAGGCATTTTTAAACTACACGCATTACACCCTTTTTTAAAAAAAAGTCCATTTCAAAGGTTATCAAATACCAGCATGCTGCCAACACAGAGATAAGGGAAGGACAGATAAGAACCCAGGAGATTCCCTAAGCTAGCAGTGAATGGAACAGTGGCCTGAGGAGATAAGGAACACAGCTAAGGCTGTGAGTTACTATTTCACATCTGAATTTTCACAGGAAAAGAGAGGCTACCCAGCCAGACCTGCTTGGTCCGTCCGGGTTGTAAGGCTGTGCAGTATAACCCCCACACAAAAAAAGGAGCACTGAGGATCTTTTTGTCTCATTAAAAGGGTTCTGCCCTTCTGGAACCAGCAAGATAACTGGTGTTTTGGGTAAACAGTCTCAAGACATTTTTTTAAGGTCTAACACCAGACCTCAACCAACAATACTTTTTCCTTATGTATGATTTTTACAACTCATTCCCATGTTTCACTGAAATTAATAACAGCCACATGATTATTTCTAAAACTTCCAAAAGTGAGAAACACATTAGTGACGAATTATCAGAATCCAGCTTTTAAAGTTTAACTCTGACTTTAAGCCAGGCTGTCCCTGCATGTGGACCCTAGCAAAGGTATCAGTGCGGACCTGCATGAGTGGGAAGGGAGGCCGAGCCATTGGGTTGTGGCCACCACCTCTGGAATCATTCACAGGTCTGTTGTTCTCTGCGAAGCATGTGATGAGGCACGCAGTTACAAGGTAAAGGAGATGTTGTCCTTAGGAGCTGTTCCAGAAATTCTTAGTACATTTCTCCGTCTACCTAGTGGACTGACAACGGCTCTACAGGACTGCCAGGTCTTCAGTGCCCCCATTCCCCATCAAAACCATCACCGTTCTTAACAAAACTGTGTAATTCAGGAAAAGCGTCTAAAACAATACTTGGTGGAGAAATGGACTTTTTTTTTTTAAAAAGGGTGTAATGTGTGTAGTTTACCTCCCTGCCATTTGAGGATACGAATAACATCATTAAACATTCTGTTAACGCTCTGAAACAGCCACGGCCTGGATCACTCCAGTGCCACGCAGAGCTGGATGGAGTCAGGCCTGGATCACTCCAGTGCCACGCAGAGCTGGACGGAGTCAGGCCTGGATCACTCCAGTGCCACGCAGAGCTGGACGGAGTCAGGCCTGGATCACTCCAGTGCCACGCAGAGCTAGACGGAGTAAGGTCCTACGACTCTGTCGGAACTAAGCAGCAGCTCCCACCTCCAACACTGTGGCAGAAGCTGTGGCCACCTTGGCTGACCAGTAAGACCCTCTGTGACGAGGCTACAAATCGTCCTGCACCTTTCCACACACTGTTCCACTCAGGTAAACGACACACCTGCATTCCAACTAGGTCAAGCTCCTCCCCACTTCTAAGTCAGTCTTCTAACTCCTAAGTAGATGTTCCCTTCTTTCCTTAAAAACATTGTTGAATAGCTGTAGGTACCAAGTTACACCTGTCCAACCCCACTGACTCCAACAAACCACGTAAACATTTAAGGAGCCTAACTGGGCACCAGCGAGCAGTACTTCGATCATTTTTGTCTCTTTTATTTTTATACATGCTCCCCTTTCCTTGAGAGGCAGAGATAGTAGCATGATGTCTGAGTCTTCCTGCTGCAGAGTGTTTTCATGAAAAGGCCTGTATTTTTTCACAGTTTATAAGTTCTAAAAAAACATTCTTAACATTTATAACACAGGGATACAACTACCTATCTCACAGAGGAATAATCTCATTCAATCAAATTACAGTAAATGAAAGTATTTTTAAATAAGGCAGCACACAATAACAGTTATATTGTACCTATTATGGCCTTAGAGAGCCCTGGTAGCATGATGGTTAAAGCACTCGGCTGCTAATCAAAAGGTCGGCAGTTCAAATGCACCAGCTGCTCTGTGGGAGAAAGATGTGGCAGTTGGCTTCAGTAAAGATTTACGGCCTTGGAAACCCCAACGGGCAGTTCTACTCTGTCCCAGGGGGTCGCTACGAATCAGAGTGGACTCGAGGGCAGCAGGTTGCTAGGTTGGTATTATAGCCCTTGGGGTACTTTTGAACTACTAGGAATTATTCACTAATCTGTGTTGCAGTTAAATAAACAAGCCACCAAATGGAGTGAAACAAAATAAAAAGCATTTGACCTTCTCCTACAATTTTTAAACGTATCTCATTGCTCTTCAGAATAATTTATGTGCTTGCCTTTAAAATATGCTATCTAAAGACTTAGGACTCCATTCATTCATTCATCCTTTCAAATATTTGACAGACCCTGTTCTGGATGCTGATTATAATGAACAATGAATGAAATCCCTGCCTTCATAAAACTTACAAGAGAACAGTAGAAGAGGGATCCCTAATTTAATGAAATATTTGGTGTGCAAAGCAAATGGTAGGGGCTACAGCAGAAATGATGTCAGATGGATCCCGACTGAGAGCAGAGAATGCTGGGAAGATACTGACCTGTGTTTTACTGACTGCCAGGGCTACCACAACAGCCTTCTTAGGCGTATTCCTCTCATTCTTGGCCTGCTACAAATCCATTCGATGGAACAGCCAATGTACATAACGGCATTAAAAAGTTCATGTGAAATATCCAAGGAAAGCTGCATAGAGGTTAAGGGGCAATTTAGTAATAGAAGATGCTTCTTTTCTACACTCTTCAGTTTTGGTTTGATAGGCAAGAACAGTGATATGTGTCACAATCTAGCTAAAATGAAAAGCCTCCCATATAATATCTGTCGCTGGCAAGTTAAGTGAGAAAGGCTCTAACGTGCTGTAAGAGTTCTAATAGCTACAAAGACCCAGAAGGAGCTTGGGAATTGAAAGAAATCCATTTTTCGAAGCAGGGAAAGTTGGGAAATGAGAGGCTGGGAAAAGGACATCCGGCTCTGAGTCAGCAGACTCTCATTTCTCTGAGTCAGTTCCTCATGACAAGGCTGAGTAGCGGGGACTCAGGAGATGCCAGTAGCCAGACAAGCAGTCACCATCAGCAGTGTTCCTGACTGAGAGAGGTGTCACACCGAGAGGAAGAGCCCTGGACTAGAAGGCCAGAGCTATGTCTAGTTCTGGCCCAGTCATTCACTAACCACATGACTCTGGGGACGGACACTCAGCCTCTGAGCCTCAATTTCCTCTGCTGGAAATAAGTGGGTGATGACACTTACTCCACCTATTTAGAGGGCTATTGGAAATGTTAAATGTGAGCATGTGCAAGGGCTTTGAAAAAAACTTTAAAGTTCTAGACAAATGTGATGTCTTATTTTTTACATACATGAATCCAAGGCCTCGCTGTCCCATGAATTGCTAAGTTCATAGGTGACTGCATTACATTTATACAACATGAAGCCAAGAAAAGTACATTTGGCCGCAATGACATCTGGCAAATAGTGATTTTACTCAAGAAAATCAGTCACCTGCCCACATCCCAAAAACATGGTGAATTCTCTGGAAGCCCCAGAAGTTCGGCATTCTAAAACAAATTCTTCGCAAAGTCCCTTGGGAGCAATATACTCTAGAACAAATTAGTGCAACAGCTAGAAAACTGTATCTGTGAAATAATTAGCTTTCAAATGATTGTAAGACATTCTCTCTTCCACGGATAAATCCCCCTTTCCACCCTGTAAACCTGCACTCACATCAATTGCCTCAAAACGTGCCCTTCATCTACCTCTTCAATTTGAATCCTCTAAGTTCTTTCAGGACCCAAACTAAAGGTTATCTGTTCCCTGAAAACTTCCCACAATGACCCTTTTCGGAAGATCTCTCAATGGGATGACAGAATGGACTCTGTATACAATGCCTCTGGAGGACTCTCTAGTGGTTTCTTATAGCTAAGAATCTCCCTACCCATAGCCATGGTTCAGTTTTTCCCTTTGGCTACATATCACAGGAGCACAGTCCCTGTTTCTGACACACTGCCATGCATGGGGCTAGGGCGTAGGGGAGAATGGCCATACGCCATGCACAATTCCCATAAATTCCCACAATTCCCATATGGAAGTGTGTTTATTCAAGGTTACCCTAGGATCCACATTTCTAAAAATAAGTCATTTTCAGATTTTAATATTTAGCTGCTACTAATCTCTCCTCACACCTCATCACATACACCAGAATGTTGTAGTATCTGTTAGAAACCTCTGAACCAGATGACAACTGTCTCGAGAATATGGACCACGTCTTTAATTTCATTTGTGTTTTGCTGTGTGGCTAGGCTAACAACGAGCAGAGAGAAGGCACTCAGTAAATGGTTCTTAAATTAGATCCTTTTAAACTAACCCCTTCTCTGCCACATTTACTAAGGCTGCCTTGCAAATAGCTGCTCATATAAACTCTGAAAACTGTTCCTCTCTCAGGGACAATAAAACATATATACTATGGCTCATTGTGACATGGATTCAAGTGCTCATTTGAAACATAATTACACATTTAAAAATCTGACTGTATTTGATTAGCCTAAAACACAAGCTAATGGTAACCCTGATATCAGTTCTTAAAGGGCTGGCTACCTTCTAGTTAGTGGAACTGTCATGAATGCTGAAGTTATTTATTACAGAAGAATTTTAAAGGAAAAAGAATAGACCTTGTTCTAGGGAGAAGCCTTCTTAGCAGAGGGAAGTTCTGGTATTCAAGACAGCACTCCTTTTTTCATAAGAGCTACGTTCAGGTACAACTGCAATGGCATTAGAAGTACAACTGGCCCAGGAACATGGTCTTTAGAAGTAGTACCACCTAATACTGTCATTTTCAAGTTATTCCCTGAAACAATTCAAAAGGAGCAGCAGTGTCCAGTAGAAATATAATGTGAGCCAGAGATATAATTTTAAATTTTTTTGTAGCCACATTAAAAAAAAAAATAAAAAGAAGCAGGTGAAATTAATTTTAGTAATTTATTTTATTTAACCCAACATATATAAAATATTATCTTTTCAAGATACAAGCAATAGAAAAATGATTAATGAAATATTTTACATTCTTTTTTCACTTCACTAGTTTTATGCTTAAAGAGCACCTCAATTCAGACTAGCCACAATTAAGTGCTCACTAGACACATGGTGCTGGGCAGACACATGCAGCTAGCAGCTACTGAACTGGGCGGCACAGTTTTAGAGAATCCTTAAAAAGAAATACAGTGTTGGTGTGTATGTATGATTGGCAGTTAAGTGCAAAAGGTTGGCAGTTCGAACCCACCCAGCAGCTCCATGGAAGAAAGGCCTAGCAATCTGCTTCTGTGAAGATTACAGCCAAGAAAACCCCAAGGCGCAGTTCTACTTTGTAACACACGGAGTTGCCATGAGTTGGAATCCACTCAATGGTAACCAGGGTTTTATTTTTTTTTGTGGTGTGTGTATTATTTGCCTCTATTTGACCTCCGACCCCATCCCGAGGACAAATGAGAAAAGACACAAAACCTAATCTTGTGGCCAGTGGAAAAGTCTGGAGGGGCAGAATCAAAGCATCTAGAATTGTCACTGTAATTTCAGACCATCAGAGGAAGCTGGCCCCACCCTACTAACCCCCACATAAACAGAACTGAAAGAAATCATTACCCCATCTACCAAACCATTTGCCAATCTCAAACGCCATAATAATGAAAATGACATAAAAGGGAAACAAAAATGGAAGAATTATGAGCACTAGGAGATAATAAAAAAAAGCTCTAGATGTACAGCACCAATCTAACTCTCTGTAGAATAAAAAGTATCTCATGCCAACTAGTCAACGCTTCGAAGAAACTCTTGACCACTCACTCCGCCTCTCCTTTCCTCTCCCTATATCGGGTCAGTAAACAAACTTTACTGATTCTTCCTCCATGTTCTACCCATGGCACAAGGGGAGGTGAGGGCCTTGTGAACCAAAAAACCACGCTGTATTCTGTGCAGTCAAGAACCTTGCCACTCTTTTGATACTTTGCATAGGCCTCCTTATACCTGCTTTGACATTTGGACTTGTAAGACTTCTAGAGTATGTCTCAGGGCTCTTGGAATTGCTACAAATTTACACACACAGCTGCACCCAGTGGGTACTTAAATATCTTGATTAGCTCTCTGGGCCCTTACCTAAGTATCCGCTTTGAGCTCAATGTCCCTGTGAATGGCCCATCCAACAATAAATGTGCTTACTCTGCCTTCTTTAATAGCTTTCATTTCTATTCTCACCCATTTTCCAATATGACTTTGACCACAACCTCCTACCCTTGAAACTATCTTACTCCCTTCCAAGCCTGCCCTCTGGCCTTATAAAATCTTCCAATGCCTTGATACTTCCTTTACCAAAATCACTCTGGCTTCTCTTCTTTATCTCTCCAGCCCTATGAGCCATTACTTTGTGTTATGGATCGAACTGTGTCCCCCAAAAAATGTGTGTCAACCTGGCTAGACCATGATTCCCAGTACTGTGTGATTGTCTACCATTTTGTCATCTGATGTGATTTTCCTACGTGTTGTAAATCCTACCCCTACAATGGTAATGAAGCAGCATTAGATGCAGTTATGTTAATGAGCCAGGACTCAATCTACAAGATCAGGCTGTGTTTTACTTCAATCTTTTTTGAGATACAAAAGAGAAGCGAGCAGAGATGGGGATTTCATACCACAAAGAAACAAGAGCCAGGAGAACAGGGCATCCTTTGGACCTGGGGTCCCTGATTTGAGACTCCTCGACCAGGGAAGACTGATGACAAGGACTTTCACCCAGAGCCAACAAAAGAGAGAAAGCCTTCCCCTGGAGCTGACACCTTGAATTTGGACTTCTAGCCTCCTGGACTATGAGAGAATAAATTTCTCTTTGTAAAGCCATCCAGTTGTGGTATTTCTGTTATAGCAGCACTAGATGACTAAGACACTTTGATTCTCCACCTCACCTGTCCTTCAGTTGAAAGGGCCCCGAAAAGAGAACTCAGAAAAGGAGGGTGAGAATGGTTGCAAGGCTTGAAGAATATAAACAATGTCACTGAATTGTACATGTAGAACTGTTGAATTGGTGTATGTTCTGTTGTGCATATTCTCAACAACAACAAAAAATGAAACAAATTATAAAGAAAAAAGAAATGGCCCTGAAAACCCATTCTAGGATCAAGCCACCCATCCGCCTCCTCCACTATAAGGCTGCTGAGTTCTGCACAGTACTACCATTTACTTAATCCATTGCCATTGAGTCAATGCAGACTCCTAGCAACCCTACAGGACAGAGAAGGACTGCCTCATAGGGCTTCCAAGGCTGTACTCTTTATGGAAGCAGATCACCACGTCTTTCTCCCAAAGAGCAGCTGGTGGGTTCAAACTGCCAACCTTACGGTTAGCAGCAGAGTGCTTACCCGCTGTGCCACCAGGGCTTCTTCATATTGTACTTGGCATCAGATACGGTTTTCTGCGTCCATTTTCTCTAGTAAACTACAGACTCCCTGAAAGCAGGATGTCTTATTCTTCCATTGTTCCCATAACCTAGCACAATGCTTGTCATTTGGAGAAATCTTAGAAATACGTTGGTGGTGTATGCGTACGATTAGGTTGCTGGGTGGGACATACGGTTTTTCAAATAGTTTTTACATTATATTCCTACTGGACACCACTGCTCTCTTTGAGTTATTCCAGGGAATCATTTGAAAAGGACTATATTAGATGGAATTACTTCTAAAGAGGAAACCCTAGTGGCACAGTGGTTAAGAGCTACAGCTGCTAACCAAAAGGTCAGCAGCTTGAATCCACCAGGCATTCCTTGGAAACTCTGTGGGGCAGTTCTACTCTGTCCTATAGGGTTGCTGTGAGTAGGAACCAACTTGACGGCAACGGGGTGGGGTGGCAACTTCTAAAGAAGGATATATTCAGTGTTTGTTAACCTAAACAATACCCACATTCACCTTTGCCTCCTCCTATGGGAAAAAAGGTTTGCTTCTTCTAGTCTATCAGTCTACGAAGACGGCTAGAAGCTCTGGAGCTGGTGGCCTCTCATCTCCTCTGGGGCAATGCTCCATCAGTTATTAAGCCCTATCTTTGACCTACTTCCAATCCTTCCATATGGCACACAATGCACTCAGGATTATCAGTTTCTATAACCACCGTATTTTATTCTACGCAATGCAAAGAACTCATGGGGACTGCAACAAAGAGGGTCATTACTGACAGTTGGGCAGGGAGGCAGTACACTGTCTGTAAGCGTATGGAAAACAATGATATTCCAAAACAGAATTTCCTGAATCTCAACAGTGGCTGGTGGTAACCGGTAGAATGCCCAGAATCACAGAGACAGCAACATGAAAACTCTTGAAGTGTTCTCAGTGCAGAAGAAATACCCAAAGCTTACAGTGTTGGTGGACACCTAAAAATAAAAACGCACAATTTATATTTCCAAACGGGAAAATAAAAACCTAAGTGCTTAGAAAAGAAAAAACTGAAAAATGAAGGAGTCTATTTAACAAACCTTATTGACACTTTTGTAAGGCCTCCTTGTCCCTATTTCTGGTACACGTTATAACGGAACAATATAAAATAAGTGCTCGTGAACTGAATTCCTCAAGGGTGGAGACGTATTTTACTCATTCTTGTATTCTAGCAATCACTTGCACCTGGAATATGGAAGGTGTTCAACAGAGGCCTTTGGATGGAGATTTATTGTTTAAGGGTTCTATAAGCTCATTTCTAAGTTCACTTTCAGAGCTCCGGGGACACATCAGAAACATTATAAAGGGGGGTCAAAGACTCTCCGGCTAGCCTACAAAAACCAGGTTGGCCTATAGTACAGGCATTGTTCTAATAAAAAAGGAACTGTCCCTCATAACGTAACATCATGACTTGTTGCCATCGAGTCAATTCCAACTCATAGCGACCCTACAGGACAGAGCAGAGCTGCCCCAGAGGGTTTCCAAGGAGTGGTTTGGTGGATATGAACTGCTGACCTTTTGGTTAGCAGGTGTAGTTCTTTACCACTGTGCCACCAGGGCCCCAAATAACATCATAACTATGGGAAAATGACTTCTAAGTTATAAAGGCCCTGCTATTTTACATGCACACACGCACATGCACACACACACACACCCGTCCTGCACTTTTAGGGGCTTGGAGGTTGAGGGAATGGGGGAGGATGGCAGAAAGACTGCTACAAAACAAAGAGGGTGAGGCGCAGTTGTGGGAGGAAGGTGCAGCGTAAGGAAGGGTAATCTGAAGTACTTGAGGCACCTGAAACCCATCATGGGTCTCTCTTGTTCTGGGAAACTGAGTGGCTCATTGAGGTGTCATCACTCCCTGGTGTGAAGAACTACATTGCTCCAATTTCTTCTGACTCCACAAGGAAACAAAGAGCCAATGGCAGTCTGCTGGAGATCAGGAAAGGTCTGGCAAGCCTGGGCAGAGATTACAGTGCACTCAACTCTTATTGGTAGAGGATGGCAAAATCACCTGTGTCACTGATAAAACCAGTTGCGATTCTGGCTGATGGTGACCCCGCATGTGCAGTGCAGAGTAAAACTGCTCCACAGAGTCTGATTGTTTTTTTTTTTTCTTTCTTTTGGGAGGGGAGGGAGGCTGGGTTGTTGCTGTTGTTAGGTGCCAGTGAGCCAGTTCCGACTCACAGTGACTCTAAGTACAACAGAGCAAAACGCTGCCCAGTCCTGCGCCATACTCACAATCACTGCTATGTTTGAGCCCACTGTTGCAGCCACTGTGTCAATCCATCTTGTAGAGGGTCTTCCTCTTTTACACTGGCCCTCAACTTTACCAAGCATGATGTCCTTCTCCAGCGACTGGTCCCTCTTGATAACATGTCCAAATTATGTGAGACAAAGTCTTGCCATCCTCACTTCCAAGGAGCATTCTGGCTGTACTTCTTCCAAGACAGATTTGTTTGTTCTTCTGGCAGTCCATGGTATATTCAATATTCTTCACCAACACCATAATTCAAATCCATGAACTCTTCTTTGGTCTTCCTTAGTCTTTGTCTAGCTTTTGCATGCATATGAGGCAATCGAAAATACCATGGCTTGGGTCAAGCATACTTGTTTTCAAAGTGACATCTTTGCTTTTGAACACTTTAAAGAGGTATTTTGCAGCAGATCTGTCCAATGCAATGTGTTGTTTGATATCTTGACTGCTGCTTCCATGGGCAATGATTGTGGATCCAAGTAAAATGAAATTCTTGACAACTTCAATATTTTCCACATTTATCATGATGTTGCTTATTGGTCCAGTTGTGAGGATTTCTGTTTTCTTTATGTTGAGATGTAATCCATACTGAAGACTGCAGTCTTTGATCTTCATCAGTAAGTGCGTCAAGTCCTCTTCACTTTCAGCAAGCAAAGTTGTGTTATCTGCATATCGTGAGTTGTTAATGAGTCTTCCTCCAGTCTTGATGCCATGTTCTTCTTCATATAGTTCAGCTTCTTGGATGATTTGCTCAGCATACAGATTGAGTAAGTATGGTGAATGATTACAACTCTGACACACACCTTTTCTGATTTTAAGCTACTCGGTATCCCCTTGTTCTGGTCTACATATAGGTTCCACATGAGCACAATTAGGTACTCTGGAATTCTCGTTCTTCACAATGTTATTCATAATTTGCTATGATCCACACAGTTGAATACCTTTGCACAGTCAATAAAACACGGGTAAACAGCTTTCTGGTATTCTTTACTTTCAGCCAAGATCCATCTGACATCAGCAATGATATCCCTCGTTCCACGTCATCTTCTGAATCCGGCTTGAATTTCTGGCAGTTCCCTACTGATGTACCGCTATAACCATTTTTTAATTATCTTCAGAAAATTTTATTTGTGTGTGATATTAATGATATTGTTAGATAATTTCCACATTCTGTTGGATCACCTTCCTTGCAGTGGGCCCATACATGGATCTCCTCCAGTTAGCTGGCCAGGTAGCTGTCTTCCTAATTTCTTGGCATAGACAAGTGTTTCCAGCATTGCATCTGTTTGTTGTAACATCTCAGTTGGTATTCTGTCAATTTCTGAATCCTTGTTTTTCACCAATGCCTTCAGTACAGCTTGGACTTCCTCTTTCAGTACCACTAGTTCTTGATCATATGCTACTTCCTGAAATGATTAAACGGGCTAGATACAGTGTACTTTATTGATGATACATGACAAGGTTGGGCCCTCTAAGCCCCTCCCCTTCTTCAAGGGGTCTGGAATGGAAACTGTGTTGAGGGTTGGAGGTATGTTGGTGGATTGAGTTGGGAGAAGAGCTCCCCAGCAGCCGAGGGCCTCTTTCTTCCTCTTATGCTAACGCTGGCACTGGTGGTCCAGTGGGCTCTTATTCCTTGGAGGCCATGTGGACCATAAGGTCCACTACCCTGTTGTAGCCAAATTTACTGTCAGATCAGGAAATGAGCTTGACAAATTGTTGTTGAGCATCAAAGGTGGAAGAGTGAGTGTCACTGTTAAAAGTCTCAGGAGACAACCTGGTCTTTAGTACAGCCTAAGATGCCCTTTTAGGAGACGCTCCTATGCCTGCTTCACCACCTTCTTGACGTCATCATACTTGACAGCTTTCTCCAGACGGCAGGTCAGATCCACAACCGACACATTGGAGGCGGGGACACAGAAGGCCATGCCAATGAGCTTCTCATTCAGCTCAGGGATGACCATGCCCACAGCCTTTTCAGCAACAGCAGATGCAGTGCTGATGTTCTGGGCAATCCCACGGTCATGCCACAGTTTCCTAGATAGGCCACCCACAGTCTTCTGAGTGGCAATGATGATATCTACTGTGGTCATTGAGTCCCTCCACAATGCCAAAGTTGTCACAGATGACCAGGGGGCAAGCAGCTAGTAGTGCAGGAGGCACTGCTGAGTTGTCATACGTCTCATGGTTCACAGCCATCACAAACATGCGGGCATTGGCAGAAGGGGCAAAGATGATTATCCTTTTGGCACCACTCTTCAAATGAGGCCCAGCCTTCCATGAGGTTGTGAAGACACTGGTGAACTCTACAACATATTCAGCACCAGCATCACCCCACTTGAAGACAGAGATGGGCTTCCCATTGATGACAAGCTTCCCGTTCTTAGCCTTGGTGGTGCCACAGAATTTGCCATGAGTGGAATCATAGGAAAACATGTAGAGCATGTAGTTGAGGTCAATGAAGGGGTCACTGATGGCTACAACGTCCACTTTGCTGGAGTTAATCGTAGCCTTGGTGACCAGGTGCCTGCTATGGGCAAATTTGTTTACTCGGACCTCCACCATCGTGTCTCAGGGATGCTGCTGGCAATGCATGAGAAGATTTCATTGTCTGTAGAATGGGGAAGAACAGAGAGTGCTCCACAGGGTTTTCATGTGAACTTTCAGAAGCAGTTCACCAGGCCTTTCTTCTGAGGTGCCTCTGGGTGGGTTTGAACAGCCAACCTTTCAGTTAATAGTTGAGCATTTAACCATTTGCACCACCCACATACTCAGGTATTACTGACAAACGTACCTAATTTATCTTCCCCATGGCGGCCATAGTAGAAATCCTCTGAAGGATTTGGGTACATTTCACTGGACACCAATCAAATGTCACTCTCAGTAGAAGCCAGCGTAACAATGGTTAATTGCTTGATTAGCTAACACAACTGAGTGGCTTACTGTGAGCCCAACACAGTGCTTTACTTTTACTATCTCATCTAATTAGTACTCTATCCCCATTTTATAGATATGAAAACTGAGGTAGAAAGTAAGCTGCCCCCAATCTCATAGCTCGTAATTAGACAAGGAGGGATTCAAACCTGAATCTGACTGTAACATGCATACTTTTTTTTTTCTTTTTTTATTGTCCTTTAGGTGCAAGTTTACAATTCAAGTCAGTTTCTCATATAAAAACTTATACACACATTGTTATATGACCCTAGTTGCTCTCCCTGCAATGTGACAGCACACTCCTTCTCTCCATCCTGTATTTCCCGTGTTCATTCAACCCGCTCCTGTCCCCCTCTGCCTTCTCTTCTCGCCTCTACACAGGAGCTGCCCACAAAGTCTCATGTGTCTACTTGAGCAAAGAAGCACACTCCTTACCAGTATCATCTTATGCCTTATAGTCCAGTCTAATCTTTGTCTGAAGAGTTGGCTTCAGGAATGGCTTTAGTTTTGGGCTAACAGAGGGTCCAGGGACCATGACCTCTGGGGTCCCTCTGGTCCCAGTCAGACCATTAAGTCTGGTCTTTTTACTAGAATTTGAGGTCTGCATCCCACTTTTCTCCTGCACCATCAGGGATTATCTGTTGTGTTCCCTGTCAGGGCAGTCATTGGTGGTAGCCTGGCACCATCTAGCTCTTCTGGTCTCAGGCTGATGGAGTCTCTGGTTTATGCTGCCCTTTCTGTCTCTTGGGTTCATATTTTCCTTGTGTCTTGGGTGTTCTTCATTCTCCTTTGGTCCTGGTGGGTTGAGACCAACTGATGCATCTTAGATGGCCGCTTGCTAGCTTTTAAGACCCCAGATGCCGCTCACCAAAGAGAGATGCAGACCGTTTTAATACACTTTGTTATGCCAATTGACCTAGATGTCCCCTGAAATCATGGTCCTCAGACCCCTGCCCCTGCTACTCTGTCCCTCAAAGTGTTTGGTTGTATTCAGGAAACTTCTTAGCTTTTTGGATTAGTCCAGTTGTGTTGATTTCCCCCACACTGTGTGTTGTCCCTCTTTCACCTACAATAATTCTTGTCTACTATTTAATTAGTGAATACCCCTCTCCCTCCCTCCCTCCCCACCCTGGTAACCATCAAAGGATGTTTTCTTCTGTGTGACTGTAACATGCATACTCTTCAGTGCTGTGTCTCCTGCCCTGCTCTCTTTGGAAAGAACAAAGGCTATATAAACAAACTATAATTCTGAACACAGACACTGGCTGTGCATGGTAAGTGCTTAGAACAGTGCCTGGTATATAACCAGCGCTCACTAAATCGTATTATTATTTTATTGCAGCAGATGAAGGGACGGCACGCACAGGAAGGCAGGTACAGGCTCAGGATGTGGAACTTGTTTTTTAAATTATACTGCTGTGAAAGTCCATTTGGGAGTCAATCTTTGCTTGTTACTACTGCCCCTCGAAAAACTGATGGATTCTATAGGAACTAAACCCTAGTCTCACTCTTCCAGGTGTCTGCAAACGTTTAATGGGTTTCAACAAGTCAAGGCAGCACGGCAAGCCTCTTCTCCCTTCCCCCCAGGTGGGAACAGTGCCTTACCTGAGGGCATTATTCTCATCAGAGGGGGGAGGGAGAAGGGACTTGTTTCTCAGCCACCAGTAGGGTAACTGCCAGGACTAGGCCAGGGCACCACCACCCTTGAGGAGAAGAAGCCACTGACTTTCATTATTTTCAGTAAGGAACTATTCAATAAGAAACTTTTATGAAGAAACTACTGTTCTTTTTTATTATCACTCTTTTTATTCTTGGCTAAAGATGGAACATGGAAGGCGAAAAAGTAAAGTGGCCTCTAACACTACCTAAGACCCGGCACATCTGACCATCAACAAACACTGAGTGCCAGGAAGTGCCGGGAGCAGGGGTTTACAGGGCTGTGGGCCGGGGGCCACGGCAATAGCTCAGCTAGATCCAGACTCTCAGTCAGCAACAACCCTGATGCTCCTGGTGCCTGTTCTATGTGGAACCCGCTTGATCCTTTCCTTAAAGAGCACAGCGACTTTTCAGGAGTCCTGTCCGTATGTACAACCTCCTGTCCTGATGGGAATGAACTATACCAGGCATGAACAGGGGACAACTCCAAGAGCTTCAGGAAAGAACCTAGGCTGAACGAGGGCATGATCTTTTCTATCGGTGCCCCTCTCCTTCATTGTCCCAGATTTCTCTTAACATTACCTCATCAAAAGCCCCAAATAAAAAGCAAAAATATGTTCAGAAAAGGAAAAGAAAGCTGAGGTCAAAGACGTAAGCTTACAACGTGAGCTAACGGGGCCTTTGTATCCCAAGGTGAACAATACAGACGTGACATCATCTTCCCTGTCCTCACAGTGAGGTGACAGAATCAGGCACAATTAATTTAGTAAGGTGCTAAGTGCGATGATAACTGACTACGAGAAAGAGCAGGGCTCTCCGGAACCAGAAGTCTTCCGGCTATCACAGTACTTACTCTGGGCCCTCTTCTAACCACTTTTCAAGAACAAACCCACTTAAATCTTATAACACACTATGAGATCGTCACTATTATTCCCAATGTACCAGTGAGAAAACTGCAGCTCAGTGGGGTTAATTAACTTTTTTATGTGATGGAGTCAGGACTGGAAGCCTGAAGTCTGGTATCAGAGCCCATGCCCACTCTTAGGCATCGGCTAGGAGGGAGTTGGTAAGGTTAAAGGTGGAGGGAGAGGTTCCAGACAAGGGAACTTTTATAATAATGGGTAAACTCAGAGTTGTTTAAGGAACTGAAAAAAGTTCACTCTGACTGGGGTAAGGAGTGTGAGGGGAAGAGCGGGGAGAAATGAGGCAGGCCTGGGGCCAGGAAGAACTCTGCCAGCCATGAGAAGGAGTCTGGACTTGATTTCAGGGATTACGTGACAGAGTTCTGAGAATCTCAATACCAGAAAGGTGCACGTCTAATGAAAATAACACAAAGGTTCAACAACGCACACAAAAAAATACAGGTTTATAATGATTCTAAATTAAGAAAATGCATTTTAGCTATAAATGCACAACAGTTTGTCCCAAGTGCAAAAGGAGGGAACTTGCTGTACTCATAGGGCTAATAAGTGACTGAGGCACAATGTACCTTTCTACCTTCTGCAGCCAGCTCTGCGGCCTTGGCCACTGAGCTGTTCCCTATTCTGTAAAATCAGTATAACCACTTGGGAAAATAAAACACACATAAATGTGAGCTATTACAGTTAAGTCATCTTATCAATTGAACGTTGTCTGAGAAATACTGGTCTTTAATGCACAATAAAGCACTTAACCACAATGTTTGAGAAAGAAAACCATGAGAAAAAAACGATTGTACATCATATAAGTCCTACCATCGCCATCCTAAACCTCCAGCATGGCCATCACCACATCTCATAGGCTAAGCAACTCTCTCTGTGTCTTTGCCAAGGAAGGGAAAGGGCTTCTGGAGAATCACCCTCAGGGGTCAGGGAATATTCTGAACTTTCTCAAAAACAACGAAGTGCACTATCCTCCAATCTCTCAGCCCTCCTTCCTAAGGCCACTGGGAGACGGCAGCAGCCCCCTGGGAATCACAGGTGCTTCTGTCCCAGGTATAACATTCAAAATCACAAATTTAAGGATTTTAAAAGAAATTTAGGGCCTTGAAAGGCAATAGAGACTCAGAAAATAATCTCTCTCCTTAGGAGAAACAAACCTCAGAAGACTGGAACTGTAATACCTTTGACTCTGGTTAATTTGTCACTCTTTTTTTTTTAAAAAAAAAAAAAAACAGGAAGCAAGAATCTCACAGAATAGGATCCCTGGTGGTACAAGCAGTTTGTGATTGGCTGCTTAACCTAAAGCTGGTGGTTCAAATCCACCCAGAGGTGCCACGAAAGAAAGGCCTAGCGTTCTGCATGAGTAAAAGATCACAACCAAGAAAACCCTATGGAGCAGTTCTGGTCTGTGACACGCGGGGTTGCCATGAGTCAGAACAGACTTGGGGACAATGGGTTTGTTTTTATCTTCTTGTTTTCGTTTTTAACTCTGGTTAATTCGTCACTACTTTTTTTAAGGAAAAAGGAAGCAAGAATTTCACAGAATAAAGAAGGCTGCAGAGGCTGCCTACAGAAGCCTCCTCCCAAGCTAAGCTGTGTTCTTTAGAAATCAAAGACCACCGTCAGCTCTCAGTACCACACTAGCCGTGTCCGCAAGCCCTGGGCAGCCCACTTACTTCGAAACCGCTGCCCACAAAATTCAAACAGGAGGAAGAATCTTCTGCCAGCCCTTGACACATGACCTATGCACTAGTAAACCTAGGTCTTTTTTAACTATGACCATGAGAAACGAAAACAAGTGCTCCTTTATTCATCCGAGTCTCAGGCAGCATTACGGTTTTCACTCTACGAACTGCATGAGGACATTAGTATTCAAGTATTTGGTCCCTTGCTTTTACAAGGATAAAACAACATGAAGCCAGTAAAGCATTTATCGTGGACAGAAAACTGGATTTGGTTCAGAAAACAAAAGTAAGGGTAAACAAATGCTTCTCTGGAAGAAGTATAACAGTGGTCTTTTAGTGATGGCTGTAAAGATGGAACATTTTCCTCACTGATCCAGGTGAGAGACTGATCAGGGTTAGGGTCATATTCATAGTTGGCATGAAACACTTTTCACCAGGAATATGCCCAACTGAAGGGAACAAACAGTAAGATCTTTCAAGGCTCTGTGAACAAATAGATAAGTAGCAAATAAGTTTCAGTTTGGGTGAAGGTCAGGTCAGTTTAGGTAAAGATGGTATTCAAACCATTCTCATGACAGACTCTAAAGCTCTAAGTTTTGTCCCATAGAAAAAATTTATTAAAGACATATGTCAACTGTGTGGCGGGGGGGGACACAAGAAAATACTGAGAAAATCAGATGTAATGTCAGAAACAAAATAGAAATTACCTGCCTTCATAATTTTAAAAACTGTATTCTTGGCAGTGAACCTCAAAAATCTAAGCTGGAACTAGTACAGAAAATAATAAAATGGTCTTATAGAGGAGAGTCTCAGAGGTTAAAAAAGAAATTGGATAACTAATTAGAAAAAACAATGATAAAAAAGGGGAGGGGGTAAACCCAGCAAGTCACATGGAGAGAAAAAACACACCTCTCTGTGAAGTTCTGAAATATAAGCACTGAGAGATGTGCTTCATGCTTTGAAGAGGCAAATTTATGCAAACATGAAAAAGGAACTTCATATAACAGCTAATGTATATTTCTCTAAGTAGTAGCACTATTTGAAAACAAACAGGTTCAGATACATGTATTCAAACATTTACTGAGCTCCTACCAACATGTCCACTGCTATGCTGTGATCGCAGGGACATGCATACATAATGTTCCGTGCTCTCGGGGTATAATCTGGTAAAGTGTTTGGACAAACTAAAAAGTCAGCTAGTATAATGTAGTAAGTGACATACAGAAAGAAACTCTAAGCCCTGGAGTTAAGAAGGACCAGTGTGCCTGTTTGGGAGAATCAGCAAAGACTATCAGAAGTGGCATCTGAACTGACAAAAGTAATTCAGGGGGAGGGAATTGAAAAAGAAAAGTCTTAAGTAAGAGCAATATATGGATCTCTGGGGCCCTCCAGCCAGCACCAGCTTAATCTCTCCCCTGACAATATCACTACTTAGTGTCCAACTGTACCTCCAATTTAACATGTACAAAACTAAACATATGTATTCCCTTTAAAAAGCACACTCTCCCAGGTTACGAGACTCAAAACCTTGACGTTACTTTATATATTACTATCTATTCTTTCTGGTTACAATTTCCTCTACCCCACTTTCACATCCTGTTCAGTTTTTCCTCTGGAATACACCTCACCTACATTCCTCCAGCCATACCAGTGAGCATCCCAGCAACACCACACGCAGAGAGACAATAGAAGGTATGTGAACCCTTATCTACGTGCTAAACTTTGTCGTCAAATCTCAGCTTCAAATCCTAGTAAGCTAGACTGGACAAGGCCAGACAGAGAATTCCAGGGTGAGGGCTTTGGGCTACCTGGAGCCTAAATCAATATAGGTCAAAAGGGCCCCTCCCCTTCTCCCTCAAGGCCACACAGGAACCGGCATCATCCTAACCCGATGGTGAGGATGGGCCACTTCTGGGAATGATGGCCTGCAAAAGAAAGAAGTATCAAACTTTCTTGCCCCAATGCTTAGGGCAGAGTTGGTCAAGGTTCCACATTCCAAATATTTCTGGTATAGGAATAAAAGGGCAGTTTTCTGAATAGAGGGGTGCTAGCTGATAGATTAATTTGTTCTGAAGGAGCGGAGACTCTGATTTTATCCTGGAGGATAGCTGTGGCCCTTCCCCTTAAAAGTGTCTGTGGGGTGAACTTCTTCAGGAAAATGATGAGCTGAAGGCCCAGTGCCTTGCCCTTAAGGTTTTCTAAAATAAATGGAGAGTGTGCAGGTCTAACATTATGGCAACACTTTAATCCCAGTGAAATTACCTACTCTGGTCTGGTGATTAGCCACAACAACTCTAACAAGCAATGGCTTAATCTTAACATAATTCTGAAAAGAACTCTCCTCTTAAACAGCTACTTACCATGCTAATGGTCAAGGGATGCTCAAGATAACTCACATTGCTATTGCCATGTTACACACAATACTGACTTTAAAAGTACAACCTGTAAAACCAACATTGGGCTGTAAGCTAAAAAGCATCACGACACAATGATCAGCTGTAAGATTTGAAGAAAAGATTGTAAGAAGGAAGACACAATGATGAATAAATTACAAAGTATGGACTCGCACTCAAATGGAACTAGACTGCTTTTTAGTAGCTTTAAGCAAGGTTGCACACTTCCATGGTACATTATCTAAACTGGTGCCCCCATGCAATTAAGGGCAGCACTTAACACTTCAGTAAGATGAGATGACTTAACTGAACACTCTTCCTTTCTCCAGCTTCTGAGACAAATGCCCCCTCCCTCCCTCCTTCGCTCTCTCTCTCTAAAAATCTAACAGTCTTGAGTAACTGAATTAGCCGGTTCTTCAAACAAAAATTCTTCTCCTTGGAATAGCTCTGGAATTGTAGCATACAGCCACAACTGGCTCTTCACAAACATTTGTGAAATCACTCAATGAAATGAGCAGAACTCTCGGGAAACTGAAAGAGAAAACACGAACCAGTTGCCACAGAGTCCATTCCGGCTCGTGGCCGCCTCATGTCGTCAGAGTAGAACTGTGTGCTACACCATTTTCACAGCTGGGATCTTCTGGAAGCAGGTCACCAGGCCTTTTTTTCAAGGTGTCTCTGGGTGGGTTCGAACAGGAAACTTTGCATTAGTAGTCCAGCGCTTACTGGCTGTGCCAGCCAGGGACTCCCGTGGGAAACTACTTAGAAAAAATAGAAGCTCCTAAGATACAAAAAGGGATATCTGTATCTGGCTAGAGTCCCTGGGTGGTGCAAACAATTAACGTACTCGGTTGCAAACTGAAGGGTTGGAGGGTTGGAGGCTCAAGTCCACCCAGAGGCATCTCAGAAGACAGTCCTGGCAATCTACTTCTGAAAAAGCAGCCACTGGAAACCCCACGGAGCACACTGCTGCTCTGACACACACCGGCCGCCCTGAGGGGGAACCAGCCTGGCCTCCGGCGGCGGCGGCAGGGTGCCAGACATGGATTCTGCCACAGCCTAAGGGCGGGTCGTGAGGGTGGGAGCTTGATGTTACTGGCTTTTACCAGTTTGGGTTTTTTTTTTTTTCCTTTGTAGATAAGAGAGTCTGGGGTTGTGGGTAAGAGGGAAGAGTAATACAGATATGTCCTGCTTTCTAACATCATATACAGTAAAACGGCATTCATGAACTTAGGGCCGAGCACCAAAATTTACGCTAAAGTACCTGTGCAGAGCAGGCTGCTTCACTAATTCTCAGGTTCACCTCTGCTCGAAACTGCAGCGGCTCCCTCCTGCCACTAGGAAGGGGACTCCACCTTTTGTGAAGAAAAGTACTTGCCATTACCCTACACACGGTTGCTATGAGTTGGAATCACCTCGATGGCAGCGGGCTTGGTTTGATTTTGGGTTTCCCTATAACGGTGAGATCACCCAGAGATGGGATTAACACAGGGCAGCAGCTGGAGCAGCAGGAGGGAAAGGCAACTAACACCGAAACATCGGAGCGACCACGGGGTCGCCATTTATCTAGCGCATTGTACGTGCCCAGCACTGGGCGCTATGATTTACATTTATTATCTCTTGTCTTCAGAACAACCTTGAAAGAAGGGCTATTTTACATGCATTTTTACAGATGAAACCACCCACCCAGAGAGGTTAATGCGCCCTGTGAATTGGAGAGCCGGGTATGAACTCAAGAATGCCATTCCATAACAAAGCCTGTACTCCTGTCTCAACCCTGAAAGTACAGAATGGAGACCCGGCTCTCCAGTTTACAGGGTGCATTTCTGGGGTCGCCTACCTTAAAATAAAAAAATGCTTGCAAGGCCCTGCACAACCTGGTCCAACAATATCTTGCCTCACAGGCATACTCTTATTTCAGAGAAGCTGGCCCAGGCCCTGAACCAGAAGACCCTCTCTTCAGCTCTCTGAATCCACCCATCAGATCCCATCTCCTCTGGAAAGCCTCCCCTAGCCAGCCCAGACTAAAGAGTCTTCTCTTTCCTCACCTTAATCTGACCTTCCAACCTTGGTGCAGAACCACTGCTCTGTATTATCAATTAGCTTTTCACACTTAATATCTATTATCTCCACAATAAAATGGTTTAAGTTCCCTGAAAATAATACTGAGACTTCACACTTCCTTAGAAAGCCCACTGAAACTACCACAAAACTGTGACTTCTTACCCATTGCCCGTCAAGTCAATTCTGACTCATAGCGACCCTATAGTACAGATTAGAACTGCTTAGGTACTTCAAATAGTAACCTGCAGAGAAAGAATATAACGTCTTGTATTAGTAAAGAACTGACTGGGGTATGAATTCCAGCTTCACCAGCTAACCACTATAACCTCAAGCAACCTTTGGTTTTTCATCTATAAATTTATACTCTGTAAGTTAGTTAAGAAACTTTTTGCCTTCAAAGGACTAGTGTGAGACATATAAGTGTGATGATGTAAGTAAAGCACATGATAAAGAGTATTATTTTCTACAAATATTAGAGGGATCTCCCTTAAAATTCTTAAGAATACCTATTTACAGGCATCTTAAAAGATTTCAGGGAAACTAGTGGGTAAGAGTTTGGCTGCTAACCAAAAAGATCGGCTGTTCAAGTCCACCAGCCACTCCTTGGAAACCCTATGGGGCAGTTCTACTCTTTCCTACAGGATCACTACGAGTCAGAATCGACTTGATGGCAACAGGTTTTTTTTATTTACATACATATTTTATAATTAGGATTTTCAACTACTTAGCAAAATTTACAACATGAAAATACATCTTTAAAGCCATAACTAAATGGCTATTTGCATTATTAAAGTTTTTTTTTCTAATTTTTGTTACCCACACAATTTTATAATCAAAGGAACTTTCTTAAGAAGGATATTTGCTTGCAATCTCATTACCCCATCATATCCACTGTTCTTTCTTATTTTTCAGTTTTCCTTTCTAGTTTTTGGTCATATACTGTCATATTTTACATTAAGGTATATTTACCTTGTAGATACCAATTGGTGTTGGTTTTCTTCACTTAACACATCAAACATTTTACATAAATACAGCCTTCATTATCTTTTAATCATTTCATAATTTCCTATGATGCAAACATCACAGATTAGCTACTTTCCTGCTATTAGACAACTATTAAGTTTTTTTTAAGTTTTTCATCATTATAATGATGATCTAAAGAACATCTTCATGCAAACTTTTTTCTTTTACATTATTGGGTCAAAAAGATACAAACATTTTTATGTCTAGATAGCACTGTCAAAATTAATTGCAAAAGAGCTTACCATCTGCACAGACACTAGGCTGCACAAGCGACTGATAACTACCAAGAGTGGACTAAAGTCCAGGCTTCACCACCACCTCACCAGTACTCTCTCTGTAGGGTTCTTTATATCATCTTCACTAAACAGCCACTATGGTATGTTAGTGATGGGAATATAATAGGTACAACCTCTCTAGAGGCCAATTTGCAAGAAATTCCATGCTGGGTCTGTCTTAGTTACCCAGTGCTGCTGTAACAGAAATACTAGAGGTTGATGGCTTTAACAAACAGAAATTTGTTCTCTCACAGTCCAGGAGGCTAAAAGTCTGAAATCAGGGTGCCAGCTCCAGGGGAAAGCTTTCTCTCTCTGTCAGCTCTGGGGAAAGGCCTTGGCATCAACCTTCCCCTGGGTCTAGGAGTTTCTCAGTGCAGGGACCCCAGGTCCAAAGGGCACGCTTCACTCCTGGTTCTTCCTGCCTGGTGGTAATGAGGTCCCCTTCTCCTCTCTGCTCACTTCCCTCTTATATCTCAAGAGATATTGACTTAAAACACAACCTAATTCTGTAGATTGAGTCCTGCCTCATTAACATCACAGAGGTAGGATTTACAACACATAGGATAATCATATCATATCACAAAATGGTGGCCAACGTCACAATACTGGGAATCATGGCCTAGCCAAGTTGTCACATATTGTTGGGGGGACATAATTCAATCCATAACAGAGTTCTTAACCTAAAATATGCTTGAGCTTATGCATAAGGATCTTCAAACAATAAGTTCCCCATTTCTAACAGTAAAGCCTAAAATTTTAAGGGAGGTATCTCCCCAAATACCGATCAATAGGAAAAAAAAACCTGTTGCCGTATTCCAACTCATAGCGACCCTATAGGACAGAGTAGAATTGCCCCATAGGATTTCCAACGAGAGGCTGGTGAATTCGAATTGCCAACCTTTTTTGGTTAGCAGCCTAAGTTCTTAACCATGTGCTGCTAGGGCTCCCCATCAATAGGGAACTGGTTAAAATTAGTGTGCTTGACTGTACGCTAGAATTAACCTGGGGAGGTTTTCATGAAGACTGATGCATAGGCCTCACCCCAGGTCAATCAAATCAGGATATCTGAGAGGGTGGTCTGGGCATTTAAATCTCACTGGGTGATCTTAATATCCAACCAGACTTGAGAACCACTGAGTTAAATAAAGAACCACTGAGTTAATTATACTGTGTACATTCAAAGGAATATGAGGTAACTATTTTCTTTTATTAGCAAAATGCAGAACACTGTGTACAGTGATTACCATTTTGTGTGAGCGAAAGAGAATTTTTTTTTTTTGGATTTGCATAGAATATTTCTGGAAGGATACAAAAAAAACTGGTATAATAATGGTAGCCTTTGGGAAGAGAGATTACAGGTGCGAGGTGAGAGGCTTATGACTCAACATATATCATATATTGTTCGATATTTATCAATATTTAAGAATTAATAATCTTGAACAAAATCATAATTTCATTTATAAATAATAGTATCCCAAGCAGGGGCCAGCTACCAGTGTTCACAGGGTCCTCCTTGAAGCCCTGCACATATGTAAAGAACTAAGTGGCTACCAAGAGTCCATCTTCTTCCCCTTCCACAGAGCCAGTAGTTTCTGCCAACTCCTTCTGCCCTAGCAACTAACTTATTCAGTGTACCATTCTAAAGCAAACAGTCATTGCCTGATATGCTTGGGAAAAATGTTTACTCATAGCTTACTTCCTCACACAGGGTAGGCTACCATTAATGACGTCTGGAGTATACTGTTAAAAAGTCGGATTCATAAACCCACTTTAAGTGTGCTGTTTCTTAAATTTAAGAAGACCAATTAGCTAATTTCTCTCTATGATTTATCACAGTTTTACCAAGCCACAGAAGAATTCAAACAAATCTAAAAGCCATTTAGAAACAGATCTACATTTACCAACACATAGCTAATAACAAGAGCTTCATAGATCTTATTTAAATTAGACATTTTTCATAGTTATTTCTGACAGCTGTGGGATTTTACAACTGGGTCTCAGATATATTTCCTAAATAAATGCCTTTTTTTGTAGGTTTTTTTGGGTGGGAGGGACAGGTCAATTGACCTTTTAGAGCATTTACCCTATCATATTGATATCCCAAAAACAATTCGCTAATATTAATAGAAAGAAGGCAGTTTCTTTGAGCTGTCAGAAACAAAATGTCTTTTTAAAATGTTACAATACATGCCAGAAACATCAAGAAAGGCAGTTCTCTAGTAAAAACATTACTATTTCAAAGATTAGATTCTGGAATACTAGAGAATCTTTAAGGGGTGTCAGTTTTCAAAACTCATTCATTCGTTGATTCAACTTTCGGCCAGGCACTACAGACACAGTGGCAGTGCTGAAGTTTCAAAGAACTCTCATATCCATGATCTAACCATAATATGTACATTTACTTCATTCACAACCCAAAAAGACCAAACCCGCTGCCGCTGAGTCAATTCTGACTAAAAGCGACCCTACAGCACGGAGTAGAACTGCAGCATAGGGTTGCCAAAGAGTGGCTGGTAGATTTGAACTGCTGACCTTTGGTTAGCAGCCGTAGCTCTTAACCACCACGCCACCAGGGCTCCATTCCACTCACAGTTACCGTCAACTGTATGCTTTTAACAGTGACACCAAACTTAAAAGATATTACTATTTCTCCATCATATTTAATGGAATAAAATGACTTGAATCAATGGATGAGCTAAAAGAGCTAAATGACAATACACTAAATATTTTTTTCTATAACACCCGAAGGTTTTGAGTATAAGATAGAAAAAAAGAGAGCATTCCAGTCTTCTGGGCACCCAGGGAGTCTGGAGTATCTATGAAGCGTCACAGCAGAACTGGTCAGGACGGTGGTCTTGCTGCTGCTTCCTGACACATCCTAAACCGACACCTGGTTCATCTCCGGAGGAATATACAGGTTAACATCTGACTTGTCTTCAGCTGGTGAAGAAACACAGTTGCCATGACAACTGAATGACAAGCTTAGTTAGCAGGCTTTACCTGACGAAATGCAACACCAGCCCGATTCTGTTTAACTGACATGTATACTCGTAAGTAAATTCTATTTTCAGTTTGTTAAACCATCAAAGTAAATGTTAACCTGTTCTGTGAAAAGTTTCATGGATATGATATTAAATTGCAATTTCTCTCTCTCTTTCTTACACATACATACACACACACACACACCCTTTGGTCATAATAGGCCACGAATAAATAAAATTAACCAATAACTGTTTTATCACTAAATCTTGGCAATGCTGCATTTAGTCTTATAGGATCTTAAGTATCTAAATCAAGGAAAAGCAGATACTTCTAAAGTTAATGTATTTCTTAAATTGTCTTAAATTATCAAGAAAATTCATGTAATTGTTTTAATTTCTGCTGGTATCTATTGCCCAGTATAACCTAGGGTATATCCAAATAAGTGGATTGTCAATTTTCCTACAAAAATATTTCCATCATAACTGAACTGAGTTTAAGTTGCTCACATACGCTACATGATAAATCATTAGCTTCCATCACGCCGTCCTCGTGGGAACTAGACTGGGATCCCGACCAGGTGTGTGGGCTCTTGGTCCACTCCCCTTGGCTGCCGAGGGACGGGCTCCTACTCCCCACAGCGCCCTCTCTCATTTTGCACATCCTGCGTGAACTGCTTGTCATTTTCATTTAGACATCAGTGAGTAACCAAGAATAACCACTTTTTTAAGGGTGTATTACACCAAATACAGAAATGTTCTTATTTATGACTAAAAAGTCTTAAGTGTGGTAATAAAATCATCTTTAGAATGTAGTACACATAACTCTTTATACCATTATGTGGGGCAGAAACTCTAGGGTACGATTTACAAACTAAGCAAGATTACAGGGACAAATAACTAGAAAAAGGTTGTAAAGTAATATATTACTTTATAAAATTCCAGAAAGTAAAGGCCTATCATTAAGAAGACTAGAACCCCATAATCTGGGATCCAGACTCATACTCAAATTAAAATCTTTTGTAACTCAAACAGCATTCTGCTATATACACTTATACACAACATAACAGTATTAATAGCTGCATTTTACTGTACTTAATATATCATATTATTTTGGTACAAGCAGAAAGTGCAATAAGAAAAAAAAATGTAGCGTGATGTATGAGAAGGCACATTGTCTTTTTCAGAAGTCCATTATAAAGGCAGCTGGACAGATTCTGGCTGAACACAAGTGGGACGCCAGCCCATCTCCTTCCATCCCCATCCTACCCTCCCATTCAAGCGCTAGTTACAAAAGCGCCTGTGTGGCCGTGAGAAGTGAGTCATGGGTGTTCCATTTACAGACGGGGTGGGGTGGAGGGAAATCACTACTACATGCCCAGCTAGCTGGAAAAGTCCACCCTGTTCTTCCTCCTTTACAGAATAATCATTTTTCACAAACTGGAGATAAAGAATGCTTGGTAAGTGGGAACTCACAAAAGATTTCAGCGCTCTCAGCCACAAAGGAAAGACTTCTTTTAGAGCCAAGATCATGATCTCATAATCCAGGCCTAACAATTCGCAGCAGGCCAGGGACTTGTACAATCAGGATAAAACATTTGCTCCTTTTCATCCACACCAAGAAAAACAGTGGCTGGAGAAATAAAGTACAGGACCAGCTCCCAAATCAGATTCACCCATCAGGAGTTCCCACCAGCAGCCAAAGTACTTCAAAAGCGCAAAGACGATCTTTTACAACTTCCTCTGCCAAGGATCACAACAGCAAAGTAGCTTCCTTAAGTTGATCTCACAAGTAAACCATGAAAAACACAACCTAAAGCAACAACAACAACAAATCAATGCTCTCTTTGGTTCTATGTCTATACATATACTCTGTGCATTAAAAGATCACATGCCCAGGTCCACCTCTCAACACCAGCTATTAAGTTACCCAGCAACCTGCAGCATCACAAATTCACATTTCAAATCTTAAAATGACAATACATGTTTTAGCTTTAAAAATGTCTAATCCAGGTGTCTTAATTTATCCAAATGCCCCCAAATCCAAAAGGTGTTGCTGCTTCTTTCTAAACATATTCCAAACAAATCCTGATAAGGTCTTTCCCCACCACGCATCCCTCAGTTTGTTGTACTGTGGTGGTTTGCACGTTGCTGTGATTCTGGAAGCTATGCCACCGGTATTTCAAATTCCAGCATTACTGAGCTGAAATGAACTGATACTGGCCCTTTTCAATTGGACAGTCACCTGGTCTACTACATCAGGAATGGCAAATGGAAGAGGAATGGCATCATATCATCAAAACGAACATTTCAACATCTGTTCTGAAGTACAATGCTCTCAGTGATAGGATGATACACACCTGTAGGGAAAAAGAGTTAATATTATTCAAAATTACGAACCAAACACTAATGCCAAAGATGAAGAAACTGAAGATTTTTACCAACTTCTGCAGTCTGAAATTTATTAAACATGCAATCAAAATGCATTACTGGTAATTGCAATGACAAAGTTGGAAATAAAGACGAAGGGCCAGTAGTTGGAAACTATGGTCTTGGTGACAAAAACAATGCCGGAGATGACATAATAGAATTCTGCAAGCCCAACAACTTATTCATTGCAAATACTTTTTTTCAACATAAACAGCAACTAGTATACACATGGACCTTGCTGGATGAAACACACAGGAATCAAATCGACTTTATCTGTGGAAAAAGATGATGGAGAAGCTCAAGAACAAGGCCAGGGGACAACTGCAGAACAGACCATTAATTGCTCATATGCAAGTTCAAGTTCAAGCTGAATTAAAACAAGTCCACAAGGCCCCAAGTACAACCTTGAGTGTATCCCACCCGAGCTTAGAGGCCATCTCAAAAACAGATTTGACGCACTGAACACTACTGACTGAAGACCAGATGAGCTGTGGGATGACATCAAGGACATCATAAGTGAGGACAGCAAAAGGTCATTAAAAAGACAGGAAAGAAAGAAAAGACCAAAATGGACGTAAGAAGAGACTCTGTAACTTGCACTTGAACATAGAGTAGCTAAAGGGAATGGAAGAAAAAATGAGCTAAAAGAGCTGAACAGAAGACTTCAAAGAGTAGCTCGAGAAGACAAAGTATTATAATGAAACACGAAAAGACCTGGAGTTAGAAAAGCAAAAGGGAAGAACATGCTTGGCATTTCTCAAGCTGAAAGAACCGAAGAAAAAATTCAAGCCTCAAGTTGCAATACTGAAGGATTCTATGGGCAAAAAATTGAAAGACGCAGGAAGCATCAAAAGAAGATGGAAGGAATACACGGAGTCACTGTACCAAAAAGAACTGGTCAACGTTCAATCATTCAGGAGGCAGCATATGATTAGGAACTGATGGTATTGAAGGAAGAAGTCCAAGCTGCACTGAAGGCACTAGTGAAAAGTAAGGCTCCAGGAACTGACAGAATACCATCTGAGATGTTTCAACAAATGGATGCAGCACTGGAAGTGCAAACTCATCTATGCCAAGAAATCTGGAAGACAGCTACCTACCCAACCACCTGCAAGAGATCCATATACGTATCCATTCCAAACAAAGATGATCCAACAGAATGTGGAAATTAACTAACAATATCAATAATATCACACACAAGTAAAATTTTGCTGAAGATAGTTCAAAAACGGTTGCTACACTACATCAACAGGGAACTGCCAGAAATTCAAGCCGGATTCAGAGGTGGGTGCAGAACAAGGGATATCACTGCTGATGTCAGATGGGTCTTGGCTGAAAGCGAAGAATACCAGATGTTTGCCTATGTTTTTTGGACTATGCAAAGGCATTCGACTGTGTGGATCATAACAAACTATGGATAAAACTGTGAAGAATGGGGATTTCAGAACACTTGATTGTGCTCATGAGGAACCTGTACATAGACCAAGAGGCAGTCTTTTGAATAGAACAAGGAAATACTGCGTGGTTTAAGATCAGAAAAGGTGTGTGTCAGGGTTGTAATCTTTTACCATACTTATTCAACCTGTACGCTGAGCAAATCACTTGAGAAGTTGGACTATATGAAGAAGAATGGGCCATCAGGATTGGAGGAAGGCTCATTAATAACCTGCGGTATGCAGATAACACAACCTCACTTGCTGAAAGCAGGAAGACTTGAAGCACTTACTGATGAAGATCAAAGACCACAGCCTTCAGTATGGATTATGCCTCAACATAAAGAAAACAAAAATCTTCACAACTGGACCAAAAAGCAAAGTCATGATAGACAGAAAAAAAATATTGAAGTTGTCAAGGATTTCACTTTACTGGGATCCACAATCAACGCCCATGGAAGCAGCAGTCAAGAAATCAAATGACGTATTGCATTGGGCAAATCTGTTGCAAAAGACCTCTTTAAAGTATTAAAAAACAAAGATGTCACTTTGAGGACTAAGGTGTTCCCTGACCCAAGCCATGGTATTTTCAATCACCCCATATGCATGTGAAAGCGGAACAACAAATAAGGAAGGCCGGAGAAGAACTGACGCCTTTGAATTATGGGGTTGGTGAAGAATTTTGAATATACCATGGGCTGCCAAAAGAACGTACAAATCGATCTTGGAAGTACAGCCAGAAGCTCCTTAGAAGGATGGCAAGACTTCGTCTCACGTACTTTGGACATGTTATCAGGAGGGATATCAGTCCCTAGAAAAGGACATCATGCTTGGTATAGGATATGCGAAAAAGAGGAAGATCCTCAATGAGATGGATTGACACAGTGGCTGCAACAGTAGGCTCGAGCATAACTGTGATTGTGAGGATGGCGCAGGACCGGGCAGGGTTTGGTTCTGCTGTACACAGGGTTACTGTGAGTTGGTACCAACTGGACGGCACCTGACAATAACATCAAAGGTCTCTCCACAGACACCGGCCACCAGCTTGTGATGTACACGCAGCTCCTAACTGCGTCTTGGGCCCCTGTGAAGACTTCTCTGGACTGTGAGGCTGAGATGAAGCAGTGGCTCTGCTGAACCAACTCATTCAAACTAGGAGGTGCGTGAGGGTAGTAAAGAGTGTGCACGTACATGGTTTACTTCACAACGGCCTCGAAGCACAAGAGCAGCGATGCTGGCCATGCAGATATGCCAAAGATGTATGTATTATTTCTTATCATAGATACCTATGATAAGGTTTAATTTATAAATCAGGCACAGTAAGGCATTAATAACAATAACTAATAATAAAATAGAATTACGACGATATAATATCGTGAAAGTTATGTGAATATGGTCTCTCTCAAAATATCTTATTGTACTACACTCACCTTTCTTGTGATGACGCGATGATGCTACAAAGCCTACGTAATGAGATGAAGTGAGGTGAAGACACAGGCGCTGTGCTGCAGCATTCACTAGGCTGCTACTGACCTTCCGACGCTGTGTACAGGGTTCAGCACTAGCTGCAGTTTCAGGCATTCACTGGGGGTCTTGGAAAGTACTCCCCGAAGACAAAGGGGGACTACTGTACACACTGCCTGCAATTACTAACATCACCAGTTAACTTGGCCTCCTATGATTTGCAATGAATTTAGGTTTTAAGAACATTAAAATTCACAAGCATGATACTTTGAATAACAGACACCACCAGTTATTTTAACAGAGGAAAAATCTTATGAAGAGTTTCTATTCAAATCAGGTTTCCCCGCAATGTTATCTTTATTCCTGCCCCCACAGTGTAAAATACTCTAAACATTGTCTTACATTTAAAAAAAAAAATCATAAAATCAACATAAATTCATTACAGCAAAACCCAAAATATCAAGGAAAAAGAAAAAAATTTCGCCCATCCCTTGACGACCACTGTTATGTTGACGTACAGTATTGCTGACATCCTCTTCCATACATGCATAGTCATACACACCTATTTTTAAATATCATTCATACAAATTTACATCTCAATTTTGTTTCCTCTACTGAGAACACCTTTTCATGTTGATATGTATACGCATTTCTATTAACAGGTCCCTGGGTGACGAACAGTTTGCACTTGGCTACTAATCGAGAGGTGCCGGTTCAAACCCACCCAAGTGGTACTGTGAAAGAAAGGCCTGGTGATCTGCTTCTGTAAAGACTACAGCCAAGAAAGCCCTATGGATCAGTTCTACTCTGTAACACATGGGGTTGCCATGAGCTGAGATCAATTCAAGAGCAATGGGTTTGGTTTTTGGTTTTTCATTTCTATAATAATGATTTGGCTACTGCAGAGTATCAACCAGTGTGTGACTATATCACTTGGCTTACCCAATTTCTCCCTTTCATTAAATAAAATTTTATTCTTGATAAGAAAAACCTACAAACAATTCTGAAAAAACAATACACGATACTCCTAAAAATGCTCACTATTTCTGAATGCCTAACCGCCACCATCCAGGTTGGGGTTACTACCTGCTGAGTGACACTCCTTTGGATACAGGGTCTCTCTTCCATCACTGACAGCATCAAGGTTAAAAGAAAACAATGTCACTTCACTTCTGTCTCAAGCCTCCCATCTACAGAAGGAAAACAGCCTCTAAAAATTGTTCCATTTTAGTAAAGTCTCAATCTGAGTAATATTGAACTCCATGACTTGAAAGGCTCTTGGTGATACTTAAAATCATTCTGTATTACCTCCTCACTGAAATCCTATGACATGGGACTGTGCTGTCACTTTACCAGAGAGGAAACCAAGGGTCAAGGAAATGTGCACGTTTTTAGTCTCTTGTAGACACAGTGCACGAGCAGGGCTAAATCAAGAGCCTCCTCAATTTGCCCTCCAAGGTTTTAACAGAATGTGTTAAACAGATCAGCTTGCTTCCTCACCTCTGCCAGAAATCTCCACTAACCCCCCACGCGGATAGCATGTTTTAGGACAAGGAGGCATGACATAATGGGCGTGCTAACAGATCCAAAGCTGCAGGCAAGGAATCTCCAGGAAGACTTGTAGATAGTAAAAATAAATCAAAACCACTATATTCCATGTCTTATTTTATGAGCATTAAAAAAATGTCTGCACTGCAACTACATTTTTTTCCAGAATATTCTCCCTGTAGCTCAGAAAGATGCCATTATGAATGCCTGATTCTTGGGAGGAAGCACTTCTGTGCTGTGTCCCTCTGAGGGAAGAGTCCGTCAGTCTTGCCCCCAGTCACACCAAGCACAAGTGCAGTGAAGTTTTAATTCTGTACCTACGTAAAGATCGACTCTTAATTTACCAGGGTCTGAGGCATCTGTTGTAGTTTCCAATGTGCTGTCTGCTGTTTTTCCACTTTAGTGTATAACCTGTTGTTCTTCAGACTGCAAACCCAGTAAGCGGGCAGTCCGTGGCTGCCCTGTCTTGGCACGCTGAAGGCCAGACACACATGGGCATCCAATGCTAGCTGATGATAATGACAAGTAGGATTATGCTAACCCTATAAAAAAAAAATAACAGATCACTTAAATTTGTTCTAACAGAACAAGGAGGATTAGCACTAACTAGGCCATTTGGCCTTAGGTATTCAGGATGGGGGGGGGGGGCAGAGGTCATTTAACTGCCTCAAAATAAAGCAAAACAAAACATTTGATAACCCATGATCTTCACCTCTCTGTTGCATACACATTTTAGGTGGACTAGTTTACTCCTTTGTCAGCAACATTAAAAAAAAAACAAAACAAACAGAAAAACCTTACGTTAAAGCTTCAGACTGGAACAAGAGAAGTCAGTCACTGGGCACACCTTAGCTTTTAAAATGTCCTATGTAAACATTCTGGCCTACAATCCAAGATAATGAAGAACTCAATTCTATTTCTGGCTTGAGCGACTAGACAAATCACCTTTTTGTCCTAATTTACCCTTCTGTGACACAGGGCTACTTGAATACACATCTGAAGACCAGCAATTAGAGAATCCATGAAAAGACCTCAATGCAATTTTAAACTTTAAATAGGATTTAAACTTCACAAATGCCCATAATCATACAGTGTTCCTGACTACTTCTCCCACACATGTACAATCAATCTCTTTTGATTCCTACTGTTTTCCTAGCAACCACTTTCCTCAAAGCTCTGAAAAGGGCTTTTTGCTGAGATTCTAAACAAAACACATTTAAGAAAGAATATTGACTGTGATGATGCTCTTTTTTAGATGGAACACCAGAAAGCCTGATGATCTGAAAATGCCCTGATATAAGCTACTTACACTGGACAATAAATAGGTATGTGAAAACTGAAGGAATAAAAGAACAGTAAGGAAAAAAAAAAAAAACAACGGGAGAAGTGACAAGGAAGTACACTAGGAGGAAAAGAATAACAACGAGGGCAAACAATTCAGAGAAGTGGAGAAAAGTTTAAAACAACTAGTGAAAGTCCATCATGGAAACAGAAAAGAATGTTCAAGGCTTCTACAAACTTTCAGACAAAAATATAAAAAGTTAGATTCAACTTTTCCTTAGGCTTTTCTCAATGTATGCTAGAGAACAGCAAAAAAAAAAAAAAGTCTACCTGAATTTCCAGGGAACCTTTCATTCTTGAGATCTACAATACATCCTGTTTTTAAATGCACTAAACCAAAAAACCAAACCCATTCCCATCGAGTTGATTTCGACTCATAGCGACCCTACAGGGCAGAGTAGGACTGCCCACAGAGTTTCTAGGGAGCACCTGATGAATTTGAGCTGCCAGCCTTTTGGTTAGCACCCGTAGCTCTTAACCACTATGCCACCAGGGTTTCCGAATACCAATTCACATTAGGAATACTTGATTCTTAATCTAAGAGTCTTGCCTTCACTTCTCCAAATATGCTCAAGTACAAAGCGGGCTTGCCAGGGCAGCTAATCTCCTGTGTGAGGCAAGCCCTTTCTCGAAAGCACACACCAGTTCTTATTTGGTAAAATGAAAAAACAGGGTCATTATTTTATAGATCAAGAGAGGGAAACTGTCCCAGAAGAATTCTCAGGAGGGCCACACGGGGCTTAAGAGTTGGCTGAGGGGAGGAGAGCGGGGGAAAGACTTGCTCAGGCTCCTGTGTTGATCAGGTGTGCACTGGTCCCCATCCTCCTGGGTCTTTGCAGACATCTGCTGCTCCACCTCTCTCTCCCCCAGGGATGTCTCCCCCCACAGTAGCCCCTATGAGGGGCACAGCTAAAGGGGGTCCTCACCAAGTGGATGTTCAACAAAAATCCCCAAACTCTCCAAAATACATCGACCTCCTAAACTTGCAGAAAATTCTAATGAGGTCAAGGAAAAGAGAAGAAAAAAAAAATCCTTGGCACAATTTTGTGTTCTTCATTATATACCAATGGGAAGTCAGAACACTATACTACAAATGTTCCCACAAAGTGAGAATCAATTTCCCTAATATGGCTAGGCCCTAAATATAGCCACAATTTTTTTTTTCGTTCAAAATATACCCAATTAAAATTGTGGGTGGAGAACGATGGTAGGTGAGTGGGCAGGAAGCAGAGGAAACAGACAGGGTTAACGCCACCATGTCCACCAGCATTAAAATGGCTCTAAATGTCCTTGTCAAGGGCTGCCAAAGTAAGGACACCTGTGACACACATGCCCCTGTCTCTGGGCTGTGTTCCCCGATCCAGCCTGGGCTACTGGGAGGGACGAGAAGAAATTACATACCCTGGGTCTGAAGTAATTCTACCATTCTACAAAGGAATACAGCACCACTAGTCCTCAAAGCAATGAAAGGAATAGAGTTTCCTCCTCAAATTTAAAGATTTGGTTAGCACAAGAGAAACACAAGAGTCACCTAGGGGAGCTTAAAGGCCTCACAATCTGCCTTCCAAACAATACCTTTTATGCACAGCACACACACACACACACACACACACACACACACACAAAACAGTCTTAGTGTTTAATTTTTCACATAAGTACACTGAAGACCTCTGTGTGTTTTAAATAAATGGAATTCAAGAAAAGCAAAATCTAGAATGTAAAACTTAATCCAAAATTTATTTCAAAGTTTCAGTTGAAACTTTTAAAAGGTTTATTATACTAGGTCTAGACTTGTTTCACCTCATGTGCATATGAAAGCTGGGCAATGAATAAGGAAGACCCAAGCAGAATTAACACCTTTGAATTATGGTGAAGAATACTGAACACACCATGGACTGCCAGAATGAACAAATCCGTCTCAGAAGAAGTAGAGCCAGAAAGCTCCTCAGAAGGGAGGATGGCAAAACTTTGTCTCACATGCTTTGGACAGGTTGTTAGGACAGACCAGTCCCTGGAGAAGGACATCATGCTCGGTAAAGTGGGACCGCAGAAAAAGAGGAAGACCCTCGATCAGGTGGATTGACACAGTGGCTGCAACAAGGGGTTCTAACATAGCGATGATGGTGAGGATGGTGCAGGAGCTGGCGGTGTTTCCTTCTGTTGTACGTGGGGTCACTGTGAGTCAGAAACAGCTCGACAGCACCTAACAACAGACTTGTTTAACACTGAACCATTTTTGCAAGATATTTTGGCCAAAAGGCAACTAGCAGAGTGCCTGTCACTTTGGGAGTAAATGTTCAATAAAAATCAGCCACCTTCCCCCCCCACCAAAAAATTTAAAGGTAAAAAAACGAACTTCTAAACCTAAGCGTGTTGAAATGCAACCTAGGACATCATAAGCAGCTTTTAAAATTCAGCCCTTGAAAGCAGAAACGTTTACTGGATTGATTAAACTGCTTGAATTTTCCCTGACTTAAGTTTCTCATCTGTAAAATAGGAATAATAACTACCTCGCAGGGTTGTTAGAAAGATAAATGAAAAAAAATCAACATAAAGCATTTAAAATAGCAAATGCTCAATATATGCTAGCAATGGTGATCAAAGACGTGTTCAGAAGGGCCTGACGTTGGATCTATTTAAACCTAATGCATCAGTTTTGTTAAACTGAAATCTCAGCCATTTCATAAAAGCATTTTACTCTCTCATCCCACCCATCCTGCGGCATCAACCTTCCAAATGACGTCAAAATTACATACTTTCATTCATCCGTTTGAGAGCTTGTCGTACACGGCAAGAAAGGAGGAAGATGCCTTTTTCGTGGTTGTTGCGCCTTCACAACTTCAAAATACTGTCAGGTACACAATAGGTTGGAGCTGCCCCCAAAATGACAGCTCACAGCTCTGCGGCGCCCGCAGAGGTGCCCAGGAGGCTCTGCTGGGAAGAGGTTCGCCCTATTTCACCGCGAACCTCCCGAGCCAAGCGCACACCCAGGAGCCCCAAGGAAAGAAAACTCTTTCAGAAGAGAACGCAGGCGGGAGTCGTGGAGGAGGACACGGGGGAGGAAGGACCCTCAGGTCACACGGGGTTCCGCGCCACGCTTGGAACCCTGTCAGGAGCGTCCACGCTGACAAGCCCCGGGCGGGACGGGGCGCCGGCGGCAGGCAGCGATGTCCCGGGCCACCCGCTCCCCTTCTCCCCTTCCCCGGCGGCCTCCGAAGCCGAGCGCGGTCCGAGCCGAAGTCGGCCCTCGACGCCCCCTCACCTAAAGCTGGCTCCTTCCTTGGGCGCCCTGCCCTGGGCCGACGCCGACGCTGAGCTGCCGCCGCTGCCGCTGCCCCTTTTGTTGAAGAGCTTCTGGAGCAGGGTCGGGGCCATGATGCCGCCGCCGCCGCTGCAGCTCCGGCCGCGCCGCTCGGGGCCGGCGGCTCAGCGCGCAGCCGGGGGCGGCGGCCGCGGCGGCGGGGCCATCGCGGCGGCGGCGCAGCCTGGCGGGAGCGCGGGGCCGCTGCGGCAGAGTAACTCCGCTCGGCGCGGGGCCCGCCGGCGGCCGGTCATATGACGGGGCCGGCCGTCCGCCGCCTCACGCGCTGACAGTTAGCTCCTGCGGGAGGAGCCCGCAGCCCGGCGGCGGCGGCGGCGGCGGCGGCGCGGGAGGAGCGCGGCGGCCCCGGCGGCAGCCATTGGCCCGGCGGCCGCCCGCCCCGGGCCCACGTAACCCCGGCGGGAGGCGCGGCCGGGAGCGGGCTCGGGCTCGCGGGGGGCGGGCGCGGGCGCGGGCGAGGGGGGCGGGCTCGGGCTCGCGGGGGGCGGGCGCGGGCGCGGCGCTTAAAGGGCCCGAGGGCGGTGGGCCGCCGGTGGGCGCCGAAGGGGCGCGGCCCTGCGCGCCACACCCGGCTCGCCAGGCGGCTCCTGCTTTCCGCACGGCGGGCGCGCAGCTGGGCGGATCTTTGTTCCGAGACAAAGCCCTGAGCGTGGGCCCGGGCCGTGCAGGTGCTGGGGCTGCTCACAGGAGGCTGGCGTTGGGGAGAGGGTCTTTAAAACGTGAGGTTGCTGTTTCACAGGGCTGTGTGAATTGCGCAACACCCAAGGGATAAACGTATGATAACGTGTTTCTACTACGTCCAGACTAGGTGTCTTCCTTTTTTTTTTAATTTAAAGATTATTTGTTCGAATCATTTGCTCCTTTTGGCATCTTGGGCCACCATACCACGGTGCTTATTTAAGAAGTTGCATGTGAAATGTTAAGAGCTTTATAAACAATACAAGTACATAGACTTATAAACTTACGAAAGCCTCTTATAACAAGGAATGTGCTTTCCTAATACATATATATCAACCAAGGTACGTAAGTACCTGAAACCAACCGCAGTACAAATTTTTTAGTGTGGGGGAAGGGAGAAATAATTGTACTGGGGCCATTTTCCTGCCCAGCCACACCTCAAGGCCGGTGAGAACTTGAGTCTCTGTGTCCAGGACTCTCCAAACAGCATGTGGGAGTGAAGGACTTCACCAGACTCAAAGCGGCTTCTTAATCTCTGCTTTAGAACGTCGGACTCTGCAGTGTTTCTGATGGGTGATAGAGCTAAAGTCAGTGTCCCTGCCTCTGAGCTACTCTTGATGAGAGCTAACAATGATTACTTCTACACTTGTTCAGAAGTACTCTTGAGAACTCAAAAAGGTCTTCTATAAACACAAGAAGTGGGAAATATCTCTTTTAATTTGCATTACCAATTTTTATTTTGTGGGTTTCTGGCCTTGGTAAGCAACTAGCTATTTATGTGCTGAAATTTCAGAAAAGTAAGAGAAATGTGGTAGAAACGAAAGCTCGCTCATTTTTTTCCTTAAAATATTTGCTGTTAAAGTGGTGGATTCCATATTCATGCTGCTCAGTTGTCATTCTTCACAACTGAATGTACACAGAACCCTAATTTGCAGCTTTGCTGATTTCTCTCAATTCACGTTAAGCCTCTACCTGATAGGGCCGCCAGTACTGGTCAGCAGCTCACAGAGTAGGTATTGCCCTCATCTCTCCAGACTTTAAGACACAGTCCCAGGTCAGTCTGAGACCAGCAACACCACCCTCCCTGACTCCACCTTTGGTCAAAAAATGTCCTTTCTTCTCTAAGCTAAAATCTGCATTCTTTCTACATACCTAGCAGATTTTGTAACTTCAGTTGAAGAGGAATTTGGCATGGTGTCCCTTGTTTTTCACCTCAAAGGACTGTTTCAGTTTCAGCCCAGTGCAAATGCACAAGATCAATAAAAAAGGCGATTAAAATATCTTAGCCCACCCCAGACATCATCCTCAATTTTGGCCCTCACTGGGCAACTATAAAGGGATACTGTGCATTTAAAACTAACTAAAGGCAAGACTTAAGGGAGAAAAAAGGAATTCAGATGGCCCTCCTCTCTCCTTTTTCTCCCTTTGCTTTCCTTCAATACCACAATCTTCCTCATCCTAGTCCTGACTACACCTGCCTTGGATTTTAAAAATGTACAAAAATCCTAGCCACTAACGTTCTGGGAGGCAAGTCTAGACAGCTCTTCCACCCCAGTCTCATCATTTTTCTCTCGATTGTTCAAGGCCTTTTCAAACACCCCATTTCTGCCTGTCATCCATTGGTCATCACCTTAGCCCTCAGGCTTGTCATAATCTTGGTCTCCAGCACCTGTCACGTGGCTCATCTCCCACCTTGATACATTTCCTTCATTCAGCTCATTCCACCCACTCCGTCTTGGAGAAGTTATCAGCTGGCTGCTCCTATATGCAGCTGCCAAGAGAAGGAGGGGAGAATAAAGCAATATCCTGGATGCTTGGCGATGACAGAATGACGCTGTCTTAGTTTGCCAGTGCTGCTGTAACAGGAGTGCCGCAAACAGATGGTTTTAAAGAATAGAAATTGATTTTCTCACAGTTAGGAGGCTAAAACTTCGAATTCAGAGTGTACTCCAGTCTATTTCAGCTTCTAGTAACTGAAAATTATTAGAGTCCTTGGGCTTTTAGATGCATTTGGCCCCATTGTCATCACATAACATTCTGTCTTTCCCCGTTTGTGCTCATTTGTCTCTGAGCCTGGGCTGCTCCTTCTAACTGTGAAATGATTAGGTTTATGACATACCCTACATTGATATGGCCCCATTAACAGAAAAAAGAAAGCTCTATTCCCACGTGGGATTATATCTACAGGTAGAGGGTTAGGATTTACAACACATATTTTTGAGGAACACAGTTCAATCCACAACAGGCATTAAGATGGCAAGGGGAAAATTGTAAAAGGTTGACTTGTTTATCCCTTTCCGCACTAAGTCCTGGTGATGTTATTGTTGTGTGCCTTCAAATTCATTCCGACTCACAGCAACACTATAGCACAGAGTAGAACTGCCACATAGAATTTCCAGGGCTATAATCTTTATGGAAGCTGACTGCCACATCTTCCTCCCATGGAGTTGCTGGTAGGTTCCAACTGCCAACCTTTTGGTTAGCAGCCAAGCCCTTAACCATTGCACCACCAGGGCTCCTTCCTGGTGATAAACCAAAAACCAGACCCATTGCCGTCAAGTCAATTCTGACTCATAGCACTCCCCGATTAATTAGTATGTGTTCTTCACGTTGTTTTTGGAGGGTATGCTTTGCTTCTGCAGTTAAACCGTAGAGAAGGTTTGTCACCTACCTAATGTGTGTTACCCACTTCTTCCTGACAGAACCCAATTTTGTTTAGATGGCCCTCCCTCCCCCAGCTGCCATTTGCCTCACTGTAAACTGATACTACCTCTAACACCCGGGAGGTCTGAATGATCTAAGGGTCAACCCATTTCTTTTGCAAGATATTAGTTCCGGAATGAGCATGCGAGGCAATTCTAGCCAAGGAGGGAGTCAAAAATCTGCTGTGTCTAGATGTAATGCTGCAGCCATCTTGCTACTAGCCTGAGGATGAAACTAGGACTAGGAATGGCAGAGTAGAGACATGGAAGCAACCTAGGTCCTTGAGGACATTATTGAGCCATGAATGTCTCCACCCTCCACAGGCTGTTCCCAATAGGTGAGATAATATTGTTATTTGAAGCCAAAACAAAGTCTATAAGAGAAGTTCATGTTTTCTGCCTTTATTGCTCGTTGCACAAGACAGATGCATCTGTTTAACTCAGTATACTAGAGAAAGCAGTTGTCACCAATGGAACTCTTCTGTTATATGTATGGTCACTTTGCAAATCGTTCACAGAAGCAAGAAAAAAGGAATAATGAAAAATATATTTTTTAGAAACTTTAAGAATTTAAACATACCAAATGCAATTTTTTATTCTATATTTTCCTGCATTTGAAGGAATATTGGGATATTTACCCTGAATGGGCAATGACCTTTGAATGCAACTAACTACTCAGCAATCAACATGTATGAACCAGGAACACAATCACCTTGTAAATAATGATTCCAGACTTCAAATACATTTGGAAAAAATAAAACTCTAGGAAAGAATAGAAATCACGAAATATACATCTTTCTAAACTGTTAAACCTTCTCGAAAAAGAAATCCAAAATCTAAAATTGGATCCAATGGACCCTGATGGTGTAAGAATTAATCTTCTGTAAATCCATTCTTCTGTTATTTGCAACAGACATCAAACCACGTGATATGCTAAATATGGCAATCAACGACTTCCATGGCTGAAATCAAGGGACATTTTCCTGTCTTCTTTGCAGTAACCAACCAATACAATTATCTACTTTCTCCTTTTTTAAACAGTCATCCTTTGGTATTATAGTTTAACCAAACTTATTGGCTACTCCCTCAGTTTCCTCTGTAAGATCCTCCGTTCTCCATCCTTTAAAATCTCATATCCTTTCTCCTCTACTTTTCTCATCCATATTCTCCCTCCCCCTAAGTGACTTCATTCATTCTAGATATTTTATCTGCTCTCTATATGTTGATGACGCCTAAAGCTTTTACCTCTGATACTGACCTCTCTCCTAGATCCTTATAGCCAGCTATCTACTTGATGTAGCTACCAACTGGATATCTTACAGGCATCTCAGACTCAACTTTTGATCTCTGCTCCTTCCAAAACTTGCTTCTCTTCCCACTTTCTCCGTCTCAGTGAATGGCATCTCTCTACACATTTGTTTAAACCAGAAACATGGAAGCATTCTTGATACTTCTCTTTCTCTCATCATTCAAAATATTTCTCATATCCATTTATGTGTCTATTCCCTGCCACCTGGGACAGATTACCCAATAAGTAAGGCATTCACAGGCTTGGCTTAATTGTGCTTACTTACTAATCTGTAGTGAAAATTTCACCTGGTGAAAATAAAAAATGGGTGAAACCCAGGAGAAATTATTCACTACAGATTAGTAAGTGAACACAGTTAAGCCCGTGCATGCCTTGCTTACTGTCAGCTGGTACATAGCGTGCTTACTGGTTAATATGCCCCTGCATCACCTCCCATTCACTTGCTGTCCTCCAGCCACACTGATGCACTTTCATTTCTTCTGCTAGGAACACTCCTCCCTCGTCCCCATCCCCACGACTGACTGGTTAACTCCTGTTTATCATTCAGTCCTCAACTTAATGTGACTTAGAATTCACACATTGACTGCCTGACTCCCTTAAGGCCCATTCTTAGTTAAGGCCCTTCTTGCTCAGTGTTTCTGTTATAACACTCTTTTCTATTCCTTTAAAACACTTATCATAATTTGTAACTAACCAATAAATAAAATATAGTCTGCCCTCCGTTCTGCATCCATGCACTCAATCAAGAATTGAAAATCAAAAAACAAAGCAGACTTTTTTTTCTTGTCATTCTTCCCTAAACAATGCAGTATAACAACTCTTTATGTAGTATTTACATTTTACTAGGTATTATACGTAATTTAGAGATGATTTAAAGTATACAAGAGGATATTTGTAGGTTATAGGCGAATACCATGCCATTTTATATAACGGACTTGAGCATCGGAAGATTTTAGTATCAGTGGGGGGTCCTGGAACCAATTGCCCATAGATGCCAAAGGATGACTGTACATAACTTCTCTGTCCCCCCACTAGACTGTATGTTCCTTTACGTCAGGGATTAAGCTTGTCTTCTTGATTAGTGGGCCTGGCACATGGTGTCTTCTCAACTCATATTTATTGGCTGAATGAATAAATAAATGATCCAAGGAATGAATGAAGTTCACAGCACCTACTGCATGTAAGCTCTAAATCTTCACAAAAGAATTCTCTGGAGTAATCACTAGATGAGGAAGACTTTCTGAAATTTTTCCATCATTCACTTTAGGAGGAATAAGAGGTCACTGATGGAAACCCTGTTGGCGTAGTGGTTAAGAGCTATGGCTGCTAACCAAAAGGTCAGCAGTTCAAATCCAACAGGCACTCCTTGGAAACTCTATAGGGCAGCTCCGCTCTGTCCTATACGGCCGCTATGAGTCGGCATCAACTTGACGGCAATGGGTTTTTTTTGGCTGTCCATATATTGGTGCAGTGGTTAAGAGTTCGGTTGCTAAGCAAAAGGTCAGCAGTTCAGGTCCATGAGCTGCTCCTTGGAAACTCTATGGGGCAGTTTGCTCTGTCCTGTGGGTTGCTATGAGTCAGAATCGACTTGATGGCAACGAGTTTGATTTGGTTTTGGCTGTCCAAGTATAAGTCTCCATTAGGAAACTGATCATACATGGGCTCAGACTTCTGTTCCAGATTGACTGGCTTAACCTGGAAGCCCTTTAGCCTGAGCATCACCACAGTGGTTCTACAGAAAATGCTGTCCCAGATGTGAATTTTATCCTTCTGAATCACCTAACATTTAATAATACTATCTACTTTTTCCACATGAGCACAAGTGTTTTGGAATTCCCATTCTTTGAAATGTTATCCATAATTTGTTATGATCCACACAGTCAAATGCCTTGGTATAGTCAATAAAATACGCAGGTAAACATCTTTCTGATATTCTCTGCTTTTAGCCAGGATCCATCCGACATCAGCAATGACACCCCTTGTTCCACATCCTCTTCTGAATCCAGCTTGAATTTCTGGCAGTTCCCTGCCGATGTACTGCTGCAACTGCTTTTGAATGATATTCCGCAAAATTTTACTTGCATGTGATATTAATGATGTTGTTAGATAATTTCTGCATTCGGTTGGATCGCCTTTCTTTGGAATAGGCATAAATATGGATCTCTTCCAGTCAGTTGGCCAGGTAGCTGTCTTCCAAATATTTTGGCATAGGCGAGTGAGCACTTTCAGCACTGGATCCATTTTTTTGAAACACTTCAGTCGGTATTCTGTCAGCTCCTGGAGACTTGTTTTTCACCAATGGCTTCAGTGAAGCTTGGACCTCTTCCTTCAGGATCATCGGTTCCTGATCATATGCTACTTCCTAAAATGGCTGAACGTCCACCAATTCTTTTTGGTATAGTGACCCTGTGTATTCTCCTTCTATCTTCTTTTGATTCTTACTGAGTCATTTAATATTTTCCCCATAGAATCGTTCAATACTGCAACTCGAGGCTTGAATTTTTTTTTTTTTCTCAGTTCTTTCAGCTTGGGAAATGCCAAGCATGTTCTTCCCTTTTGGTTTTCTAACTCCAGGTCTTTGCCCATGTCATTGTAATACTTCACGCTGTCTTCTTGAGCCACCTGTTGAAATCTTCTGTTCAGCTCTTTTGCTTCATCATGTCTTCTTTTCCCTTTAGCTACTCTGTGTTCAAAAGCAAGCTTCAGAGTCTCTTCTGACATTCATTTTAGTCTTTTCTTTCTTTTCTGACTTTTTAATGACCTCTTGCTTTCTTCATATACGATGTCCTTGATGTCATCTCACAACTCGTTTGGTGTTCAGTCATTAGTGTTCAATACGTCAAATCAATTCTTGAGATGGTTACTAAATTCATGTGGGATATACTCAAGGTCGTACTTTGGCTTTTGTGGACTTGTTCTAATTTTCTTCAGTTTCAATTTTAACTTTCATATGAGTGATCGATGGTCTGTTCTGCAGTTGGACCCTGGCTTTCTTCTGACTGATGATACTGGTATTTCCATCATCTCTTTCCACAGATGTAGTCAATTTGATTCCTGTGCATTCTATCTGATGAGGTCCATGTGTATAGTTGCTGTTTATGTTGGTGAAAAAAGGTATTTGCAATGAAGAAGTCATTGGTTTTGAAAAATTATTGATAACATTGCAAAACATGGGAATTCCAGAATACTTAATTGTGCTCATGAGGAATCTGTACATACATCAAGAGGCAGTTGTTTGAACAGAACAAGGGGATACTGCATGGTTTAAAGTCAGGAAAGGTGTGAGGGTCATATCCTTTCACCAAACTTATTCAGTCTGTATGCTGAGCAAATAATCCAAAAACCTGGATTATATGAAGAATAACGAGTCATCAAGATTGGAGGAAGACTCATTAACAACCTGCGTTATGCAGATGACACAACCTTGCTTGCTGAAAGTGAAGAGGACTTGAGGCACTTACTGATGAAGATCAAAGACCACAGCCTTCAGTATGGATTACACCTCAACATAAATAAAACAACAATCCTCACAACTGAACCAATAAGCAAAATCATGATAAACAGAGAAAAGTTTGAAGTTGTCAAGGATTTCCTTTTACTTGGCTCCGCAATCAACAGCCATGGAAGCAGCAGTCAAGAAATCAAACTATGCATTGCACTGAGCAAATGTGCTGCAAAAGAGCTATTTAAAGTATTAAGCAAAGATGTCACCTTGAAGACTAAGCTGCGCCTGTCCCAAGCCATGGTGTTTTCAGTCACTTCACATGCGTTTGAAAGCTGGACAATGAATAAGGAAGACTGAAGAACTGACGCCTTTGAATTGTGGTATTGGTGAAGAATATTGAATATACCACGGACTGACAGACGAACAAACAAATCTGTCTTCGGAAGAAGTACAGCCAAAATGCTCCTTAGAAGCAAGGATGGTGAGACTATGTCTCACATACTTTGGACATGTTATCAGGAAGAATCAGTCCCTGGAGAAGGATATCGTGCTTGATAAAGTAGAGGGTCAGCGAAAAGAGGAAGACCCTGAAGGAGATGGATTGACACAGTGGCTGCAACAATGGGCTCGAGCATAACAACGATTGTGAGGATAGCGCAGGATTGGGCAGTGTTTCATTCTGTTATACATGGGGTCACTATGAGTAGGAACTGACTCGATGGCACGTAACAACAACAGCAACGACATCTACTTTTTTCATATTCATATATTCCCGGTACACCAAATCTACTTCCTGAGACAAAGTGTGCTATATCATTTAGGATGCTTCCTCCGGCAAGTAACAGAAGCTCCAACCCAAACTGGCTTAAACGATAAAGGTATATTGTTTCATAAAATAAAAATCCAAAAGTAGGAAACGGCCCAAGCATGGTAGGTCAGAGCTCTGATTCTGCTTCTCTGGGATTCTCCTGGTTCTATGTTGCAGTGTTCCTTAGGCTGGTAGCAAGATGGCCATACAGTTCACGGGGATTATCTGCAGACTCAGCCATGTCCTTGCAGAAGTTGGGGGTGGCCTCTTCTTTTGTGTCTCATTTTCTTGGAATCCCTGCAGCTTCCATTCACTGGCAAGGGAAATATTGTGTTACCAAGATTGCCTTTGACTAATGAGGGTATTCTCTGGGGGAAGGATAGTCACTGGAATAAAATTGGGGCTCCACAAAGGGAAGAAAGGAGTGGAGAAAATGAAGGTTGGGGAAATAACTGAAAGAATCTGCTACATAAATAATAACTTAAAAATTACAAAATACAGATAGCTGTATCCTCCCTGAGCTGAGGGTTTTTAAGAACCCACTACACATGACTATGGATTCTTTCTTAGACTGGGATGGATTGAATTGTGTCCCCCCAAAATGTCTGTCGACTTGGCTAGGCCATGATTCCCAGTATTTTGTGATGGTCCACCGTTTTGTCTTCTAAGATGATTTTCCTAAGTGTTGTAAATCCTACCTCTATGAAGTTAGTGAGGCAAGATTAGAGGCAGTTATATTAATGAGGCAGGATTCAATCTACAAGTTTAGGTTGTATCTTGAGTCAATCTCTTTGTCGATATAAAAGAGAGAAGTGAGCAGAGAGACAGAGGGACCTCATGCCACCAAGAATGAAGAACCAGGAGGGGAGCATGTCCTGGACCCGGGGTCCCTGTGCTGAGAAGCTTCTAGACCAGGGGAAGATGATGACAAGGACCTTCCCTCCAGAACTGATAGAGAGAAAAAGCCTTCCCCTGTAGCTGGCACCCTGAATTCAGACTTGGAGCCTACTAAACTGTGAGAGAGTAAATTTCTGTTTGTTAAAGCCATCCACTTGTGGTATTTCTGTTATAGCAGCACTAGATAATTAAGACGGATGGCATGGGGAACTACAGATCTGTGTACCTGCAGCTCCTTTCATGGGTTGTGTGAGATAATAGGCACCTGGTACATGTTTTTTTTATAAATTAAATATAAAAATGGTGATATGATACGGTTCCTTTTCAGTTTAAAAAATTTCCCATACAATGGAACAACCAGAACAGAAATGTTGAGAATGTTCATGCATTATGAAGAAAGAATATAACCAATGCCACTGAACAATTTGTGTAGAAATTGTTGAATGGGAACCTAAACTGCTGTGTAAACTTTCAGTGAAAGCACAGTAAAATATTATTTTGAAAAAAATTTGCCCTTAAGACTCTTCTTTCTCCCAACCATACTCTTTTTTTAATAGTTTTTTTCGAAGTTATGATTCAGAAATATTTGCCTATTTAATAATGCCCATAAGGTGTGTAACTCTGGTCTAGGCAGTCAATAAAAGCTTGCTGAATTAACGTATGTATTTCAGACTCTGTGGATTTTATTTCACCCCCATAGGTGAGGTGCTAGGAGGGCTATAGCAACTCTTTCCTAGGCACTCATATACACTCAAACAGTAATCATGCACACTGCATAAAATTTAGAAAATGTAAGAAATGTCTAAAGATAAAATAAAAAATGTTTCTATCCCACAACCTGAATAGATAGAAATAGCTACAGTTAACACGTTTGTGATTTTTCTTTCTTTCCTTTTTTCTTGGGCGGCGGGGGGTGTGAGGCACCTGACAGGGATTTTTATTTTGGAGTCTGCCAACTTCCTAGGTCAATAGCTCAGCCGACATCATAGTCTGTTGTTCTTAAATCAATGGGTTTTCATAAATTCACGGAGTCCACACTTCATCCATTCAGCCATTAGTCATCCAGCACTCCAAAGCCAGCCGCATTCCACCCGGTGATCCTCAGGTGTTTGTTGCACGAGAAGTGCTTTGGAGTTTTGCTTACAAATTGTGATTTGCCCACATGCATTTTTCCTGCTTCTTCTTCAAGCTCCACTAAAAGGACAACAAAGGCCTTAACCTACAAGGAAAGGAGCCTGGGTGATACAGTGGTTAACCTCTTGGCTGCTAAGCAAAATGTCAGCTGTTCTAAACTACCAGCCGCTCTGTGGTAGAAAGATGTATCAGTCAGCTTCTGTAAAGATTAAAAAAAAAAAAGCCTTGGAAATCCCACACGGCAGTTCTACTGTGTCCTGAGGTGCTGCTATGAGTCGAAATCAACTCAACAGCAACAGGTTTGGTTTTTTTTTTAACTTACAAGGCCCAAGGGAGGAGAGAGAGAGAATTCAAGATTTCAACAGGTGTTTGGAAGATGGAAAGTAGATGAAGGAGTAGTACTTAATTTAGCAGACAAGAAGAAGTCAAAACCTAAACCAACAAAATCTGTCTCCGAAGAAGTACAGTCAGAATGCTCCTTAGAAAGGAGGATGGCATGACTTTCTATTAAGTATTTGGATATGTTATCAGAAGGGACCAGTCCCTGGAGAAGGATATCATGCTTGGTGAAGTAGAGGGTCAGTGAAAAAGAGGAAGACCCTGAAGGAGATGGATTGACACAGTGGCTGCAACAATGGGCTCAAGCATAAGACAACAACTGTGAGGGTGGTGCATGACTGGGCAATGTTTTGTTCTGTTGTACGTAAGGTCACTATCAGTAAGAACCAACCTGACGGCACCTAACAACAACATATGGCAGAGATAATGGAACATCGGGAAAAAATTAATAGGTAGATGGAAAACAAAACAGATGGAAAAATGAGGCAATTATTAGTTTCAGAAAAGAGGCAATGCATTATTTGGTTCAGTGAACAGTATCTGTATAGCCTTAATAATGTAACATAAGAGCTCTGGTGGCACAAAGTGCTCACTGCTAACCCAAAGGTCAGCAGTTTGAATCCACCAGTGACTCTGGGAGAAAACACCTGGTGATCTGCTCCTATAAAGATTGCAGCCTAGGAAACCCTATGCAGCAGTTCTACTCTGTCATACTGGGTTGCCACGAGTTGTAATCAACTCAACGGCACACAACAACAGCAACAGTAATGAGATATTGACTGCTGATTTAACAAAAAATTATGATATATTGGGGTTGGGGGAAAAGTGGAGTTGGGATAGGGAAGGGAAATTCTAGTATCTATCCACAGTCAATAGACAAAGACTAAAATTGGCAAATCAAGAAAAAGTGACATAAGCATATAATTTTTTAAAGATACAGAGGAAAATTCTGATTGAAATAGAAAAGACGAGGGTGGTTTCCTCTAGGACTGGGCCTGGATGTAGGGAAGGGCACATCATAATAATAATAATTATTATTATTATAAGAAATAACAATAATAATTTTATTAAAAGACTTTAAATACTATTTTACTTTTAAAATTATACACATGATTGTGTCCATACATGTGTGTAATATGTTTGTATATCTATGTATTTTCCTTTTATAAAAAACCAAGTTCATTTTTAAATAGCCTTACCAGTGGACATTGTTAAAAAATTCTATTTCTAGGCCTGACCCTCTGACATTCCAGTCTAGGAGCTCTGAAATGAAACTCAGGTAACCGAACTTTTAACAAGAACCTCAAGAAATGCAGATGCATATGGTCCATGGACCATACTTTGAGAAACATCACTCAGATCCTCTGAAATTATATAAAAAGTATTGTAAGAATGTGCATGTTTTTGGAGAGAGCCCATCATTTTTAGATTCTTTTTGATGCCCCAAACATACAAAAATTTTAAAACTACTATACTATGCCTGCCGTCTCTTCCTTCTTTCCAGGAATTATTGAGATCTGCTAATTGTTTCAGGTCAAAAGCAGAGCTAATTATTGTTTTGGTGAGTTAAACATTTTGTATAACTAGTTATACGATACAGGCTAGAAAGCATTGCCTAAATATTCAGTCCGTTGCTTTGAATATTGCTAAAGTGAATACTAGTGCAATGCTACCGCAGTGTATTCAATATAAACCTAGTGACTTGAAAAGCTAATATGAATCCATTGACACCGACCAGTGAAGTTAACTAACCACGCAGTTAAATTTTATTAAGTTGAAAAAAAAGTTCATATGTGGTCATTCAAGGGTATCTTTAATAGTCTTAGTGTCAGAAGAAAACTGCCAGAGTCCAACAAGAAAATTTAAGGCAGGTATTTTGACAATTTTGTACTTTTATTCAATGTTTTAATAATTGTATGATGCAAGCCAGACTTCTCCAAACTTGTTTAGCCTTTCAACCTTTAAAAATTGTTTTTGTCTTTATAAAACATCATAGGAGTTAAATGAGAAGAGATTTAGATTAAAGTAGACAGCAAAATGTGATTTCAGATTAATTGCTAGAAGGAATTAAAATTTTTTTTTTTTAATTTTTATTGTGCTTCAGGTGAAAGTTTACAAACCAAGTCAGTCTCTCACATAAAAACTTATATACACCTTGCTACATACTCCCAGTTGCTCTCCACCTAATGAGACAGGCTGCTCCCTCCCTCCACTCTCGCTTTTCGTGTCCATTTCGCCAGCTTCTAACCCCCTCTACCCTCTCCTCTCCCCTCCAGGCAGGAGATGCCAACATAGTCTCTAGTGTCCACCTGATTCAAGAAGCTCACTCCTCATCAGCATCCCTCACCAACCCATTGTCCAGTCCAATCCATGTCTGAAGGGTTGACTTTGGGAATGCTTCCTATTCTGGGCTAACAGAAGGTCTGGGAGCCATGATCACCAGGGCCCTTCTAGTCTCAGTCAGACCATTAAGTCTGGTCTATTTATAAGAATTTGTGGTCTGTATCCCACTACTCTTCTGCTCACTCAGGGGTTCTCTGTTGTGTTCCCTGTCAGGGCAGTCATCGGTTGTAGCCGGGCACCATCTAGCTCTTCTGGTCTCAGACTGATGTAGTCTCTGGTTCATGTGGCCCTTTCTGTCTCTTGGGCTCATAATTACCTTGCGTCCTTGGTGTTCTTCATTCTCCTTTGATCAAGGTGAGTTGAGACCAGTTGATGCGTCTTAGATGGCTGCTTGCTAGTGTTTAAGAGCCTAGACACCTCTCTCCAAGGTAGGATGCAGAGTGTTTTCTTAATAGATTTTATTATGCCAATTGACTTCAATGTCCCCTGAAACCATGCTCCCCAAACCCCCACCTATGTATGCTACAATGGCCTTCGAAGCATTCAGTTTATTCAGGAAACTTCATTGCTTTTGGTTTAGTCCAGTTGTGCTGACCTCGCCTGTACTGCGTGTTGTCTTTCCCTTCACTTAAAGTAGTTCTTTCCGCTATGTAATTAGTGAATACCCCTCTCCCACCCTCCTCCCTCCCGCCTCTCGTAACCATCAAAGAATATTTTCTTCTCTGTTTAAACTATTTCTTGAGTTCTTATAATAGTGGTCTTATACAATATTTGTCCTTTTGCAACTGACTAATTTCACTCAGCATAATGCCTTCCAGGTTCCTTCATGTTATGAAATGTTTCACAGATTCATCACTGTTCTTTATCGATGTGTAGTATTCCATTGTGTGAATATACCATGATTTATCCATTCATCCGTTGATGAGCACCTTGGTTGCTCCCATCTTTTTGCTATTGTAAACAGTGATGCAATGAACATGGGTGTGCATATATCTGTTCCTATAAAGCCTCTTATTTCTCTAGCATATATTCCAAGGAGTGGGATTGCTGGATCATATGGTTGTTCTATTTCTAGCTTTTTAAGGAAAAGCCAAATCGATTTCCAAAATGGTTGTACCATTTTACATTCCCACCAGCCATGTATAACTGTGCCAGTCTCTCCACAGCCTCTTCGACATTTATTGTTTTGTGTTTTTTAGATTAATGCTGACCTTGTTGGAGTGAGATGAAATCTCATCTTAGTTTTGATTTGCATTTCTCTAATGGCTAATGATCATGAGCATTTCCTCATGTATCTGTTAGCTACCTGAATGTCTTCTTTAGTGAAGTGTCTGTTCATATCTTTTGACCATTTTTTAATTGGGTTGTCTTTTCACAGTTGAGTTTTTGCAGTATCATGTAGATTTTAGAGATTAGGCACTGATCGGAAATGTCATAGCTAAAAACTTTTTCCTAGTCTGTAGGTAATCTTTTTACTCTTTAGGTGAAGTCTTTGGATGAACACAGGTGTTTGATTTTTAGGCGCTCCCAGTTATCTAGTTTTTCTTCTGTTTTGTTAATAATGTTTTGTATACTGTTTATGCCATGTATTAGGGCTCCTAACGTTGTCCCTATTTTTTCTTCCATAATCTTTATCGTTTTAGATCTTATATTTAGGTCTTTGATCCATCTTGAGCTTGTTTTTGTGCATGGAGTGAGGTATGGGTCTTGTTTCATTTTTGGCAGATGGATATCCAGTTATGCCAGCACCATTTGTTAAAAAGACTGCCTTTTCCCTATTTAACTGTTTTGGGGCCTTTGTCAAATATCAGTTGCTCATATGTGGATGGATTTATGTCTGGATTCTCAATTCTGTTCCATTGGTCTACGTATCTGTTGTTGTACCAGTACCAGGCTATTTTGACTACTCTGGTGGTATAATAGGTTCTAAAATCAGGTAGAGTAAGGCCTCCCACTTAGTTCTTTTTCAGTATTGCCTTACTTATCTGGGGCCTGTTTCCCTTCCATACGAAGTTGGTGATTTGTTTCTCCATCTCATTAAAGAATGTTGTTGGAATTTGGATCAGAATTGCGTTAAATGTATAGATCGCTTTTGGTAGAATAGACATTAGGAATTAAATTTTGATTCATGTTTTCTTAAAACCTATACCCTAAGAAGTTAAAAACATTGACTTTTTTTATTTTTAGTGAGAATAAAAATTATTAAACATTTTAAAAGAAGATACATCTCATAGACCAGCAAAAGCCAGTGGCTAGCAAGTTCATGTTTGTTCAATAAATAATAACATATAGCATAAAAAAAAAAAATATATAGCATGGCCATTCTTAATTATTTAAACTGCCTGTACACTAATTCACATATCAAATGTTCCTACTCAAATCTCAAGTCATCCCTGAAGTGATATGATGACATTCTGAGGTATGAGAAGCCATTTCTTTTTTGTTTTTCTCCTTCTCTCTTTTTTTCATTGTGCTTTAAGTGAAAATTTACAAATCAAGACAGTCTCTCATACAAAAATTTATACACACCTTGCTATATACTCCTAGTTGCTCTCCCCCTAATAAGACAGCATACTCCTTCTCTCCACCCTGTATTCCTGTGTCCATTCAGCCAGCTCCTGTCCTCCTCTGCCTTCTCATATCCCCTCCAGACAGGGGCTGCCTACATAGTCTCATGTGTCTACTTGAGCCAAGAACCTCACTCCTCACTAGTACCATTTTCTCTCTTACAGTCCAGCCTAATCCCTGTCTGAAAAGTTGGCTTTGGGAATGGTTCCAGTCTTGGGCTGATAGAAGGCCTGGGAACCATGACCTCTGGGGTCCTTCTAGTCTTAGTCAGACCATTAAGTCTGGTCTTTTTACGAGAATTTGAGGTCTGCATCCCACTGCTCCATCAGGGATTCTCTGCTGTGTTCCCTGTCAGGGCAGTCATTGGTTGTAGCTGGGCACCATCTAGTTCTTCTGGTCTCAGGCTGATTTATGTGGCCCATTCTGTCTCTTGGGCTGATAATTACCTTGTGTCTTTGGTGTTTGTCACTGTCCTTTGCTCCAGGTGAGTTGAGACCAATTGATGTATCTTATATGGTTCCTTGCTAGTGTTTAAGACCCCAGACGCCACTCACCAAAGTGGTATGCAAAATGTTTTCTTAATAGATTGTATTAAGCCAATTGATCTAGATGTCCCCTGAAACCATGGCCCCCAGGCCCCCATCCCTGCTACTCTGGCCTTCAAAACATTCAAAGCAACTTTTTTGCTCTTGGACAAACCATTTCTTAAAAATTATAGCAAAGGAGGTGGTCCAAGATGGCAATGTAGTCAGATGCCTCATAAAGTACTTCTTACAACAAGGACCTGAGAAAACAACTGAATCAGATATAGATGACAATTTTAGAACCCTGAGCATCAAAGGCAAAGCTGAAGAATCAGATTGGGTGCCAAGTGGAATGAGAGACTGTATAAAAAAGTGGACACAGGGAACTACGGAGCGCCGGCACTCTGCCAGCTAAACCTACATGGTGCGACGATATTGAGATGAACCAAAAAACCAAACCCATTGCCAGTGAGTTGATTCCAACTCATAGCAACCCTATAGGACAGAGTAGAACTGCCTCATAGAGTTCCCAGGGAGCATGTGGTGGATTCCAACTGCCGACCTTTTGGTTAGCAACCTTAGCTCTTAACCACTGCACCATTGGAGCCCTATATTGACACAAAGCAAGCTGTATTCCCAGCAGAAGCCTCAGCACCTGGTGCGGCCAAGAAAGACTGACTCTGCATCCAAGTCCAGAGCAAGGTAAGAGGGCTCCCTGCCCTGTGACAGTTAAGTGCACTCACCTCACCCACTGCACCATCCCAGCCCTGCAGGCCCCCCACCCCCTTCACTCATCTACTCACTCCCCACACACAGTTGCAGTCCAATGGCACCCATCACTGCCCTGCCCCCTAAGCCAGGGTCCCACAGACTGGCAGCACCTGCTTCTTCACTCACCTTCATGTGTCAGGGACCTGTGGACTGGCAGTGCCTGCTTCTCCGCCTGGCCACTGGTACTGAGGATCCACAGAATTGTGGCACTCACTTCTCCATCTAGCCACCCATGCTGGGGGGCCCATGGACTGGCAGCATCCTCTCTTTTGCCCAGCCAACTGCACTGGTGGCCCTGCGGTGCCCATTCCTATGCTCCATCTCCCACACTAGGAACCCACGGATTGTTGGTGCCTGCTGATCCACTCAGCCACTGGTGTAGGGAGCCTGTGAACTGGCGGCACACCATCCTTAGCATAGCGCTCTTGCGGACAGGGGCACACCTCTCCTAGTGGGCACCTGTGGACTGGAAACATTCCCCCTCACCTCACCTTGCCTGGCCCTTACGACAAAGGCTTGTGCCCACTCTGACCACCCCTCCGCAACCCTGTCTGCCCAAGACCATTACTGAGAATCCCCATACCAACCACTTGGTGACTGACAACCCAGGTACACTTGCCCCAGCCACCCAGGAAAAGGCAGTGCACACACACAACACCCAACTCAGTGACTAGTGAGAATGCTCCCTGCACCCATGCCCAGGTGACTGGGCAGACAGACACATCACCTCACCAGCAATGCCAGCTACATTCTCAGCCACCCCACAAGACCAGCAAACAGAGGCCCCTGCTCACACACCTAGCCACTTCCCCACCAAGCCAGAGAGAGGTGGTGTGAGCTCCAGTGCAGCTAGACTTGTGACCAGAGTAGCACACACCTAACCTACTCAGGTATATATAGAGAAACAAAACAAAAAATCAGGATGTAGCAAACAAACATACAATAAATAAATAAATGTAATAATACCTTGGCGACCATAGACAATATCAAATCATATTAAGAAGCACGACAAGATGCCTTCAGCAAGTGACCAAAATAAAGAACCAGAAAACCTTCCAGAGGAAGAAATGGTAATAGAACTACCTGATAAAGAATTCAAAAGACTAATATACAGGGTCCCCCAAGAGATGAAGAAAGAGATTAAGGAAAACACAGACAAAATCAAGGAAAACAGACAAAGCAATAAAAGAATTCAGGAAAATAGTACAAGATCAAAATGACAAAACAAATAGACAATTAGAAACTATATGAAAACAGCAACTATAAATCCAAAAGATTAACAATAAAATATCAGAAATAGCTCAATATAAGGACATAGAAGTAGAATTGAATCAATGGAAGAGAGAGTCTGTGAAATAGAGAACAAATCCCTTGACACCAAATTGAGGAAAAATCAGGAAAAAGAAAAATGAAGAAAGCCCAAGTATTATGTAGAACACTATCAAGAAGAAAAATTTATGTGCAATCAGAATTTCAAAACAGAAAAAGGCAAACACACACACACACAGAGAATTGTTAAAGATTTACTGGCAGAAAACTTCCCTAATATCATGAAAAATGGGAAGATACCCATCCAAGAAGCTCAAAGAAACCCATACAGGGTAGATCCCAAAAGAAAGTCACCAAGACATATCATAATCAGACTTGCCAAAACAAAAGCCAAAAAAAGAATCTCAAGAGCAGCTCAGGAAAAACGAAAAGCCGTCTACAAAAAGGAACCAATAAGACTAAGCTCTGATTACTGGGCAGAAACCATGCAGGCAAGAAGGCAATGGGATGGCATACATAAAACCTTGAAAGAAAACAATTGCCAACCAAGAATTATCTATCCAGAAAAATTGTCTCTCAAATACGATGGAAAATAGGGTCTTTTCCAGGTAAACAGAAATTAAGGGAATTTGCAAGACCAGACCAACCTTACCAGAAATATTAAATGGAGTCTTTTGGACAGAGAACCAACAACATCGGACAACAACCTGCGATTAGGAACAGGACAGCATCAGCCATATACTAATCTAGATAAAGAATTCTCAAAAATAAAACAAAGCTAAAAGACTAAAAACAGGGAACAGGATATATCAATCTGTAAATGATCAAAATATTAAAATAAAAAGGAGGAATAAATGATGTAATAATAGAACTTTCATATGGAGAGGAAGTCAAGGCAATATAAAAAATAGACTGCTTTAAACTTAGGATAATAAATTTATATTTCAAGGTAACCACAAAGAAAGTTAACAAACCTACTCAACAAAATAAAAAAGAAGAAAAACATAAAGACTCAATATACAGAAAATCAACAGCGAAAGAAATGAAAAGAAAATCTACAAAAAAAAAGAACTCAGCACAGAAAACTAAGTGGGAAAAAGAAACTGTCAACGCTACAATAAAAAAAAGCACAACAAAATTAGAGCAGTAAACTCATACCTATATAATCACACTGAATGTAAATGCTATCAGCGAAGAGACAGGCAAGGGCAGAATGGTTAAAAAAAAAAAAAACCCATCAATATCCTGTCTACAAGAAACACACTTTAGGGACAAAGACATAAACTAAAATTCAAAGGATGGGAAGAAAAATATATCAAGCAAACAATAACCCAAAAAGAGCAGGAGTGGCAATATTAATCTCTGATAAAATAGACATTAAGGCAAAATCTAACATAAAAGATAAGAAAGGACATTATATAGTGATTAAAGGGTCAATCTCCCAAGAGGACATAACCATAATAAGTATATGTGTACCCAATGACCAAAAAACCAACTTGTTGCTGTCAAGTTGATTCTAACTCATACTGACCCTGTAGGACAGAGCAGAACTCCCCCCTAGATTTTCCAAGAAGAAGCTGGTGGATTTGAACTGCTGGTCTTTTGGTTAGCAGCTGAGCTCTGAACCATTGCTCACCAGGCCTCCAAAATCCATAAAACAAACCCTATGGTCACTGAGAAGAGAAATAGATGGCTCCATAATAATAGTAGGAGACTTCAACACACCACTTTTGGTGAAGGATAGAACATCTAGAAAGAAACTCAACAAAGATACAAAAGATCGAAATGCCACAATCAACCAACTTGACCTCATAGACATATACACACCACTTCACCAAACAGCAGCACAGCATACATTCTTTTCCAATCCATATGAATCATTCTCATAAAAAAGGAAGAAATACTCCCAAATTCATTCTATGAAGCCAACATAACCCTGCTACCAAAGCCAGGCAAAAACACCACAAAAAAGAAAATTACAGACCAACATCCATCATGAATAGAGACACAAAAATTTTCAATAAAATTCTAGCCAACAGAATTCAGCAGCATATCAAAAAAAAACAATACATCATCACCAAGTGGGATTCATACCTAGTATGCAAGGCTGGTTCAAAATTAGAAAATCAATCAACGTTATCCACTACATGAATAAAACAAAAGTATCTCATTATCATCTCAATTGACTCAGAAAATGCATTTGATAAAGTCCAACATTCATTCCTTATAAAACCTTTCAGCAAAATAGGAATAGAAAATAAATTCCTCAACAAAATGTTGGGTATTTATACAAAACCAACAGCCAATATTATTCTCAGTGGAGAGAGACTAAAAGCATTCCCCTTGAGAATGGGAACCAGACAATGATGCCCTTTATCACCACTCTTATTTGACATTGTACTGGAAGTCCTAGTTGCAGCAATAAGGCAAGAAAAGGGAAAAAAAAAAAAAAAAGGCATTCAAATTGGTAGAGAAATAAAACTACCCCTATTCCCAAATATAGGGGTAGTTAGCTGCTAACCAAGAGGCCGGCAGTTCAAATCCGCCAGGTGCTCCTTGGAAACTCCATGGGGCAGTTCTACTCTGTCCTATAGGGTCGCTATGAGTTGGAATCGACTCAACGGCAGTGGTTGGGGTTCCCAGATAATATGATCCTGTACATAGAAAATTCCAAACATACCATGAAAAAGATACTGGAACTAACAGCATGATTCAGCAAAGTAGTAGGATACAAAGTAAACATACAAAAATCAGTTAGATTCCTGTATGCAACAAAGAGAACTTCAAAAAGAAATCAGAAAGCAATACCATTCAAAATAGTCCCCCAAAAGATAATATACTTAGGAATAAATCTAACCAGGGATGTAAAACACCTATACAAAGATAACTACAAAACATTACTGCAAGAGACCCACATAAATGGAAAAACATACCATGCTCATGGATAGGAAGATTTAACATTGTGAAAATGTCAATACTACCCCCCAAAAAATAAACATAATAAAAACTCAATCCAAATTCCAAAAGCATTCTTTAACAAGGTGGAAAAACTAATCACCAACTTCATATGGAAAGGAAAGAGGCCCCAGATAAGCAAAGCGTTATTGAAGAGAAGAATAAAGTAGGAGTCCTCACACTACCTGTTTTCAGAACCTACTGTACAGGCATGGTAGTCAAAACAGTCTGGTACTTGTACAACGACAGCCACATAGACCAATGGAACAGAATTGAGAACCTAGATGTAAATCCATTCACCTGTGGATAGTGGACATTTGATAAAGACCCAAAGTCCATTACATAGGGAAGAGACAGTATCATTAACTGCTGGCAAAACTGGATGTCTATCTGTAGAAAAATGAAATAGGATCCATACCTCACACCATACAAAAAACTAACTCAAAATGGATCAAAGCCTAAATATAAAACCTAAAACTATAAATATCATGGAAGAAAAAATAGTGAAAATGTTAGGGGCCCTAATATATGGCATAAATAGAATACCAAACATAACTAAAAGTGCACAAATAGCAGATGACGGACTAAATAAATGGGACCTCCTAAAAGCTAGACACTTATGCTCATCAAAAGAATTCATCAAAAGAGTGAAAAGAGAACCTGTAGACTGAGGAAAAATTTTGCCTAAAATATATCTGACAAGGGTCTAATCTCTAAAATTCATAGAAAACTTCAACCCTTCAACAGTAAAAACACAAAGCAATTAAACAACGGACAAGGATATGAACAAACACTTCACCAAAAAAGACTCTCAGGTGGCTAACAAACACATGAAAAAATGCTTGAGATCATTAGCCATTAGAGAGATGCAAATCAAAACTAGAGTGAGATACCACCTCCCCACTACAATAATGGCACTAATCAAAAAAAAAAAAAAAAAAAAAAAACGGAAAATAACAAGTGTCGGCAAGGTTGTAGGGAGATTGGAACCCTTACACACTGCTAGTGGACATGTAAAATGGTACAACCACTATGGAAAACAGTACAGCACTTCCTTAAAAAGCTGGAAATAGAAATACTATAGGATCCAGCAACCCCACTCCTAGGTATATACCCTAAAGAAATAAGAGCTGTGGCATGAATAGGCCACACACTGTCTTAGTTATCTAGTGCTGCTATAACAGAAATGCCACAAGTAGATGGTTTTAACAAAGAGAAATTTATTCTCTCACAGTCTAGTAGGTTACAAGTCCAAATTCAGGGTGTCAGCTCCAGGGGTTGGCTCTATCTCTTTGTTGGCTCTGGAGGAAGATTCCTTGTCATCAATCTTCCCCTGGTCAAGGAGCTTCTCAAGTGCAGGGAACCCAGGTCCAAAGGATGTGCTCTGCTCCCAGTGATGCTTTCTTGGTGGTATGAGGTCCCCAACTCTCTGCTTGCTTCCCTTTCCTTTTATCTCTTGAGAGATAAAAGGTGGTGTGGGCCACACCCCAGGGAAACTCCCTTTACCTTTGATCAGGGAGATGACCTGAGTAAGGGTGGTGTTACAGTCCCACCCTAATCCTTTTTAACATAAAATTACAAACACAAAATGGAGGATAACCAGAAAATACTGGGAATCGTGGCCCAGCCAAATTGGCATGTATTTTGGGGGGGGGGGGGGACAATTAAATCCATTACACATACCCATGTTCAATACAGCATTATTCACAATAGCAAAAAGATGGGAATAACCTAAGTGCCTGTCTTAGGCTGAGTTCTCTAGAGAAACAAAACAAGTAAAGCATATAAATATATATATAGAGAGAGAGATTTATATCAAGGAAATAGCTCGTGTGGTTGTAGAGACTGGAACGTCCCAAGTCTGTGGGTCAGGCTGGAGGCATCTCCTGATTCACTTAGTCGCAGGGGTTGGCAATCCCAAGATTGGCAGGTCAGAGAGCAGGACTGTTGCTCACAGGCTGTGAAGGTGGGCAAATCCCAAGATCAGCAGGCAAGACTGCAGATAAGCTGCTAGCTCAAGTCCCAAGAACCCAAAATATTCATTTCTTTGGCCCATTCATTCAGAGAGATCTATCCACATACCTCTTCCCCATACCTCCTTGTCTCCAATTTTCCAATCATGTTGCTTCCAAGTCCTTGGTCATCCAGCTAAACCATTGGCCACAGCCCATGAAACAGTATACAATCGCACTTCTGGCCATTTCTCCTTCCAAGCAAAGTGAACAACCAGGTGCACTGCTTGAAGTTCTGCCCATTGGAAGGATTTCCCTTCACCACTGTCCTTCAGGGAGGTCCCAGAAAGGGGCTATAGAGCTGCCACTGTCCACTTTCAAGTGGTGCCTGAATGTTGCACGAAACCGTCAGTAAACCAGGCATGAGTTTTCTTAGCCAACTGATGATAAAAAGCTCCCCATGAGGCCACAGGCGCAGAGTGGAAAATGCAAGGTAATGTGACAGGAGTGGAGACCATGGGCATTTGGGCCACTTCTTCATGCAACTTATTGTGCCCTCAGGTCCTGCTTGGGCCCGATCTTGTATATACCACCTCCGTTTAATGATGGAGTGCTGCTGTGTATGTCCAACTTTATGACTCTGTGAATCAGACAACACCCAGTTCCTGATGGACAGCTCAGGTCACATGGTGACTTGATGTCCCCCGGTTAAGCATTCAGTCTCTACTAAGGCCCATTAACAAGCCAAAAGCTGTTTCTCGAAAGGAGAGTAATTACCTGCAGATGATGGCAGGGCTCTGATCCCAAATCCTGAGGGTCTGCACTGTGATTCACCAAGACAGGCCTGCCAAGGACTCGAAACTGCACTCTATCTGCCACTGACACTTCAGGCACCATTGAATCAGCCGGCTCATACAGCCCAAGGTGCAGAGTGGCTTACACAGCAGCCTGAACCTGTTGCAGAACCTTCTCTTGTTCTGGGCCTCACTCAAAACTAGCAGCTTTTCAAGTCACTTGATAAGTAGGCTGGAGTAGCACACTCAAATGAGGAATATGTTGCCTCCAAAGTCCAAAGAGGCCCTCTAGGCGTTTTGCCTCCTTTTTAGTTGTAGAAGAGCCAACTGCAATAACTTCTCCATCACTTTAGAAAGAATATCTTAACATGCCCCACACCACTGGACCCCTAGAAATTTCACTGAGGTGGAAGGCACCTGAAGCTTTGTAGGTTTAATTTCCCACCCTCTAGCACACAAATGTTTCACCAATAAGTCCAGAGTCATTGACACTTCTTCCTTACTAGGTCCAATCAACATAATGTCATCAATGTAATGAACCAGTGTGATGTCTTGTGGAAGGGAGAGGCAATCAAGGTCCCTGAGAACTAAATTATGACATATGGCCGGAGAGTTGATATAGCTCTGTGGTAGGAAACTGAAGGTGTATTGCTGGCCCTGCCAGCTGAAGGCAAACTGCTTCTGCTGGTCCTTCAGAACAGGTATGGAGAAAAAGGCATTAGCCAGATCAATAGCTGCATGCGGTACCAGGAGATGTCTTAATTTGCTCAAGCAATGAAACTACATTTGGAACAGCAGCTGCAGTTAGAGTCATCACCTGGTTAAGTTTTCATTAATCCACTGTCATTCTGCAAGAGCCATCTGTTTTTTTTGCACAGGCCAAACAGGAAAGTTGAATGGGAACATGCTGGGAATCACCACCTACTGCATCCTTCAAGTCCTTGATAGTGGCAGTAATCTCCACAGTCCCTCCAGGAAAGCAAGATTGCTTTTGGTTTACTATTTTCCTAGGTAGGGCCAGTTCTAATGGCCTCCACTTGGTTTTTCCTACCAAAATAGCCCTTACTCCATTTGTCTGAGATTCAATGTGGGGGTTCTGCCAATTGCTGAGTATACCTATTCCAATTATGCATCCCTGAACTGGGGAAATCACTACAGGATGTGTTCAGGGACCCACTGGACCTACTATGAGATGGACATGAGCTAAGACTCCATTAATAATCTGACCTCCATATGCCCCCACTCTGAGTGGTGGGCCACGATGACATTTTGGGTCTCCTGGAATTAGTGTCAGTTCAGAGCCAGTGTCCAGTAATCCCAGAAAGGTCTGATTATTTCCTTTTCCCCAAGGAATAGTCATTCTCATAAAAGGCCATAGATATCTTTGGGGAAAGATGGAAGAAAGATTAACAGTATAAGTTTTTGGTTGGGTCTTGGAGTCCTTCCTCAAGGGGACCTGGCCTCCTCTTCAGTAAAGGGGTTGTGTGCCTATAAACTTGCTCAACTATGGGAGTTGATTGAGGGGCTGTGACTCTCTGTTCTGGCGATTTGAGTTAGACTGCTGTTATCTTGACCTAGAATTCATCTGCTTGTACACAGCAAGTAAATATTTAGTAGATTTCCTATCTATTTCACTCCTAGGGACACTATGACTAAGTAGCCAATGCCATAAGTCCATATGAGTCAGACTATTCTGATTACTGCTTTGACTGCGCTGTCCATTACAGTAATCACGCCCACCTTGTCTTTCTTGATTGAGTGCCGCTGCTTGGTCCCTACTACCACAGGGTCCAATCACCCCCATTGTAGTTAGGTGTCTTAATTCCATTGGGACAGTTCCCACTACCAAATCTGACTTACATAAAATAGCAATCACAACAGTCTTCAAGGATGCTGGGGCTTCCTTCACAAATTTGTTCTTCACAGTTGTGTGAAAATGTGTGTCCTCTGGGCACTCCATGTGTGGGTCTATGGGCCTAACCTAATAAATCCACTCTAGCTTGTCAATTTCCCTCAGCCTTTGGATACCTTCTTCCACAGTATACCAAGGCAGGTCTGGTACTTCAACTCGATTTAGTTGGGCCACTACATAATCCATGCTTCAGTGATCCAATCAAATAAATTATTAGATTCTTTCCTAACTTCATGAGCTGAAACATTGAATGAAGAATCTGTGCTTAGTGGGCCCATATCAATAAACTCAGACTGATGCATCTTTGGAAACCCTGGTAGCACAATGGTTAAGTGCTACCGCTGCTAACCAAGAAGAGGTCGGCAGTTTGAATCCACCAGCTGCTCCTTGGAAACTCTGTCGGGCAGTTCTACTCTGTCCTATAGGGTCACTATGAGTCAGAATCGACTCAGTTGCAGTGGGTTTGGTTTCTTTTGGTTTGATGCATCTTTATGTTCCTTGCACCATTATCCTACACCCTTAATAGCCATTCCCACACATATTCCCCAAGCTTCTGTTTGCAAATATTAGAAAATCAAGAAGTTCTTTTACAGTGTAGCATATTTCCTCCTGGTTTACACTTTGTACTTCACCTTTTGGGGCTCGCTGTGACTTAAGTCTATTTATAGGTCTAGAAGCCAAAATCGGTGGGAAAGTGTTTTGAGAACATTCAGCATTGTCTTATAAAGCATCTGCCTCAGGCAATGCCCCAGACAATGACTCAGACAAAGGTTCTTTAGATCCAGCTGGGTTAATCTCAATAGATGGGGGTGGACGGGCTAGTGACTTTACTGGGGAGGGTGGTTTAGGAGACAAACATGGAGTAATCTCTTCAGATGGTAGTGAGAGGCCTGGTTCTCCTGGCAGGAACGAGTCAGTGGGATTTAGGAGCTCAGTGTTCCAACTTCCTGATTATCTGCACTTGGGTCCCCAACCCAATTTTCAAGATCCCATTTATTCCCAATCAATGCCCTTTCTTTAACTTCAGACACTTCTCGAGGTTGGCAGTTGAGTTGGCATTGTCATTCAGCGACCCTTATGATAAGATTCTTGGCTTGGTTTTTGGCAATATCAGATCTGTTACTACAAGAAATCAGTCTTTCTTTCAAGGCACAAGAGGAAACTTTGAGGTTGCTCATGTGGCACTGGAGCTTTGGCTCTGAAGCCCTGAGCTCATCTCTTTCTTTCACCAGTTTCTCTGATGACAGTAGGACCAGCCAACCAGCTCCCTCATACTTCTCAGTCTGACAAAAATGTAAAAAGGAATTACACGCCTGTTCACCCAGAGCCTCGCTTTTCACCAATACCTGATCTATTGGTGGTGATACTTTGTATATTTGTATTGCCACCTCACGCCATGGATTAGCAGTGCCCTCTACCACGGGAAGCAGAATCATCAACATCTTTACAACTAACCAGACTTGAGAACCAATTTGGAAAAATTCTTACAATTTTGTTTCTCTAGAACCACTTTCAGTACCAAGTATCTTAGACTGGGTTCTCTAGAGAAACAAAACCAGTAACACATATAAATATATATATAGAGAGAGATTTATATCAAGGAAATGGCTCATGCGGTTGTAGAGGCTGGAAAGTCCCATGTCTTTGGGTCAGGCTGGAAGCTTCTCCTGATTCATGTAGCTGCAGGGGCTGTCGATCCCAAAACTGGCAGGTCAGAGAGCAGGGCTGTTGCTCACAGGCTGCAAAGATCTACTAATCCCAATATCAGCAGGTAAAACCACAGGTAAGCTGCTAGCTCAGGTCCCAAGAATGGGAAGTCAGACAAACAGCAGCCAGCTGCAGGACCCTGCATTAGCAAAAGGCACGAGCCTTACCAGAACGTCCACTTATATTCAATACAAGCCACACACCCAAGGAAATTCCCTTTCAACTTATTGGCTACTCATAGCAGAGCCCATCATGGGGAGGGGGGCGGATCACAACATCACATGACTGCCAAACCACTGAGAATCGTGGCCCAGCCAAGTTGACACACAATCTTAACCATCACAGTGCCCATCAACAGATGTATGGATAAACAAACTATGATACATGTCTTAGCCACCTAGTGCTGCTATAACAGAAACACCACAAGTGTTTATTTCTTCACAGTAAAGCAGGCTAAAAGTCCAAATTCAAGGCATCAGCTCCAGGGGAAGGCTTTCTCTCTCTGTTGGCCTTCTCATCAATCTTCTCCCAGACTAGGAGCTTCTCCACACACAGACCCTGGGTCCAAAGGACACACTCTGCTCCCGTCACTGCTTTCTAGGTGGTATGAGGTCTCTCTGTCTCTTTGCTCGCTTCTCTCTTTTCTATCTCAAGAGATTGCCTCAAGACACAATCCAATCTTATAGATTGAGTCCTGCCTAACACAACTGCCACCCATCCTCCCTTATTAACATCATAGAGGCAGGATTTGCAACATATAAGAAATTTAAGAAAATCACACAATACAGGGAATCATGGCCCAGCCAAACTGAGGCACATGTTTTTTGGAGTACATAATTCAATCCATGATAATATGCACACAGTGTAATACTACGCAATGATAAAGAATAACAACAAATTCCCAAACATTTCACAATATGGGTGACTTTGAGGACATTATGCTGAGTGAAATAAGTCAATCACAAAAGGACAAATATTGTATGAGACCATTTTTATTTAAAAAAAGAAAAAGTTTACATACAGAAAAAAAATTCTTCGATAGTTACCAGGGATGGTGGAGGGAGGGACCGAAAATTACTTACCAGAAGGTTGTTGTTGTGGTTAGGTGCCGTCTAGTCGGTTCCGACTCATAGTGACCCTGTGCACAACAGAACAAAACATTGCCCAGTCCTGCACCATCCTTAAAATCATTGTGATGCTTGAGCTCATTGTTGCAGCCACTGTGTCAATCCACCTCATTGAGGGTCTTCCTCTTTTCCGCTGACCCTGTATTCTGCCAAGCATGATGTCCTTCTCCAGAGACTGATCTCTCCTGACAACATGCCCAAAGTATGTAAGATGCAGTCTTGCCATCTTTGCTTCTAAGGAGCAATCTGGTTGTACTTCTTCTAAGACAGATCTGTTCGTTCTTTTGGCAGCCCATGGTATATTCAATATTCTTTGCCAACACCACAATTCAAAGGCATCAACTCTTCTTCGGTCTTCTTTATTTGCTGTCCAGCTTTCAGATGCATATGATGCGACTGAAAATACCATGGCTTGGGTCAGGCGCACCTTAGTCTTCAGGGTGACATCTTTGCTCTTAAACACTTTGAAGAGGTCCTTTGCAGCAGATTTGCCCAATTACCAGAAGGTAGATACGTGTTAATATCTGTGAAGGGAAAGGCAGTACACAATATGGGGGAAGTCAGGACAACACGGCCAAGGCAAAGGAAGACACTAAGTGGAATGCAAGAATAAAGGGCAATACAGTAATTACTATAACACAGACAATCCTCCAACAATAGTATTAACAAAGAATAGCTTAGGGATGGATACATGGGTAGATAGATATACTACAGAGGTGTGGGAGACTGTAAGAGGGCAGACCCACCTGCAGATATAGGTTTGGTTGTGGATATTCCTACACACATAATTGTAGATGCTACATGTATATTGATTGATATACACAATAGAGCACACAAAGGGCCCAGTCATGGGTATGTCTTAGACATAACCAAACACCTTGTTAGATGAAGTTCTTAGGCTCAAACGGGAGCGACCATAGATTTGGGAGATACCTACTTCAGTTGGCACAACATAGTTCATAAAGACATTGTTCTACATCCTAGTGTCTAAGATACTATTGGTCAGTTCCCATCTGGAACAAAGGAGAGTGAAGAAAACCAAAGACTCAAGGGAGCAGTTAGTCCAAATGACTAACGGACCACATGAACACAACCTACACGACCCCGTGATGAGAAGAACTAGACAGTGCCCAGCTACCAGTGCCCCACTGCTCTGACTGGGATCTCAACAGAGAGTCCTGGATAGGGTAGGAGGAAATTGTAGGACAAAATATCAAATTCACAAAAAAGACCAGACTTACTGGTGTGACAGAGACTGAAGGAACCCTTGAGACTATGGCCCTAAGACAGACACCCTTCCTACCTGGGACTGAAGCCATTCTTGGAGATCACTTTTTAGCTCACCAATGGACAGACCCATAAAATAAACAATAAACACCCAAGAGGAACATGTTCCTTAGAACAATCAATTATACAGGATTAAAAGGACAACGTTTGCCCAAAAACATAGATAAGAAGGCAGGAAGGGGTGGAGAATTGGGAAGAGAGAAAACAGGGAACCCAGGATGGAAAGGAGGAGACTGCTGATACATTGAGGGGAAGGCAACCAATGTCATGGAACACGTTATGTTCAAACTATTGAATGGGAAACAAATCTGCTCTGTAAATTGTCACCTAAGGCACAATGAAAAAAGAAAGAAAATAAACGGAAAAAAAAGTTACAGCAAACCCATCCATAGCACTTATTGTAACCAGGCCACGTTCTAAGCATTTTCTTTGTATTACCTCATTTAATCCTCACCACAACGCTATGAGGAAAGTAGTATTAGTATCCCCATTTTACAGATGAGAAAACTGGTCCAGAAAGAAGTTAAGTAACTTGCTGAATATACAGAGCTCTCAAACAGAAGAGCTGAGACTTGAATCCATCAATTTGGCACCAGAATCTGTCCTCCTAACTACCGTGCTATATATTCCCACAGGTGAATTATTGTAGAATGATTATAAGGATATATATGCTAATTTCTCATATGTAGAATTTTCAAAAGATGCATTTTAAAAGAAAAATATCGCTACCAACACTTTTTTTCCCCACAGAATAGCTATCAGCCAACACCATGTGGAATCCTGTTTCAGGGAACATGTTTTCTGAAACGCTGGCCGAAAGGATAGTTTGAAATTTCCATTTCTACTGTTGCTTTTTAGCATTGTATCATTCTCTCAGCCATTTCCAATTTACTTGTCTCCCTGGAGCTACAGCTCTTTCAAGGCTTAGTAAGGAGACCCCTTGTAATGGATTGAATTGTGTCCCCCCAAAAAAGTGTGTCAACTGGGTTAGGCCGTGGTTCGCACTGTTGTGTGGTTATTGTCAGTTTTGTGATCTGATGTAATTATCCTACTCAGTGCTGTCAAGTCAATTCCGAATCATAGCGACCCTATGGGACAGAGTAGAACTGCCCCATAGGGTTTCCAAGGAGTGCCTGGCAGATTCGAACTGCCAACCCTTTGGTTAGCAGCTGTAGCACTTAACCATTATACCACCAGGTTTTCCGTAATTACCCTATGTGTTATAAATCCTGGCCCCTATGCCTGTAGCTATGATCCTACTTGGGAGTGAGCTGTCCATCACGGTAAGGAGGCAGGACACAATATACAGGATCAGGTAGTATCTCAAGCCAATTTCTTTTGAGCTATAAAACAGAGAAGTGAGCAGAGAGGACAGGGATCTCATACCACCAAGAAAGGACAGTCGGGAGCAGGGAATGTCCACTGAACCCGGGGTCCCTGCACTGAGAAAACTCCTATACCCAGAGGAAGATTGATGACAAGAATCTTCCCCCAGAGCCAACAGAAAGAGAAAGCCTTCCCCTGAAGCCGGCACCCTGAATTGGGACTGCTAGCCTCCTAAACGGTGAGAGAACAAATTTGTGTTTGTTAAAGCCGTCCGCTTGTGGTATTTCTGTTATAGCAATACTCAATAACAAAGACACCCCTCCATGCAACTTTTTGGCTATCCAAAGAGGTTACTTACTTAACAAGCCTGCACTTCTCTTTCTTCCTGCGCCAGGTAAATGCCTATCCTTTGAGCTACATTTCTTAATTAACCCCCCCAAAAAACCAAACCTGTTGCCGTGGAGTCGATTCCGACTCATAGTGACCCTGTAGGACAGAGTAGAACTGCCTCATAAGGTTCCCAAGGAACGCCTGGTGGATTCAAACTGCCGAACTTTTGGTTAGCAGCCATAGCTCTTAACCACTACACCACCAGCGTTTCCATGTTTCTTAATTAAGTAACTTCATCAAAGTGTAATGGGTATCTAACTATCACAAATGTACTTACCATTTTTTGAAAAAGTCAAGGCTCGTTAAACCCTGTAATATTGCTATAAGGAGTGCATCCAATGAATATAAATATCTCAACAGCCTTACATCTCTTTAACAGCAGTTGATTTTGCATCATTCTTTTATGCCCTTAAACTAACTTTTCTATTCCACTTCTCTCACATAATTTTATCTTCATGTAAAATATTTTTGTACTTGAAAGTCTTTTCTTATTCAATTATATTATTAAAATAAGTCTATAAATTTGAGTTAATTTCTTTCCTGGGTTAGTAAGGTTCTAAGTATTAAAATAGTCCATCATTTTAACTTTTAATAATATAAAACTGATCAATACAATATAAATATACAATTATTAAACATAAAAAATAAAATTGTAAATACATTTCTCGATGACACAGCAGCTGGATTCAATAAATTCACTCTAATGGATAAAGATTACTCATTACTAGAATGAGACACGCTCAATATTAATTTATACTTTTTTTTTAGTTGTAAATGTTGAGAAACTTCATATAAATAAATAGATGAGAATGGAAGTTTTGTTACATCATTATAATTTTTTTCCTTCCAAGTTATAATTTAAAAATCACTGTCTTCTCTCAGCAATAATTAGATTAGCATCCAGTATGTAAAAATCTCTTTACTTAAAGCTAGCACTTACTTCCAATTGTTTTTAATAGACAATCTAGTCTCCTTAATTTTTTTGTTTCCTTACCAATCAGTTGTCACACTCTTTAATTACAGGTTTAGAGTGTATTTTGATATGTTAGGGAAAGTCCCTCACTTACTCTAGTCTCTTTCAAAAAAATTGTTTGACTCATAAAACTTACCTTTAATTTAGGAAATTATATTGGAGTTATTATTCCCTGTCCTTGAGTGTAGAGAATGTGACCTAGCTGGAGCTGGGCTCACAAGGACTCACAAGGACACATCAACTGGGCCCTGAGGTAGATAGAATAATCTTGGAAGATGTCTTGTAGGGAAACTTTCACATGAGCCAGAACACAAAAGATTTTCCAGTCTTATCTTTTTTCTATTAATATATAAAACCAATAGTGAATAGAAATTTGTTGGACCAACGAAGACCCTCCTGACTGTCCTTACTGATACCTGTACCAATGATTGTTAAGAAAGGCGATCTGTGAAAAGGTGAAGTCTTCAATGGTTTTGCCCATTTCTAATGTTAATATCTACTGATGACTCTGTAACCCTCCTTGGACTCAGGCAGACAAGGCTGTGGCAGCACGCTTGGCCATTTTCCCGCCTCTGGCTATTCTGTTAATATTTCTTTAGACTCGGGCAGACATGGCTCTAGCAACATGCTTGTTCACTTCCCACTTTTGTTTTTTTGAATATATGCTGAGTAAAACTTTCTTTTTGCTTTACTAAACTTTGTGATGTTTTTTCCCCTACAACACCTTTCCCAGAAGTTTTTATGCTCAATTCGTCAAGTTTAAAAAAATTGGGTTGGGATATTTACTGAAGCGGCCTAAATTTTAGATTGACTTGAGCATATTTGACACTGATCTAATATTTCTAGGAATCCACTAGGTTTCTCCATTTATTTAAGTCTTGTTTCATGTCCCACAACAAAGTTTTATAGTTTTCTTTTCATGGGTTTCACATATCTCTTCTGAATTTAAGATAACACATACATTTTGGCTACTTTAAATGCACTCATCCTCCTGCCTCCCACAGTGCTTCCCTCCCTTACTTCCTCCCTTCTTTCCTTTCTCTTATCTGCCAAACTGATTGCAAATTCTAACAAATTGCCCTTATAACCCCCTGAGTGCTTAGGATAAAGCTATACTCAGAATGGTTGCTAAGGAAAGAAATTCTTGTTGAATAAATAAATGAATGAAAAGCTTGATTCATAAACTAGTAATGCAACAGGAAGACTGTGAGGGACATGCCAGGAGAAAAGCCGCAAAAGAAGGATAATTTCTAAAAAATGGATGATAAATTGTAGCTTGGTCACACCATATGGCAGATTTGACAAGCAGTTTGATTTTTTTTTTTTAACCTGAAGAGACAAAATGACCTGAATATTAGACAAATTCTGCCAGCATGGGTTCACTCAGAGCACATCCAGGGGAATAAATATATGCTTCCAGTTTCCTCAGACTTTGAGAAAAAGGCCAAAGTTTTTCTACCTGTGAGATTTCCTGAAACACTATGTCCGTTGAACAACACAAGGATAAATTTAAATAATCTTTTAAAAAGAACCTCTGCTGTCTAAATATCACAGATTAAATTGGCCTTTTACATAAAAATATGTTAAACCCCAAGGCTAACTTGTATGAGGGACAGTGAAGGGGTTTTGAGTGAGGCTTTTATACACCTTGTCTACCCAGCATCCCTCACATTTCATGCTGCCTGGAAGACTGTCACCATTCAGATGGCCCCATCCTTCTTTCCGTACACACGAGGGCTGAGGCAGTCAGGAGACCTTGCTGTGGGCTAGGAAAAGGACTTGGAGCCTCTGCTCTGTGTGTGTGTGTGAGAGAGAGAGAGAGACAGACGAACATACATTTTTGAGGCACTGGAGAAGTTCCACTGGCAGAGGACAAACCTCTGCTCTAGAGTTAGAGACTGAATGTGGAAGAAGACTAATGTTGTTATTAGGAGCCTTCAAGTAGATTTAAGTTTACAGTGACACTATGGGACAGAGTAGAACTGCCCCCATAGGGTTTCCTAGGCTGCATTCACCAGTTGTTTTCTCCTGCAGAGCAGCTGGTTTCGTTCAAACAGCTGATCTTTCAGTTAGCAGCTGAGCGCTTAATCCTTGAGCCACCAGGGCTTCTTGAAGACTCCATAGGCTGCAGGACTTCATTCTGAGAAGAATCTCCTCTGATGGGAGACGCTTGCTGCTTGCCGGGACTTAATGAACAGAGCCTGAGGAATGCAGGGAAAGACCTCACCTTGCTGCTTGTCCTGCAGGCTTCCTTGTTGCTCAGTCTCTGAGTGAGGTTGGGGAGAAGCTACTGGAAACTGCGGCTATTTTATTTTACTCTGCTAAAAAAAAAAATTTTTTTTTTTTTTTTTTTTTGCTCTGCTGGAGCTCAGAAATCCCTTCCTTGCCTCCGTGTGCAGTGGTAAAAGCAAACAAGGGCCTCAGAATTACTGAAAAGACTCAGCTTCTCCTTACCCAACCATGCAGCATTGCCAACATTACCTACTGTCAGATAAACCATCAGAATTATCACTTTATACCTATTTACATCAGGTACCACAAGAAGCCCGGTGTCTCCAGGTCACTCTCCATCCCGTCACTCTAATTCCTGTACCAAAAACAAACGAGTTGTCTTTGAGTCCATTACCACTCATGGTGACCCCATGTATTACAGAGTAGATCAGATTGTCAGGCCTTCCTTCCATGTGGCCATCGGGTGGGTTCAAACCAAGAACCTTAAGTTTGTAGTAGAGTGCTTATTGCCCCACCCAAGGACGTCCTCAGTCCCTATACAGCTGTGTAAACTCCTATTCTCTTCCTTTCTTCCACGCATCCCTTACTCTTGAAACACTTTCACCACACTCACTGGACTGCCTTGTTTGTGAGCAGCAAAACCCCTACACCTTCTCAGCCTCTTCTGTGAAGGTCCCTGTATGAATTAAATTGTGTCACCCAAAAAGATATGTTGAAGTTCTAACCCCTGTACCTGTGAATGTGACCTTGTTTGGAAATAGAATCTTTGAAGATGTTATCTGTTAATATGAGGTCACGCTGGAACAGGGTGGGCCCTAGTCCAATCTCTGTGGTGTCCTTATAAAAGAAGAGATGCAGAGGAAAGTTGGCCATGTGACAGCAAATGCAGACACTGGAGCTGCATGTCAAGGAACACCAAGGAGTCAGGAGAAGCTGAGAGAGAGAGACATGGAACAGATTCACACTCAGAGCCTCCAGAAAGACCAACACAGCCAAAACCCTGACTTCTGACTTGTAGTCTCCAGAAACTGTGGGACGATGAAATTTGTTCTTATATATACCACCCAGCTTGTGATACCTTCCTATGACAGCCCTGGGAAACTAACACAGTCCCTTTCACCATCCCGCTGAGCTGACACCCGAATCTCCCCTAGGAGTTCACCACTTGCCCTGCAGCCCCTCTAGTGGCCAGTACTTCTTCCACATGCTGGCCTGAAGATGTAGTGAGAGTACTCTTGCTCCCCACTGTACTGTCAGACCACTCTGCCTCCCCCAAAATCTTCAGTTTTGAATATTATGTCACCAGACTACACTACTTACTGTCCTTCATTTTTCAATGACTGTAGCAGCTGGCTCATAGTCACTCTTTCCAACTGTACCAAAAATAAAAAAACAAAATAATTTCTGTTGAGTCGATTCCAACTCATGGCGACCCCATGTGAGCCAGAGTAGAACTGCACTCCACGGGGCTTTCAATGGCTGTAATCTTATAGAACTAGATTGTCAAGACTTTCTTCTATAGCACTGCAGGGTAAATTTGAACTGCCAACCTTTTGGTGAGTAGCTGAGTGCGAATGATTTGTGCCACCCAGGGAACCTAGCTCCAGTAATAATTCTCAGTAATAATATTCACTTGGACCAGGCTTCATCCACCTCCTCTCTTCCTATGATCTTGTCCTTTACCCTTTATCAGTCACTCACTCTGAGATAATATTGTAGACCTTCACATTATCAGTAACAGTAACTCCTCCGTAATCTCAGTATCAAGCATCCCTCTACATCACTACTCCCTCTGGAATCCAGACTCCAAGGGTGCTTTCACCCCACTGACATCTACAGTCCCTTGACGTTAGCACCTTTCAGTGTGTCTCACCCTCCTCAGGTCCTCTCATTCTTCCTCACCTAACATAAAGCCCTTGGTCAATATTACTATTATTTTTTAATAATTTATTTTGTTGTTGTTGAGAACATATACAGCAAAAACATACAGCAATTGAAGTTTCTATGTGCACATTTCAGTGACATCGATTGCATCCTTCAGTCGTGTAACCATTTTCACCCTACTCTCCTGAATTGTTCCTCCCCCATTAGCTTACACTCACTGCCCCCTGAACTTCCTATCTAATCTTCTGAGATGTTGTTGTCAGTTTGGCCCCATAGAGACAGACCTTAAAAGGGCACACTGCTCAAGGCAGACATTCTTTACTAGGTAAGCTAAACTATTGTTTGGTTTTAAGAAGACTTCAAAGGATATTTTTGGTTTAAGGTTTAAAGATCATCTTAGGGCAACAGTTTTGGGGTTCATTCAGCCTCCATGGCACCAGAGAATTTGAGCCCTTGGTCAACTATTACAATCACTCTTTTACAGAGAGTTCTAAATGTCTGCTAAAATCATCCTCCCCTTCTTCCAAAATGTTAGGTGTAGCTGTAGGGCTAAAATCTTGCTGATGGGGTAGGAACAGAAGTAATGCATGGCACCTGCAGGTTAGATCCTTAAGACATGGCCAATGCTTCCTCTCCATTCTCTCTTTTCCCCTCTGGATAATTGATAAAGGATGGATCTGCTACCCAGCTTCTACTATTCAGAAGAGGAAAATCTTCTAGGACATGGCAGAGAAACAAGATGGAAGGAACCTCAGTGCCTCGAAGCCAAGATTACATGATCTAGAATCGTCTACTGTGACTGTTCTTGAGATAAACACCTGTCTTTTTTTTTTTTTTAATAATTTTTATTGAGCTTTAAGTGAATGTTTACAGATCAAGTCAGTCTGTCACATATAAGCTTATATACATCTTACTCCATACTCCCACTTACTCTCCCCCTAATGAGTCAGCCCTTCCAGTCTCTCCTTTCGTGACGATTTTGCCAGTTTCTAACCCTCTCTACCCTCCTATTTCCCCTCCAGACAGGAGATGCCAACACAGTCTCAAGTGTCCATCTGATACAAGTAGCTCACTCTTCGTCAGCATCTCTCTCCAACCCATTGTCCGGTCCCTTCCATTTTATGATGAGTTGTCTTCGGGAATGGTTCCTGTCCTGAGTCAACAGAAGGTTTGGGGACCATGACCACTGGGATTCCTCTAGTCTCAGTCAGACCATTAAGTATGGTCTTTTTACGAGAATTGGGGGTCTGCATCCCACTGATCTGTTCCCTCAGGGGTTCTCTGTTGTGCTCCCTGTCAGGGCAGTCATCTAGCTCTTCTGGTCTCAGGATGATGTAAGTCTCTGGTTCATGTGGCCCTTTCTGTCTCTTGGGCTCGTAGTTATCATGTGACCTTGGTGTTCTTCATTCTCGTTTGATCCTGGTGGCTTGAGACCAATTGATGCATCTTAGATGGCCGCTTGTTAGCATTTAAGACCCCATACGCCACATTTCAAAGTGGGATGCAGAATGTTTTCATAATAGAATTATTTTGCCAATTGACTTAGAAGTCCCCTTAAGCCATAGTCCCCAAACCCCCGCCCTTGCTCCGCTGACCTTCAAAGCATTCAGTTTATCCTGAAACTTCTTTGCTTTTGGTCCAGTCCATTTGAGCTGACCTTCCACGTATTGAGTATTGTCCTTCCCTTCACCTAAAGTAGTTCTTATCTGCTAACTAATCAGTAAGTAACCCTCTCCCACCCTCCCTCCCTCCCCCCCTCGTAACCACAAAAGTATGTGTTCTTCTCAGTTTATACTATTTCTCAAGATCTTATAAGAGTGGTCTTATACAATATTTGTCCTTTTGCCTCTGACTAATTTCGCTCAGCATAATGCCTTCCAGGTTCCTCCATGTTATGAAATGTTTGACAGATTTGTCACTGTTCTTTATCGATGGGTAGTATTCCATTGTGTGAATATACCACAATTGGTTTAACCATTCACTGTTGATGGACACCTTGGTTGCTTCCAGCTTTTTGCTGTTGTAAACAGAGCTGCAATAAACATGGGTGTGCACATATCTGTTTGTGCGAAGGCTCTTATTTCTCTAGGGTATATTCCGAGGAGTGGGAATTCTGGGTTGTATGGTAGTTCTATTTCTAACTTTTTAAGAAAACGCCAGATAGATTTCCAAAGTGGTTGTACCATTTTAAATTCCCACCAGCAGTGTATAAGAGTTCCAATCTCTCTGCAGCCTCTCCAACATTTAATTATTTTGTGTTTTTTGGATTAATACCAGCCTTGTTGGAGTGAGATGGAATTTCATCGTAGTTTTAATTTGCATTTCTCTAACGGTTAATGATCGAGAGCATTTTCTCATGTATCTGTTAGCTGCCTAAATATCTTCTTTAGTGAAGTGTGTGTTCATATCCTTTGCCCACTTCTTGATTGGGTTGTTTGTCTTTTTGTGGTTGGGTTTTAACAGAATCATATAGATTTTAGAGATCAGGTGCTGGTCGGAGATGTCATAGCTGAAAATTCTTTCCCAATCTGTAGATGGTCTTTTTACTCTTTTGGTGAAGTCTTTAGATGAGCATAGGTGTTTGATTTTTAGGAGCTCCCAGTTATCTAGTTTCTGTTCATAATTTTTGGTAATGTTTTGTGTTCTGTTTATGCCTTGTATTAGGGCTCCTAGGGTTGTCCCTATTTTTTCTTCCATGATCTTTATCGTTTTAGTCTTTATAAACATCCGTCTTAAATCATAGAATTGACGTTGGGTTACAGCAGCCTAGTTTTGCTCTAAATAATACAAATCTCAAGTTCCTTGGCCCTCTCTTACTTCCTATACTCAGTTGACACATCCACAACCTGGTAAAGCTCCACCTTCTCCTCACCTGCACTTGTACGTGGAATCTGGCCAGACAAAACCATTGGTGATGAGTCTCACTTTAGTTTCTTGACCATTAACTTCCAGTAGAGGAGCCCTGGTGGTGAAATGGTTAAGCCCTTGGCTACTGACCAAAAAGTTGGCAGTTTGAACCCACCAGAGGCTCCGTGGGACAAAGACCTAGCAATTTGTTCCTGCCTAGAAAACCCTGTGGGGAAGTTTTACTCAGTCATATGGGGCCACTGTGAGTCAAAATCAACTTGATGGCACCTAATAACAACAAATACTTCCAACAGACTTTTAATTCTGGCTGCTGGTCATATCATATCTCCCTGTTAGATTCGTTCTCTCACCCTCATGTTATGAGTTGTGTCCACTCTCAAAGAAACAGGTTGGAATCCTAACCCCCAAACCCATTTGAGAATAAGGCTTTCTTTGTTATGTTAATGAGGTCGAAAAAATGGTGTATCTTAAACCTAACTGATTTTGAGATACAAGAAGAGCAGATGAGGCACAGAGAAAGCAAGCACGAATGGAAAAGGATAGGGGTCATGTGAGATCTCCAAGGAATGCCAGGAAGAGCACTAGAGAAGCTGAGACAAGGATTTTTCCTTAGCGCGGACAAAGACAGCCTTTCCTTAGAGCTGGCATCCTGAATTCAGACTTTAATCTTCCTAAACTGTAAAAAAATAAATTTCTGTTCATTAAAGCCACCCACTTGTGACATTTCTGTTACAGCAGCACTAAGAAACTAAGACACCTCTCTTGAAAAACTGTTCAGTCCCTTCATCTCTTTTCTCAAACCTTCAGCACCTTGTTCCCATCCTCACTCTTAACTGATAATCCTACATTCTATTTCATTGAGGGAATTTAAGGCTTCAGAAGAAAATTTCAGTAAGCTGTTATCCCTCTGTCTCCCTGTCTCCCACACATGTGCCCACATTCTCTGTCTTGCCTTGCCTTCTGTTATTATGGATAAGCTGCTGGTACTCCTTTTTACCACCACCCATCTGTTGGTTTGCAGTACTGTGGTGGCTTGCAGGTTGCTGTGATGCTGGAAGCTATGTCATGAGTATTTCAAATAGCGGCTGGGTCACCCATGGTGGACAGGCTTCAGCTGAGCTTCCAGACTAAGACTAGGAAGAAAGGTCTAGCAATTTGCTCCCAAAAACTAACCAATGAAAACTCTGTGGATCACAACACAGTAGTGTCGGATATAATGCTGGAAGATGAGTCCCCTGGGTTGAAAGGCACTCAAAATCCACAGTGGCCACAATAGACTCAAGCACACCAATGACTATGAAGATGGTGTAGGGCTTGCTCTGTTTGTACGTGGGGTCACCATGAGTCAGAGCCAATTATATGGCAGCTAACAACACCACCGCTCCTACTTAAGACCAACACCCCATGTTTACATCACATCCTATTTCGCCTTGCTTATTCCAAGTCATTGTCCCAAAGAGTCTCCCTTCTGTCTTGCATTATCAAATCTCTCTCTTAATTGGATGTTTCCCACAGAATACAAATATACCTTTATTTCTCCCGTCTGGAACATTTAAAAAACTCTTTAAGGCCCCCTTTGCTTCCCAGCTATCACTTCATCTCTCAGACCTGCTTACAGAAAAAAAACCTGAAGCAATAAATTTCTCTTTCAAAAAAAATTTTACTATAAAAAATTTCAAGTGTACACAAGAGTAGAAAGACAGTATAACTGAACTCTGTATATCAATACCCACTTTCAATAATAAAAACATTTAGTCAATCTTATTTCATCCACCCTATCTCTAATTTTTTTCTGGAATATTTTCAAGGAAATCCTAGGCATAGTATCATTTCACCTGTAAATATTTTAGTGCACATCTCTAACAGATAACAACTTTTTAAAAATATTAATCACAACACCAATCTCATTTCTAACAAATCTAAGTACATAATCAAAATGTAAACCTCCTAGAGTGTCTCAAAAATATGTTGTGACAGTAGATTCGCTCAAATCAGGCTCTAATCAGTATCAACACAATGTATTTGGATGATATGTCTCTTAAGGCTCTTGTTTCGCTCTCTCTTTTCCATGCTATCTGTATGTTTTAAAACCATGTCCTTTTTCCTATGGAAGTTTCCACATTCTGTGTTTGGCTGCTTGTATCCTCATGGTTTCATTTACCATGTTTCTCTCTCTTCTATATTTCCAGTAAATTGGTAGTTATGTCTGGAGGCTTACTTCCCTTCTCTTGAATCCACTCCAGTCACATTTAACCCCTGCTACTTCTCTAAAACCATGTGCGTCAAGTCTGTGAATGACTTATATTGCTAAATCCGATGGTCTATTTTTGGTCCTCATCTTACTTGACCCATTGGCAATACTTGACACAGTTGATCACTTTTTCGTCCTTTATTTGATTACAGGATACCACACTAAGTAGCTTTACTCTTACCTCACTGGTTGCTCCTTCTTGGTCTGTTTTGCTGCCTCCTTTTCACCTTTCCTCTATCCAAATGTTGGAGTGCTCTACATTAGTTCTTCATTCTCTTCTCTCTGTTGCTGTTGTTCTTAGTTGCCACTGAGTCAATTCCAACTGGTGACGACCCCATGTGTGCAGAGTAGAACTGCTCGATAGGGTTTTCGAGGCTGTGACCTTTCAGAAGCAGATGGCCAAGCCTGTCTTCCAAGGCACCTCTGGATGGGTTCAAACCAACAGCCTTTCAGTTAGTAGTCAAATGCTTAACCATTTGCTCTACCCAGGGACTCCTCTCTTCTATCTGTATGAATTCCACTGGTGATGTATCACTTAAACGTCCAACTTCCTAATGTATAGCCTCAGTCTGGGCCTCTCCCGAGAAATCTGGATTCACAGCGCTGACTGTGTATTTGATATAGCAATTTAAATGTCTAACAATTACCTCAAATTGATCATGTTCATAATTTAACAACTGATATCCTTCCAAATCTTTTCCTTTCTCAGTCCTCTTGTTTGATGGCAACTCCATATTTTCGGTTATTCATACCAGAATCTTAGAGTCATTCTAGACTCTTTCCTCTACCTGTGATGGTTAATATTGTTGTAGAGTAATGACACATAAGGTGCGTAAAATACAATCAAGAGATTTACTGAGAGAAAAGGCAGCTCGAGGCAGGAAGACACCAGCACAAATTAGAAGTCAGAGGTCCAAGCTGGGGAAGCTGCAGAGAGATTTTACAGGGTGAGAACAGAGAGCTTAAGGTACATTCTTTTGATTGGAAGTTACGAATTTAGATCAGCATAAGGCAGGATCATTAGAAGGGGGGGCTCCAAAGGGATTGGTTTATCAGGGGTACGTGGGCATTCTGGATTGGTGGATTACAGCGAAGATGTTTCTTTCAAGGTTCCTTGGGAAAAAGCTGCAGATAAGCTGCTCGTTTTAAAGTTCTTTGGGAACAAACAACATTTTTCTTTCTTTTTTTTTTTTATTACTGTACTTTAGGTGAAGGTTTACAGAACAAACAAGCTTCTCGTTAAAAAATTAGTATATATATTGTATTGCGACATTGGTTACCAACCTCATGACATGTCAACACTCTCCCTTCTCGGCCTCGGGTTCCCTATTACCAGCTTTCCTGTCCTCTCCTGCCTTCTCGTCCTTGCCTCTGGGCTGGTGTGACCCATTAGTCTTGTTTTGTTTTATGGGTTTCTGTAATCTTTAGCTGAAGCATGAACCTCAGGGGTGATTTCATCACTGAGCTAAAAGGGTGTCTGGGGCCATACTCTCGGGGTTTCTCAAGTCTCTGTCAGGCCAGTAAGTGGTCTTTTTTTGTGAGTTAGAATTTCATTCTACATTTTTCTCCAGCTTTGTCTGGGACCCTCTACTGTGATTCCTGTCAGAGCAGTCAGTGGTGGTAGCCAGGTACCATCTAGTTATACAGGACCCAGTCTGGTGAGGGCCGTGGTAGATGTGGTCCATTAGTTCTTTGCACTAATCTTTTCCTTGTGTTTTTGGTTTTCTTCATTCTCCCTTGCTCCAGATGAGGTGAGACTGGTGGAGTATCTTAGATGGCCACTCACAAGCTTTTAAGACCCCAGATGCTACTCACCAAAGCAGAATGTAGAACATTTTCTTTATAGACTATGTTATGCCAATTGAGCTAGATGTTCCCCGAGACCATGGTCCCCACAGTCCTCAGCCCAGTAATTTGGTCCCTCAGGGAGTTTGGATCTGTCTATGGAGCTTCCATGACCATGCCTCGGACAAGTTGTGCTGGCTTCCCAGTATTGCATACTGTCTTACCCTTCACCAAAGTTTATCTATTGTCTATTTAGATCAAACTAACAGCATTTTGTCTGGTGCTTGGTGAGATAATATAGTTGAGGGCAGGATATCTGGAAGCGGGGTTTTTGCTATCATTGGTTTAAAGAGTATATGTGTGCTTTGTTGATTAGTTACTACTTGGAGATATGTACGCTTGAAAGGGGGTCACAAGGCAGTCATAAGATGATTACATGAGGGATCTATGGGAACAGAGGGTAAAGATTAACTTGCTTAAGGGAAAGTTCTTTCAAGAACATTTTACACAAAGAGTTTGAGACCTACCTCCCTTTCCCCTGGAACCACAGAAGTACTTTTGAACCCTGTAACCTAGCTATGGAGAAAACCTTTCCCTGGCTGCAGAGATTAACTGTTGCTATGGCAAAAACAGAAACAACAAAAAGGAGTTGAGGCCAAAGCCTAAGCCAGATGTTTCAGATACATCAAACACCTCAATTTTAAAATTTAAAATACAATGTTATATGTCAACTTGACAAGGCTGTGATACTCAGTGATTTGGCGGACATTGGACTGATTGCTTGCTCTTCCATAATGTAATATAACGTAATCACCTTTGTGATGAGATCTGCTGTGGGCAGCCAATCAGTTGAAAGGGAATTTCCTTGTGGGTGTGGCCTGCCTCCAGTATATAAATGGATGTTCCAGCAAGGCTCACTCTCTACCTGAATCCTGCATCTGACTCATCATCATCTGACCTCTGGTTTTTGGGAAGTGAGCCAGCAGCCTGCTGCCTGACCCAAAGATTTTGAGGTTTGCCAGCTCCCACAGTCCTGTGACTGAGCAGCCTGTCACATGACCTGCCAGTTTTGGGCTCATCAGCTCCTGCTACCACGTGAGTCAGAAGAAGCCTCCAGCCTGATGTTTGACCCATGAACTTTGGGACTTGCCAGCCTCCACAACTACAGGAACCATTTCCTTGAATTAAATCTCTGGTGGTTAAGTGCTATGGATGCTAACCAAGAGGTCAGTAGTTCGAATCTGCCAGGCGCTCCTTGGAAATGCTATGGGGCAGTTCTCCTCTGTCCTATAGGATCAAACTGTGAGTTGGAATTGACTCAATGGCAGTGGGTTTTGGTTTTGGGTTTATATACATTTATATATGTGTATACATTTTACTGCTTTTGTTCGTCTAGAGAACCCAGCCTAAAACACTACCGCATATCTAATCTGTGAGCAAATCATGGTGACTCTACGTTCAAAATATACCCACAATCTTGTAATTATGTCACTACCTCTGTTGTTATCAATCATCCTGATTCATTCCTTCCTTATCTCTTGCCTGGATTCTCACCGTAGCCTCCTAACTGCTCTCTCTGTCTTACCCATCTATTATCACAGCAGCCAGAACGATGGTTTAAAAATGTAGGTCAGATCAGGTCACTCCTTTGCTCAAAATGCTCCAGTGATTTCTCCCATTCCCTTAGGGTAAAAGTCGAAGTCCTTAAAATGACCTGTAATACCCTACATGTCCTGCCCTGCCAATACTTCTCTGGCAAATCTCCCAGTATTTTTCCCTCTAAAGAAGTCCATTCCAGCCATACTGGATTTCTTGCTGCTTCTAGAACGTGCCATACATTCTCACAACTTGGCATTTAGCATTTGGGGTTCTCCCCGGGCTTCTGCCCGGACGGACTTCCCCCAGTTTTAGAATGGTTCACTCCTTCACCTTTTTCAGTAAATAAGGATCACCACCCTATTTAAAGTTATATTCTGCTAGAAGTGGAATTGATGGGTCAAAGGTGTAAGTATTTGTATCTTGATAAATACTGTCAAATTACTCCCACCAGCATGCTAGTTCTTCATAGCCTGGCCAACAGAGGGTATTATTTACTTGGGAATTTTCGACAATCACGTGTGCCGTCAAGTCGGTTCTGATTTAGTGATACTCTGTACAACAGAACGAAACACGGCCCGGTCCTGCACCATCTTCACAATCATCGATATGCTTAGTCCCACTCTTGCAGCCTCTGTGTCAATCCATCTCATTAAGGGCCTTCCTCTTTTTTGCTGACCCTCTACAAAGCACAATGTCCTGATGAGGATTATAGCGTAGATTTAATTTGCATTTCTTGTCTTATGAGGGAGTTTGAAAATCATTTTAAAAGTCATTTATATTTACATGTCTGAAAACTGTCAATTCCTATCTCTTGCCCACTTTTCTACTGGATCGTTGGTCTTTTTCTTATTTATTTGTAGAAGGTCTTTAGACATTAGGGAATTAACTACTTTGTGATATGGGTTAGAATAAGATTCTCCCAGTTTGTCATTTGTCTTCGGCTTTATTTATGGAGGACTTTTCTGTGCAGGGAAACCCTGGTGGCATAAGTGCTACAGCTGCTAACCAAAAGGTTGGCAGTTCAAATCCACCAGGTGCTCCTTGGAAACTCTATGGGGTAGTTCTACTCTGTCCTATAGGGTCCCTATGAGTCAGAATTGACTCGACGGCAACGGGTTTTTCTGTGCAGTTTTTTCTTTTAATTAGAAGTCTAACTTGTATATATTTTTGGAATCCATATTTTCTTATTCATTCTAAGTATTATGTCATATTTTAAGAGACTTCCTCCAATTTGAGTTTTTTTTTTTTTTTTTTTTTAACATTTAAATCTTTTATCCATCTGGAATTCACTTGAGTTCAAGGTGTGAGTTATAATTCCAACTTTATTTTTTTTCCAGATGGCTCTCATTTGTCTTAACTCCACTTATTAGATGCTCCATCTTTTCTCCATTGACATGAAAGACCACCCAGGAGGGTCATAGGCAGAATTTAATGGGTGTGATCTCAGGTTAAGGTAAACAGTGCTTTCTCTTTGGGAAACCTCCTAGGAAGTGGCAGAGACCTCAAGAACATCAATGAGAGCTACAAACAAGTCAAACCTGTAACAAGCTGAAAGCCCACACCCAGTAAATGCATGTCTAATGTCTCCATATTGTAGCTTGAGATGTTGTGAACACATGATGCTCATATAGTTAGTTCTTCCACTCCACACATTCTCTCCAATAATGTAAAAAAGTGGCAGGGAACACTGACAAGTTTTCTGGTTTGTTTCGAAGACTAATTTACTCCACTAACAAGTTAGGAAGATTGAACTTTAATATTTGCAAATCACTTTGAACTATGGAGAAGAAAAGTGCTGTTGCAACCTTCATATGCTACATTTTAGATTTCAAACATGCTATTATTATTCTGACATAAGCATTCTAGGCTTAATGAAGATTTGTTTAAATTAGTATGAAATCATTCGTCTGTACTAACTGGGCCACTGGGTGTGGATTATGAGGACTGAAGTTTTGGGGGAATGGGATGGAACTTCTAGGAACTGGTGATATCAGGAGACCATTAGCCCTTTTGTTACTACATTTTTTTTTTTTTTAGTTTTTTGATTGTAGGTGTTTTCACTAATTATGGCATGCTGACTCAAAGGTCAATTTGGAATTTTTGATATGAGTTATGGGTTTTGAGATATATGATCTGGTAACACAAGTCACTAATAAGGCAAATGGCACTGTGGCACCACCGGTCTATGGTATGACAGTATACCAATAAGTACTAAATAATATAGTTTATTGCAAACCTTTCCTAGGTTACATGGGGAACCTCTGGTTTCTCAAATATGAATCAGAAAAACCAAAACAAACCTGTCAGGGCTCCCTAACTATTACTGAGGAAAGCCATAATCATGCTTGCAAAGTCTTATCTCGCAGAAATAAAGGAAAAAACTAACACATCCAGAAAGCATCGCCTAACGGAACGCTCAACCTACAAAACAACGAAGCTCCAACTCCAGTCTGCTGAGCTTCTCCCATTTCAGAAGGGACTCACCTTGATGCTAAATGTATTAGAACCAGAGTAATTTACTACCTCTGAGATCCAGAGGCATAAAGAGTGGCTGGTATACCATTACGCCAATGGTAATAGAGGTTAAATCTGGTTCACCTTGCATCTATCTACTGTGACGGTTTTTAAACTAGGACACACGTCTACTGTTCAGTGATAATTATATTACTAACGATGACATAAAGATTCTGCAAAAATTCTGCTATACCTCTTTAAATAACTTTTTTTTTTTTTGAATCATCAAAATAAAGTGAGAAATACAATGGAAGTTTGAAGGTTATTTGGCTGTGTTCCTTAAAGGAAAGGCCACAGGGCACAATGGTTAGGGGTTTTGTTCAGAAGGCAGAGTGAGATTTATCTTGGTTCTTTCACATTTTATTTCAGTGACTGTAAGCAAGTTACCTAACCTCAGTAAGCCTGAATTTGCTCATATGTAAAATGGTGATAATAACAGTACCTACTGATAGGGATTAGTGAGAGGATCCATTTAAGACACTAGGTAATTCCCTCCACCACTCGTCCGTCAGCTTATTGCACTATGGTTGCTTGCATGTTGCTGCGATGCTGGAAGCTATGCCACCTGTATTTCAAATACCACAGGGTCACCTGTGGTGGACAGGTTTCACCAGAGCTTCCAGACTAAGACAGACTAGGAAGAAGGACCTGGTGATCTACTTCTAAACAAAAAATTGGCCAGTGAAAATATGAATATCAGATGAACGCTGTCTGATACAGTGCCGGGAGATGAGCTCCTCAGGTTGGAAGGCACTATGAATGGGAGCTCACTTGTCAGCACCTAACAACAACAACAATAACATATTCCTCTGCTGTTTGACTGGCAAAAAGTTTAGTAATGTATTGTTCATGAGAATATGATGGAGATAGGTACCTTTGTGTATTGCTTAAGAAAACGAAACAAATAAAACTGGGTACCTTGAAGTTGATTCATAGTCACTCCATCCATGTTTGTCAGAGGAGAATGGTGCGCCACAGAGTTTTCATGCCTGTGGCCTTTTGAGAGCAGATTGCCAGGCTTGTCTTCCAAGGTGCCTCTGGGTGGGTTCAAACCACCAATCTTTCTGTCGGTAGCCTAGCCCTTAACTATTCGCGCCACCCAGGGACCCCTACATTACTTGGGGGAGTATAAGTTGGCATAACATCCATACAAAGCAGCTTGGCAATATCTATCAGAATTCCAAATACACATACATGCCTTGGAAACCCTGGTGGCGTAGTGGTTAAGTACCACAGCTGCTAACCAAGGGGTCGGCGGTTCGAATCTGCCAGGCACTCCTTGGAAACTCTATGGGGCAGTTCTACTCTGTCCTATAGGGTCGCCATGAGTCGGAATCGACTGGACGCCAGTGGGTTTGGTTTTGGTTTATACATGCCTTTTAACCAGCAATTCCTCTTGTAAGAATTTCTTGAACTGACGTGCTTTTAAATGAACAAATTTACTTATCTTTCATTATCATTTACAGATGAGTAAATTGATACCTGTATATGAATAGTTATTATACTACTGTTACATAGGAGAAGAGTGGAAATAACATATATCTCTGCCTACAAGGGACTGTTTTGAAGGATTCGTGCAATCAGATAGTACACCATAAGAAAGAATGAGCAAACACGTATGAGGTAGGACATTTGCCAAGATATATTATTAATCAAAAGGAGCAAAGGGTAGAAAAATGTTAAAAATAGGGAGTGGCAAGTGGTTAATACATGCAAATATTTGCTTGTATAACCACAGAAATGCTCAAGAAAAACACCCAAGAAAATGGCAGCATTGATTTCCTTCAAAGCTGGAAATTGGGTGGCTGGGGGACCAGGAAACTTCTCACTGTATGTCCTTTTTCACCTTTTCATTGTACTCTGTGAGTATGTAATTTATTTTTCTAATAAAATAAATATAAAGACACAATGCTCATGCTTACACAAAGTAAGCATGCAATAAATGTTAGCACTTACTTAAATCTTTAACTTAAAAATTAGCTTGATAATGATTATCTTCCACTAAAATAAAGATATTTAGAGATCTTTTAAAAATCAACACCTTAAATGTAAAATGTACAACCACTTTGGAAATCAGTTTGGCGCTTCCTTAAAAAGCTAGAAATAAAAGTATCATATCATCCAGCAATACTACTCCTTGGAACATATCCTAGAGAAATAAGAGCCATCACACGAATAGATATATGCACACCCATGTTCATTGTACCACTATTCACAATAGCAAAAAGATGGAAACAACCTAGGTGCCGCCCTTCAATGGAATGAATGGATAAACAAATTATGATATATGCACATGATGGAATACTACCCAATGATAAAGAACAATGACAAATCTGCAAAACATCTCATAACATAGATGAATCTGGAAGGCATTATGCTGAGTGAAATTAGTCCGTTGCAAAAGGACAAATATTGTATGAGACCACTATTATAAGAACTCACGAAAAGGTTTAAACATGAAAGAAAGCATTCTTTGATGGTTACGAGGGTGGGGAGGAAGAGAGAGGGGAATGCACTAATTAGATAGTAGACAAGATGTATCTTAGGTGAAGGGAAGGATGACACACAATACAGGGGAAGTCAGCACAACTGGACTAAAGCAAAAGCTAAGAAGTTCTCTGAACACAACCAAACACTTCAAGGGACAGTGTAGCAAGGATGGGGGTCTGGGGACCATGGTTTCTGGGGACATCTAGGTCAACTGGCATAACAAAGTGTATTAAGAAAACGTCCTGCTTCCCACTTTGGTGAGTGGCATCTGGGATCTTAAAAGCTGCCAAGCAGCCATCTAAGATGCATCAATTGGTCCCAACCTACTTGGAGCAAATAAGACTGAAGAACACCAAAGACACAAGGAAAAGATTAGCTCAAGAGACAAAAGGGCCACATAAACCAGAGACTCCATCAGCCTGAGACCAGAAGAACTAGATGGTGCCCAGCTACAACCAATGACCGCCCTAACAGGGAACACAACAGAGAGGCTCGGATGGAGCAGGAGAAAAGGGGAGTGCAGAACTCAAATTCTAGTAAAAAGGCCGGACTTAATGGCCTGACTGAGACTAGAGGAACCCGAGAAGACGTGGCCCATTGACTCTCTGTTAACCCAGAACTAAAACCATTCCTGAAGCCAATTCTTCAGAAAAAGATCAGACTGGACTATAAAACATAAAATAATAGTCATGAAGAGTATGGTTCTTAATTCAAGTAGATAAATGGGATTAACCGGGCAGTTCCTGTCCAGAGACAGGATGAGAAGGCAGAAAGGGATAGGAATTGGTTGAATGGACACGGAAAACTGGAAAACCCGGGGTGGGAGGGAGAGTGTGCTGTCACATTATAGAGATTGCAACTGGGGTCACACACAGTATGTGTATAAATTTTTGTATGGGAAAACCAACTTGAGCTGTAAACTTTCACCTAAAGCACACACACGCACAAATCAGCTCCTTAGAAATTTAAATACTACAAATTTTATAATATATAAGTAATTTGAAATAATAAAATTGGTCTTAGTATAAATTTCTTTGGCCCATGAAGTCCTGCAATCTTGTCCTTTATCATTTACATTTCTAATAAAAGGATTAAAATACTTGATAATTTAAAAACTTTTATGCAAAGAACATGACTAAAAGGAAAAGTTTTCCTTAAACAAATGAAACTTTTTGTGACTTAGTCTTTGAGCAATTGGAGTTTTTGGTAGAAAATGTTGTTGTTAGGTGCTGTTGAGTTGATTCTGACGCAGAGTGCCCCATGTGGTGGAGTAGAACTGCCCATAGGGTTTTCTGGGCTATAACCTTTACAGGACCAGATTGACAGGTCTTTCTTGCATAGAGCCAGTGGGTGGATCCAAACTGCCAACTTTAGGTTCGCATCTGAGCGCTTAACTGTTGCACTACCAGGGCTCCATTTTGGTGGAAAATAGGTATCATTTAAACTTCTCTCAACATTGCTAGATTTTAAAGAAGGAGTGAAAATTCTGAGAATAAACAGAGAATTCTTTTTGCATTTGACTTACATGTTTGCAGATTATCAGGCTGTCCCAGTTTTTTTCTCAACAAAACATGCACCTACATTTCTCAGTCTTATCAGGTCTTTCACTATTAACATTCTACCTGGTTTCCCCATACCTTGAGGGTAACAACAGCCTCTCCTCTTTCTCTGGTTTTTAATTTCTTAGGCATGAACAGTTTTTAAGCCATGCTATATATGTTTTTTTTTTAATAAGACTTAGTTCAAATGAGCCCATTAAATGCAGTGTCTCTGTTTTTCATCCTTCTGGTTACGTGTGGGCCTAGCATGTATTCGATACTCAATGTCTGGTGAACAAAGACCAATTTTCCCAGTAAATATGTTACACTCTAATGGGGGTACATCAGCAAATATTATCACTGTCTTGCACTGGGTGAGTGTTTTTTAGAACATTTTGTTATTTTGTTAAATATAAAAGCAAATCAATTACCCTGAAATTAATGGTTTAGGGAGTGTTTTTCTAGCATGTCTCAAGAATCAAAGCACAGAGGAATTCTGTTTTCTTGGATCAAATTCCAATTTAATTGCACCATAAATAGTTGTGATCTAAATTCCCCATTTAAAGCACAAATGATTCATTATAATTTTTGTATGAGCTGAACACACAGCCTCCTTTCAACAGCATGTGGTCATTTTTAAGGGAATATTCAAGAACAAGAAATCCTGTTGGTTATTTTTTCTCAGAAGCCCCCACAGGCCAATTCCACCACTGTTGTGAGCACAGTGAGGCAAGCAGAAGTGTTCAGTATGCGTTTTCCACATTGGAGGAGAGGGAACCGCGGAAAGTCTGCTCAACCCTCCAGAATATGTGAGAATCAGCCTACAATCAGTAAATGATAAACATTTGCATTTAACCTACCGAGATCCAAAAATACCCCTTAAGGAAAAACCTCTCACCCACTTACCTGCTCCCTTCCCTCTCTGCCCTGGGTCCCAGTCAGCTTCATTCCCTGGGCCAGAAGAAGGACCCTGCACTTGTCCTGAGCCATTCTCCTAGCCTTGGAGAGGGAACAAATTAACAAACAGAGAAAAAATAATCTGCCAGTTCCCCTAAGCCAGGACTTCAGGGCAGAAACAGCTCCTTTGCCTAGGCACAGGCTTAAGGGGTCTATGGACTTTGAATGTCTTTCACCCCTGCACAGACCTCCGTGGGCCCATTTCAACAGTGTAGGCCCTCATTAGCACGGTACAACAGCGTATACACCTGAAGTCTAACTTCAACTGTTTCAGCTACGTGGCGGAGCGACAACTTCATGTCATTTGACACTGCTCTGCCTATTAAACAAGGTCCTCACCTACCCGTATCAGTGGCCTGTGGACTGGTGGCTCCATCTACAACATCTAGCCACCCTCAACAGGGGTCCAAGAGTAAATGGTGCCTCCCAGACCTTACATTCAACAGCATTAGATGCCCATAGTCTGGCTGCAAAACCTACCCACCCAAGCACTCTAGGAAACAGGGACACACGTTCTCCACAGACACTCAGGGGCAGTTGTCAGCCCCCTGCCTTACTCGGCATGTGACCCCCTACTGCAGCCAGGTACCTGTGCCTACACCAATCACCCCTGCTTGTCTAGGACTGTAGGTGAGAGGCTGCACCACACACTTGGTGACTGACCGGGTACCTGAGCTGAATCCATGCAAGAAAAGTGAATGGGCTCCTGGGCTCACATACCTAGCTCTAACCACCTGGTAACAGGGTGTTAGAGCTTCAAAGGCACCAATAATCAAACTAGCTCACTAGGGCATATCAAAACAAAACAAGAAGCTAGGAAGCTAGGACACAGTAAGCAAACATAAAATAAATAAATAAATACAATAACTTATTGATGGCTTGGAGACAACAGTCAATACCAAATCACATAAAGAAGCAGACCACAATGGCTTCAGCAAGCTCCCAAAACAAAGAATCAAGAAATTTTCTGGATGAAGAGAATTTCCTGGTATTACCAGAGATAGAATACAAAAGATTAATACACATAACTCCTTAAGAGATCTGGAAGGAGATCGGGCAAAACACAGAATAAGCCAAGCAGTACATGAAGTATTAAAGGAATTTAAGCAGATTAGACAAGAGCGTAATGACAAATTTTATAGGCTGCAAGATTCCACAAACAATTTTTCTCAGGAGCGACAACTCACATTGCTAATGATAAAAACAGAATTGTTATTATTAGCAGATATTTCCAAAACATGTAGGTAGAATGATAGATTTCAAGTGTTTAGTGACCCATGGAGCTTGTTTTACAATCTCTAGTTGGAGCCCTGGTGGCACAGTGGTTAAGAGTTTAGCTGCTAACCAAAATGTCAGCAGTTTGAATCTATGGACTCCTTGGAAACCCTATGGGGCAGTTCTACTCTGTCCTATTGGGTCGCTGTGAGTCAGAATCGACTTGATGGCAATGGGTTTTGTTTTTTTAATAGAAGCAAGAGCAGCTCTGACAATTCAACCTTGGGGCAAATCCCTTAGCCTCCCTAAGATAGTTTCCTCCTCTATCAAATGGGATAATAACACCAGCCTCATAGTTTTTATAGCCAAGGTTGGCTTTTTTTTGATGGTGCTGTGTAGTGAAGATTTCTCGGGCTTCAACAGAGTTCCGTGATTTAAATAGATCCATTGCTGCAGTTTGAGAAAAGTATAACTTTCACTCATAACCTTCCTTCTTGGTGAGGTAAGATACTCCTTTCTGTAGGCAAAAACACAAACTTATTTCTCTGCTGCCCACTTGTCTAGGCACCTAAATTACTTCTTAATCAATAGCCAATAGCGTAGGAATACTGCCTTTCACATTGCCACTAGTGATCTCAACTCTGATGTAGGTACAGAACAGAAACTGTTCAAAGCTTAGCTGGCACGAGTAGAAGTCAGAAGAAATTGCTCAAGGAACATGATAAGGTTCTGTGGCTTCACTAGAGATATCCATTCTTAAAATCTGAATTCTAGAAATAAATATGCCTAGATAGTATTATTCTGGCTACCTGTAAAAATTACTTAACATGTTTGCTTGTTTTTGAGGGTCAATACCAGAAAAGACCTTGGGGAGAACAGGCTGCATTTCTGGTTGATGTTATCAGCAATGCCATCCATTATGTTAATGTTCCTCTTATAAAGTAGGGAAAACCTAGAGATGGCAGACCCATTAGTAGTCCATTTCATTTAAGCATGAAAGCTGCTGTTGAAGCGAAAATGGAAAGAAGGAGATGGATAGATGGATTTCAGAGACATTGCAGAGGGAGAATTGACAGATTATGACAAAAAAAATTACTGAATACCTACTGAGTGCTTGAAAGGAAATAGAGAAGGTAGGAGGAAGAGGTAATTTGAGTGTCAGGAATTGTAGATGAAAGTTCGGTTTTGGACATTTTAACTTGGGATGTGATATACGAAAGAGGACTCAAAAATTTCTCTCTCTCAATCAACTTACCTTTTTTGAACTTCAAACTATCATCACCAATAATATTTACCTTGAAGTGTTGATAATGACATTAGGTGTTATGCATTGAATTGTATCCTACCAAAATATGTGTTGTTAATGCTAACCCCTATACCTGTGGTTGAAGAAGCCCTGGTGGCCCCATGGTTAAAGCACTCAGCTGCTAATCTAAAAGTCGGCAGTTCGTATCCACCAGCTGTTCCATGGGAGAAAGGTGTGGCAATCTGCTTCTATAAAGATTACAGCCTTAGAAACCCTATGGGGCAGTTTTGACTCTGTCTTATAGGGTCACTAGGATTTGGACAAGACAGCAAGTGAGTTTTTTTTATTTCTTTCTTGGTGTCTTAAGTAGATTTCTTTTGAGATTAAGTAAGAAAGCCACCAAGCAGAGATGGGGGAAGATAGATGCCAGGCCACATACAGATCAGCAAGGGACCAAGGAACAGAAGCTCAAAAGAGACAAAGACCTTCCTCCAGAGCCAACAGAGAGAGGGCTTCCCCCAGAGCCAGCACCCTGAATTCAGAATTCTACCTCCTAAACTGAAAAAATAAATTTCTGTTTGTTAAAGCCACCCACTTATGGTATTTCTGTTATAGCAGCACTAGATAACTAAGACATCAGGATACAGAAGATACTTATAAGACATGTGGAATGTCTGGTATTAAGAGCTCGGCAACGTCAGTTGTTTTTCCTTTAGTTCTCGCAAATTACTCTGCCAAAGCCAGAACACAAAACTTGCTTTTCCCAACATTTACATGTTTATAGGAACTCTTTATTACACTTACCATTTTCAGTAAATTTTAAGGACATTAAAAATAATGTTAAGATTATTGGGGATAAATGTTAATAGTATGAACTTACACATGTGACTCAGCACACATGGGCTTGCCATGAGTCATAATTGACTTAACTGGCAACTAACTACAACGAGGCATTTACAGGAAACAGAAACTAGCTAGGTTTTGGTGTGTTGATGTGGGGCTTAATAAGTGAGTCCGTCCGGGGCCTAGTATGGTCAGGGTAACAACTCCTCCTAAATTTATGTCTCAAACCCGACCCATCTATACAAATAACATTGCCACTTAGATGTCTCAGATGTACCTTGTCTTAGTCATCTAGTGCTGCTATAATAGAAATATCACAAGTGGATGGCTTCAACAAAGAGAAATTTGTTTCTTCACAGTAAAGTAGGCTAAAAGTCCAAATTCAGGGTGTCAGCTCCAAGGGAAGGCTTTCTCTCTCTGTCAGCCTTCTCATCAATCTTTCCCTAGGCTAGGAACTTCTCCATGCAGGTACCCCGAGTCCAAAGGATGGGCTCTGCTCCCAGCACTGCTTTCTTGGTGGTACGAGGTCCCCCTGTCTCTCTGCTCACCTCTTTCTTTTATTTCTCAAGAGATTGCCTCAAGACACAGTCCAATCTTGCAGATTGAGTCCTCCCTCACTAGCACAACTGCCGCCCATCTTCCCTCATTAACATCTTACAGGCAGGATTTACAACAAATAGGAAAAGCGCATAATTTGGTCCAGCCAAATTGATGCACATTTTTGGGGGGACGTAATTCAACCCATGACTGCAGATAAAATCCCTTTATATTGGATCAGGGATGCGACCTTAGTAAGGGTGTTAAAATCTGACCCTAATCCTCTTTACCATAATGTTACAAGCACAAAATGGAGGACAACCGCACAGACCAGAGAATCATGGCCTAACTAAGTTGACACAAATTGGGGGGACACAATTCAATCTATGACCTACCTCAAACTTAACATGTCCAAGACCAAACTGATAACATTTCACTTAGATATTATCTTCTTCCAGTATTCCCCATCACACTCTACAGCCCCACCATCCATTCAACTGTGTATCCCAGAAAGCCAGATGCCACGTTTTATCCATTCTTCTCTTATACTGCATATCCATATCACTCAGTACTGTTGATTTGACCCTGTATGTCTTTCCTACCCATCCATCCATCTTTACCAATCCTTACTACCACGACTTTAGTCAAAGCTTATCACGTCTTACCAAAAGGAAGTCCCTCACTGCCCTTCCTACATCCATAAGAGTGCCCCTCCATTTTGTTCTAAATGCTAGAACCACAAGTCTTTTCAAAATAAAAATCTTTTAATGTCACCCCCTGCATAAAATTTTTCATTGGCTTACGGTTGCTATTGGGTGAAAATCCTAAATCTTTAACATGTCCCAGAAGTCCCTGTTAAGCAATAGAACCAAGCAGACCCTCTCTGTGTAAACGGTTCTACCTAATGTACCCTTTCTATCACAGACAACAAGGTCTGTTACCTTGTGTATCTATTGGTTTCAGTCTATGCCCACAGTTAGGGATATTTATGAAGATGACAGAAAGTTGGCACTAACTTCCACGCAAAGTGATGAGAAGGAAATTTTATTATTATTTTCATTTTAATGAAAAAATGTTTATTTGCCTCTGTTTCACACTTCGTCAGATCTTAACTTCTCTGACACCAAATGTGTGATCAAAATTAATTTGTGAGCAATTCTGTCCCAGTTTTGTTGTGACATCGGCTGCACAGGCAGCACTTTCTCATCTGACCCTAACCACCAGGAGCCAAGCAGACGCCACCAGTTAACAGGCACAGTCCTCCAGGCTACCAAGTCGGCTAAGACCTCAGATGCCAGCTGCAAGTTTGGGGGCCCTCACAACACCTTTATTCTGACTTGACAGCTGCAGATTCATGGTTTTCCTAATATTCCCTCTGAATACCAGCCATAAGCTCAGGGGTTCCCGGGGGCCCCTCACTTCTGACCTGCTGGCTGACACTACTCCCTTTGGTTCGATAATTCGCTAGAAGGACTCACAGAACTCAGGAAAGCACTATGTTTACAATTGCAGTTTAATTACAGCAAAAAGGGTACAAACAAACAGACACATAAGACGAGGTCCAGGAGCGCTTCTAACAGGAAGCTTCCTTGTCCCAAAAAACGGACATGCTACCCTCCCACGTGCATTGATGTCTGTCACCAACCAGGAAACCCAGGGAGCTTTTGTGTCCTGAGCTTTTTGTGTGTGTGTTGGGGAGGGGAGTTTGATCACACAATTCAAACTCTAGTCCCTCTTACATGAGGTTGGTGCATATCAGGAGGCTGATATCATGGTGGATCTTTCTGGCATAGTCAGTTTCCACCCAATATAAGAACCATAAACCCTCAAGTTCTCATCAAAGACATTTCAATCATTGGGAGAAGACCAAGGTTATAGAGGCTATCTCTCAGGAGCCAAGGACAAAGACCAAATTCTTTGGGTAAAGTTAACTGCACAAAACTCTGTAGATATATCTTGTTGTTGTTGTTAGTTGCCAGGTTCAAGCTGATTCCAACCCATGGCAACCTCGTGTGTGCCGAGTAGAACTGCTTCATAGGGTTTTCAAGGTTGTGACTTTTTGGAAGTAGATACCTAGGGCTATCTTCTGAGGTGCCTGTGGGTGGGTTTGAACTGCTAACTTTTCAGCTAGTAGCCAAGTGCATAAGAGTTTGAGCCACCCAGAGAGCCAGATATATCTTACGGAAGGTATAAAAAAAACAATTTTACGTCAGTTCAAAGCCAAGTTATACAAGGATAAAATAAGTTAAAAGTCAATGCTAAGAGAGACTCAAGGGTCCTTTACATATTATGGTATTGCTTATAAAATATTTAAACTTACGAAGATTGCAGGTTATATCTTTCTACTATGTGATGACGTGGCTTTAGAATCATATTAGGCAAGTTTCTTAACCTCTCTAAGCCTTATTTTCTGATAAGTAAAATGAGATAATAAGGTTACTTGTGTGACAGAGTTATTTTGAGTGTTAAGTAAGATGAAATATGTAAAGGTTTTAGCAGAGAGCCTGGCACATATTAACGGATTAATAAGTGCTATTATTATTTTATGAGTCAGAATTGACTGGACGGCGATGGGTTAGGGGTTTTTTTTGGTTTATTATTATGTTTTGTTTGTGGCAGTCTCAGTTCTTTTGAAAGAAGCCCTTTTAGGTCAAAGTAAAATTTTCTCTTCTGAAGAAAGGAATGCTAAGGATTTGATCAAATGTATTATTGGTTTTTCTCTACCAGATGAGGGTAAATACGTGTTTCACAAGTGAAAAGAATTCGAATTAATCTTATCACTCCTCAGAATGACACATAAGCCTGCTCTTACTTGGCATTACAGTAAATCGATATTCAATATTCTTTCTTGTCATGTCACTTTCAGTTCCCAGGAGAAGAACCTTGTCATATGGGGAGTGCTCAGGTCCGCTGCACCACCTTCTGAGGTTGTTTCTGCTGGTGGCGAGACTCTACTGGCCCCTGGTGGCGTCTGCTGTCTTCCATTGCTTCAAGTTCTAGCTCAGGGAACCTTGGCTGTTGTTGAGTTGATTCCTAAGATTTTGTAAATTTAGCAGGCAGAGCCTGAGAGTTGTTTTGTCCACTTGAACCTGTAATTATTGCTCCTGTAAAGCTTTCTCTATATGGTCCAGAGCAGGGGTGCTATGTTAGGATGCTTTCCCCCTTGCTACTACTACCTCATCAACACCAATGCGTCCTCTAGGAGCAGGATCATTCTGTCTCTTTAAGAGTTACATATTAACCTCTTATTTGGAGTTCTAGTTTTGCCTTGAGAGACTGACTCTCTGCAGATAGGATCCTGAAAATTCCTTCCTCAAGCCTGGTGTGCTTTCTAACTCTGACCTTTGACAAAGGGGTTGGGTGTTCCTTTAAACTTGTTTGGAGTCCCAGCGAGGACCTCAGTGATGTACAACGCATGTGCATGTAAAGGTATAAACTCAGGTGTGTATGAAATACTTTATTTTTCAGTAACTCAGTGTAAATCCTATTTGGAATTCCCTATTCCAAAGGGTAATACTATAAACTTTATCAAATCCCAGTATCTCTCCTTTTGCCCCCAGGGCTGACTCTAAATTTGAGAAGATCTAATATGGTGATGGAAACCCTGGTGGCGTAGTGGTTAAGTGCTATGGCTGCTAACCAAAAGGTCAGCAGTTCAAATCCATCAGGCGCTCCTTGGAAACTCTATGGGGCAGTTCTACCATGTCCTCTAGGGTTGCTACAAGTCAGAATCGACTCAATGGCAACAGGTTTTTTTTTTTTTTTTTTGGTAATATGTTGGCATGCTTTTGAGTTGGGGACCTCTGGTTCTTGATGACGTGTGTCTACACACGCACCTAATGAAAAATTCATTATCTTAACTCAGTCATCAGCACTCACAGGCCTCTCTGAGTTCACAGTTTCCATATGCAAGCTCCTTTTATGTCTGGAGGGTCTTTCCTCTTGTATGCCACTCCCGGGTGTATAGGGATATTGTTTTGCTCCCACTCCATGTTAAGGGCATAGGAAATCTTTGGGAGTCTGTCTAGCTCCCATCTGCCTACTCATACCATGACTCCACGTTTTCTCTGAGGCCTGCTGCCTTCCTGGGGCTATATCCAGGAAACAGGGCACAGGTTCCCTCTACTCTCAGATCCCACAAACTCACCTATGGTGGTCTGCTGGCTTCCCAGGGCTGTGCCCAGGGACATGGTGCAGGCTCCCAATCTCTGGGACAGTGGAAATCTGCCCTGCCCTTCTTCTAACGCTCCCCCTCGCTCTACCACCACCAACTCCTTCATTCCCCAGCACAGGGGATGAGTTTTTTTCTTGTTTGTTTTCTGAAGGTGGAAAGCCATGCTCTTGCAAAATATCTTTTTGTCCAAGTCTTGCTGTGCCAAGAGTCTTTTGTGTGTACCTCTAAAGCCAAGCCTTTTGCAAAACCAAAGCCAGGAAGAAACTCCTTTTTTCCTCTTTTTTTGCTGTCACATCCTTCTCTTAAAGCAATGAGGACAGAACGCCCAGCTGTTTGTTGGGGTGGGGGTAGGCAAAGAGGGCGAGAGAAGAAAATATTGGGTGGGGGAGGCAATCTATTAATATATTCCCACCACTCTTATGAGGAACCAAACACATAAAACCCATTGCTGTCAAGTCGATTCTGACCCATCACAACCATATAGGACAGAGTAGAACTACCCCATAGGGTTTCTGAGGAGCACCTGGTAGATTCAAACTGCTGACCTTTTTTTTTTTTTAAAAATTAATTTTTATTGTGCTTTAAGTGAAAGTTTACAAATCAGGTCAGTCTCTCATACAAAAATTTACATACGTCTTGCCATACACTCCTAATTGCTCTCCCTCTAATGAGATAGCGTAGTTCTTCCCTCCATTCTCTCTCCTTGTGTCCATTTGGGTAGCTTCTGGCCCCCTCTGCTCTCTCATCTCCCCTCTAGACAGGAGATGCCAACCTAGTCTCATGTGTCCACTTGATCCAAGAATCTCGTTCTGCACCAGTATCATTTTCCATCCCCTATTCCAGTCCAATCCCTGTCTGAAGAGTTGGCTTCAGGAATGGCCTCCGGGGTCCCTCCAGTCCCAGTCAGACCATTAAGTCTGGTCTTTTTATGAGAATTTGGGGTCTGCATCCCACTGCTCTCCTGCTCCCTCAGGGGTTCTCTTTTTTGTTCCCAGTCAGGGCAGTCATCGGTTGTGGCCGGGTACCATCTAGCTCTCCTGGTCTGAGGCTGATGTAGTCTCTGGTTTATGTGGTCCATTCTGTCTCTTAGGCTCATAATTACCTTGTGTATTTGGTGTTTTTCATTCTTCCTTGCTTCAGGTGGGTTGCAACCAATTGATGCTAGTGTTTAAGACCCCAGGTGCCACTCTCCAAAGTGGGATGCAGAATGTTTTCTTAATAGATTTTATTATGCCAGTTGACCTAGATGTCCCCTGAAACCATGGTCCTCAAGCCCCCACCTCTGCTATGCTGGCCTTTGAAGCATTCAGTTTATTCAGGAAACTTCTTTGCTTTTGGTTTAGTCCGTTTGTGTTGACCTCTCTTGTATTGCATATTGTCTTTCCCTTCACCTGAAATAAAACTTACCTACTATCTAATTAGTGAATACCCCTCTCCCTCGCTCTCCCTCTCATAACCATCAAAGAATATTTTCTTCTCTGTTTAAACTATTTCTCCTGCTCTTATATCTTACACAATATTTGTCCTTTTGCAATTGACTGATTTCACTCAGCATAATGTCTTCCAGATTTTTCCACGTGATGAAATGTTTTATGGATTCAACATTGTTCTTTATCGATGCGTAGTATTCCATTGTATGAATATACCATAGTTTATTTATCCATTCATCCATTGATGGGCACCTTGGTTGCTCCCATCTTTTTGCTATTGTAAACAGTGCTGCAGTGAACATAGGTGTGCATATATCTGCTCATGTAAAGGCTCTTATTTCTCCGGGATATATTCCAAGGAGTGGCATTGATGGATTGTACGGTAGTTCTATTTCTAGTTTTTGAAGGAAGCTCCAAATCAATTTCCGCAGTGTACCGTTTGACATTTCCACCAGCCGTGTATAGGTGTTCCAATCTCTCCACAACCTCTCCAACATTTATTATTCTGTGTTTTTTGGATTAATGCCAGCCTTATTGGAGTGAGATGGAATCTCATTGTAGTTTTGATTTGCATTTCTCTAATGGCTAATGATCGTGAGCATTTCCTCATGTATCTGTTAGTGACACTGCCGACCTTTTGGTTAACAGCTGTAGCTCTTAACCACTATGCCATCAGGGTTTCTGTATGAGGAACAGAGAGGAATAACAATATTAGGTCTCTCAGGGGAAATATTCCCCCCTCTAGCCAAATGAAATTGTATCCTTAGCCTCAGGATGGGAAAAAGGAGACATCAGAACTGAGAAGCCCTGTTCTAAGTTGGCAGACCAACAGTGGGACAGGTTGTCTTCCAGAAGACAGTTTTTTCTTTTTTTTTTAACTACAGATCCAGTTCTGGAGTGGCTTTGAAAGGTAGGATTCTCTTACTGGGTTTGGTTCTAAGAATGTGACAGTTCACATAAAGCTGTTACTTTACTGAGAAAAATCTAGACACAGTGAGAGTAACACCTGGATCAGTCTTTTACACCTAGAAACCTGCATCAGAGGAAGAATCACATTGTTTTTTCCCAAGAATGCAGAGATGTCTTCAAAGTGCCTTTGCAGTTTCAGCTTTCATTCTGAAATCTGTTGACATTAGTAACTGTAATAATGAAGTATTAGTTATTACTGGTTAATAACTGCTTACACTTATTGAGTGCTTACCATGTGTCAGACGCTGAAACGGTTAAATAATTCTTCATTTAATCCTTATAAAAACCTTAGGAGATAATATATTATTATTATCCTACATTTCAGATGCAGAAACTGAGGCACCGAGAGGCTAAGCAACTTGTCTAAAGTCATAAGCTGGTATCTATTAAGAGCCTGAATCTCACATGCAGAAGTCTGATGGCAGAGTAGAAGAGCTGCCTAGTTAATGGTAATTGTATTCATCATGATAATAACGCGTACGAGGTAATGGTGACAGTCCTCACAGTAAGAAGCTAAAGGCTGATTCTAAGCTAGCAGACCAGACTAAAAAATTCCATGTGAAGTTATCATTACAGTAGGTGTCAGACAAAGTGAACGTTCTCAGCCTGCAGCCCGGACTGGAGACCGAGCTGGAGGATTTTGATTCTCGTGTTCAACAAAGGGCACAGATGTTTTGTGCAGAGCTGTCCCACAAGCTGCAACAGGGAAAGAAGCAGTAGTTACTGAAGACGATATTTAGTCGTTTTTGTGGTTTGTATGTTCATGTTGTTGCTGTTAGTTGCCATCAAGTCGGTTCCAACTTCTGGCGGCCTTATGTACAGCAGAATGAAGTGTTGCCCGGCCCTGCGCCATCTTCAGGCTCCTGCTGTGTCGGAGTCCACTGTTGTGTCAATCCACCTCCTCAGAGTATCTCTTGTTTTCACTGACCCTCCACCAACCAACTTTTCTAGCAACTGGTCTTTCCTGATGATGTGTCCAAAGTAAGCAAGATGAAGCCTCTGCATCCTCGATTCTCAGAGCGCTATGGCTGTACATGTTTTTATTTCTTCTCAGAAGTGGCTCCAGAGTGGTCCTGTTTTGGGGCCACTCCCTGGTTGTCACAGCGACCTCACCTGATTTGGTGTTGGCAAATGGTGTCTGGGAACGAGGGAGCGCTGTGGCTCCCCGTCAGTGCTGTAAGGCCTGCTCTTTTCCCGCCTCAGCACTGCCACCACTGACAGGTCGGTTCCCTCACGGTGCTGTAAGATTTTTCAGGACAAGCACCATGTTTTATTCAATTTTACATCTCCAGCGCTCTGTATCTTAGACACTTGACAAATATTTGTTGAATTAATAGAATTACATAAAACCTTAGAGAAAATGCTTAATCTCTTGTTATTTAAAATAAGGTCTGCAGACAGGAAACGTGGGCATCTCTTGGGAGCTTATTCAGAAAGTAGAATCCTGAGCCCTTCCCCTGCTGAGTTAGACTGCACATTAATGATGGAGTCCTATTACTGTCCCAGCCCTGTTGGTTCTTGTCCCACAGAACAGCGAGAAGGAGCGACATCTCACCGTTGATAACTGTTAAAGAAATGGTATCAACATTTTCATCAAAAAAGATTTTTTAAAATTATTTTCCACACACTTTTATTCTATATTTTATTGCTATTTACAGGAAAACTAGATAATGTTTTTCATTTCCCTTAAGGTTAGAGGAAAAGCACTTAAAATTGCAGCAGGAGATCATTATATTAGATAAATAGAGACATTTCTTGATCCTAAGGCCTGCAAGTCAGGGACTTCTCTGAGTATTCTATAAAACTCGCCAGCACGTCAGTGTAGTTGATTCTAAAAATATGCTGTCGTTTCTTAGACACCAGTTCCTTTCCAGTGGCTTGCCTCTGAGTCTCCTGATGCTATCGTTGACAATGGTATTTGCACTACTGTGTCCTGTTCTTTTTCCTGTCCTTTCCACTCATCCTTCCCCCTCAGTAATCAATTTTACGAGTATGCCTCATTATTTCCATCTGGAAGCTTCTACGCCCAATGCACTGGGTTATAGCTTCAGAACTGTCAAGACTTTCCTTACGAACAACCTTAAGTTTTAGGATTAAGAAATGTCTGGAACGTAGGTGATAATCTTTTAATTTTAATTACACTTATTTATTTTTATATTTAATTTTCGTCAACAAAGAACTTGATGAAGCGATGGCTTTAGTGGATTCAGCTTGCCGTTTCTGTTTGCTGTGTGGTAATGATATGGAAAATTATTTTAAAGGTAATCAAAAGGACGTGCCTTCAGGCTTTTCAGGGGCCAACCAACCATAAATAAGCTGAAGTGTCATGCCTTCCCCCTCAGTGGGTCTGTCTTAGCCCTGAGGTAGCACAGCTGACCTTTCTCATTTCTTCACTCTTGGATTGACTCAGCTTGTAAGTCAGTGCTGTGATTTAAAATATACACACTTCCAGTTTCTGGATTTAACAATCCCTTTGTGTCACAAGAAGAGGACCTTAACAACTCTGTTTTGTGTCTCCAAGAATAAAAAGCCAAACAACCAAACCCGTTGCCTTTGAGTTGATTCTGACTCAAGGTGACCCCGTGGGATACACAGACATTAACTTTAATGTGTTGGAATTTGAAAGGCTCTATCAGAAGAACTGATAGAATCTTCTCAAATTATACATAAAGACACATGGAAATTAAATTTCTTGTAAAGATTCTCAAGACAATGTTCTATATAAGTCATGCATTCAAAAACTTTTATTGAGGTCCTACTAAGTGTCAGGCACTCTTAGACATGCTGGGGAAAACCAAACCAGTTGTCACTGAATCGATTCAGACTCATGGCGACCTCATGTGTGTCACAGTAGAACTGTGCTCCATAGGGTTTTCAATGGCTGATTTTAAGGATGTAGATTGCCAGGCCTTTCTTCTGAGGCACCTCTGGCTGATTCAAACTGCCAAGCTTTTTTTTAGCAGCCAAGCGCATAACTGTTTTTGCCACCCAGAGACCTGTGCTGGGGCTAGGCTAATGAAGAAACAAACTCAAAGATCCTTGCTCTTTTGGAGCTTAATTCTAATGGGAGGAGATGAAAAATGAGTAAATGATTAGTATATTAAAAATGATAAGTGCTACGGAAAAAATAAATCAGAGACTTGCTAAAAGGATTCCTTTTCAGTTCTTTCTTTTCATTGTTCCTTTTTCTTTTTACTGCAGGGATAAAATGGGCAAAGTTATAAAACTGTTTCTCATCCTGAAAACTCAACATGAAGAAAATATGGACAGAAAAAAACCCCAAAGTATAGCTTCTGATCCAAGCACTGAAACCAATGGTCTTGAAGCCAAAACCCTCTCTGAAAAAGTGGCTTCTCATGGAGAAAAAAAATAGGGTGAAGACTGAAAGCTAGAAAGCCTCCAGACTTCTCACGGTTTTGTCGTGTTTTCATTTTACAGGGCTACGTGGGCCCCTCCCCTTGGTGCGTGCTCCTTCACCTGCTCTCCTTATCCTCCTCCTACGTGCCACATAGCTCCCCGGCTGATGCTTACATACTTCTGATCTCAGTAAAGGCCCCTGTGCTCAGTGCCCCTGTTGCATGCTGAATGTAGTTGTACTTTCCCCATAAAAGCACTAATCGCACTTCATTGTATGTTGTATTGAGTTGATTCTGACTTACAGCCACACTACAGGACAGTAGAACTGCCCCATAAGGCTTCCTAGGTTGTAATCTTTACGGGAACAGATCATCAGGTCTTTTCTCCCATGGAGCTGCTGGTGGGTTTGAATCTCTAAACTTTCAGTTAGCAGCCTCTTAACCATTGCTCTTTCAGAACTTTATTCAATTGTCTTTAGACTGTAAGATCTGTGTAATTAAGAATAAGAACTGTGTCTATTTTTATCATTCTATCATGAGCATTTAGAACCTGTGCATGTTGCTCTCGAGTCCTTTCCAACTCATGGCGACCCTGTAGGACAGAACAGAACTGCCCCATAGGGTTTCCAAGGGGTGCCTGGTGGATATGGACTGTCAACCTTTTGGTTAGCAGCTGCAGCACACTGTAGCTCTTAACCACTGCACCACCAGGGCTCTGGCACATAGTGAGTGCTCAGTAAATATCTGTCATATAAATGGAATCTATGTTTACTTGTATCTATGTGGGCAAGCCTATGTTTGTATGCATTTTATGCATACAGCTCGGTGATTACACAGAAAAATTTAATCAGTGTAATGTCCTTATTGATTTGCCCTAAAATCCGACTAGCATCTTTCTTGGCAAAAGGTGTGCTGCTATTCTAATTTAACCATTACTTTACAAGTGAGTTTTATAAATATTTTATAAGTACCAGTTGCCATCAATTCAGTTCCAACTCATGACGACCCCATGTGTGTCAGAGTAGAACTGCAGTCCACTGGGTTTTCAAGGCTGTGATCTTTTGAAAGCAGATCTCCAGGCTTTTCTTCTGAGGTGTCTCTGTGTGTGTTCAAACTGCCAACCTTTCAGTTAGGAGTTGAGCTCTTAACTGCACCACCCATGAACTCCTTCTAATAAGTAAAACACCTAAAAATTGGACAACGTAATTTTGTTTTTACCTCTTAAAATACATTTTGCTATAGAAAATTTCAAAAATACGAAAAAAAAAAAAAGAGCACATTATAATAAACCCCCATACAACAATCATCTGGCTATGATTCCAATCTTGGCCAGTTTTATTTTATCCATAACCCCATCCACTCTCCTGCCCTAGATTAAAAAAGCAAACCTAGATACCATTTCATTGCCACAGTGATTTTAAAAAGAAGAGTCATTAGAGTTCACAAAGCGGCTACATACACATTATCTTTTTTTCATTCTGAAATCCTGTTCCTTTCTTCTTTATTGAAAAGGAAGCATGCTCAGAGAAATTAAATGTTCATTGGTCACATGCCTAGTAAAGATTATAGTCAGAATTTAGCTCCCTGTTTTTTTTTTTTTTTTTTTTTTAAAGATCAAGTTTGGTGCTTAGCCCAGAGTATGATATTTTAGGTCCCTTCAAGTTGCTATCCATAAGGTTTTCTATTGGCAAATTTTCAGAAGTGGATTGCCAGACCCTTCTTCCTGGTCTGTCTTAATCTGGAAGCTCTGCTGCAACCTGTCCACCATGGGTGACCCCGCCGGTATTTGAAATACCAGTAGCATGTTGCTGTTGTTGTTAGGTGCCAGCAAGTCATTTCCGACTCATAGCGACCCTATGCACGACAGAAGGAAACACTGTCCGGTCCTGCACCATCCTTACAATCGTTGTTGCGCTTGAGCCATTGTTACAGCCACTGTGTCAGTCCATCTCGTTGAGCGTCTTCCTCTTTTCCGCTGACCCTGTACTTTACCAAGCATAAGGTCCTTCTCCAGGGACTGATCTCTCCTGACAACATGTCCAAAGTATGTAAGACGTAGTCTCGTCATCCTTACTTCTAAGGAGCATTCTGGTTGTACTTCTTCCAAGACAGTTTTGTTTGTTCTTTTGGCAGTCCCTGGTATATTCAGTGGAAACCCTGGTGGCGTAGTGGTTAAGTGCTACAGCTGCTAACCAAAAGGGCAGCAGTTCAAATCTGCCAGGCGCTCCTTGGAAACTCTATGGAGCAGTTCTACTCTGCCCTATAGGGTTGCTGAGTCGGATTTGACTCAACGGCAGCAGGTTTGGTTTGGTATATTCAATATTTTTCACCAACACCACAATTCAAAGGCATCAATTCTTCTTCGGTCTTCCTTATTCATTGTCCAGCTTTAACATGTATATGATGTGATTGAAAATACCATGGCTTGGGTCAGGCGCACCTTGGTCTTCAGGGTGACATCTTTGCTCTTCAACACTTTGAAGTGGTTCTTTGCAGCAGATTTGCCCAATGCAAAGCGTCTTTTGATTTCTTGACTGCTGCTTCCATTGATGGTGGATCCAAGTAAAATGAAATCCTTGACAACTTCAATCTTTTCTCTGTTTATCATGATGTAATGCTTATTGGTCCGGTTGTGAGGATTTTTGTTTTCTTTATGTTGAGGTGTAATCCTTACTGAAGGCTGTGGTCTTTGATCTTCGTTAGTAAGTGCTTCAAGTCTTCTTCACTTTCAGCAAGCAAGGTTGTGTCATCTGCATAACTCAGATTGTTAAGGAGTCTTCTCCCAATCCTGATGCCCCATTCTTCTTCCTCTAGTCCAGCTTCTCGTATTATCTGCTCAGCATACAGATTGAATAGGTATGGTCAAAGGATATAACCCTGACCCATACCTTTTCTGACTTTAAACCAATCAGTATCCCCTTGTTTTGTCTGAACAACTGCCTCTTGATCTGTGTAAAGGTTCCTCATGAGCACAATTAAGTGTTCTGGAATTCCCATTCTTCCCAATGTTATCCATAATTTGTTACGATCCACACAGTCGAATGCCTTTGCATAGTCAATAAAATATAGGTAAACAGCCTTCTGGTATTCTCTGCTTTCAGCCAGGATCCATCTGACGTCAGCAACAATATCCCTGGTTCCATGTCCTCTTCTGGATCCAGCCTGAATTTCTGGCAGTTCCTTGTCGATATACTGCTGCAGCCACTTTTGAAAGATCTTCAGCGAAATTTTGCTTGTGTGTGATATTAATGAGAATATCATTGAAAATAGGCATAAATATAAATCTCTTCCGGTCAGTTGAACAGGAAGCTGTCCTCCATATTTCTTGGCATAGGCAAGTGAGCACTTCTAGTGCTAAATGTTATGAATAGCAGCAGAACATTGTCTGATATAATTGGAAAATATGGCTTTGGTGATAGAAACAATCCCAGAGATTGAATGATAGAATTTTGCAAGACCAACGACTTCTTCATTGCAAATACCTTTTTTTTACCAACATAAACGGTGACAGGGACCTCGCCAGATGGAATACACAGGAATCAAATTGACTACATCTGTGGAAAGAGCTGATGGAAAAGCTCAATATCACCAATAAGAACAAGGCCAGGGGCTCATATGCAAGTTCAAGCTGAAACTGAAGAAAATCAGAGCAAGTCCACAAGGGCCAAAACACAACCTTGAGTATATCACACCCGAATTTAGAGACCATCTCAAGAACAGATTTGACATGTTGAACACTGATGTCCGAAGACCAGACAAGTTGTGGAATGACATCAAAGACATACATGAAGAAAGCAAGAGGTCACTGAAAACACAGCAAAGAAAAAAAAGACTATGATGATGTCAGAAGAAACTCTGAAACTTGCTCTCGAACGTCGAGCAGCTAAAGCAAAAGGAAGAAATGATGAAGTAAAAGAACTGAACAGAAGATTTCAAAGGGCAGCTTGAGAAGACAAAGTGAAGTAGTACAATGACATGTGCAAAGAGGTGGAGACAGAAAACCAAAAGGGAAGAACACGCTCGGCATTTCTCAAGCTGAAAGAACTGAAGCAAAAATTCAAGCCTTGAGTTGCAATAGTGAAGGATTCTATGGGGAAAATATTAAACGAGACAGAAGCGTCAAAAGAAGGTGGAAGAAATACAGAGAGTCATTACAGCAAAAAGAATTAACCGACTTTTAACCATTTCAAGAGGTAGCATATGATCAGGAACCAAGAGTACTGAAGGAGGAAGTCCAAGCTGCAATGAAAGCACTGGCAAAAAACAGGCCTCCAGGAATTGATGGACTATCAACTGAGATGTTTCAACCAGTAGCATAGTTTCCATCACCACAGAAACACACACACCACTACAGTAAGACAAACTGACAGAATGCTCTTTAGAAGCAAGGATAGAAGACTTCATCTTGCTTACTTTGGACACATCATCAGGAAAGACCAGTTGCTAGAAGAGAACATCATATTTGGTAAAGTGAAGAGTCAGCCAAAATGAAGAAAATCCTCCATGAGAGTGACACTGTGGTTGCAACAATGGGTTCAGACACACCAATGATTGTGAGGATGGCAGAGGACCAGGCAAGGTGTCCTTCCGTTATATACTAGGTCGCCATGAGTCAAAGGTGACTGCACTGCAGCTAACGACAACGACTTCAAGGTGAGAGAAGGAAGCTGGTTGCTCTTTAACCAGCATTCTTCTAACTCGTGTCTCCTAAGATTGGGCAGCAAGCAGGTTCTGGGCCTTCCTCTCTCTCCACGGTGGTGGTTCTGATAGGTCTAAACCATCACTGTACGAAAACTGCGGTGCGTGCTGCTACCAACTATTCAATACAACGCTCCCGGCTTCTGAGGCACTCTGTGCGTGCTGTGTTCAAATAGCAAGCGTTTTTACTTGCTGATAAGAAAAAATAATGGAAATTTGGGCATCTAAGGATAATTTGGGTTAAGATGAATCCAAATTGCTAGGTTTCAATAGGGCTGGAGGTCAATTCATCTACACATGAAACACACCACTTTCCTCCAAAGTTAGGCTTTATCAGTAAGTTTTCATATGAATAGGTAAAATGTTTTACACAAATTCCCGTAAGGGAAAAGTGGACTATAATAATGAAGTTTTATCAAGAATCAAAACCGTGCTTTATTCTGGACTCTCAGCTTCAGCTTCAGGTGTCCGATGTCTTTCATCTAACCTGTGCCACTTCGACTGTAAAGTGAAGACCAAAGATCCACAATATGGCAATAATAACGGCTACTATTAATTTTTTTTTTTTTATTGACAAGCCAACGCCAGTTGTGTCAGGCATGGTGGTAAGCGACTGACATCTTTAATCCTCCAAACAACGTTCCGAAAAAAAAAAATTCCGAGGTAAGCATTTTTACTCCCATTTTCCACACGAGCAGATTGCGCTTCGGATAAGTCACATGCCAGTTAGTGGCAGGGCTGAGGCTGGAATGGGGAGGTGTTTCCAGAGCTCTTCTACACTACGGTGGTGGAAAAGGCCATGGAACACGAGAGAAAAGGATAAAAAAGGTTAGGGCTGTAATCCCAATGAAGAAGAAAAGTGGGCGCATTAGAGGAGGGCGAGGGGAGAACGCTAGGCGGTACATGGGGAGGACCCCCCGGGCTGGGGACGCGGCGACCCCCCGCCGGCGACCCCCCGCCGGCGACCCCCCGCCGGCGACCCCCCGCCGGCGACCCCCCGCCGGCGACCCCCCGCCGGCGACCCCCCGCCGGCGACCCCCCGCCGGCGACCCCCCGCCGGCGACCCCCCGCCGGCGACAGCGCGGGCGGGCGCCGGAAGTCGGGGGGCGGCTTCCGGGCCTCGCGGCGGAAGTGCTCCTCGGCGTCGCCACCAGCTCTGCGTGGAGAGGCGGTCTGCGGCCGGAGTTGTCGGCTGCCACGAGGTGTCTCCGGCCTGCTTCCAAACGCGTGTGGGAACCACGATGTCGCACCCGTCCCCCCAAACCAAGCCCTCCAGCCCCAGCAACCCCCGAGTCTTCTTTGATGTGGACATCGGAGGGGAGCGAGGTGAGCGCAGCCCCGGGGCCGCGGCAGGGCCCGGAGGAGGCGGGGTTCCCGGGGCTCAGGGGAACCCGGGGGCTGAGGCGCCGCTCGGGCCGGGGGCTGCTCGGCGGCGCGGAGGGTATGGCTACCCGGACCGGGCCTCTGGACCGAGCTCGGGGATCCGGGGCAGATTCGATCCCGCGTCCTCGTACCAGTGCCGTCGGTCGTGGGGGAAGCTTCTGGGAATTTCTGCCTCGGAGGTCGTGGCGGTCTCCAGTCTCGCGTCGTTGGTTGCACCTCCCCGCCGCCTTGCGCCCTTGAATTGGCATCGTTTCTGCAGTGGGTCAGCTCAGAGAGCTCCTGGAATAGGCAGACGCGCAGTGCTGGACTCCAGGCATGCTGTGCCTTTTCCTACACGAGATAAATCAGCGCTTAGGCCGTGTTACTTATAAATTAAAGCAGCTCGTTTACTAATTGCTTTATCCTTATTAAAAAAAAAAAAAAACCCAAACCCAGTGCCGTTGATTCGATTTCGATTCATAGCGACCCTATAGGACAGATCAGAACTGCCCCATAGAGTTTCCAAGGAGCGCCTGGTGGATTTGAACTGCTGACTCTTTGGTTAGCAGTGGTAGCACTTAACCGCTACGCCACCAGGGTTTCCTTATTCTTATTACCGGTTCTTAATTTACAGGTCCAGTCCGATAGGGGAATATTGTGGCATTGGAGGAATGAGCTCAGTGTAGCAATGTAGTTGCCTAGGTTACATGGATACGTTCCTAAGCGCTTGTGAGTTAGAGCGTGTGCTGCTTTGTAACTGAAGTGCTCTTTTTTGGGAACATGCTAGAATTACTGGCCAGGCAGTATGTTTGAGTGCAGGTACACACGGACATGTCACAATTCCGGGCCTCTGGGTGACTGTGGGTGTGTGACACACACCCTCACACGTAGAGTGAGTTTGTTTTGGAATTAGTGCTACGAGTTGTCTAGAAGGAGAACTTTTTCAGTTTTTTCCTCAGGCGGCTTCCACAGATACAAGGACTGCAGCAATACATAAAACTCGGCCAACCTGACCACTTAAAGGGTGTTTACTCCTATTGGTTACTTGGTGATTGGAAATTCTGAGTACATTCAAAGATATTACTCAGAATATTAAACCATTTGTACTTCATGGTGAACCTTATATAATGCTAATCTGCTGGCTATTGCTTATGATCCTTTCTGTGCTGTAGAAGAATAATTGTTTCAAATTAATCTAGATATGTGATACTTTAGATTAATTTTAAGGATTAGAAAAATGACCAAAAAAAGCACTTGATAATTCTTGAGTAATCTCAGTAGCCATTAATTGTACCAACTGTTCTTGTATCATTTATTCATTTGGTTACTCGTTTTGCTTACTGACAAGATTCATTCTCTTTGCTTTTAGTTGGTCGAATTGTCCTAGAATTGTTTGCAGATATTGTACCTAAAACTGCAGAAAATTTTCGTGCACTGTGTACGGGAGAAAAAGGCATTGGACCCACAACTGGGAAACCTCTCCATTTCAAAGGATGCCCTTTCCATCGAAGTATGTGTACATTTCCTGAATCTGATTATTCTTCAAGTACATAATCAAATCCTGTTTGATAGGTGTTAGCAAAGAAAACACTAAGCAGGAGTGAAGGTTAAAAGTACATTAGTTTCCAGGAGGATGCTTTGACGTCTGAGGAAATATAGCTCGGTGCCATAAAGCTTGGGCCATGAGAGGTAGAATTAATGAATAAAAGCTTCCTTTTCATGTATTGTGTGAAGGCACTAAGGTTTATGCCTAAAGAAATGGACTAGCCTAGCTTCACCAATCTTTTTTTATATAAACTTGAGTAAGACAAAATTAGCGTTTATTTTTAAATGTCAGCTGAAATTGTTAATTTGATTTACTTTCAGTTTAATAAAATACCAAAATATCCTAACAAAGTATATAGGAAAAAGAGTTAACATAGCAGGCCTGAGACTGTTATCCTTAGAACTTGTTGGCTTGCAAGGTTGGCTCTTGGCTGGTGTCTGGGAACTTGGCACTGGAACCATTTCCTAAATGATAAAAGGTAGTTTACTGTGCCTAGACTGTGTAAACAATGTGAGTTATGCTAAACATCTGCTTTTATTCTGGGAGTCTGGAATCCTGGTACGTGCTAGGCAGAGAGTACGTGTGGGGTCAGCTCCTAATAAAAACCTTGGGCACTGAGTCTAACGGGCTTCCCTGGGCAGAAACATTGCACATATGCTGCTGCATTTTCATTGCTGGCAGAAGAGTGCTCTCTGAGACCCTTCACAAAGGAAGGGAGAGAGCATAAGAAAGCCCGCATATGGATTCCTCCAGATTCTACCTCTGTCTTTTGGCCCTTACCCAGCTGTGTATCTTACCAAGTCACTGTGTTACACAAGTGCTGGGTCTCGTGAGTCCTAGGGACTCTCCGAACATGGGAGTAGTCTTGGGAACCCTTGACACAAAGTGAAAATATTGCTGAAATATTTCCATTAGGGTATAACAAATCTACTGGGAATGATTTTTCTTTGTTCAGCAGACATTATTGGGTCAGTAAGATGTGCTCACCCCGGCACATAGTTACAAGGATGAGAAACAGTCACTGTGTTACATTCACTATTTGCTGAGAGACAGCTCCTTCTAAACTATGTTACAGAGTGGAGATACTGTGGGAAACAATTAGGAGCAGCAGCTTTGGAGTCTCAGTGACAATTTTATAGGTGAGGTGCCATTTGAACCGAACCTTTGAGGGTTAGTGGGAGATTCAGGCTTAAAAGATCAGACTCAAATTATGAAAAGCCTTAAGAGTGTAAGTTCTTGTGGGGATGGTTGGGGGAAAGAAGCAGGAGAGAGATGATTAAAGTCATTTTAGAAAGTCGCCTTTATTACATATTCATTATTAACATGGCTGAAGTCATACATTTCTTAGTCTCTAATAACCCTTTTCTTTTTTTGTAGTTATTAAGAAATTCATGATTCAGGGTGGAGACTTCTCAAATCACAATGGAACAGGTGGAGAAAGTATTTATGGTGAAAAATTTGAAGATGAAAATTTCTATTATAAGGTAAAGTAGATGAAAATGTATGTTTTTTGCTATGTCTGGGATACTTGTTGGATTAAGAAACCAATAAATGTCTCATGTGTGGTCACGTTCTTTTGTAGAAGATGTGTGCATATTTGTAAATATGCATCTTTAATATGGGAAATGTTCATCCAGTAATGATTTTATTTGGTATAAATACTATAGTTATTTCACTGTGACCCAGTTCTTCTGTGCTTCAGTTAAGCCAGTTTTTAAGTACAGCCACCATATGGCAAAATTGTTTCCAGGAAAAAAATGTTCTCATTATGGTAAGGATGGTAACTTGTGGGTCTTCATCCTTGAATTCGAAGAGAAGCAAACCATCGCTAATATCCAGGGTGAAAGGGGATTTGCACATAGTGGATATGGTTAATGTCCAAGCTCCTAAAGAACATTAGTGGTGCCTGTGCCTCATCTTCACTGTCCCAAGATGTAATTAGGGTATACTGCATAATTCACGTTACAAGAATGGACAAGTAAGTATAAAAGCAAAGTGGTATCTTTGGAATTGAGGAATATGAGCAAGATAATTAGGGTAATTTGAGAAGAAAATATCAGTCTTTCAGACAGTATTTATTGACAGCAACTATAATGCTCAGTACTGTCACTGGCACCAAAGAGTTTATTAAAAAAACGAAAGGCCTTGATAAGGAATTTCTAATCTTACTGGGGAGATAAGATTAAAACACACGGGAGAGCTGGGGAATAATATAGTATGTAATAAATGCTAAATTGGTTGACACTTTCTGTATATGCCATAGGAGAAAACTGTTATTAGTATTGTCGAAATAATTAGGGAAGACACTGAGAAAGAACGGTTACTTAAGTTGGGCAAACAGGGCCTTGCAAGGTGTCTGAGATTTGGTTAGGCAGAGTATAGTTCAAGTTTGGTGTGCATAATTGGAAGACTGAAGGAGGAATGTGGATGAGAAGACAAAGGCAACGGGAAACTGAGGAGATAGTTAATACTCTAGTTAATGTTCTGGGAAAAACACCAAACAAAGGAAGGTACCAGGATGATGAAAACTAAGATCATGTGGTGATCAGGCAGATGAAAGGGGGTCTGTAGAAAGGGCATGTGGTTCGTCTACAGACTTGGTGACCTTGAAAGCTGAATTAGGTTTAGATTGGAGGGACGGACTTAACATGAGCATTACAATGCATGGACCCGCAAGGAATACATTTTCAAAGGCCTAAGAGATAAAGTGGAAAGATGAAAAAATTGGCTTTCACAGAACCTTTGAACACATTGATGCCAAGGCGGATTTCAAAGGGGTGATTCACTGGGGATTTGAAGCTGTATCATTTGGATTCTTTTTGAAATTAGGAAAATACTTAACTGAAATGTCCTTTGTGAACTCAGTATCCCATCGCTGTTTCCAGTGTACTAATACATAAAGGATCATAATGGAGGCCCATAAGTGTGGAAGACTCTTCAGGTCTTGTCAGAAAAAAATAATCATAAAGAGGGCAAAATATACTATTAGATTTTCTTAATCTAGCATGTTCATCTTAAAGATGAAGTATAAGCATCGTCTTCATATATAAATTTAGAAATAACACCTCCTTGTATTGTTCATGTTACTTTATTTGGTTTCATAAGCTTTTCTTGAAATTAAAAAAATAAAGTACCCCATGTTTTGTGAATTGAAGTTTGCAGTTTGTACAAAGTAAAATGACCCTACATTGTTGGGTCTAAATGGTATTACAGTCTACCCTAAGTTGCGTGTTTGAGTGGTTGGTAGGAGATGAGTTCAGACTACTACTGCTGACCTTGGTCTTCTTTTCAATGATTTTTATTCTTGCAGCATGATCAGGAGGGTTTATTGAGCATGGCAAACGCAGGACGCAATACAAATGGTTCTCAGTTCTTTATCACAACAGTTCCAACTCCTCATTTGGATGGGAAACATGTGGTGTTTGGCCAAGTAATTAAAGGAATGGGTGTGGCAAGGATACTGGAAAATGTAGAAGTGAAAGGTGAAAACCCTGCCAAAGTAAGTAAAAAGTTAAAGTGAAATACACTTCAACTATCTTAGCTGTTATGGGAAATGTAAAAGGATTAGGTTATTACTAGCTGGAAAAAAATGCTGACTTTTTTGAAACTCTTTTTCTACAACGGGAAAGATTAGTGTAGTCTTTAAAGAGTATTTTAATTCTTATTTCAGCTTTAATCTCGATGATCTTTGGTCGATGGCTGAAGTCTTCCTGTATCAGTAAAACTTGGAGTTGGTGTGTAGAGTAGAAAGAACAGGAACCTAGAATCTTGTACTGACTCTGCTGTTAACTAGTGGTTTAGCCTTGATTTTTGTTGTCTGACTTCTCTTGGCCTGTTTCTTCATCCTGTATAAATTACTGAAGAGCTTAGACTAGATTACCTCTAAAGATCCTTGGGTTCTAAATGTCTGAACGAAAATGGCCGTGATACCACTCCACTTAATTGACAAGGTTGTGAGTGGGAGTTGGAAATTCAGTTACCTGTAGGAGGTAGGCTGTCCTTCAGTACATGAAGGGGCCAGTATTAAACTGAAAGCATGTGCCTCGCCTAAAGAAAATTACATATAAAATGTTAAACAATTTTGAATTCTCTGTCTTCTGAGCTTTTGAATAGCAGTAAAATACTTTTGTAAGTAGTCACATTTTTTCAGTAGAAATGTTTATAAAGGGCATTATAGTAATAGGAGTCTCTGGGTAATGCAAATGGTTAAGTGCTTGACTACCAGCTAAAAGGTTGGCAGTCTAAACCCACCCAGAGGCACCTTGGAAGACAGTCCTGGTGATCCGCTTCCAAAAGGTCACAGCCTTGAAAATTCTGTGGAGCACAGTGTCTTGCACCCACTGGGTCGCCGTGAGTCAGTATCAACTAACAGCAACTAACAACATTGTAATTCAATAGCTCGGTGACTCTCCTTACATAAATCTAGTTTTAGAAGAGTCTTGGACATGACTTCCAGCTGTATAGCTTTATAAATGCAGATGATTTTTTATCTTTCATTAACATGGTAATGTACTTCTACAACTTAGGATTATTTTTACAGTTGTGCGTTATTGCAGAATGCGGAGAATTAAAAGAAGGGGAAGATTGGGGGATATTCCCAAAAGATGGCTCTGGCGACAGTCACCCAGATTTCCCTGAGGATGCGGATATCGATTTAAAAGATGTGAGTACTTTCAGATTAGTCAGACTTTAATCAAAGCACTAAAATAAAACCTAGCATAAAACCAGATTACCTACAAAATCCAACACTTATACCCTTTCTTTTATACAGGTAGATAAAATTGTATTTATAACAGAAGACTTAAAAAACATTGGGAATACTTTTTTTAAATCCCAGAACTGGGAGATGGCCATAAAGAAATATGCAAAAGTTTTAAGGTAATAAAATATTTTTAATAAATCACTTTTAGGAACTTGTAAATTAAATTACAAACCAATTCAGAGTTGTTCATTGTATTTTTGGAAAATTAACTGCAGAGTAACCAGGTTTGTTGAAATAATTGCATTTCTTTTGTTGCCCCCAACTTATTTTGAAAAAATTTCAAATTTAGAAAAGTTAAAAGACATGTGAACACCCACATACTTTGTACCTGCATTCACCAATACCTAACTTTTGCTGTACATTTTTTTGTAGAACCATTTCAAGAGGAAGTTGCGGGTACCATAACACTTTATTCCTAAATATTCAGCATGTATTTAAGAAATAGGGACATTCTGATATCCTTCATACCATTGTAAGACCTCTAAAATAACACTGGTAGATTATCTCATGTAATCCATATTCAGATTTCCCCGGTTTTTTTTTTTTTTTCTTTTTAAAACCAGAATCGTGCATTGTGTCACTTGTAATGTCTTTTTAGTCTTTTCTAATTGTTGACAGCCCCTCTCCCTAAGAGTTTTTTAGTCATTCTTGATATTAACATGTTGGTGGAGCCCAGGTCAGTTGTTTTGTAAAATACCATCTGTGTATTTTTTGTTTTCTCAAGATCAGATTGAAGTTAAATGTTTTGTCAGAAGGAATTAGGTAGGTGATGTTGTAAATTCCCCATGACATCGTATCTGAAAGGCGCATAGCAGCTTGGCTTACTTGGAGCTTGAACACTTTGTAAAGGTGGTGTCGTCCAGATGTCCGTTAATAGCCCGTGAGGTGATACTGTGAGACTGTGTAAATATCCATTCTACTGCAGCCTTTCACCCAATTTAGTGTCATTGGCAATCCTTGCCTGAATCATTTATTTTGATGGTTGCAGAACTGAGATTTTCTAACTTTATCATTGAATCTGTGGTTATTAGCTGGCACTCTTCAGTTTGAAAGATCCCGTTCCCCCTTTGGAGCTCAGTACTGCTCTTCAACACATGGGGTTGCTATGAGTCGGAATTGACTCAACGGCAACAGGCTTGGCTCGATAAGCTGGTGGATGTTTTCTAGTTTAATATGTTAAATACTGTTATTATTTTTTATGATGCTCAAATATGTCCAGTGAAACCCCCCCCCAGTCCATCTCCTGTATTCTAACATGTTCCCATTAATGTATTTGCTTGTTTTCTGACACAAGATGTTCCAAGCTTACCTTACACTTATCCTTCTTTCCAGTTCAGGTGTTAGCAGTTTCTCCAAGGAGCCCTGATTCTTTTCAGTGGGGGATGGACTTTAGAAACCAAATTCTGGGGGCTGAGTGTGCTCATTGTTTATGGGCTCTTTGAGTGGAAAGAGCTAGGAACTACGTTAGTTACACTAACATAATTCAAAATCAGCACTACCGAGTCCTTCACCTTTCCCCATTCCATTCTCTTCTTTCATGGTGAGAACCCTAGTTCTAAACATAATTATGCTGGAATACTTTCCAGCATAATGAGACTGAATTTTAAAAACAAATTTTTTATTAGTACATAATTATTTTTAGATTTGAGGATTGCTTTTAAATTGGCCTGTGAAGAAAAAGAAAAAATAAAAACTTCCTAAACGTGTGTATTTACTAAAAAGATTATGATCATTAATACTAGCATTTAATGAGCTTTTGTATCAGAAATTACATAATACCCTTTAACATAGTTGAAGAACCAGAGTCTTATTTACAGAACATTGCATACTACTTCTATTAATGATTTTTTCAGATACGTGGAAAGTTCAAAGGCTGTGATTGAGAAAGCAGATAGATCCAAGCTACAACCTGTAGCTTTAAGCTGCGTACTGAATATTGGTGCTTGTAAACTGAAGATGTCAGATTGGCAGGGAGCAATTGACAGCTGTTTGGAGGTAAGTATTTGATGTTGAACTTTTTGAAGGGGTTAAATCACGACGATTTGAACAAAAGCAATTTTTATAATCATTAATACATCTTATTGCATAGGACCTAATGAGACAAGATAAAATGATTTAAGTCATCTTGTCTCTAAATAATTTGGACCTTTAGTTCCTCTCGGTACGTTCATTTTGCTTGCATCATGTCACTTTATACCTATGAAGGTTCTTTCCTTTCTTCCTCAAAGCAGACGTATCAACTTATTTAATCACTTAGTATGTTAATTGAGCACCTATTATATGCTAGGAAACCCTGGCGGTGTAGTGGTTAAGTGCTGTACTTGCTAACTAAAAGGTAGGCAGTTCGAATCCACCAGGTGCTCCTTGGAAATTCTATGAGGCAGTCTACTCTGTCCTGTGGGGTCGCTATAACTTGGAATCGACTAGATGGCAATGGGGGATTCTGTGTTAGGCACTGAAAGACAAAGCCAGGAGTGATTAAGAGCATGGGTTGTGGACTCAGACATGGTTTTTAAATTAGACTTCTGCCACTTACTTTGTGATCTTGGGTAGGTTCCTAATTTTACAGTCTTGATTTATCTGTAAAATAAAAACAATACCTACCTCATGGGGTGGTTGTAAGAATTGCATAACATGTAAGGTATTTCACATAGAACTTGGCACATTTGAAGCACTTAATAATAAATACTATTTATTAAAAAACAGACCCATGTCCTCAAGGAGCTTAGCAGAGAAGGGAGTCAGTTTCAATTTAGGGTCATTAGGATTTGTATGGGAGAATGGGTCCTACTGGAAAACACAGAAGTCACCTGTCTATGGAGGACATACAGGAATACTAACTGATAATGCTGGAAAGGTGGAGGCACCTTCCTCAGACAGCAGTATGTATGACCTCTTCCCTCTTGTATATTTTATTTGAAAAAATTTCCAAACTAAGACCATTCTTAGTGCTTTCATGTAATTTGCACGTTAAGCTATGTACAATAGTTGAGCTAACATGAAGCAAGCAGAAATAAAATGGGATCCTAATTTGGTAGGGTGGATAGAATAAGAGAGAATGTTTGTTAGTAGGGAGCACATATGGAGGAGAAATTTATCACTGGGGATCTCTCTTGATCTGTGTGAGAGGGATAATACCCTCTTCAGTAAAAACCCAGTTTTGGCCTCTGAAAGATGTTGTGTAAACAAAATATACTATTTAAAGAATGTTTCAGGGAGAAAACTGTCAAGTTAGTCATACTCCTAAAAAAACCCCCTAGATTTCAAATAAAAATGTATAAAATTCAAAATGCTTTTATCTTAGAAATACATTGTCAGTTAGGGCCCAGTCAGGAGATACAGAATTCACACCGTAATTTGAACAGGGAAGTTTAATATAAGACAATATAGCAGAGGATTGGAATAATGAAGGACTGGCTAGGAGGGGGAAACCCTGGTGGCGTACTGGTTAAGTGCTATGGCTGCTAACCAAAGGGTCAGCAGTTCGAATCTGCCAGGCACTCCTTGGAAACTGGGGGGCAGTTCTGCTCTGTCCTATAGGGTCGCTATGAGTCGGAATTGACTTGACGGCACTGGGTTTGATATTTTTTTTGGTTTGGCTAGGAGTTTTTTTAGGAGGGTAGAGAATGCTAAAGAATACAGGAGTAGCAGATTGTGTGTGTGTGTGTGTGTAACATGTAAGTGAAATATAGCCCCTATTGATAGGACTCAGAGCTCTCCTAAGGCAGAGAGTCCCTGCTCCCCCGGGGCTGAGATCCTGACCTCATTGGAGAAGGTATGGCAGTGACTCTGGATGGCAGACAAGTTCTTTTACGTGCCCCACCTGTGGGACTTGTTGGGAAGCTGCTGTCTGCAGTGCTGGGGAAAGTTGCCACAGGGAGCTCCTCTAAGCTGTTGGGGAAGAGCCTGCTGAAAGGAGCACGCCGCAACCCTGAAGGGAAACACTTTCTCTGCCATTTCTGTTCAGCAGCCTCTACTGACAAAACTTGAACATGATGCCAACTGGCAAAGCAGAGAGATTTGCAGGATCCTGGTCCATTATCACAGAGCCCTGAAGGGTGGATTTGGAGCCAGCAGGCAATAAACTGAGAACTAGCACATCTGTTTAATACTTACAAATAAATATCAATTTTAATCTTTTATAGGCTCTTGAAATAGATCCATCAAATACCAAAGCACTATACCGCAGAGCTCAAGGATGGCAAGGATTAAAAGAATACGATAACGCATTGGTAAAATTTTCTTCTAAATGTTTAATTTAAAAAAATTGCCCTTTATAAATTATGCACCTGATTTTTCTTAAATTTTTCCACTTAAAGGCTGATCTTAAGAAAGCTCAGGAGGTAGCGCCAGAAGATAAAGGTAAGTTGGCAGTTTTTGTAGTTAAGGTTCATTTTGTCCTTTAAGAATTTATCCTCACCAGTCATCGTAGCCTTTGCCACTGAGATGATGTTAAGCAGATATTACAGAGATCATACAGCATTGAACAAGACAGTTTCTGCCCTGAAAGAACTTACGTTCTAATCTCTCTCCAGAGCATACTAGTTTTTCATGTATCTGAGTACTTTGTGTTCTACCATATTATTTGAGACGTGGCTCTTATTTCTGTAATGCTGGTTGAAAACTCAGCACTGAAAGAGACAGTATTCATGGTGGATTTTTGGAATGATTCTTTTAAGTAAATCTGGCCGTAATGAGGAATCTGCAGACTTTAACCTTTAATTCAAACCTAGTGTTCTAGCTAATGAATATATGTTTAAGAAAAAGGTTTGGACAGCTATGACAAAAATAGTCATGTTTTTCAATTAATCCAACTATGACTAGTGACACTAAATCCAGATGTTAAAATATCGTCAGTCTTTCAGGGCTAAAGTAAAACGAGAGAGACACTTCCTGCCTTCTGTAGTGGAGAGGGCCAGGGCGAAGCTCTGTAGGACCGAGTCCTCTTGTCTGATAGTGGAGTCATACAGTTCATACTTAGGAGTTTGTGTTTGTGAAGAGGATGGTCCTTTCTTTAGAGTTTTCTGTTAATTGGGCTCCATTACTTTACGGGAGAGAAAGATGGGAGTTATCAAAAGGCAGTTAACTATAATATTAAAACATTTGTTGATCACCCTCATTTATTTTTTTAATATTCTGATAAATAACTTGTATATTTTGCAGCTATCCAGGCAGAATTGCTGAAAGTCAAACAGAAGATAAAGGCACAGAAAGATAAAGAGAAGGCAGCTTATGCAAAAATGTTTGCTTAATAAGGAATTCAGTTTTGCTTAAAGTATTGGGCATTAACTGTATAAAGGCACTAAGAAGATCTAAGGGTGTTTGTCTGTCATACACCATCCCTAACGTGTTTCCTTTTACGATTCAGTTTCCCAGTGTTTACAGTGTAGGAGTTCTGGTGGCCTCTGTCTTAATAAAACAATGTTACATAATACACTGTGAAGTTGATTTCCACAAATAATGGTGTCCATCCTGTTATTAAATTGTTTTGGCAAACACTTTATGTAAAATACTGAATAATGACTATTTTAGGCTTTTATGGACTTGTCTCAACTACAGGCAGTCCCTGGATGATGAGTGAGCTCTGTTCCTAAATCTGATTTTAAGTTGAATTTGTACATAAGACAGAACAGTTAGGTATGATTTGTATCTAACATCAGTCAAATGTTTGTTTTAGTATCTAGTATATCTTTCTATGTATAAAAAACATTAAATACTTCCAGATACACTAAAACATTTTTAATAATACAGTGATGGTAACGTTTTGATGCACATGCAAAATAGTGCTCACCTGTTATTAATGAACCATTGTACGTACCTCAAATTTTTAATGTAATAGGCGTTAAGGGGGTTGGTTCCTCTGTTCCTAACCCAGGCACTGCCTGTACTCAGTTCTGCAGATGTAGCTTTAACGTCCATAGGAAATACGTAAATTGATGGGCATGGCTACGTTCCAGTACAGCTTTAGTCATAAGAAAAAGTTGTGGGCTAGATGCTGATGCTACTTCTAGAATGTATTTATTCATTTTTATACTTGAAGACTTGAATTTAGCAAGTCAAAATGTACATTTAGATCTATAGTGCATTTTACTGTTGGGACTAAATCTCTGAAGAAATGAAGTAGATGCTACATTGTTTATAAAGTTTTAAGAAAATTTTTTACGGGGCAACTTTTGATGTAGTATGGGGTTTTTATTTCACAGAGTTATTTTGTGAACATTCTGGTCAATAATACGCTGTAAGATATGTTGACACCTGTTAGCCTTTTAACATTTTAAAGTTAGCTTGCCATACATTTTAAAGAAACTGGCTATCAAAGGTACTTGCAAATGAAATGAGTTGTAGTTCACATTCCATTGTAAGCAGGTCCTCCACCACCTTCGGGTACCACCCAGTTAATATTCTGACTTGGATCTTTAATATCACATGTTTTACAATGCACACAGTTCTGAGCATTGATCTGTAACCGATATCCATCACCCTGTTCCAAAGGAACAAATTCATAAACTCCTGTAAAGTAAAAATACATAGTATTGAAATACCTAACTTTAAAATTCAAAAGCAGAAATTTCGGTCCCAGAAATGGTAGTGACAGAAACCTTAGAAGTTGTTTCCTGAATGTTTACTAAGAGAATATTACTAGGATCTTAGTGTAACTAACTAGTGCTGTTAGTATAATATATGCCATGCATAAAACCAGGAATTACAGCACTATTTGGTTAAGTCTTACAAGAGAACTCAGTGTGTGTGTGTGTATATATACACACACAGCTGAAAAGACAATCATATCCAGTCCTTACCCTTACAAGGAGCTTACAAGCCATTATGATGACATAAATGATTAAAAAAATAACAAGTGGTAACTGGTGAAGGGTAAGACAACACACAATACTGGGGAAGCCAGCACAACTTGTACAAGGCAAGGTCATGGAAGCTCCATTAATAAACCCAAGATCCCTGAGGGACCACATTGCTGGACTGAGGGCTGTGGAGATCATGGTCTCGGGGAACAGCTAGCTCAATTGGCATAAATTAAGAAAGAAAATGTTGTACATTCTGTGGTGAGTAGCATCTGGGGTCTTAAAAGCCTGTAACTGGCCATCTAGGATACACTTGTCTCACCGCTTTGGGAGTAAGGAAGAATGAAGAAAACTGAAGATGCAAGGGAAAGATTAGTCCGGAGGACTAATGCACCACATCTACCATGGCCTCCACCAGATTGAGTCCAGTACACCTAGATGGTACCCTGCTACCACCACGGACTGCTCTGTCAGAGATCACAATAGTGGGTCCTGGACAGAGCTGGAGAAAAATGTAGAACAAAATTCTAACTCAAGAAGACCAGACTTTCCGGCCTGACAGAGACTGAAGAAATCCTGAGATTATGGCCCCAGGATGCCCTTTCAGCTCAGTAAAGTCACTCCACCCTTCAGCTAAAGATTAGATCCATTAAACAAAATGAGACTAAAAGGGGCATGCCAGCCCTGGGGCAAGGGCTAGAAAGCAGGAGGCGACAGGAAAGCTGGTAATAGGGCACCTAAGGTTGAGAAGGAAGAGTGTTGACATGGGGGGTTGTTAACCAATGTCATAAAACATAATGCACATTACCTCTTTAATGAGAAACTAGTTTGTAAATCTTCATCTAAAGTACAATAATAAAAATCACATGAACATGCAAAGAGAGGTATTTCTCAGTGTCCCCATAATCCTTTAATTGTACTTTAGATGGAGGTTTTACAGAATGAGCTTTTCATTAAACGATTAGTACATAACATTATTTTGAGACACTGGTCATCAACCCCATGACGTGTCAACACTCTTGCCTCTCTACCTTGGGTTTCCTATTACCAGCTTTTCTGTCCCCTCCTGCCTTTTAGTCCTTGCCCCCGGGCTGGTGTGCCCCTTTTAGTCTCATTTTGTTTTATGGGCCTGTCTAATCTTTGGCTGAAGAGTGAACCTCAGGAGTGACTTCATTACTGAACTAAGTGTGTCTGGGGGCCCATAATCCTTACCTTAGTCAAAGAAGGATTAGTCAGGGAAAGACTTTTGGAGAAATGTCATATGATTTAGGCCTCACAAAAATCCTCCATTATTTTAATGTGGCTAGTTTAGAGTAAAAATCATAAGGAGTTCCCTAAAGCAAGCTGGGTGTTGGGGCCATTGAAAACTTCCAAACAATGGTAATGGTTACAGAAATCATTTCTTAACAGAATCATATTTGTAAGATGTGTAATTAAAGCAAGTGTTAATATTTAGGGATGGATGGAAATCTCATTTACTGACCTGCAGGGCAGAATCGCTGCTCGGGTCCATCATAGATGGGTAGATTTCTATTTACAGGTACACTGTCATCCTTCAGGGTGAGATGTGCTGGCTGGTCATGCTCATGGTTAGTACCACTCAGCGCCACCGAGGATAAGAGGTCAAAACTGATCCGTCCATCAGGTTTTGGATACTCAATAGGTGTGCAGTCCTTGGCTGGCTTCAGCTGACTAGAGTCAGAACCTTCAACAGTTGGAAGAAGGTGTTTAATAAAAATATAACACTAGTTTTAAAGTACTTTTGTGAACATAAAAACTAGAAAATAGTACTAATACTAAATACTATGGCTTTAGTCCTCTTATAATTACATTTTCTTAGACACTAAAATTACTAAGAAAATTTTGTTAAAACGATTTTCACTGACAAATTTAAAACATTAAAAGGTCACTTTTTCCATTAATCAGTGGATCCCACTCATAAACTTTTAACAACTGTAAAATACACACTCTCAAATATATTTAAATTACCTTTATGTTTTAGAGTCCATGGCTCCATTCCTCTAAATATCCAGTAAAATATCCCAGTGTAGATCATCCCTCCATATATACCCAGGATCCCATGGCAGGATGGTCTGATATTTCTAACAGCATAGAGCTCTTTCCACACCCACGATTTCTTCAAATTGTCCTCATACTCAGTTACATGGAGTCCTTTTATTAAAAACATGAACTATTAAGTGTGGAACTGTTTTAAGAAGCATAAAATACTCTGCAGTTAAGGTATTTTGCTACTGAAATATTGGAAGAGGGAATCTTCAGTGTACTTTTTAAAACAAAGGTGCTCATACAAGATCACATTCAAGAATCCTTCATGTATAAATGTTGGCATCTTCCAAAAAGAACCATTTGATATACTAATGTTTACTGCTATTTGTTGACAGACGTTTGATTTTTAATACTGGTAGCATGGAGAATTAGCTTCAAAATTCAGTGAAACTGGCAAGAAAGCTTCAGTAAAAAGTTCATGGTACCAATTTTTTTAATAAGAGGAAATGTTTTATAATTTATCAGTGAAACTATTTCATACCTAAAACTCTGTGTCAGTGAGACAGATTGGTTCTTAATGCCTTTAGTGTCTCCATTCTACGTTCTTCCCAGTCACTGTCTCTCGTACCGGCTGCACTCCCCTGTCCTTACAGTTTTAATCTTCAATCTTTCTTTGACGACACCCTAGCTCCGGTGCTATCTATGTGTGGTCCTACGGATACAGTGAGTGTCCAATAAGCAAAGATACTTTGCAAGAAAAGGGGAAGAGTTCCACCACCCGCCTGTTAGACTTGTCCATTCTGTCCTCCCTGAAGTACCCTCTTGCCTTTTCTATGTTCTGTCATATCTCCTCCCACTCCCACATGCTAGGTCCATTCCTACAAAGATACCTGAAGGTGTAAACAGGCTGCATACTTCTAACTAGAGGAACATTGTTATCTGGAATTCTAAGGGATAAGATTTACCTATCAAGTATCTATTCCACTATGTGCCAGGTGTTCAGCATTCGCAGTGAACTGAGTCCTTGCTCTATTGGAGTTTTGAATCAAGTGGCAGGAAAACAGATAAACTTGATAATTATACAGTGCCAAAAGGTAAAAAATGCTATAGAAAAAACCAGTGCCAGGAGATTGGGAGTGCTCTGTATTGTAATTTAAATGGTGTGGTGGAGGCAAAGCCACTGTGAGAGAGTGATGGCAAAGGTGAAGGGAACAAGGAAGTCAACCATGAACAAAGACCAGGAGAGGCAGCACGCTTGGCATGTTGCAGGGAGAGTAAAGAAGCTAGTGTGGACGGAGGGACAGAGTAACAAGAGATGAAGCCAGCACGTGGGGGATCTGTGGCTTTTACTTTGAGGAAAACTGGGAACCACTAGTGGGTCTTCTAAATAAGACTTTTTTGATTAAGGGTTTGAGTAGGTACTGAGGTATAAGAGCTGGCTGTCCCTCTCTACCACAGCACAAGGGTCGTATGCCTGTGCTTTCAAATAGGTGGCTGTTTGATTCCGCAGTTTGCAAAGCTGTTCTATTTTCCAACTGAAGGTACTTCAGTATTTGTGAGGTATTGTACTCTGTATATTACATGTATGTAATGTTTTCAGAGTTGGAATATTTTCTAAGTAGGTGGGACACACTTGGTACTATCACTATTTGATGTGACTAAAACAACAGAGCTGTGAAAATCTCTCCATGTGGTTTCCTTGCACAGCACACATCTTACTACTTTGTAAAACAGGATAGATACAATACGTGTCTTTTTAGCTTCAACTGAAACAGACATGAAAAAGATTTTACAATTTTTTCTTTTTTGATCTCACAATTTTTAATCGTATTTCTTTTCATTCTCTATATAAGGGATGTATGTTTAAATGAGTCCCTGGATGGTGCAAAAAGTTAAAGCGTTCAACCAAAAGGTTGGCAGTTCCAACCCACCCAGAGGCTCTTTCAAAGATAAGCCTATGGATCTGCTTTCAAAAGGTCACCGCCTTGAAAACCCTATGGAGCAGTTTGACTCTGCGCACATAGGGTCGCCTCATGTTTAAACAGCTTCTTTTTAAATGCCTATGCTGTTCCTTCCTAGACTTTAAACAGAAAGTACTTACCTATCGTCTTTGATTGGAGATTTTCATCAGTTAGTTGCTTAAAAATAGATTCTGCTGCCAAACTTCCACTTTTCATTGCTGTGTGGGTACCTTTGATCTTGGGAACATTCATGAAACCAGGACTACAACCAATTAGTAACCCACCAGGGAAGGTCAGTTTTGGTATAGACTGAGGAAGAGGGATTCAAAGTACATTTGTTAGCTGAAATTAAACAAACAAAACTTCTAAACTTCCTTCTGAAACTGCAGGAAAAAGTTGAAAAATAAACACACAAAAATGAATATATAGAACTACAACAGCTAAAAAGGAAGAAACAGGAGCAAGGTATGCTTTTTTTAAGTCCAGGAGCTTTTTTCCCCTTAAGAGTATCTAAGGTCTGTTTCTGTTAGGATTGCCCCTTAGAACCATCTGGATAAAAGAGCATTAAATCAGGATCAGAGAATGACAATGGGAAAAAGGGCTTTCTAGAATGCTATTAGAATGCTAGTAAAGGGTCAGCGAAAAAGAGGAAGAGGCTCAAGATGGATTGACATAGTGGCTGCAACGATGGGCTCAAATACAGCAAAGATTTTAAGGATTGTGCAGCACCGGGCAGTGTTTTGCTCTCTTGTCGATAAGGCTGCTATGAGATGGAACCAACTGAACGGCAATAACAGAATGCTCCTAGCTGAAAGCAGAGATGCTGGTCAAGAAACTGGGTAATGACAGTCCTTTCCTCAAATGAGGATGTGGCATTGCTGACCTCTAGTTTGCTTCAAGGACCAGAAGAGTGTGAAATTTAAGAGAACACACATTGTTAGTAAAAGTTTTTCCAAAATAGTGGTTTAAGTCCTAATATTAAAAGTCTGTATGGCCCAACAAAATGTGTGATTTTGAAGTTCTGAGATGATCCTATCCTGTGTGGGCAGTGTTACTGGCAGCTGAAGCTCCTGTTAGGGAACTAGGGACCAAGGAAAAGCTGCACTGAGAAACGGATTCCGGGTCATTCATTAAACGAAAACCAAAAACCAAACCCACTGCTGTCAGTTGATTCCAACTACAGCAAGCCTACACAACACAGTAGAACTGCCCATAGGGTTTCCAAGGAGCAGCTAAGTGGATTTGAACTGCCAACCTGTTGGTTAGGAGGCGATCTCTTAACCACTGTGCCACCAGGGTGCCTCATTAAACTAGGGCTACAAATAATTAGAAACCCACCCAGGAAGGTGAGTTCTGGTATGGACTGAAGAAAGAAAGAGAGTATTTGTTAGTTCAAAATAAACAAAATTAAATATTTCAGCTACTAGGCTACTCTGGAGCCCTGGTGGAGCAGTGGTTAAGAGCTCAGCTACTAACCAAAAGGTCGGCAGTTGGACTCCAACAGCCGCTCCTTGGAAACTCTATGGGGCAGTTCTACTCAGTCTTACATGGTCGCTATGAGTCGGAATCAACTCGATGGCAATGGGTTTGGTTTTTTGGGTTTAGGCTATTCTAGTACAGTTGTGCCCTTTGATACCCACCGATAAGAGTTCTATGCTTACTCATAATTGTTTTCCTGAACGTATTTTTGACAATTCTACTTGTCGTTGTAATTACATAATTAAATAGAAACATACAGTGAAACGTCTGAGAGCCGGAACTCAACGGGACTGCCTTGAATTTCCAGGTCTTGCAAGTTTTCCGCCTCTGACGGGGTGCAGTCTTACCACTTTGCTATCGTTCTCTAGTAGTGGGAGATACCTGAGGCTTTCCTTCCCTGACAGGTTTCCACCTTACACAGGTTGCAGCTTTTGCAGCTTTTACTGTGTATCAAAAGAATTAAGAGGACTAAAGCGAGAGTTGTTTCTATGAAAACTAAGTTGAATGCTTTGTAAAGACTCAAAAGACTCAATAAGGGGAATCCCCAAAAATACACTGTCAGATTAGTTTTTTTATGACAGCAGGAAAAGGCTGAGAAAAGGTATAAAAACCCAAAAGGCTTCTGTACTGCAACTGCTTTGCAAGTGTCTGCATTCTTGTTCTCCATGAAACCAGTACTGGAAATCACATATGCTGCATTATGGATATGGTTTATGGGAGAAAATTAACAGGGAACACCAATCGTAAGGCCATACTCAAAGAAAAGGCCTTGCCCCTGCATCAAAAGATTAACATATGAATATAAATATGCATGTTTGACGTTAAAAAGTTTAAGGGTGTTTAAAAATAATTGAATATTCCAAATTATAGCTTCTTAAGGTCTTCAAGGAGCCCTGGTGGCTCGGTGGTTAAGAGCTATGGCTGCTAACCAAAAGGTCAGCAGTTCGAATCCACCAGCTGCTCTCTGGAACCCCTATGGGGCAGTTCTACTCTGTCCTACACAGTTGCTGAGTCAGAACCGACTTGAGGGCAGTAGGTTTGGCTTTTTGTTTTTAAGGTCTTCAAAAACTTACTGGATATAAGTTTCTGAATCTTTGGCTAATTAAATCAGGATTTACAGCCTTGGAAACCGTATAGGGCAGTTCTATTCTGCCCTATAGAGTTGCTGTGAGTCAGAATTGACAGCAATGGGTTTGGCTTTTTTTGGTTTGGGGGGTATGTGTGTATATGTTCATCTCTTCCTGCCAATTAGCAGGAAGAGATATGATTGCAGCTATTATGGATTAGTCAAAGGAATTTAATGGACTTGACATAGTCACTTCCATAAATATTCGTAGCGTATGAATCTAGAAAAAAATCAACCTGATAAGAAGTAATACCATAACAACAGAATTAAGGGACAATGTTATTTCAACAATCTAGTTATTATGCATATAATTTAGTTATGATTTTATGAATTATTGAATTATTTCATGGTGTTACGAATTACTGTGATAGTAATAAAGTATTTAGAATTTAATTTTAAAGGTTATCTGTGACTTTACAACAGATTTTTAAATAGAAGAAATCCAATTTCCAAAATGATCCTATAGTCCTAGAATTTCAGAGACAGAAGGGACCATCTTTTATTTTACAGATGATCCTTTAAGGCCAGAGAAGTTAAGCAGCTTTCTCCAAATCATTCGTGTAAGTTTCAGCACTGGTATTTAGATCCACATCTTGCCTGTCTGATACTATTTCTACAACAGTACTAACAGCTTTTATCATAGCTACCTAGGTCTTGCTTCATGTTTAATTGGTATGTACAGAATACATTAACTACTTTTGATAAGATTTTGAACATATACTGAAATAAGGCAGTTAAGGGTAAAAGCTTAACAGAGGCCACCTAAAAGGCATGGATGTTGCTAGGCATTTGGGATGAATCAATTACCTCCACTGAAAACTAAATTCGTCTTTGAGTTTCCTGGCAGCTAGGGAATAAAGGGAAATATCTTGGTTCACACTGTTTTTATTGTTTGGTTAAAGACAACAAATCAACAAACAAAAAGTGCCTTGAATTTATTTCTAGAGAATGATGTATTCTTAATTCATGGTGTAATTTATTTAATGGGTCCTTGTGTAACACAAAGTCATACTGCCTAAATTTTACAAAATATATTAACACTGTTCAAATAAACTCATATGCTACTTAAAGATTCTCATTAAGCTAGAAAACTACTGTGTAAAATAGTTTTATACACACGAGTTGCTTTGCCTAATTCCTTAAATTCTTTTCCTGTAGGTAATTTTTTATTCTTTACCTAAATTTGTTGCATTTTTCATTGCTGAATTAATAATATAGAAAAAAGAATAGGAAAGTTGGAAAAGTTACCTGAAAACCACCTTCATTGAGAGCTCTGGCTCCATATCCAATTCTTTTTCCCCCTTCCAACGTTGGCTGAATGCTGGGATGGTGTTTCCACCTCTGGAACTCTCTAAATGGGCTCAGGTATGGATTTTGATAGTCTAGACCAACCTTTAAAATTTTATATTTAAATTTGATATATTTATACAATGAAACATTTTTATTTGAAATTAAATCAAGCTACAATCTAAGCCATTTGGAAATAATATTCATCATAAAGTATGTAAGTTAAATTTCTTGTATTTAAAGTTTCTGGAGAAACATATGCAAGAACCCACATTTTATTCAAAATCTGTCCGGAAAAGAAAGAGTGCTTTGGAAATCAAAGTCCAAATTAGAAAAATATCTGCAGGTAAGCATCTCAGATTATGTTTCTACAAAATAAATTATAATTATTACTCATCAATACTAACAGTAAAAACAAATCACCTACATCACCGTATAGAAAATGAAGAAACAGACATAATCACACACACACAAAGAGGACAAGGACCATAAAAGGTTACATTTCACAGTGCGTTTCCAAAATGCTGAAATAATAATACTGTTAAGTCGCTGGAATTCGGAGTCAAAACAACTCAATGATGCGCACCTTTAACAAGATATCATATACAGGTCTAACCACGACACTAACATATAGAGCTGCCACCAACTGCAAGGCGCGGAAGCTCTGAAGTGCTTGAATTTTTCCGTTCTTTGCACTGTTCAAGACGGAATTTGCTGCCAAGTACGCAGGCGGCCAAGAGAGGAGGAGCTGCTTAAGTTTCAAAAAAGGTACAGGTTTAAACGCACTACCGATTTCACTTTCAGTGACGGCACACCGCGGTGGAAATGGGTTTTGAACTCAGGTTCGGGTGTGAACACTGCTTTGTCATCTGTTGTTGACTTCTGACTCAGAGCGACCCAATGTGACAGAGCAGAACCGCCCTATAGGGTTTTCCGGCTGCGTAAGGAGCCCTGGTGGCGCAGTGTTAAAGGAACTGGCTGCTAACTGGAAGGCTGGTGATCCGAAACCCCCAGCAGCTCCACGGGAGAAAGACGTGGCCTGCTTCTGTAGGGATCTACAGCCTTGGAAACCCTGTGGGGCTGCCATGAGTTGGGATCAGCTCGATGGCAGTAGGGTGTTTTTTTTTTTTTTCATCTTTACAGGAGCAGATCAGCAGGTCTTTCTCCCACTGGGGGGGTGTGAACTGCCAACCTTTTGGTTAGCAGCCAAGTGATTAACCACTGCGCTACCAGGGCTCCTTTTTATCATTTAATCTGTGTATTTGGGAACTTGTTTATCTTGTTTGCATCTCAGTTTTCTCAGGAAGCTTAGGTAGAAATCTTAGTAAAACACGCCTCCCGTGCAGTACCTACTGCTACCCTATGTGTTTACCTAGACTACTGTCTGTAATATCTACAGCACGGTATATACAGTGCTGATCAAATCAGAAGCTTTACATGAAAAACACTTTCATTCTCCAGATTCAAAACCCTTGGTTTCTAACACTAATGATCCTATGACTCTACCAGTACAACTTTCCATATGGGATATGACTTACCACAAGGCCAAGAGCAACCATGGGTTCACCTTCATTTAAATGATAGAGAAAAGACCCTCCGTATGTCTGTCTGTCCAGGGGCCAGCCAACAGTGTGATCTACTCTCCCAGGTTTCCACTTCTTTTCGTCAATAATCCATAACTTAAAATAAAAAAAAAGTCCTGGAGTATTACTTCAATGTTTTATGTCACCACAATGCATAAAACATGCTAAGTTTTATGTCTTATTATGAAATTACAAATGAAAAACGTGTAATATGAGAAACACAAAAAGATGGCTTCAAACATCAAAGAATTCTATCACATTGCAGCATGATGACTCAGTTAACAGAAAGGTCAGAGCAGAGTTTATCAGTGGTTACTAGGGATGGGATGGAGGAAGAAAGGGGGAGTCACTGCTTGCTGGGCACTGAGCTTCTGCTGAGGGCGAAGGGTGATGGAAAAACCTGGAAATGGAGAGTGGTGATGGGTGCACGCCATGATGAGTGTAATTGATGTCACTGAATTGTACATACGAAACATGCTGACATGGCCAATGTTTGGTTACAGATACACTTACCACAATTAAAGTAATATTAATAATTCCCTAGTCATACGACAGCCAGAAAGCAGATTTTGGCTCCCATCACAGTTTATAAGAATAGAGAGCAAATCAAAGTGGCTAGTTCCAGGAGGTTAGAGTTTCAAAAGAAAGAATAACAATTCAAAGAGTCAATGTTTTTTGAAAAAGAGAGCACAGCTTTAGTACCCCCATCCCTCATCCCCTATTACCAGGGTGCCTTTGGATCAAGACGCTGGCCTTCATCAAACCGAACCAAACCAAACCTTCATAAAGCTGTTTTAAAATGGAAATGTTACATAGGAAAGGTGACTCCAAATTAACTATTTCTGAATCTTTTCAACAGAAGCTTAAGCTATGTCTTTGGGAATGAGATACTTAGGCTCATTTTGAGAGGCAGGTGATTAGTGGTTCAGATTATGTGGAGAACAGGTCGCAAAATGATGTTGCAGTTAGTAGAAGTGGGGAGAGAATTGGGAACACCGGGAGAAGCCTGGATAGTTGGCCATTAGAGGTTGATGAGTGGGGGCATGAGGGTTGGAGGAAAAGGAAAAGAGAAAAAATTTTAATATAGTGTCTGCCACTTAGACAAGTTGTTATCTAGATGAAGTTATTTAATTTCTTTGAGCCTCCCTCTTTCACCACAAAAATAAAGGATTACCGTATTTTTACACAAATAACGTGTACTTTATAGGTTTGTTTGCCAGCTGTGCCCTCCCCCCACAAGATATTTTTGTAAGTCCTATGCTAATTTTTTTTAACTGCAACATTGAAAAAAAAATTGGCATAATGCACTTATGAAAATACCTGATGGGGGGAGGGCACAGTTGGCAAACGTTGAAGGGGTGCAGTATTTTCGTAAAAATATGGTATAATATATAAAATTAAAAAATAGAAGACAGATCAGAAAAATTATCAACTCCTTAAGGTATCAATTAGATTCTCAAATTGGTAAGACTTTCATGCAATTACAGGAAAGTGCTGAAGAGATGAGAATTTCTGAGGTGCTGGTAATGTTCTCTATCTTGATCCAAGCAGTAGCTATATGGGTGTGTTCACCTTGTAAAAATTAACGTAGGTATAAACTTAAGATCTGTTACTTTAAAGTACGTATCTTATGTTTCGATGAAACAGTTAACTCCACCCCACCCCTTCCCACAATCAAAGCACGCTGTTCATCCTATTTTCAGATGGGTAACTTAAATTTTAAAAACGATTTCTACCTGAAATATATCTGAAAATCAGGATACCTCTTTTAGTCCAATTCCATAGGTTTGGGGATCACAAGTGGCCCTCAAATCAAACTTCTTATACAGTTGCTTGGCTAGATGTCCGTGGCAACCTTCTGCAAAAATTGTGACTTTGGCATGCAGTTCTAGTCCTCTTTCAAATGTCGTCTATAAAAGCAAGAACATTTTAGAAATATTGAATTGCAATATTTGACAATTTAAAATATATTCACAATGCCCAAATATAAAATCTAAAATCATAAAGATCATGGAAGAAAAAATAGGGACAATACTAGGGGGCCTAATACATGGCATAAATATAATACGAACCATAACAAACACCAAAAGATAAAGCTAGATAACTGAAAGCTCCTAAAAATTAAACTTTATGCTCATTAAAAGACTTCAAAAGAGAACCTACAGGGAACCTACTGGGAAAAAAATTATGGCTACAACATATCCTACAAGGGTTTAATCTCTTAAGTCTATAGACTACTTCAACACCTCAACAACAAAAAGACAAATAATCTGATTAAAAATTGGGCAAAGGATATGAACAGACACTTCACCAAAGAAGACTTCCAGGCAGCTAACTGACAGGTGAGGAAATGTTTGCGATCACTAGCTATAAGCGAAACGCAAATCAAAACCACTATGAGATGCCATCTCATCTCAGCATTACTGGCACTAATCAAAATAACAGAAAATAACAAATGTTGGAGAGGCTGCAGAGAGCCTGGAACTCTTATGTATTGCTGGTGGGAATGTAAAATATACAACCACTACGGAAAACAATATGGCACCTCCTTAAAAAGCTAGAAATAGGCATACCACTTGATCCAGCAATTCTGCTCCTAAGAATATATGCTAGAGAAATAGGAGCCATCACATGAATACCACAAATGCACACTCACCTTCACTGCAGCACAATTCACAACAGCAAAAAGATGGAAACAACCTAAGTGCCCATCAACAGGTGATGGATAAACAAACTATGGTGCATATACACAATGGAATGCTACACCAATGATAAAAAACGATGAATTTGTGAAACATCTCACAACACGGAAGAACCTGGAGGGCATTATGATGAGTGAAATAAATCAATCACAAAAAAGGTCAAATATTATGAGACCACTATTATAAAAACCCAAGAAAAGGTTTACACGCAGAAAAAAACCATCTTTGATGGTTACGAAGGAGGATGAGGGGTGGGGTGGGGAAATCCCTAACTAAAAAGTAGACAAGTTTACTTTGGTGAAGGGAAAGACAACACAATATAGGGGAAAGGAGCACAACTTGACCAAGGTAAAGTCATAGAAGCTTCCTAGACACACACATCCAAACAACTTAAGGGACTGAGTTACTGGGGAGGGCTGCTGACTATAGTCTCTGTTGACATTTAGGTCAATTGGCATAACACAGTTCATGAACAAAATGTTCCACACCCTACTTTGGTGAGTAGCATCTGGAGTCTTAAAAGCCTGTGAGTGGCCATCTAAAATACATCTATTGATCCCATCCCCTCCGGAACAAAGGACAATGAAAAAAACCAAAGACACAAGGAAAACATTACTCTAAGGGGCTAATGGACCGCGTGAACCACAGCCTCCACCAGCCTGAGCCCAGAAAAACTAGATGGTACCCAGCTACCACCACCTACTGCTCTGAAGGGGTGACAATAGAAGGTCCCGGTCAGAGCGGGAGAAAAATGTAGAACAAAATTCAAATCCACAAAAAAAGACCAGACTTACTGGTCTGACAGACACTAGAAGAACCCATGAGACTACAGCACCTGGACACCTTGCTAACTCAGAACTTAAACCACTCCTATAGTCCATCTTTTGGCCAAAGATTAGACAGGCCTATCAAATGAGCAATAATACCCACGAGGAACATGCATCCTAGTTCAGTCAAGTGTCAGAGACCAAATGGGCAACACTTGCCCAAAAGCAAAGACAAGGCGGCCAGAGTGGCTGGTTTTCCAGGATACGGACACGGGACTCCCAGAAGGGAAAGGGAAAGGTGCAGAGTGTTGACACTTAGTGGGCATTGTAACCAGTGTCGTGAAACAATTTGTGTACAAATTTTTGAATGAAAAACTAATTTGCACCGTAAACTTTTACCTAAAACACAATAAAGTTAAAAAATACATATTCACATTCAGATCAGTTTTGAATTGAATTTTGGTTCAAGTACAGAAGCAACATTGCAAATATATATCAGAAATAAAGGTACTGTTGTTAAGGGGGATTTAAGTTTTATAACGTATCTTGTGTTTACTGTATTTTTTTCCCTTCAAAATTACTTAATTGGTTAACTTTGTACAAACTTAAAAAGCCAAGAAAGCATGCTAAAAAAGTTCCTCTAAGAACAGAGGAAAAGGCCATTTTCCAGGCCTAACATCTGAAATAAAAACTACTATTAAGTGCTTTCTTGGGACTCATTCCCCAAAGTTTCATGAATATAAAACTATACAGAGCCTATTTACATGTTTACCCTTCCACATACACCCTTACACCCTTCTAACACAAACAGGACCAGCCACTGCTTTTTTCACTTTAATTTTACTCATTCCCTATTGTTGAACATATATTGTAAAAGTGAATTTTTTTTTTTTTACTACATAAAAAGCTATAATGGAAGTCTTTTTTTTTTTGTTGCACTTATGTTTGGCACATAGTAGGTAATTAACAGTTACTCAATAAAGAAACAGAATAGTTAGAAAAGTCAGTTATCTTTCTTGGTATTTTTCTGTTCATATATTTGTGTCCATGCAGCACATTCACACGAAAAAATAGGTTTATCCTCTAATACTCTTTTCTGTTTTTACTTTATAAAATATGACGCTTACCTAACACAGTATACGCCGAATACAGCATTCATTTTTAATGCTTGAACATCTGTCCCTAATTTTTTGAGTATTTTATTGTGTTCATATTTCTAACAGCAGTCTATAAGACTTTTTCCCTATCGTCTAGTTAGTGATAGACACAACTGTTCTTTTTTAAATTTGATAGTGTTAACTCACTGCTATTTTAATTTGTACTTCCCTGTTTTGAACATCTTTTTGAATCCTGATTTAGGAAATATTAAATAAATACCTATAATGTTCCAAAGGATCCCTGATGGTGCAGTGGTTAAGCGCTCACCTAACCAAAAGGTTGGTGGCTCGAACCCACATGCCCCACTCTGTGCACGAAAGATGTGGCAGTTGGCTTCTGTAAAGATTTACACCCTTGTAAACTCTACGGGGCAGTTCTGTGTCCTATTGGGTAGCTGTAAGTTGGAATGGACTTGATGGCAGTAGGTGTCAGACATGGGGTGGAGCTAGTGGGTAAGCCGTAGGACATCTGATTCTGGTATTCGGAGAAGAAGTATTTAACCCCTGTGTCCTACGAGGTCTCTCTGGAGGAAATGCAGATCAAGGACTCAACACTGAGCTGGAAGCCTCAATATTTAGAGGGCAGGAAGATGAGCAGAGGTGACAGCAGGAGAGGCCAGTGAAATACAAGGAAAACTGAAAGGGTGGTGTAAAGAGCCAAGTCAAGAAAGCGTTTCAAGACGGAAGCTATCCAACTGGGTCAAGTGCCGCTGGAAGGTCAAGTAAGAGAAGACTGAGAACTGACTACTGGATTTGCCAAGATCGAAAGTGTCTGTGAGTTTGACAAGAGCTGTTTCAGGCCAACAGAAGGCAAGAAGGTCTAACTCCAGAGGGTTAAACAGAAAACAGAACGACAGAGTGAACAGGACCCCTGACCCTCTCTACTCCAAACTTGTCATACTGAAGTGTTTTTTTTTTTGGGGGGGGGGGGGGACTTATGGATTATGGGGCTCAGATTACTAAGACTCTTCCTTTTATGCTTTTATTTTGTATAAAAACAATATATAAAATAATAAATACCTTTAAGTACAAAGCATACAATATAAAAAAGCACATCTGAAGAAACATCATTAAAGTTCATCTAACAAAAAATGAAGTATCAGAATAGCAGGATTTGTGTGCTCCAATTTTATTTAATACTGTATATAAATCTCTTTAAAGACTAAAATATACTTTATAACTTACATTATAATACAGAAAATAACCGACAATATTCTCTTATCATTACGAGAAGCAATATAAAATAATATCGTTGTTCTCAAACCTGGCTATGCATCAGAATCCCCTAGGGGCTAGTTAAAAAACCAGTTTCTTGGTCCCTGCTGCTAGACGTGCTCTGCCCTAAGGGCTCATGCGATTCTGATGTAGTAGGTTAACCCACTAACACAGCCCTGAAGCAGGTAGGAGACAAAAGCTTTGTCACCTGCTGTCTCAGCAGGAAGATCTGCTGGAGGAGCCACTAGACTAGACTCCTGTCCAAGAGTGTCAGAGAGAAGAACCTGTCAATCAACGGCTATTTATAGAGAATCTAATATGTGCCTGGCATCCTACTAGGCAGCAGAACCACCTTCCATGACCCTGACCCTCGTGGTGTTTGTAATCTAATTGGAAATTTAGACGAGAGACAAATGGGACATTAAAATCCCCCACATATACACAAGTAAAAACTTCCTTAGTGGACTTCTGTGCAGACTAGTCGGATGCAGCGTTATCTCTGGGCTGCCCACTGCTCAATGGAAAAAAGCCACTGCTAGGTGACTCCAGCACGCTCAGGCACTGCTGTCGCCACCCGTCAGCTGCCTGCTTTCCAAGTGTCACTTAAGTTTGTTCCAAAATTGGTTAATACCAACTTTACTTGCTAATTTCCTATAAATAAATACTAGGAAACTAATAAAATGCGGTACCGTGATGTTGGTATGAGGCAGGAAAACAAAGTTACTTATTTTAGATTGGGTGGTCACATGAGTCCTATCTAAAAAAATGACAGTTGAAGTGAAATCCCAAAACGAAAAGAAGTCTGACTAATGAAGGGGAGAACACTCCAGGCACAAAGGGCAGCATGTGGGATGACTGAGAGGCACAGGAAAGCAACCTGGTAGAGGTAAAGAATGGCATGGAATGAAGCTGGACAAGTGGGGCATCTTGGGTAGGCCCGTGTTTTACTCTAAATGCAAAGGGGTTCCACTGGACAATGTAAGAGGAATGACAGGGCCAGCTGCCCCGAGTCAATTCCGACTCATGGTGACCTACTGTGTGTCAGAAAACAATTGTGCTCCACAGAGTTTGCAATAGCTGATTTTTCAGAACTAGATCACCCTTCTAACGACGCACCTCTGAGTGGACCTGAGCCTCCAACTTTTCAGTTAGCAGCCGAGCGTTTAACCGCTTAGATGATTTAATTCACTGAGATGTTAACTTGCGTTTTGTACCTGGATTTTCTTTTGCAAATTAAAAAATACAGGTTGTGAAAACCTGGAAACGATCCACGTTTATTTTTTAAGCAAGAGATAAGCAATCAGTTTTATATCTACCGAAAGATGTTAAAACCAGGTCAAAGGCTCCTTTGCCTACTGACAGTGATGCAAACAATTCCTGACCACAGAAATGAAAACTGATGGCAAAGATGCAACTGACTGATAGCCTACATACATGCATGTTTTCCAAAATTTCCTTTGAACTAGTTGTAACACCTATTGATTCTCTCCTTAATTAATGAGTTAAATAAAATCTTCCATGTATTTATTTTATACTTTTAAATGGATCATGTTTTTATCTTTTTAGGAAATTATTTTTAATACATATCTATTTGCCTAAATCATGTTTATTAAAAAGCTCCTTCTAAATTTTTTAACAATGAGAGAAAAATCTCACTTTAATCATTATATTCTAACATCCACTTAGTTAATGTGTAGTTTGTGGTAGGACACAATTACTGAGTTTAAGTCATGTCATTTTCTAGTTGTGTTTCTGCCACGTACACAACTATTACACCACTTACCTTGGGTGCACCATCCTTCTGTATTCCCACATCGTTAGTGGCAATCCCTTTTACACTACCGTCTTCATGAAAAAGAACCTAAAAAAGACAAAAATACACTAGTTATCACTTTAGAATTCACACTAACCTTGAAAAGAAACAGTAAATACTCTTAGAAAGTGAACATGTGTCCTAGATCACCGTAAAACGGACTTTCAAATGTTTAGAGGGACATGTTTTGAGGTCCTCCCTTCTGAAGTATAAAGGAAACAGCTCAAACAGTTGGAAGTAATAAGAAAAAAATGCTGCAATCTTGATGAGCAAGAAGAGGAGGCAGCTACAAGAGAAGCTGGAGTCCCTGGACGATGCAAACAGTTAAAGTACTCGGTTGCTAACTGAGAGGTTGGAGGTTTGAGTCCACCCAGAGATGCCTCTGAAGAAAGGTCTGGCAATATACTTCCAAAAATCCAGCTTTTGAAAACCATATGTAGCATGGTTCTATTCTGACACACATGGTATCAGCATGCGTCAGAATCAACTCAACGGCAACTAGTTTACCAGAGAGGTTACTAAAGAAACAAGCAAGATTAAACAAAAAGCTCTCTAAGGGTTCAGATCCCAAAAGCCTATGTATAGATTCTGAATTAGGGAGAGGGTAGGTGGAAAGAGAGAAACAGCACCAGGATAGCCTATGTCCCAGATGAGCTAAGACCCTAAAAAACAAAAAATAAAGAAAATAGAAAACAAAAAAGTGAGGCTGAAGAGAGCCCAAAGACATCTGAAGTTATTTTGGGAACAAGAAGGAAAGGGAAAATAGAAAAACGGTGTAACTCTGAGGATGACGAATAGTGATGCTCTTCAACCCTCACTTGGTTCTTTCTGTTTCCTCTCTGGTGGGAAATTCTCTGGATAGAAAAGTACAAAATGTACACTGGGATCACACGAAAGACTCTAAGAAAGCACAGGCATGGAAGGGTGGACGTGTAAACGGTTTATTTGATACCCTGAAAATGAATGTGACTATGAACTGGCACACAGACTGGGGTGGAGTACCCAGTAAGCAAGGTACGTACGGGTTTACTCGTGCTTACTTACTAATCTGTAGCGCACAATTTTACCTGTTTTTCACCACGTCAGAAATGTGCTGAAACCCGTGTGAAAATCTGTACTAAAAAAAACAGTAAATACACACATTTAAGCCCATGCAAACCCTGCTTACACTTCATCCTCGCTGCCCCACCCCCACCATTAATCTACTGATGATGCCCCTTAAGGAACTGAGGAAAAAAGGAGAGGCCCAAGAACTGTAAATCTGTGTGAGTGTGTGTGCACTTAAAAAGGGAAAAGCACAGATTCCATAAACCACCCAACTGTGACTGTGACACTGATCCCAGTCAAGAACCTCAAATACAAAGAAATGCAAACTTCTGTATTTGGGTCCAAAAAACCAAATGTGTATGTACGGACCGGAAAAAGAAATTAGTAGCAACAAATATAATACAGGAACTTATGTATTTTACTTGATTTACATACTCTGAGGGTAAATACAAATCTAAAAAAAAAAAATTAATTTTCCCTTATCCTGGTGCCAAGAAATTAAAGGAAATGCTCCCTTACCCCTACCTCACCCCCACTTTCCCTTTAGGGAACTTTTCCTTTAGGAAACTTGTAGGGGTAAATCTTTTCTCTGTCTCTTTGAGGTATCATTTCAAAAGCTAAAGAAGCCTCTTGCCAGTTTTGCATCTCTTTGAAGGAATGGCACCCTGTTTCCCTATCTCTGTGACAGTTTAGCATAAGCACTTGGCTCCAAATTGTAACTTTCTAACATGTATGTAGAGTCCTGGTGGTGCAGTGGTTAAGAGCTTAGCTGCTAACCAAAAGGCTGGCAGTTTGAACTCACCAGCTGCTCCCTGGAACCCTATGGGGCAGTTCCACTCTGCCCTATATGATCACTATGAGTTGCAACTGACTTGACAGCAATGGCTCTGGTTTAACATGTACGGCACTGGGTTTTGTTTTAAGGAGCGCTAGTTTTTTTTTTTTTTTTTTTTTTTAGTGGTGCAGTGGTTAAGTGCTTGCTGCTAACTGAAAGTCTGCAGTTCAAACTTACCAGTGGCTCTGTGGGAGAAAAGACCTGGCGATCTGCTCCCATAAACAGTACACCCCAGGAAACCCTATGGGTCACTATGACTAAGAATTGACCCAGTAGTACGCAACAATATGTACACAGCAGATTTTAGCTACCTAGCTATATGAAAGGGCGAAGTATCTTTCTTTCCTGGCAATCTCCCTCATGGATTGTCTGAGATGTACACCACAGACTGGTTTAATGGTTATTCAATAATAAAACTGGTTCCTTCGTTTCTGTAACTCGTGGAGAAGATTTTTCTGGGTTGGAGAGATTTTATTTTTAAATCTCTCCCGAACAATACTTAATGTGAATCAACAGTGTGATGTGGCTGCCAAAAGTTACTACTTTAAGGGAATTAATGGAAGAACAGTATTATGGATTCCACTGTGTCCCCCCCCCCAAAATATGTCTTGGAATCCTAGCCCCTAACCCTGTGTACGCAATCCCATTTGGGAACAGGGGTTTCCTTTTTATGTTAACAAAGCCACGCCAGCGGAAGGTGTGTGCCATCTAAGGAGCAGCAGACACACAGGGACCAGCAAGGGAAGAGGTGCCACGTGAACACCTCCCTCGAGGTCTGCCGGCGACCAGACGCTGAAATAGACCAAGAAGGACCTCCCCTACAGTCACACTCTCCATCTGGCCTTCCAGCCTCCTGAACTATGAGAAAATAACATTCTCTTTAAAGCCACCTATTTACTTGTTACAGCAACACTAGGAAACTAAGACAAGCAGTTTCTAAAATGAAGATGGTAAAAGCTCCCTTAAAAAAAGAAAAAAAAAAAAAACCTGTTGCCATCAAGTCAACTCTGACTCATAGCAACTCCACAGGACAGAGTGCAACTGCCCCACAGGGTCTCCGAGGAGCACCTGGGGGGTATGAACTGCCGACCTTCGGGGAGCAGCCACAGCTCTCAACCACCACAGCACCAGGGTTTTCACGCTAGCCCAGGCGTAGTTTGTTTATTCTGGGTGCCACTTTACGAAAGAAGTAAAAATGGAACGTATTCAGAGAAGGGCAATGACAATACTGAAGAAACTCAAACTAAGTAATGCAATCGCTGAAAGAACTGAGAATATTTAGTCTGGGAAAGAAAAAACTCGAGCGTGAAGCTATAAAGCCCTGGGTGAGGCAAATGGTTTGCACTCTGCTGGTCACTGAAAGGGTGGCAGTTTGAACCCCACCAGTGGCGCCATGGAAGAAACAGGCCTGGCAATCTGTTCCAGTAAAGATTACAGCCAAGAAAACCCTATGGAAGGGAGGAAGCGGGTAGGGAGCTGTCACACAGAGGAGACTGCAACTAATGTCAGGAAACAAAATGTGTATAAATTGTTGAACGGAAATTTAATTTGCTCTGTAAACTTTCACCCAAACCACCAAAAAACAACAAAAAAATCTGTAACACACAGGGTCTCCGAAGTCACAAATGAGCAACAACAAAAAATGCAGAATCAGTAACAGAGCGAAGGTAGAGGACGTGAGAGAGCAGGGCTTAATCCTCGTTAGGGTGCTGTCCGTGGAAGAGGGCTGAGAGCCGTTCTGCCCAGTGTAACACAGTAGATGATTTCCACTCTGTGTAAGGAAGAGATTACCAACCATCCGAACAGCAGAGGGACTTATCTTGTTCAACCATGAGCTGGACAATTACTTGATGAAGGTACAACATAAAGAATTCAAGTCCTCTTTGGATTAGATCTTTTTGAAGGTTCCTTCTAATCTTGCAATTCCATAATCCTATGGTTATTAAAAATACGTATTTCCTTACCTCTGTATAATTCTCAAATAAATAAAAGATTACTTCCTATAAATTAAAAAACAACTATACAAACCTCTGCAGCAGCATACCCGGGGTAAACTTCAACACCAAGGGCTTCTGCCTGTTCTCCCATCCAGCTCACCAAGTGCCCCAAGCGCACAATGTAATTGCCATGATTATTCATTGGAAGACCTAGAAATAAATGCTTTATTTATCTGACTTTTTATTCATAAAATATCTCAAAAACATAAAAATCAAAACATCCTATGGTGCTAAGTTCAACTTATTTTCTCCAATTTTGGTCTAGAGTCCTAATTTATCAAAATAAAAAACATCCATAGCACTAAATTAAAAATTCCTGATAGGCTTACAGGGCTATATTTCAATTCTTCCGGACTAGAAGACAAAACAACTAGGTTCTAGCCCTGCTTTCCCACCAGCTAGCTGTATAACTTTGGGTCAATCCTTCAACTCTCTGGACCTCAGTTTTCTCATCTGTAAAAGAGGGGAATTTGACCAGATGAAATGTAGTTCCTCCCAGCTGTAGAATTCTATGATTATTTATCTTCCCTTACCTGGAAGAATTGGTACAGGAATTCTGTATTTCTCTGTTAAAATTCCAAATCTGTCTTCTGTTACAGGAGTTTTAAGTGGAGCCTAGAAACAAAAGGAAGGATAAGAAAGTTTTTAGTTTGTACTTGTAAGGGTAAATACAGGCCCCCTACCCAAAAAGAAAAAAAATTAACTTCTCCCTGGGTGCCAAAAGGGAAAGAAGTCTTCCCCTCCCAAGTATTTCCCTTAGAAAGCATGTAAACCTCTTCTCTGTCTCATTGAGAGGTATGCTAATCTTTTAGGGGCCCTGGTGGCGCAGTGGTTAAGAGTTTGGCTGCTAACCAACATGTCAGCAGTTTGAATCCACCAGCTGCTCCTTTGAAACCCTGTGGCGCAGTTCTACTCTGTGAGTCTGAATTCACTGGACAGCAATGAGTTTAGTTTTTTTCTTTTATTTTTTGTAATCTTTTTAAAAGCTAAATAAGCCTCTTGCCAGTTTTGCATTCCAGGGATGTCCTGGGGAGGGGGGAGGAGGGGTTTGAAAGCCTTCATTTGAAAAGTGAGCATCAAGGAAGATGTGTCTTTATCACTGTGAGAGTTTACCCCAGGCATCTGCTTCAAGTTGTAACTTCCTGGTTGTGGAAAAGATATGAGTTTTATTCTTCCTTCGCATTAAGGTAATTTAGATATAGTTAACGTTGTATCTGCTTAGCTATATAAAAGAATGAGGGTATCCTTCCTCAGAAAACTAAAAGCAGAACTACCACATGACCTAGCAATTCCACTGCTAGGAATTTACCCAAGGAACGTGGACAGACATATGTACAGACATGTTCACTGCAGCATTATTCACATTAGCCAAAGGTGGAAACAAGGGAAATGCCCACCACGGGATGAATGGATAAACAAAATGTGTGATTTGGTTTCTTGGAGCTTGATATTCCAGAAAGAAGAGCACGACTGAACATTTTAGAATTTAATTTAGTCCATCTCCAAAGAATATAGGTGATATGTATGTAGCTTTTTGATCTTCATATAACATTTATATAACTTTTTGATACACACAATGGAATACTACTCAGCCAGAAAGGGAAATTAAGTCTTGATACATATTACAGCACGGATGGAGTTGGAGGACATCACGCTGGGTGAAATGAGTCAATCACAACAGGGCAACTATTGTATGCTCTCACTTAGATAACAAGACAAGAGCAGGCAATGTACAGGGACCAAAGTTCGTTAGTGGTCACCAGGGGCGGGGGATTAGGGGAAGGGGGTCACTGCTCATGGAGCATTTAGTCTCAGTTCACAATGATGGAAAAATTGCACCGACGAAGGGCAGGGCCGCACAGCCACTTAACGTAACTGCTGTCAGTAAGTTGTACGCCTGTAAAAGTGGAACTGGCAAACGTTGTGTGATATATATTTTTATAACAACAAGAGCAGCTGCTGAGGCTGCTTATGTACAGCCAAATACCTCAGGGGATTTGGTATTCTGATTTGGACGTTTAGGGTCATAGTTTTATGGGACATCCAAGTTAACCGGCCTATTAATATGTTTAGTGCTTCTGTTCTACCTCCTAGTTCGCTGCATAGGGCCTGAGGTCTTAAAAGCTTGCAAGCAGCCATCCAAAGCACAACAATTCGTCTCTATTCACCTGGAGCAATAGAGGAAGCAGAGTTAGGAACAGGAGAATGAACAGAATGTGTGGCTAATTACCTCCATGAACAGATTGCCTCCTTTGCCATGAAACCAGAACTGGATGGTGCCCAGTTGCCCTTAATGAATGCTGTGATCAAAGATTCTACAGAAGAATCCTGATCAAAAGGAGGAAAATCCAGAACAGAATTTCAAATTCTCAAGGAATCCAGACCTTCTGGAGCCACTGAGGCTGAATGAACCCCCAAAACTATTGCCTTGAGATAATCTTTAAACCTTAAACCAAAAATATATCCTGAAGTCTTCTTAAAACCAAATGGTAGTTTAGCTCGACTAATAAAAAAAATTTTATTGTACACTGTGTTCTTTTAAGAACTAATTGACAACAGCGACTCGAAAGATTAGATAGCAAACTCAGGAGCAGTGAGTTTATGTTAATGGGGGAGGGAAAATTCGGAAAAGGAGGGTGAGAATGACTGTACGACTTGAAGAATGTAATCAATGTCACTGTACTATACGTGTAGAAATTGTTGAACTGGTGCATGTCTTGCTGTGCGTATTCTCAAAAACAAAAAAGAAATTAAAAACAGACAAAAAAATGGCTGAGATATCTTTCTCTCTTGGCAACCTTCCCAGTGGATTGCATTTGATGAGCATTACATTCTGGTTTGAATAAGGAAGACCGAAGAAGAACTGACGCCTCTGAATTGTGGTGTTGGTGAAGAATATTGAATATACCATGGACCGCCAAAAGAACGAACAGATCTGTCTCAGAAGAAGTACAGCCAGAATGCTCCTTAGAGGCAAGGGTAGTGAGACTGCATCTTACATACTTTGGACATGTTGTCAGGAGGGGTCAGTCCCTAGAGAAGGACATCATGCTTGGCAGAGTACAGGGTCAGCGGAAAAGAGAAGACCCTCCATGAGGTGGATTGACACAGTGGCTGCAACAATGAACTTAAGCGTAACAATGATTGTAAGGATGGCTCAGGGCCGGGCCGTGTTTCATTCTGTTGGGCATAGGGTCGCTATGAGTTGGAGCCAACTTGATGGCACCTAACACCACCACCACATTCTGGTTTAATGCTTATTCAGTAATAAAACGGCTTTCTTTCTTTCTGCATTCACAAAGACGATCATCTGGGCTGGAAGGAGGAAATTTTTTAACCATTGCGTGTGTGTGTGTGCGCGTGTGAGTGTGTACTATGAACTTAAAAAGCAACGAAAAGCAACCCCTTCCCTTGATTTATTTTAATAATCTCATAGGAATTAAGCTAGTGGTCATTTCCAGTGATGGCAAATATCTCTACTAAAATGCATAATAAAGTCAAAGCAATAAAAGCTTTGATATGAAAACTTTTTTCTCTATTAAAATTGATATTATGTCAATAACTCAATGCTGTTTCTGACATGCTACTGAAAAGAGAAATTTAATTAGTAATAAAGTATGTCTAATTTAATGCAGCTTGATATTTCAGAAAAAACTTTTTAAATTCAATTTATCCATATAAAAATAATACAGATGATATTTATATAACTTTCTGATCTTTACATAGTAGAGTCACAAATACTGACAAATACTGATACTCTAACTTTTTAAAGGAGAAATAACAGAGATAAGAGTGTAAGATTTTCACCAAAGTCGTACAATTAGTGAGAGCAGTAAGACCAGCACGTCATCCTCTGTGTACCATGCCAACCCACTTTTTTCTATATTATAGGAGGTTATGCTAACTTATTTAGAAGATAAAACTATTTTCTTTGGTTTTAGACTTTGCATTGTCCCCAAAATTTCATATATAGCTTTATTAAGACACAAAGGTACAGTCAAGTCTTCTCAAGATAACACCTTCTGATAAATCTAATAAATAAATAAATACAAGATATAGAAGGTATTATATAAAAATAAGCTAATACCTTTAAATTTACATCTGATATAATTCAATCTTTTTTTTCTTTCTCCTTTTTTAAATTAAAATAACATGTATCGATAACTACCCTCTAAGAGATAGAATTACATGAGAAGGGTTTTCCACAGTCCAGTAATTTGGAAACAGAAATACAACTAAAATTAGTTTACATAGAAAACATTTTCATACCCCTTTCTCCTTCCAGTCTGGGAACAGTTCTTCAAAAGCGCACGGATCCAGGCAAGCTCCTGAGAGAGTGTGAGCACCTATCTGAGCAGCTTTCTCCACGAGACACACGCGCATGTCCTTTTCATGAAGAGTAGCCAACTGCTTTAGACGAACAGCTGCAGACAGCCCTGCAGGGCCTGCACCCACTACCACCACATCCGCTTCCTCTGCAAACCTCTCCATGTTCACTCCTGGGAAGGAAACAAAAAAAAAAATCAAGATTCTGGGATTAACATGACCTGATAAAACTGCGTTCTGTGTTTACCAACACCCACTATGGTTTAGGGCATTATTTATGGAAATTACCACTGTTCTGCATGGTAATGATATTGCATATATTATTGTATTAGTTTCATGTTTTCTTAGGTTCTGTACCAGTGTGTATCTTACTTCAGTTTCCACAAACCAACTTTTGGCTTTGAGATTATCATAAATTTAGCAAATAATAAAAAACAACCAAAAAAAGAGCTTATCTAAATATTAACATGGGATAGGTCTGACAGACCTAATAAAATATTAGAGGCTTTTAAACCACCACGAAAAATATAACATTCCCATCACAAAAGGATACAAAGTATCTAGAAAAGTCTCCACAATTTTACAGAAGTTATTACTTACCTTCCCATCGCTTGTCCTTATCTCGGGGATAAATGGTATAGTGGGTAGTAATCCGAGGTACAACAGAAGCTGAAGACCATCTTGAAGCACACAGATGTAGATAATTTTTCTTAAGTTTTAAGGCATGAAGGCACTGATATGCTGCATAAAAATTACAAACATTACTATTTATTTCAATTAGTTTTCGTCAGGAGTAAACTGAAAAACTTTTTTTTTTTTTTTTTGAAGAAAAAAACCTAGGATTGGGTGTCAGATCTGGTTTCTGGTTAGTTTTCTATAACTAGCTCTAAGACTGCAAACCCTGGTGGCACAATGGTTAAGTACTTGGCTGCTAATTGAAAAGTCAGTAGTTCGAACCCATCAGCAGCTCCGTGGGAGAAAGGGCCTGGCCATCTGTTCCTGTAAAGATTATAGCCTAAAAAACCCTACGGGGCAGTTCTGCTCTGTCCTATAGGGATGCAAAGATTATGACCTAGGAAACCCTATGGAGTAGTTCTACTCTGTCCTAAGGGTCACCATGAGTTGGAATTAACTTGACGAGGAACAACAGTAAGACCTTAAGCAAATCATTTAGCTTCTCTAGATTTCGGTTTCCTCATGTGAAAAAGAAAAAGGCCGCTAGATGATCTCTAAGGTATGTTCTTGATTAGAAGTTCTATGATTTCATTTGATAGCTTGCCTTTGGAAACTTGTTGATTTATGACTGACCATATCAGCATGGCAGACAGTTAACAGGCCTGTGCCGCACGGCCTTATCTGTAATATAAACCGAAATAGATTAGTCTTTTCCCAGACGTACAATTCGGTTAGCTTTTACTCATATCTTAAACATTTTAAAAGTATCAAATAAATTAATTTATTCAACTTAGTTCACATCAGACTTAATCTATAAATAGGATGACCAAATACTTTATCACCTAGACTGGATACTTTTGAGGGCGATGGGGGGCAATGACGATTATGCTGAAAAAAAGGGTATGAGGACAACCCGGGTTTTATGGTCAGCTTCTTTTAAAGTAAAGCTGATCCTCCCATATGGCAATATGTTCAAAGAGTCAATATACATAGTCCAAAAAACCTAAACCAAACCCTATGCCATTGAGTTGATTCCAACTCACAGTGACCCTACAAGACAGAGTAGAACTGCCTCATTGGGTTTCCTAGGCTGTGATCTTTATGGAAACAGACTGCCACACCTTTCTCCCAAGGAGCGCTGGTAGGTTGGAACTGCCGACCTTTCGGTTAGCAGCCCAGTGCTTAACCACTGTGCCACCAAGACTACTTAACACGTATGTGTGCGTATATATATATGGATTTTTAAAATAATATTTTATCGTATTTTCAGTGGAAGTGTACACAGCAAAACATTCCATCCAGTGATTTCTACACATACTGCTCACTGGTTTTGGTTACATTCTTCATATTGTATATACATTTTGACTCAACGAATAGTATTTTATAGAAATAAACAAAGAAGTATGGAAAGATTTACTTGTAAGAATATTCACTAAACCTTCTCTGTTGTTCTCAAACCTTCAACTCCATTTCCTCTCTCCCTTATCTGGGGCAGATACCCTAGCATCGAGCTTCAAAGATAAATACCAAAAAACCAAACTCTTTGCTGCTGAGTTGATTCTGACCCACAGTGATTCCAGGTGTTACAGAGCTCCATAGGGTTTTTTTAGGTGTTATCTTCACGGTGGAAACCCAAGTAATGTAGTGGTTAAGGGCTACAGCTGCTAACCAAAAGGTCAGCAGTCTGAATCTACCAGCCGCTCCGTGGAAACCCTGTGGGGTAGTTCTACTCTGCCCTATGGGGTTGTTATGAGTCGGAATCAACTTGGTGGCAATGAGTTTTTAAAAAGTCTTTACCGTAGCAGATTGTCAGGCCTTTCTTCCACAGCACCACTGGGAGGGTTCAAATTGCTGACCTTGAGGTAGCAGTTGAGAGCAAACCATCTGCACCACCCAGGGACATTCGTAAAAAGACAGAAACAATCAAACAGGAACCCCCTCAATTCCTTGACAATAACGTATAATGTACCCTGTATTTATGTTCATCCTTTATTTATATCCTTAGGGTATAATAGGAGAGATGTCTTCTCCCTCCTGAGATTAATCCTCTGACCTGGATGCTGAAGATTATTCTTTCCATCTTCTTAGGGACCTTGCCCCATCTGTTACCTTCCCTTCCTCCTGTATCCTCAATTTCTGACTGCCTTCTCTGCTAGTCCTCTCCTCGAGAGTCCTTACCATCCTAAAAAAGAACAGAGAATTCTCCTGTGTCCAGCCCTGACAGATATTAAAAGGTATACCTGAAAAGTTATAACAATGGAAAGTCTGTTACAGAAGAGGACTAGAGTAATCACACAGAATAGAGAGTTCGGAAGTAGACGATACACACATAGGGATCTGATATATGATCAAGATGCTGTTCTAAATCAGGGAGAGGAGATGGTTACTCACTAAGCACTGTGCAGATAGCTAGAAAGCCATTGAGGAAAAGGACAGTTGGATGCAGACAGCTAGAAAGCCACTGATGAAAAGGACAGTTGGGTTCCTACCTTATTACTTACATCAAAATGAATTACATATGGTCAAACATTTTAAAGCAGAAAGTCAAAGAATAAAATATTAGTCAATATTACTCAACCATAAAAAGAAACAAAATTCTGATATACGCTATGACATGGATGAACTTTGAAAACATGCTGAGTGAAGTCAGTCAGACACAAAAGGGCAAATATTACACGATCCCACATACGTGAAATCACTAGTGTAGAGACCAAAGTTTATCAGTGATTTTTAGGAGTTGGGACAGGCGAGAATGGAAGTTACAGCTGACGGGGTACTGGGTTTATGTTCAGGGTGATAAGAAACTTCTAGAAATGGATAGTGGTTAGAGTAGCACAACATGGTGAATGTAATTAACATCACTGAATTGTGCTCTTAAAAATGGTTAAAATGGTAAACCTTTTGTTACATATATTTTATTACAATAAAATTTTAAAAAAAGATTATTGTAATGACTTATCCACAAATTCTTTGATTCTCTGTCCAGGAGATAAGAGTTTATTTCTTCTCCCCATGAGTGTGGGCTGGACTTACAAAAGGAAAAATACTAACTTTATAGTGGAGAAAAACGGCAGCTACCACTTTAACCCAGTGATCATGGTTAACATTCCCAGTAGCAAGACATATTAATATCATGAACTACACATGATTCAATTAAAAGGGCTCTTTACCTCTGTGGCATACTTCCACAAAATCTATATAACCTTAGTCTAATCACAAGAAATCTTCAGACAAACTCAGATTGAGGACATCCCACAAAATACCTGACCAGGACTCATCAAAAGTTTCAAGGTCATGGGAGAGAAAGACTGAGGAACTGTGAGAGACTGTAGTGTTCTAAGGAGGCATGACAACTAAAAGCAATGTGGTAACCTGAACTGGACCCTGGAATAGAAAAGTAAAATCCGAATAAATTCTGTAGTTTATAGTGTTACATCAATGATAGTTTATCAGTTTTGATAATTGTACTATGGCTGATAAAGGTGTTAAACTGCGTGAAGGGCATATGGGAGTTCTACAATCTCTGCAACTCTTCTCTAAATCTAAAGTTGTTTCAAAATAAAAAATCAACAAAAGATTATGGTGATACAAAAATTAACTCAGAATGTGTCTGCTGTGCTACTGATCACTTTCAGGTGGTCTTTTAAGCCGTGGTCCTTTAACTCCCACCCAAGTGACCGGGCGGGCTGGTACAGACACAGTAACTGCAGCCCAGCAAAGGGACCGGACAATTCCGCCATCCTGCTGGGCCTGAGGTGACCACCCAAGAGGGAGAGAGAGAAGAACTTCACCACCACCAAGGAGGAACAGCCAGAAGCCAGCATGTCGTTTGGACCTGGGATCTCTGTTCTGAGAAGCTCCTGGACCCAGGAGACAAGACAGCGAGCTATAACCTTGAAGATGGCAAACAGCAGCGGCAGAGACCTGGCAGCAGAGACCCAGCAGCAGGAGACAGTGTGGAGAGAGAGAGCTGAGTGCTTCTGGGAGAGGCTGAGGGCCAGGGAGAGGCGCACATGTGAGCAGGGCTGGGAAGAGGCTGTCCCGAAAGAGGAACTGTATCCTTGGATGTTGCTGAGCCTGAATTGTAACCTGTTACTTCTGGTTCAGTTCTACTCTGTCCTATAGGGTCGCTATGAGTTGGAATCGACTCGACAGCACTGGGTTTTTGTTGGATACTTCCCTAATAAATCTCACAACCGTTGAGTATGGTCTGAGCTCTGTGTGGCCATTGCAATGAATTACTGAACCCAGTACGGAGTGCTGTGGGAGGGACAGTTGGCATCAGAATTGGTAAAGATGGCAGACAGGAGGCTTGTTTGGCCTTCGCCTCATGGGACTCAGACTTTGGCTGTTGGTCTTGATTCTCCATTCCCCTTGTGGTGTTAGCAGAGATCAAACACCACCCCCCACCCCAGACGTTTTTACAGTATGAAAGACCTAAATGTTTGAAGAAAAACTATAAATGTACACAGAAACATGAGTACTTTAAACAAAATCTTGACTACTTAGTACACGGGGTCAAATTTGACAAAATTCTACATTCATGAAGTTTCCGTAATAAGAACATCCTGGAGTTTACAATGTATATATTTGTACTGCATAAAGAAAAATTAACGTCAATAAACTAAAAAGTTAAGCCAGTTGTGACAGAATTCAAGAGCCCAAAAAGGAAAGTTTCTAAATTAAAAAAAAAAGGTTTTAATTAAAATAAAAAATCATCCAACTGCTTCATTTCACATTTTTTTTTTTTTTAAGTGAAAAGGGAGGTTCTGTGGTATTTTCACATGTTCAGTAAAAACTCATAACGTAAGCCCCTAAAGTTAATTTTAGACAATGCGGGGAAAACTCCAGGCTCCAAATATAACCTGGTGACTTGGGCACCATATGAATGTTGACCGTGATACGACAGATACGTTTATATTCTTAAGACTGGACTAGGTTCCCTGTAAAGACACAGGTCAGGTCAGGACCAAACACAAAAACCGCAAATATTTTTTCGCTTCCTACAAAAGCCAGCAACTGAGTTTTGGGATAAGGATTAGGACCAAGGTTTGGGCCGACTCCGGTCAGAAGTCCATGCGGCCCTTGTCCGCAAGTTTCCTCTGCGCGTGACCTCTGCCCTAGACGGCACTGTTCCTCCGGAGGTGCCCGGAGACCAGGGTCCACCCACGCGCGCAGACCGCGTGACCTCTGCCCTAAACGGCACCTGTTGCACCGGAGGTGCCCGGAGCCCAGGGTCCACCCACGCGCGCAGGCTGCGTGACCTCTGCCCTAGACGGCACTGTTCCTCCGGAGGTGCCCGGAGCCCAGGGTCCACCCACGCGCGCAGACTGCATGATCTCTGCCCTAGACGGCACCTGTTGCACCGAAGGTGCCCGGAGCCCAGGGTCCACCCACGCATGCAGACCGCGTGACCTCTGCCCTAGACGGCACCTGTTGCACCGGAGGTGCCCGGAGCCCAGGATCCACCCACGCGCGCACACCGCGTGACCTCTGCCCTAGACGGCACCTGTTGCACCGGAGGTGTCCGGAGCCCAGGATCCACCCACGCGCGCACACCGCGTGACCTCTACCCTAGACGGCACCTGTTGCACCGGCGGTGCCCGGAGCCCAGGGTCCACCCACGCGCGCAGACCGCGTAACCTCTGCCCTAGTTTTGTCCGAGAAGGTGGTGGCGAGGCGGAGTGGTCCACAGCCCCGCGGCGGGTCCTGCTCCGCCCTCACTCCACGGCCTCCCTCCCCTTAATCCCACCGGCATTCCCGCTCACCCGGACAGGACATCCTGGCTAGAGGCAGCGACATGTTCCCAGTAACCACGGCTGCTGCGGTCCGACACAAACCCAAGCCGACTGTTCGAAGCCCGCCGCTGCCGCTGGAGCTCTAGGCCGCGGGGGGCGCCATCACCTGCTGGGAAGCACCAACCAGTGCACTGAAGTTGGCCTCTGCGGTCAGCCCACCCGCTCCCTGTCGCTCTGCGCCGGCGCCGCACGTGAGTTCAGGGCTAGAGGACACTTCCGGGTCATATACCGAAAGAGGAAAACAAGAGGGACTCCAAATTCCGGCGCCCCCGCTTCAGCGTGCGGATTCAGTCAGCACCTCCTACTCCTGTAGGCGCGGCGCTGCTGCCGCGCGGGCCACAAATCTCATACTACAACGCGCGCGCCGTCAAGGGCGTGGGAGGCGGAGCGGCGCGAATTGCATCCTGGGAGCTGTAGTCCTCGCTCAGGCACCCTCGGAGCCGGGCGGGAGGTCTGCGCAAGAGCGGTGAGCGCCCAGAGGTGAATTGCGTGACATCTGATTGGCTGTCCCGAAAGCGAAACCGTCTTGGCGGCCCTGGGCAGAGACCCAGGAGGAGACGGGGTGGAGCTTTGGGTGGAGAAGGTGGGGCCTCTGGGCTCTGGGCGCGAGCGGTTGAAAGACAGTTGGTGTCGGTTCGGCTGCTGCAGTCGGGTATCGCCCGCCCAGCCCTTGTCGATGGCCGAGCCTGAGGAGCTGCGGGCCTCTTCGCCGCCCCCGCCGCCCCCTTCCTCTCCCTCGTCTCCAGACGCCTCTTCAGCATCCTCCCCTGACGCTCCGGCGAGTCTGGCTTGGCCAGTTCCGAGGGGGAGCAGCGGCCGAACCGTGGACCCTTTGGAGGCAGTGGAGCTGCAGATCGGAGACGTGAGTGTCCCCCTGGAGAACGACGGCGGCGGGGCCGGAGGAGCTGGGGTCGGCGCCCCTGCCCGCCGCCCCTCGGGCGCTTGCCGTGTCCCCTGAGAGCTTGGCCGCGGGGGCGCCGACGTTCCGCCTCTAGATTCAGGGTGAGGGGCTGGAGGGCTTCCCCGCCGCCTTCTCCGCCCTCCCCGCCCTCTCGGCTTTCTTTCTGCCTCGCCCTCTGGTTCCCATCAGCCTCGGTAACTGTAAACCTCGTAGCTCCGCTGGCGCGCCCCCCTCCCCGGCGGAGGCCCCCCCTCCCCGGCAGAGAGCTGCTGCTGTTTGGGGTCGGGCCGCGGTGTCTCCCCGGGACTCGGAGCCCGCCGCGCTGGTCGGCCGTTGTCCTGGGCTCGGCCCCTTTAGTCTCCAGGGTGTCGTTTATTGTTGAGAAGGCGTCCCCTCTGTGATTGCTGGTAGGCGGGATGCATCGGGCTGGCTACAACCGCCGGAGACTAGCAGCGTCTCCTCCCCGCACCCCAAGACACGCCCCGGAGGAGGCCACGGTTTTAGTGTTGACCGGCCCTGAGTGGGTCACGTGGAATGCAGCTTGTGGGGAGTAACCTTCGTGGGGGCGCTTTGTGGAATAGGCCGTGCACTCGAGCTCCTGTGCAGATTGGAAATTGGGAAATTAGTGCTCAGTTGGCGAGTCGTTGCTCGAGAAGTCTTTTTTTTTTTTTTTTAAAAGATGACTAAGAATTGCTGACCCAGCTTCTATATTTGCTGGAGCAAGACCAGTTACAGGTGAACATGTTGTCTAGGCACAGTGTTATGCTATATTGAAGAAAATATTGACTTAAGAAGTGAGCTTTCCAGTAAGAGTTGGCTATTTTTTGCATTCGTCTGTGTGTTCGCGCGGAGGGGATTTTGTTGTATTTGTTAGAGCTCAGAGGATCTGTTCTTTGGTCTGTATATTTTCGTGGACTAATGTGTTCCTAGTGGAATAATGCCCTTTTTATCCAAAAATCAGTAGCAGTTTATGATGAAGTCATCTTTTTGCGCTGAGACTGTACAGTATTTTTAGTTAAAAAAAACCAAAAAACTGATTTGTCATGTTTTATACATAATGAATATTTTTCTAGCAGGTATGTTTTCTCAAAGCGTACTTCTTATTAAAGAATTTCTTAGGTTCCCTGAAAGAATCTGTTTTTATATGAAAATCTGTACTTTTTGTTAAAGAGCATAACTTGGGCATTAGATTTGAGGGTTTAAACTTTTTTTTAGACTATTTATAAGATGAGATGAGAATTTTTAAAATAAACATCCGTCGTTTGACTTTTTTTTTTTAAATTTCAGGCAGCGTTTTCATTAATCCAGCTTCTTGAAGCCACATCTGCAGTGTCAGCTCAGGTGGAAGAGCTTGCCTTCAAATGTACAGAAAATGCACGTTTCCTTAAAACATGGCGGGATCTCTTGAAAGAAGGCTATGATTCTCTGAAACCTGACGACTGACTTGTCATGATTGACAAGTTGTTTAAGTGACGGCCGTGTAATAACTTTTACTCATAAGTGACGTTCACACATGTAGGGGGTAATCTCTTTCCAGCAGTTTTGTATACTCAATGAAATTTTTCTCGGTTTTGTTGACTTTTATGAAAGCAGAATACTGACATTTTCGATGCTGGACAGTATTTGATGGCCCTTATATATTTTCTGTCCTTTAAACTTTCATAGAATTCTTTATAAAAGATAATTTCACCAGTAGATAATTGATATTAATGCCACATTGCTCCCAACAACAAACTAGGTAAACCATTATTTATTCTGTGAGAAACAACTCCAGGAATGCAAGAGTTTGGAGATACCGTGAAGTTCAACCTTATTTTACGGACCAGAGTGGGAGATAAGTTTGGTTATGGTTCTTCTTTTGGCTGCATCCCCTGGAGCCAGTGACTGTGTTTTATTTACCGCTGAATCCCCAACACCTGCAACGGTGTCATACAATACTAAATGTTTGTTGAATAAAAGAATTCACAAACGCAATTAAAAGCTGTTTTTTCTTCCTGATTTTTAGCAGGAAGCCTGTGATTGTTTCTCTGGTTTAAAAAAATGTATGAACCGGAACTTAATTTATTTGAAAGAAAACTAAAAAAAAAAAAAAAAAAGTGAACTTTATTGCTTTTGAAAATGTATTTTTTGCCCTTTTATGATGCTTTTTGTTAAAGGCCTATACTTCAGAAATTGTCTGGAAAGAATATGTATTTTTCTCTATTTCTATGATTAACTGCTTTTATAGTTAGTATTTCCTATGTATGATGTTTTTATATGTTTGATTACTGTTTTTAAAGTACCTTATCAGATTTATGTTTCTATGCCGTTACTTTGGGAGCTTTGCGAGTTGTTTATAGAACAATTCTAAAGAAGTTATTTTGTTTTCACTGCATCAGACTTAAATGGTATGATTATTTTCTTATTATTTGATCTTAGTGGAGCCCTGGTTGCAAGTGGTTAAGAGCTCAACTGCTAACCAAAAGGTGGGCAGTTCGAATCCACCAGCCGTTCCTTGGAAATCTTATGGGGTAGTTCTCCTCTGTCCTTATGGGCTAGTTCTCCTCTGTCCTGTAGGGTCTCTATGAGTCGGAATTGAATTGACGGTGACCGGTTTGGGTTTTTTTTTTGACAATGCTTCATTTTACTTGTCCCATGTATCATGTTCGAATCCACCAGGCGCTCCTCGGAAACTCTGTGGGGCAGTTCTACTCTGCCCTATAGGGTCGCTATGAGTTGCAATCGACTCGACGGCACTGGTTTTGGTTTTTGTTTTGTTTTTTTATATATTATGTTGCTCTTTTTTTTTTTTCCCTTGGTGGTGTGTGTCACCTAATTATTCCAGTGTATAACTTCTGTAGCATCTTTGATAAAACCAAACCTGTTGCTGTAGAATGGATTGCGACTCCTAGCGACCCTGTAGGACGGGGTAGAACTGCCCTACAGGGTTTCCAAGGCTGTAATCTTTGTGGAAGCAGACTGCCACATCTTTCTCCTGTGGAGCAGCTGCTGGGTTTGAATAGCCCAGCCTTTGGTTAGCAGCAGAGCAGTGGAGCTGTGAAAGGGGACAAATGGATGGGCAAAGAATAAGTTTTGTTTAGCATATTAGGTCACAGTTCTTAATTTTTTAAGTTAAAGATCACCCATGTGATTTCTATGCCAAAGAACTGCTTGTTTCAATATTAGGAAAATATTTTTCTTACATATCTTAAAATAGCAATTTTTAAGTGTACAAAAATAAACTCTTATAAAAAACAAATTTTATATTCATTTTCTTTTTGGTTCATTATTTTATTAAAATACTTTTATTGTTGAGAGTATGCACAGCAAAACATAACAATTCAACAGTTTCTAAAAGTACAATATAATGACATGGATTACATTCTTTGAGTTGCACAACCATTCTCACCCTCCTTTTTTGAGTTGTTCCTCCCCTACTGGCGTAAGCTCACTATTCCCTAAGGTTCCTATTTGATCTTTCGAGTTGCTATTGTCAATTTGGTCCCATATAGATGAACAGTTCTTAAAAGCATAATACTCAAGGCAGACCTTTTTTACTAGTTGAGGTAAACTACTGTTTGATTTTCAGAAGACTTCAGGGGATATTTTTGGTTTAAGGTTTAAAGATTATCTCAGGATAGTTTCAGGGGTCCATCCACCCTCCATGGCTCCAGGAAATCTGGAGTCCATGAGAGTTGGAAATTCTCTTTTGCATATTCCCCATTTTGATCAGGATTCTTCTGTGGAATCCATGATTAAAATGTTCTGTACTGGTAGCTGGGCACCATGCAGCTCTTCTCTTCCCATGGCAAAGGAGGCAGTTGTTCATGGAGGCAAGTAGCCACATTCCATTTCTTCTTCCTATTCTGACTCTCCTTTTTCTGTTGCTCCAGGTGAATAAAGACCAAATGTTGTGCTTTGGTGGCTGCTTGCCAGCTTTTAAGACCCCAGGCCCTATGCAACTAGCTAGGAGGTAGAACAGAACCACTAAACATTTTATTAGGCCAATTAGCTGGGATGTCCTGTGAAACCATGACCCTGAACTTCCAAACAAAAGAACCAAATCCCATGAGGTGTTTGGTTATATATAAACAGCCTCAGCAGCTACTCTTTTTTTTTTTTTTAATTTTTATCATTGTAAATAAATCACAACTTTTGCCATGTTTTACAGGTGTATAACTTATTGACAACAATTACAGTAATTAGCCGAGCAACTCTAAACCAGTGCAGTTTTTCCCTCACCGTTAACCCCTTTTTCTACCCCATCCCTCCTAACCCTGTAAAACTACTAATAAAACTTTGGTCTCTATACATTTGCCTTTTCTTGTCTTTGTATAATTCAGGTTGTCATGGATTGAATTGTGTTCCCCCAAAACATGTGTCAACTTGGCTAGGCCATAATTCCCAGTGTTGTGTGATTGTCTACCATTTTGTCATCTGATGTGATTATCCTATGTTTTGTAAATCCTACCTCTATGATGTTAATGAGGCAGGATTAGAGGCAGTTATATTAATGTGGCAGGACTCAGTCTACAAGATTAGGTTATATCTTAGGCCAATCTCTTGAGATATAAAAGAGAGAAGCAAGCAGACAGACATGGGAACCTCAAACCACTGAGAACAAGAGCCAAGAGAATAGCGTGTCATTTGGACACAGGGTCCCTGCACTGAGAAGCTCCTTGACCGGGGAAGATAACAAGAACCTTTTCCTGGAACTGATAGAAAGCCTCCCCCTGGAGCTGGCCTCCTGAATTCGGACTTCTAGCCTCCTAGAAGGTGAGAGAATAAATTTCTCTTTGTTAAAGCCATCCACTTTTAGTATTTCTGTTGTTATAGCAGCACTAGAAAACTAAGAATTCTCTGTTATATTTGTCCTGTTGCGATATGGCTCATTTTGCTCAGCATAATATTGTCAAGTTCCATCCATGCTGTAGCGTGTATCCAGGTTTCATTTCTCCTACTGGCTGAGTAGTATCCCATCGCATGTATGTACCACATTCTGTTTATGCATTCATCTGTTGATGGGCACTTAGGTTGTTTCTACCTTTTGGCTATCATGAATAGTGCTGCAGTGAACACTGATGGTCAAGTCTCTTTTTGAGTCTCTGCTTTCAAGCCTTTTGGGTATATTCCTAGGAGTGGAATTGCTGGGTCATAAGGTAGTTCTATTTTTAGTTATTTGTGGACCTGCCACACTTTTCCACAATGGCTGTATAATATTGCCTTCCGCTAGCAATGGATAAGGGTTCCAATTTCCCCATGTCCTCACCAACATTTGTTATTTTCTGTTTTTTTTTAAAAATCTTAACCATCCTAGTGGAAGTGAATGGTATCTCACTGTGGTTTTCATTTGCATCTCTCTGATGACTAATGATACTGAACATCTTTTCATGTGTTTGGTGCCCATTTGAATGGCCTCTTTAGTTAAATGTCTATTGAAGTCCTTTGCCCCTTTGATAATTGGGTTATTTTTGTTGTCAAAGTTTTACATATATTTTAATTATTGGGTTTTTGTCAGATACGTGGTTTCCAAAGATATTCTACCAGTCGGTAGCTTGTCTTTTCAATTTTTTGGTAAAGTCTTTTGATCAACAAAAGTTTTTAGTATTTATGAGGTCCCATTTATTTATTTTATCTTTTACTCTTTGTGCTTTTGGTATTTATTATGTTAGATAATCCATTGTCGAAAGCTAGGCCTGGCAGCATTACCCCTGCTTGTTCTTCTAGGAATTTTATGGCTTTATTTTGCACATTTAGATCCTTAATCCATTTTGAATTAGTTTTTGTGTATGTTGTGAGGCATGGATCCTGTTACATTTTTCTGCATGTGGAAATCCAGTTTCCTCGGTACCGTTTGTTGAGTTTACAGAGAATTTCCACATCAGATGGACTTAGCACCCTCATCAAAAATCAGTTGACCATAGACATGTGTGGGTGTAGTTTTGGACTCTAAATTCTATTCCGTCAGTGTATGTGTCTATTATTATGCCAGTACCAGGCTGTTTTGATTATGTAGCTGGACAGTATGTTTTAAAATCAGAAAGTGTGAGTCGTCCTACTTTGTTCTCTTTCAGCATTGCTTTAGCTATTCAGGGCCACTTGCCATTCCATATAAAGTTGAGGATTTCTGTGTCTATTTCTGTAAAGAAGGCTGTTTGAATTTTGATTAGGATTGTGTTGAGTCTATACATCACTGTGGGTAGTATTGACACCTTAGCAATATTAAGTCTTCCAATCCATGAACATGGAACATCTTTCCATTTATTTAAGTCTTCTTTAATCTCTTTCAACAATGTGTTATAATTTTCACTTTATAAGTCTTTCATGTCCCTGGGTAGATTTATTCCTCGTTATTTTATCTGTTAGATGCTGTTGTAAATGGAATTGTTGCCCTAATTTCCTTTTCAGATTTTTCATTGCTGGTGTGTACAAATCCAATTGATTTTTGTTTGTTGACCCTGTACCCTGCAACTTTGCTAAATGCCTCTATTAGCTCTAGAAGTTTTCCTATGGATCATCTGGGATTTTCTATATATAGGATCGTATCACCTGTGAATGGAGATATTTTTACTTCTTTTCCAATCTAGATACCTTCTATTTCTTCTTCTTGTCTTATTGCTTTGTCTAGGACTTCTAATACAATATCAAATAGAAATGCTGGGAGTGGGCATCCTTGTCTTGTTCCTAATTTCAAGGGGAAAGCTCTCAGTCTTTCTCCACTAAAGTATGATATTGGGTGTTGGCTTCTCATATATGCCTTGAATCATACTGAGGAATTTCCTATCTGTTCTAATCTTCTTTAGTGTTTTCATCAAGAAAGTATGTTGGATTTTATCAGATGCCTTTTCTGCATCCACAGAGATGATCATGTGGTTCTTTTTTCTATTGATGTGGTGTGTTATGTTGACTGATATTCTGATGTGGAGCCATCCCTGCATTCCTGGAATGAATCCCATCTGGTCATATGTTGTTGGATTCCGTCTGCTAGTATTTTGTTGAGCATTTTTGCAACTATATTCACAAGAGATATTGGCCTATAGTTTTCTTGTGTCTTTGTCTGATTTTGGTATCAGGGTTATGTTTCTTTCATAGAATGAACTAGAGAGTATCCCTTTCTTTATCTTTTGGAAGAATTTAAGCAGTATTGGTGTCAATTCTTCTCTAAATGTTTGGCTGAATTCTCCAGTGAAGCTGTCTGGTCCAGGACTTTGTTTCATTGGGAGGTTTTTAATTACTGATTCAATCTCTTCACTTGTTATGGGTCTGTTGAGACTTTCTCTTTCCTCTTGAGTCAGTTTAAGTAGGTTCTGTGCTTCTAAGAATTTGTTCATTTTATCTGTGTTTTCCAGTTTGTTACCATACAGTTGTTCCTAATATTCTGTCATAATTCTCTTTATTTCTGTTGGGTCAGTAGTAATCTCCCCTCTTTCATTTTTTATTTTGTTTTTTTGCATCTTTTCTTTTCTTTGTCAGTCTAGCTAAAGGTTTGTCAATTTTACTGATCTTTTCAGGGAACCAACTTCTGGTTTTATCGATTTTCTCTGTTGTTTTACTGTTTTTGATTTTATTTACATGTGCTCTGATCTTTGTTATTTTCTTTCTTATAATAGATTTAGGCTTAGTTTCCTCTTCTCTTTATAATTCCTGGTGTTGTCAAGTTAGACTGTTAGTTCGAGATCTTCTTTTTTTCATGTAGATATTTATTGCTGTAAGTTTCCCTCCGAGTACCGCTTTTGCTGAATCCCATAAGTTTAGAATGTCTTGCTTTCATTTTCATTTGACTCTAAGAAATTCATGATTTCTCTTTTAACTTCTTCTTTGATCCATTGGTAGTTTAATAGTGTATTGTTTAATTTCCATATGTTTATGTGTTTTCAGGTTTTTTTCTGTTAGTGATTGCCAGCTTCACTCCATTGTGGTCAGAGAAAATACTTTGTATAATTCCAGTCTTTTTAAATTTATCAAGACTTGCTTTGTGACTTAAAATGTGGTCTATCCCAGAGGATGATCCATGTGCACTGGAGTAGAATGTATATCATGCTGGTTTGGGGTGGAGTGTTCTATATATCTTAAGTCTAGTTGATTTATAGTGTCATTCATGTCCTCTGTTTCCTTGTTGATCTTCTTTATAGATGTTCTGTCCAATATTGAAAGTGTTGTATTGAAATCTCCAACTATTTTTGTAGTACTATTTCTCCCTTCAGTTCTACCAGTGTTTGCTTTATATATTTAGGTGTCCCAATGTTGGGTGCATATATATTTATGATTGTTATATCTTCTTGATTAATTGACCCTTTTATCACTGTATAATGCCCATCTTTATCTTTTCTGACAGATGTTGTCTTAAAGTCTATTTTGTCTGACATTAAGATGTGCCACCCCAGCTCTCTTTTGGTTATAATTTGCAGTGAATATTTTCTTCCATTCTCTCACTTTCAAACTATTTGTGTCCTTGGATCTAAAGTGTGTCTCTTATAAGCAGAATATAGTTGGATCATGTTATCCACCCTGCCACGTTCTACCTTTTGGTAGTTCAATTGACATAACAGTTTATAAAGAAAATGTTCTACGTTCTACTTTGGTGAGTAACATCTGGGATCTTAAAAGCTTGTGAGTGGCCATCTAAGATACTCCACTCATCTCACCCCATCGGGAGCAAGGGCGAATGAAGAAAACCAAGACACAAGGGAAAGAGTACTCCAAAAGATTAATGGATCACAACTACCACAGCCTTCACCAAACTGAGTCCAGCACAACTAGATGGTACCCAGCTACCACCACTGACTGCTCTGACAGGGATCACAATAGAGAGTCCCTGACAGCTGAAGAAAAATGTAGAACAAAATTGTAACTCACACACACACAAAAAAACCAGACTTACTGGCCTGACAGAGACTGGAGAAACCCTGAGAGTATGGCCCCCAGATGCCCTTTCAGCTCAGTAATGAAGTCACTCCTGAGGTTCACCCTTCATCCAAAGATTAGACAGGTCCATAAAACAAAACGAGAATAAAGGGTCACACCAGCCCAGGGGCAAGGACGAGAATGTAGGAGGAGTCAGGAAAGGTGGTAATAGGGAACCCAAGGTCGAGAAGGGAGAGTGTTGATATATTGTGGGGTTGTTAACTGATGTCACAAAACAATATGTGTACTAACTGTTTAATGAGAATCTAGTCTGTTCTGTAAACCTTTACCTAAAGCACAATAACTAAAAAAAAAACAAAACAAAAACTTAGAAGCTTAGAGGAGAGTTCTCAAGGAACTGGGATCAAAATATCTCTGAGAAAACAGTACTGAAATCACTCCTGAGGTTTACTCTTCAACCAAAGGTTAGGCAGGCCCATACAACAGACAATAATGCACATTGCTCAACCATATGTATGAGACAAAATGGGCACACCAGTCCAGGGGCAAGGATGAGAAGACAGGAGGGGACAGGAAAGCTGGATGAATGGAAACAGGAAACCCAAGGTCAAGAAGGAGAAGGTGTTGACATGTCACAGGGTTGGCAACCAATGTCACAAAACATGTATTAATCATTTAATGAGAAACTAATTTGCTCTGTAAACCATCTAAAGTACAGTAATAAAAAAGAAAAGTTTAAGATGTTAATTGCAACCCCCAGTAACCACAAAGAAAATGATTAAAAAATATGCAGAAATGGAAATCAGAAGGGAATCAAAATGATACACTAGAAAAAAACAAACACAAAAGACATTAAAGGAGAAACTGGACAACAACAACAAAAGACATATGGAAAACAAAGAGCAGATTGCCAGAAGTCCGTACCAGTAATTACCTTAAGTACAAATGGATTAAACTCTCCAATTCAAAGGCAGAGATTGACAGAATGGATTGAAATATATGATCCAATTATACACTGTCTCACTGACTCACTTTAGGTCCAAAGACACAAATACGTTAAAAGTGAAATGATGGAAAAATATATCCTGTGTAAATAGTGGCCAAAAGAGAGCTGAGGTGGTTATACTAATTTCAGACAAAATAGACTTTAAGTAAAAAAATTGTTATAAGAGACAAAGAATAACTATATATAATGAAAGTGTCAATCCATCAAGAAGATATAACAATTATAAGCATATACACAACAACAAAGCCCTGAAATATGTAAAGCAAAAGTTGATAAAATTGGAGAGAGAAATAAACAGTTACTATAATAGTTTAAAGTTTTACATGCCCTACTTAGCCTAGTGGATAGAACAGCCAGGAGAAGGTCAAAAATGAAATAGAGGACTTGAACAACATTTAAAACAGGTAGGCCCCAACAGGCATTTACAGAAACACTCCACACAAAAACGGGGGAATACTCATTCTTCTCAAGTGCACGTGGAATATTCTCCAGAATAGACCATATGTTAGGTGACAAAAAGTCTCAGTTAATTTAAGAAGACTGAAATCATACAAAGGATCTTCTCCAAAGACAATGGAATAAAAGTAGAAATTAATAGCAGAAAGAAAACTATGAAATAGCAAATATGTGGCAATTAAACAACACACTCTTAAGAAATGGATCAAAGAACAAATCACAGGGAGATCAGAAAATACTTTGAGGCAAATGAAAACAAAAACAACATACTGAAACTTATGGAATGCAGTGAAAGCAGTGTGCCGAGGGAAAATATAGCTATAAATGCCTATGCTAAAATAGAAGAAAGATCTCAAATCAATAACTTTATAGGGGTTAGGAAGAGAAGAACAAACCAAATACAAAGCTAGAAGAAAGAAGGAAATAATGATTACAATGGGGATGCAAAATAGAGAATAGAAAAACAATAGAATCAACAAAACCATAAGTTGGTTCTCTGAAAAGGCCAACGAAATTGACAAACCTTTAGCTAGAATGACTAAGAAAAAAAGAAGACTCAAATGCTAAAATCAGAAACTAATTTGGGACCGTTATTACTGACCTTACAGAAATAAAAAGGTTTATAAGAGAATACTATGAACAATTGAACATGACAAATTAGGTAACCTAGGTGAAGTAGACACATTCCTAGAAACACAAAATACTGAACTGAATCAAGAAGAAAAAGAAACTCTCAACAGACTTTTAACAAGTGAAGAGATAGAGTCAGTAATCAAAATCCCCCAACAGAAAAGTTCAGGACCAAGTGGCTTCATGGGTGAATTCTACCAAACATTTAAAAAAGAATTAAGACCAATACTTCTTAAACTCTTTCAAAAAATGCAAGAATAGGAAACACTTCCTAACTCATTTTGTGAAGCTACTTTTACCCTGATACCAGAACCAGACATAAGAAAAGAAAATTGCAGAGCAATACCCCTTATACATATAGATGAGAAGAACCTCAACAAAATACTAGCAAACTGAATCCAGCAGCATATTAAAAGGGTAAATCTCGTGATCAAGTGAGGTTTATCTCAGGAATGCAAGGGTGGTTCATCATACAAAAATATATCAATGTAGTATGTCACTTAATAGAATGAAGAAAAAAATCATCTCAATTGATACAGAAAAAACCATTTGACAAAATCTAACACATTTTCGTGATAAAAACACTCAAGAAAGCAGGAATAGAAGGGAGCCTCTTCTATATGATAAAGGACATTAACAGAAAAGTCCACAACATCAAACTCATGGTGAGAGACTGAAATTTTTCCCTTCAAGATCAGGAGCAAGACAAAGATGTCCACTTTGCCACTTCTGTTCAATGTTGTACTGGAAGTTCCAGCCAAAGCAAACAGGCAAGAAAAAGCAATAAAAGACATCTAAATTGGAAAGGAAGAAATAAAATTATCTCTACTCACAGATGACGTGATCACATACATATGTAGAAAATACTAAAAACTCTGTTATTAAGTGCCGTCGAGTTGGTTTTGGCTCATAGTAACTCCATGTACAACAGAACAAAACACTGCCGGGTCCCGTGGCATCCTTACAATCCTTGCTATGCTCGAGCCCACTGTTGCAGCCACAGTGTCAGTCAATCTCGTTGAGGGTCTCGCTCTTTTTCACCGACCCACTACTAAGCATGATGTCCTTGTCCAGGGACTGGTCCCTCCTGATAATATGTCCAAAGCACATGAGATGAAGTCTCACCATCCTTGCTTCTAAGGCACCTTCTGGCTGTACTTCTTCCAAGACAGATTTATTCCTTCTTCTGGCAGTCCATGGTATATTCAATATTCTTTGACAACACGTAATTCAAAGCCATCAATTCTTCTTCATTTGGTCTTCCTTATTGTCCATCTTTCACATGCATACGAGGCACATATTAGCCCTCAAAGTGACATCATTGCTTTTTTTACAATTTTTAAGAGGTTTTTTGTGGCATATTTGCCCAATGCAATATGTCACTTGATTTCTTGACTGCTTCTTCCTAAGCATTGATGGTGGATCCAAGTAAAATGAATTTCTTGACAACTTCAGTATTTTCTCTGTTTATCAAGATGTTGCTTATTGGTTCAGTTGTAAGGATTTTTGTTTTCTTTATGTTGAGCTGCAATCCATGCTGAAGGTTGTAGTCTTTGATCTTCACCAGTAAGTGCTTCAAGTCCTCTTTCCCCTCAGCCAGCAAGGTTGTATCATCTGCATATTGCAGGTGGTTAATGAGTCTCCCTCCAATCCTAATGCCCTGTTGTTCATATAGTCTGGCTTCTTGGATTACTTTCTCAACATACAGATTGAATAAGTATGGTGAAAGGATACAACCCTGACACACACCTTTTCTGATTTTAAACCGTGCAGCGTCCTCTTGTTCTGTTCTGATGACTGCCTCTTGGTCTATGTACAGGTTCCACATGAGCAAAATTAAGTGTTCTGGAATTCCCGTTTTTCACAATATTATCCATAATTTGTTATGATCCACATAGTCGAATGTCTTTGCATAGTCAATAAAACACATGTAAACATCTGCCTAGTATTACCTGTTTTCAGCCAAGATCCATCTGACATCAGCAACCATATCCCTCATTCCGTGTCCTCTTCTGAATCCAGTTTGAATTTCTGGCAGTTCTCTGGGGATGAACTGCTGCAACTGCTTTTAAATGATCTTCAGAAAAATTTTACTTGCGTGTTATATTAATGATATTGTTCGATAATTTCCACATTCTGTTGGATTACCTTTCTTTGGAATGGGCATAGATATGGATCTCTTCCAGTTGTTTGGCCAAGTAACTGTCTTCCAAATTTCTTGGCGTAGATGAGTGAGCACTTCCATCATTGCATCTGTTTGTTGAAACATCTCAGTGGGTATTCTGTCAATTCCTGGAGGCTTGTTTTTCCCCAGTGCCTTCAGTGGAGCCTGGATTTCTTCTTTCCGTACCATTGGTTCTTGATCATATGCTGCCTCCTAAAATGTTCAACGTAGACCAATTCTTTTTGGTACAGTGGCTCCGTGTATTCTTTCCATCTTCTTTTGATGTTTCCTGCATTGTTCAATATTTTCCCTGTAGAATCCTTCAATATTGTAATCTGAAGCTTGAGTTTTTTCTTGTTTTTTTCAGCTTAAGAAATGCCAAGTGTTTCCTCCCTTTTGGTATTCTAACTCTAGGTCTTTGCATATTTCATTATAATACTTTGTCTTCTTGAGGTGCCCTTTGAAATTTTCTATTCAGCTCTTTTATGTGATCATGTCTTCCTTTCATTTTAGTGACTCTACATTCAAGAGCAAGTTTCAGAGTCTCTTCTGACATCCATTTTGATCTTTTCTTTCTTTTTAATGACCTCTTGCTTTTTTCATGTATTACATCCTTAATGGAATCCCACAACTCATCTGGTCTTTGGTCATTAGTGTTCAGTGCATCAAATTTATTCTTGAGATGGTCTGTAAATTGAGATTGGATATTCTGAAGGTTGTACTTTGGCTTTCATGGACTTGCCCTAATTTTCTTTAGCTTCAACTTGGACTTGCTTATGAGCAATTGATGGTCTGTTCTGCAGTTGGCCCATGGCCTTGTTCTGACTGATGATATTGAGCTTCTCCATCTTTTTCCACAGATGTTGTCAATTTGATTCCTGTGTATTCCATCTGGTGAAATCCACATGTATATTCACCATTTATGTTGTTGAAAAAGATATTTACAATGAATAAGTCATTGATTTTACAAAATTTTATAGTGCAATCTCCAGTGTCATTTCTGTCACCAAGGACAGGTTTTCCTACTACTGATCCTTCTTCGTTTCCCACTTTCGCATTCTAATCACCAGTAATTTTCAATGCATCTTGATTGTGTGTTTGATCAATTTCAGACTGCAGAAATAGGTAAAAATCTTCAATTTCTTATCTTTGGCATTAGCGGTTGGTATATAAATTTGAACGACAGTCTTATTAATTGGTCTTCCTTGTAGGCGTATGGATATTATCCTATTGCTGACAACATTGTACTTCAGGATAGATCTTGAAATGTCCTTTTTAACAATGAATGCAACACCATTGCTTTTCAATTTGTCATTCCTGGCATAGTAGAACACATGATTTTCTGATTCAAAATGGCCAATACCAGTGTATTTCAGCTCACCAATGCCTAGAATATTGATCTGTATGTGTTCCATTTCATTTCTGAAAATTTCCAATTTTCTTAGATTCATACTTCATTCCATGTTCTGATTATTAATGGACATTAGCAGCTGTTTCTTCTCATTTCGAGTTGTGCTACATTAGCAAATGAAGTTCCCAAAAGCTTCACTCCATTCCTGTCATTAAGGTTAACTCTACTCTTACCCAGTCATACTTTGTGTGCCTTCCTACCTGAGAGGCTCATCTTCCAGCACTATACCAGACAATGTTCCACTATTATTCATAAAATTTTCACTGGCCAGTTTTTTTAGAAGTAGATCATCGGGCCTTTCTTCCTAGTCTGTCTTAGTCTGAAAGTGCTGCTGAGACCTGTCTACCATGGAAGACCCTGCTGGTATTTGAAATTTGAGTGGCATAGCTTCCAGTATCACAGCAACACACAAGCCACTACAGTTCAACAAACTGACAGATAAGTGGTGACTAAGAAGTGTACACACATAAAAATACATTAAAGCTACAAGTCCAGGGCAAAGTTGCAGGATACAATAACAGCACATAATAATCTGCTGTATATCTGTATGCTAGCTACAATACACCAAAAAGGAAATAAGGAAACAATTCCATTTACAATAGCACCCAAAAGAATACAATTCTTAGAAACAAATTTAATGAAGTCAATGAAAGACCTGTACACTAAAAAGTACAAAATATTTCTGAAAGAAAGAAGACCTAAAGAATTGGAAGGGCATCCATATTCATGGTTTGGAATACTTAATGCTGTTAAGATGGCAATACTCCTCAAAGCAATCTACAGATTCAATGCCACCGCTATCAAAATTCCAACGGTCTTTTTTTGCAGAAATGGAAATGCTGATCTTAAAGTTCATAAGGAATTACAAGGGACCCAAATAGCCAAAATAATCTTATTAAGAGAGAACAAAGTTAGAGGACTCACACTTGCTGATTTCAAAAGTTCCTGTAAAGCAACTGTAAGTAAAACAATGTGGCTAGACATATAGAGCAATAGAAAACAATTGAAAGTCTGGAAATAAACCCATACATCTCAGGTCAATTGATTTTTCTGCAAGAATGCCAAGAGCATGCAGCGTGGAAAGAATAATCTCTTCAACAAATGGTGGGACAACTAGGTATCCACGAGCAAACAAATGAAATTTGACTCTTACCTCACACTGTATATAAAAATTAAAATGGATCAAAGACCTAAATGTAAGAGCTAAAATTTTATAGTGCTTAGAAGAAAACATAAGGGTAAATTTTTATGACCTTAGATTGGGCAATGGTTTCTTCCAAAAACTCAAGCAACAAAAGAAAAAAAATTAATTGAACTTAATAAAAATTAAAAACTTTACGTGCATCAAAGAATACTATTAATGGAGTGAAAGGACAATGCACAAAATAGGAGGAAATATTTGCAAATCATATCTGATAAGTGTCTGGTATATAGAATATATAAAGAACTCTTATAACTTAAAGACAAAAAGACAAATAATCCAATTAAAATATGGGCAAAGGACTTCAATACACCTACTCCTCATTTATTGCCATGGTTAGGTTCCAAAGACCAAGTTGTTATGTGAAAATTAGTCTTACGCAAAAAATGGAGGATGACTATATCAGATCACAAAATGGAGTATGAAAACATCATTACATAACTCCCAAATTACATCATTACTTAAATGCCACATTACATCATTACATAAGTGCCAAACCACTGAGAATCATTGCCCAGCCAAGTTGACACATAACCTTAGCCATCATAGCCAGTGTTACTCTCACCTCGAACCTCAGCATTCGTTACTGCTAGACGTACACCATTACTGTGCAAAATAGCAATATAGTAGATTTTTTACTATTGTTGTACATGTGAAATGCAGGATAAAGAGAGAGCTGATAAGTGATGAGTAGGTGTACACATTTCTCCAAAAAAAAAAAAAAAATACAAGTGGCTAAACAAGCACAGGAAAAGATAGATACTGAACATCATTCATCATTAGGGAAATGAAAACCAAAACCACAATGAGATACTACTTCACTCTAGCTACGATGGATATAACATTAAAAAAATGCACAATAACAAGTACTAGCAAGAATGTGGAAAAACTGAAAACTTTGTACATTGCTGGTGGGAATGTAAATGGTGCAGCCATTGTTGAGGTAGCCTGGTGGTTCCTCAGTGAGTTACACATAGAATTACTATAACCAAAACCAAAACCAAACCCAGTGCCGTCGAGTCGAATCCGATTCGTAGTGACCCTACAGGACAGAGGAGAACTGCCCCATAGAGTTTCCAAGGAGTGCCTGGCAGATTTGAACTGCTGACCCTTTGGTTAGCAGCTGCAGCACTTAACCACTACGTCACCAGGGTTTCCAGAATTACTATATGACCCAGCAATTCCACTTCTAGATATATACTCAAAATAATTGAAAACAGGTGTTCAAACAAAAACTTGTACATCAATGTGCATAGAAGCACTATTTACAATAGGCAAAAGATAGATATTACCCAAATATCTATCAGTTGATGAATGGATAAATGTGGTATATCCTTATAATGGAATATTATTTAGCCATAAAAAGGAATGAACTCTTGGTACATGCTATAACATGAATATACTACTAAATGCTAGAAGAAGGAACAAACTGCCTTGTAAGAAGCACAAACAGACTGCTCCTTAGAAGCAAAGGTGGGGAGACTTCATCTCACAAACTTTGGACATGTTATAAGGGGACTAGTCCCTGGAAAAGGACATCATGCTTGGCAAAGTAGAGGGTCATCAAAAAAGAGGGAGACCCTCAGCAAGATAGATTGACACAGTGGCTGCAATGATTGTGAGGATGGCACAGGACTGGGCAGTGTTTCGTTTTGTTGTACATGGGTCACTGTGAGTCAGAACCAACTTGACGGCACCTAACAGCAACAACATAACACAGATGAGCCTTGAAAACAGTATGTTAAGGGAAAGAAGCCAGACACGAATGGCCAGATATTGTATGCTTCCATTTATATGAAATATCCAGAATAGCCAAATCCACAGGGACTGAAAGCAGATTAGTGATTTCCAGGGCTGGGAAGAGGGGAGAAAGGAGGGAATGACTTCTTAACGGGAACAAGGTTTCCTTGTGGCACAATAAAAAAGTTCTGAAACTAGACTGTGGTGATGGTTGCACAGCATTGTAAATGTACTGAACTTGTACATTTTAAAATGGTGAATTTTATAGGCATATTACTACAATAAAAAAGTTATATCTGAGGATGGTAAAAAAATAAAGAAAAAAAATTATATCCAATTGTATTGAACTGTGGTCAGTTTAGGCTGACCCTTGGTTTCAGACAGTGAGGCCTGCCTCCTGTGGGACGTTTTTAGTTTATGCATCAAAACCCAAATTCAGAGTTGCAGGTGTCTGCTGCCCAATAGATCCACTGCTTAGATCTGCTTATAATTTGTGTTGCCGTGACCAGCCCACAGAAAAGTTCACTTATTTTTTTCTTTATTTATTATTGAACTTTAGATGAAGAGTTACAGAACTAGCTTCTCATTAAACAATGGGTACATATATTGCTTTGTGACATTGGTTACCAAACCTATGACATGTCGACACCCTCCGTCCTTGAACTTGGGTTCTCTGTTACCAGCTTTCCTGTCCCCTCCTGCCTTCTAGTCCTTGCCCCTGAACTGATGTGCCCCTTTAGTCTCGTTTTTTTTTTTTTAAATTGTGCTTTAAGTGAGAGTTTACAAATCAAGTCAGTCTCTCTTATACACCTTGCTATGTACCCCTAGCTGCTCACCCTAATGAGACACCACACTACACCTCTCCACCCTGTATTCCCCATGTCCATTCAACCAGCTTCTGTCCCCCTCTGCCTTCTCATCTCTCCTCCAGACAGGTGCTGTCCACATAGTCTCGTGTCTACTTGAGCCAAGAAGCTCACTCCTCACTGGTATCATTTTTATGTCGTATTAAAAAAAAAAAAAAATTTATGTCTTATACTACAGTCTAATCCCTGTTTGAAGAGTTGGATTTGGGAATGTTTCCAGTCTTGGGCTAACAGTCGTCCCTCTAGTCTCAGTCAAACCATTAAGTCTGGTCTTTTTACGAGAATTTGGGGTCTGCATCCCACTGTTTTCCTGCTCCATCAGGGATTCTCTGTTGTGTTCCCTGTCAGGACAGTCATCTTCAGTAGCTGGGCACCATCTAGCTCTAACAGCCTCAGGCTAATGTAGTCTCTGGTTTATGTGGCCCTCTCTGTCTCTCAGGCTCATATTGACCTTGCGTCTTTGGTGGTCTTCATTCTCCTTTGCTCCAGGTGGGTTGAGACCCATTGATGCATCTCAGATGGCCTCTTTCTAGCTTTTAAGACCCCAGATGCCACTCACCAAAGTGGGATGCAGAATATTAATACATTTTGTTATGCCAATTCACCTAGATGTCCCCTGAAACCATGGTCCCCAGACCTCCGTCCCTGCTACTCTGGCAATCAAAGTGTTTGTTTGTATTCAGGAAACTACTTTGCTTTTGGTTTAGTCCAGTTGTGCTGACCTCTCCTGTATTGTGTGTTGTCTTTCCCTTCACCTAAAATAGTTCTTGTCTACTATCTAATTAGTGAATATCCCTGTCCCTTCCCCCCCCACCATAACCATCAAAGAATATTTTCTTCTGTGTTTAGACTATTTCTTGAGTTCTTATGATAGGGGTCTCATACAGTATTTGTTCTTTCGCACTTGACTAATTTCACTTGGAGCTCTGGTGGTACAGCGGTTAAAAGCTATGGCTGTTAACCAAAAGGTCAGAAGTTCAAATCCACGAGCTGCTCCTTGGAAACCCTATGGGACAGTTCTGCTTTGTCTTGTAGAGTCACTATGTGTCGGAACTGACTTGACAGCACCTAAAAACAACAAAAACAATTTCACTCAGCATAATGCCTTCCGGATTCCTCCACGTTATGAGATGTTTCACGGATTCATCATTGTTCTTGTTGCATAGTATTCCATTATGTGAATATACCATAATTTATTTATTCATTCTTTGGTTGATGAGCACCTTGGTTGCTTCCATCTTTTTGCTATTTTAAACAGTGCCGCAGTGGACATGGGTGGGCATTTATCTGTCATGTGAAGGCTCTTATTTGTCTAGGATAGATTACAAAGAGTGGGATTGCTGGATCGTCTGGTAGTTCTATTTCTAGCTTTTTAAGGAAGTGCCAAATCGATTTCCAAAGTGGTTGTACCATTTTACATTCCCACTTTCAGTGTATAAGTGTTCCAGTCTCTCTACAACCTCTCCAACATTTATTATTTTGTGGTTTTTGGATTAATGCCAGCCTTGCTGTAGTGAAATGGTATCTCATTGTGGTTTTGATTTGTACTTCTCTAATGGCTGATGATGGTGAGCATTTCCTTGTGTATCTGTTAGGTGCCTGATTGTCTTCTTTAGTGAAGTGTCTGTTCATATCCTTTGCCCATTTTTTAATTGGGTTGTCTTTTTGTTGTTGAGGTTTTACACTATCATATAGATTTTAGAGATCAGACACTGATTGGATTTGTCATAACCAAAAACTTTTTCCCGATCTGTAGGTAATCTTTTTACTTTTTTGGTGAAGACTGTGGAATAGCATAAGTGTTTGATTTTGTAGCTTTTCTTCTGATGTTTGTGCATTGTTACTAATGTTTTGCATACTGTTTATGCCAGGTGTCAGGGCTCCTAGAGTTGTCCCTATTTTTTCTTCCATGATCATCTTTATTGTTTTAGCTTTTGTATTTAGGTCTTTGATCCATTTTGCGTTAGTTTTTGTGCATGGTGTGAGGTATGGGTCTTTTTTCATTTTTTTGCAGATGGATATCCAGTAATGCCAGCACCATTTGTTCAAGAAACTGTCTTTTCCCCGTTTAACAGACTTTGGGCCTTTGTCAAATATCAGCTGTTCCTATGTGGACAGATTTATGTCTGGATTCTCAATTCTGTTCCATTGGTCTATGTATCTTTTGTTGTACCAGCACCAGGCCGTTTTGACTACTGCAGCAGTATAATAGGTTCTAAAATCAGGCAGTGTGAGGCCTCCCACTTTGTTTTTCTTTTTCAGTAATGCTTTACTTATCTGGGGTCTCTTTCCCTTCCATATGAAGTTGGTGTTTTGTTTCTCCATTTCCTTAAAAAATGTCATTGGGATTTGGATCAGGATTGCATTGTATCTGTAGATGGCTTTGGGTAGAATAGACATTTTTACAATGTTGAGTCTTCCTATCCACGAGCAAGGTATGTTTTCCCACTTATGTAGGTCTCTTTTGGTTTCTTGCAGTAGTGTCTTGTAGTTTTCTTTGTATAGGTCTTTTACGTCTCTGGTTAGATTTATTCCTAAATATTTTATCTTCTTAGGGGCTATTGTAAATGGTAGTGATTTGGTGATTTCCTCTTTGACGTTCTCTTTGTTGGTGCAGAGGAATCCAACTGATTTTTGTATGTTTATCTTCTATCCTGATAGTCTGATGAACTCTTCCATTAGCTTCAGTAGTTTTCTTGAGGATTCCTTTGGGTTTTCTGTGTATAAGATCATGTCATCTGCAAATACAGATACTTTTACTTCTTTCTTACAAATTTGTATGCCCTTTATTTCTTTAGCCTAATTGCTCTGGCTAGGACCTCCAGCACAATGTTGAATGGGAGTGGTGATAAAGGGCATCCTTGTCTGTTTCCTGTTCTCAAGGGGAATGCTTTCAGACTCTCCCTGTTTAGGATAATGTTGGCTGTTGCCTTTGTATAAGTGCCCTTTATTATGTTGAGGAACTTCCCTTCTATTCCTATTGTTCTGAGAGTTTTTTATCATGAGTGGGTGTTGGACTTTGTCAAATGCCTTTTCTTCATCAATTGATAAGATCATGTGGTTCTTGTCTTTTGTTTTATTTATATGATGGATTACATTGATTGCTTTTCTAATGTTGAGCCATCTCTGCATACCTGGTATGAATCCCACTTGGTCATGGTGAATTATTTTGTTGATATGTTGTTGAATTCTATTGGCTAGAATTTTGTTGAGCATTTTTGCATCTAAGTTCATGAGGGATATAAATCTGTAATTTTCTTTTTTTTGTGCTGTCTTTACCTGGTTTTGGTATCAGGGATATGCTGGCTTTGTAGAGTGAGTTTGGGAGTATTCCATCCTTTTCTATTCTCTGAAATACCTTTAGTAGTAGTGGTGTTAACTCTTCTCTGAATGTTTGGTAGAATTCTCCAGTGAAGCCATGAAGGCCAGGACTTTCATTGTGGGGAGCTTTTTAATTACTTTTTCTATCTCTTCTTTTGTTATGTTTAGGTAGGTAGTGTGTTTCTGGAAATTCATCCATTTCTTCTAGGTTTTCAAATTTGTTAGAGTCAATTTTTCACAGTAATCTCCTATGATTCTTCTAATTTCAGTGGGTCTGTTATGATATCGCTCATCTCATTTCTTATTCAGGTTATTTGCTTCCTCTTCTGTTTTTCTTTAGTCAGTTTGACCAATGGTTTATCGATTTTGTTAATTTTTTTCAGAGAATCAACTTTTGGTCTTGTTAACCCTTTCAATTGTTTTTCTGTTCTCTCTTTCACTTAATTCTGCTCTAATTTTTATTGTTTGCTTTCTTCTGGTGCCTGAGGGTTTCTTTTGTTGCTTTCTTTTTTTGTTCAGGTTGTAGCAATAATTCTTTGATTTTGGCCCTTTCCTGTTTTTGAAAGTGTGCACTTATTGCTCTGAGCACTTCTTTAGCTATATCCCAAAGTTTCTGATAGGAAGTGTTTTCATTCTCATTGAATTCTATGAATTTCTTTATTCCGTCCTTAATGTCTTCTATAACCCAGTGGTTTTTGAGCAAGGTGATGTTCGGTTTCCAAGTGTTTGATTTTTTCCCCCTGCTTTTACTGTTATTGATTTCTTCTTTTATGGCTTTATGGTCAGAGAAGATGCTTTGTAATATTTCAGTGTTTTGGATTCTGTTAAAGCTTGCTTTATGACCTAATATGTGGTCTATTCTAGAGAATGTTCCATGTGCTCTAGAAAAGAAAGTATGCTTGGTTGCTGTTGGGTGGAGTGTTCTGTGTATGTCTATGAGGTCAAGTTGGTTGATTATGGCATTTAGATGTTCCATGTCTTTATTGAGCTTCTTTCTGGATGTCCTGTCCTTCACTGAAAGTGATGTGTTGAAGTCTCCTACTATTATTGTGGAGCTATCTAACTTGCTTTTCAATGCTGTTAGAGTGTAAGTATCCTGAAGCCCTGTTCTGGGTGTGTAAATATTTAATATGGTTATATCCTCTTGGTATATTGTCCCTTTAATCATTATGCAGTGTCTTTCCTTATCCTTTGTGGTGGATTTTACTTTAAAGTCTATTTTGTCAGAAATTAATATTGCCACTCCTTGGTTTCTGGGGTCTTAAAGTCTAGCAAGTGGCCATCTAAGATGCATCAGTTGGTCTCAACCCACCTGGAGCAAAGGAGAATGAAGAACACCAAAGACACAAGGTAAATATGAGCCCAAGAGACAGAATGGGCCACATAAACCAGAGACTACATCAGTCTGAAACCAGAAGAACTAGATGATGTCTGGCTACAACTGATGACTGCCCTGAAAGGGAACACTACAGGGAATCCCTGATGGAGCAGGAGAAGAGTGGGATGTAGACCTCAAAATGTCGTAAAAAGACCAGACTTAATGGTCTGACTGAGACTAGAGGGGCCCTGGAAGTCATAGTCCCCAGATCTTCTGTTGGCCTAGTACTGGAGCCATTCCCACAGCCAAATCTTTAGACAGGGATTGTACTGTACCGTAAGACAGAAAATGATACTGGTGAGGAGTGAGCTTCTTGGCTCAAGTAGACCATGAGGCTATGTGGGCAGGTTTTGTCTGGAGGAGAGATGAGAAGGCAGAGGGAGACAGAAGCTGGCTGAATGGATGAGGGTAATACAAGCCCGGGAGGAGGAGTGTGCTGTGTCATTAGGGGGAGAGCAACTAGGAGTACATAGCAAGGTGTATATAAATTTTTGTATGAGAGTCTGACTTGGTTTGTAAACTATCACTTAAAGCACAGTAAAAAAAAAAAAAAATAGGTTAGACAAAAAAAGAAATTATATTACCACTCCTGCTCTTTTTTGATTGCTGTTTGCTTGATATTTTTTTTCCATCCTTTGAATTTTAGTTTGTGTCTTCAAGTCTAGGGTGTGTCTCTTGCAGGCAACGTTTAGACGGGTCCTGTTTTTTTAATCCATTCTGCCACTCTCTTTATTGGTGCATTTAGTCCATTTACATTCTGTGTAATCATGGATAGGTATGAGTTTAGTGCTGTCATTTTGATGTCTTTTTTTGTGTGTTGTTGACAGTTTCTTTTTTCACTTAATTTTTTGTGCCGAGTAGTTTTTCGTTGTATATTTTTTCTTGTTTTTCATTGTTGTTGATTTTGTTTTTGCTGAGTCTTTATGTTTTTCTTGTATTTTATTTTAGTGTGTAGGGTTGTTAGTCTCCTTTGTGGTTTCCTCAATATTTACCCCTATTTTTGTAAGTTTAAACCATACTTTTATCTCTCTATATCGCCTTCACCTCCTCTCCATATGAAAGATCTATGACTACATTTTTCTGTCCTTCTTTATTGATTTAATGTTGTCATCTTTGACATAATGACATCACTGTTTCCCTGTTTTGAGTGTTTTTGTAATCTTGATTTATCTTCATCATTTCCCTGTCTGGGTTGATATCTTGTTGCTCTATCCTGTGTTCTAGTCTTGGGTTAATACCTGATGTTATTGTTTTTCTAACCGGAGAACTCCCTTTAGTATTTCTTGTAGTTTTGGTTTGGTTTTTCAAATTCCCTAAACTTCTGTTTATGTGGAAATGTCCTAATTTCGCCTTCATATCTGAGAAACAATTTGCTGGATATATGATTCTTAACTGGCAGTTTTTTTTTTCCTTTAAGGCTTTGTCTATGTCACCCCATTTCCTTCTTGCCTGCATGGTTTCTGCTGAGTAGTCCAAGCTCATTCCTTTGTAGGTGACTTTTGATTTATCCCTAGCTGCTCTTAAAATTTTCCCTTTATCTTTGGTTTTGGCAAGTTTGAATATAATATGTCTTGGTGACTTTCTCTTGGGATCTACCTTATGTGAAGTTCGATGAGCATCTTGGATAGATGTCTTCTCATCTTTCACAATATCAGGAAGGTTTTCTGCCAACAAATCTTAAGCAATTCTCTCTGTATTATCTGTTCTCTCTCCCTGTTCCGGTACTACAATTATTTGCAGGTTATTTCTCTTGATAGAGTCCCACATAATTCTTAGGTTTTCTTAATTTTTTAAAATTCTTTTATCTGATTTTTCTTCGTATGTATTGGTTCCAAGTGTTTTATTTTCAATTTCACTAATTCTGACTTTTAATTCCTCAATTCCCCTCTGACTTTCTATTGAGTTGTCTAATTCTGTAATTTTATTGTTAATCTTCTGAATTTCTGATTGTTGTCTTTCTGTGGATTCTTGCAGCCTATTAAATTTTTTATTATGATCTTGAATAAACTTCTTAATTTCCTCAATTGCTTTATCTGTGTGTTTCTTGGCTTGTTCTGCATTTTGCCTGAGCTCCTTCCAGATCTCTTGAAGAGTTGTGTATATTAATCTTTTGTATTCTACCTCTGGTAATTCCAGGAATAACTCTTCATCCAGAAGATTCCTTGATTCTTTGTTTTGGGAGGTTTTTTTAAGCAGTAGTGGTCTGCTTCTTTATGTGATTTGATATTGATTGTTGCCTTTGAGCCATCTATAAGTTATTGTATTAATTTATTTTATGCTTGCTTACTGTGTCTTAGCTTCTTGCTTTTTTTTTGGTTTGATATGCCCAAATAGGCTGCTTGAGTGAGCTAGCTTGATTATTTGTGCTTTTTAAGCTCTAACGTCCTGTCACCTGATGGCTAGAGCTTTTACCAGGTATATGAGCCTAGGAGTCCATTCACTTTTCTTGTATGGATTCAGCTCTAGTGTCCAGGTAGTCAGTCACCAAGTGTGTGGTGTAGGCTCTGTCCTACAGTCTTAGAGGGCAGGGGTGATTGGTATAGGCACAGATATCTAGTTGCAGCAGGGGGTCACACTTTGAGCAAGGCATTGGGCTCACAAACATCCCCTGAGTGTCTGTGAGGAAAGTGTATCCTTGTTCCCTAGAGCACACAGGTGGGTTGGTTGGGCATTCAATGCTTTTGGCTGTAAGTACTGGGAGGCACCACTTATCCTCAAACCCCTGTTGTGGTGGCTAGGTGGTGTGGGTGGAGCCATCTTTCCTCAGGCTTGTGATGTGGGTAGGTGAGGACCCTGCTTAATAGGCAGAGCAGTGTAGAACTTCAAAAACTCACCTCTTCATTATAGAGCTGAAACTGTTGAAGTCAGATCTCATGCACACACATTGTTGCAGTCTGCCAACAAGGGCCTAAGCTGCTGAAATGGTCCCATACAGGTCCATGCAGGGGTGAAAAGCATTCAAAGTCTGTGGACCGTTTGTGTTTGGGTATGAGCCGCTTCTGCTCTGATTTTCCAGCTTAGAGAAGCTGACAGATTATTTTTCCCCCGTTTGTTAATTTGTTCCTTCTCCAAGGCCGGGAGAATGGCTCAGGACACACAGCAGGACCTATCTCAGGCACAAGGAAATAGACAGCTCCTGAAGCCACCTTGGGAGCTATGGGCATGGTAAATTAGATGCAAGTACTTATATTTTGCTGAGAGCGCTGTTCTTCACTGATCCTGGAGGCATGAGGAGACGCTGTGTGGCTCACTGTCTCTCCCTAAGGAAACCGCATCCTGAATGCTACCTCCAGCCCTGCCACTGTTGTGCTAGCGGATCCTGCCTGAGGTGTGCCAGTTCCCACCTAGTGAGGTCCAGCAACTGCTCGCCACTTCTGAACCATCTCTCCCTCCCCCTGCCACTCAGTCCGATTTCCTGACTTTGCATTTGATGTTCAGGGCTTCTAGCTTGTCATATATATAATCAATTCACTTTTTGGGGGGTGGGTCTTTTTTGTAAGAGGGATCACCAGAAGCGTCTGACTACTCTGCCAACTTGACCCCACCTCTTCACTTTTTTTTTTAAAGAGTGGCTGTTTTTAAAATCATCTCTTTCTATATTTCTTTTTGTTCTACTTTATGGGAGAGGGTAGGGAAGATCACAAATCATACACTTTTTTTTTAAGATTAAAATTTTCCTTAACCTAGTGAATAGCTAATTGCTAGCTGTCTTAGTTATCTAGTGCTGCTATATCAGAAATACCACAAGTGGTTGGCTTTAACAAAGAGAAGTTTATTTTCTCATAGTAAAGTAGGCTACGAGTCCAAATTCATGGTGTCAGCTCCAGGGCAAGGCTTTCTGTCTCTGTCAGCTCTGGAGAAAGATCTTTGTCGTTGATCTTCCCCTGAACTAGGAGCTTCTCTGTGCAGGAACCCCAGGTCTAAAGGATGTGCTCTTCTCCTGGTGCTTCTTTCTTGGTGGTATGAGGTCCCCAACTCTCTTCTTGCTTCCCTTTCCTTTTATCTCTTGTAAGATAAAAGGTGGTGCAGACCACACCTCAGGGATTCTCTCTTTACATTGGATGAGGGATAACCTTAGTAAGTATGTTACAATCCCACCCTAAAACTCTTTAACTTAAAATTACAATCACAAAATGGAGGACAACCACAGAATACTGGGAATCATGGCCTAACCAAGTTGACATATATTTTGTGGGGACACAATTCAATCCTTGACATTCTACCCTATGGCCCCCCCCAAATTCATGTCCTTGCTACATGTTAGACATATTCACCCCATTGTATCATAGCAAAAGTCTTAAATCAAGTGCAAGTCCAAAATCCAAAAATTCCTCTTCATCTGTGAAATCCAGAATACAAGTCATCTGCTTCCAAAGCACAATGGCAGAACAGGCACAAGCTAGACATTTCCATTACAAATGGGAGAAATTGGAGGGAAATAAGGCATAACAGGATCTAAGCAAGTCAGCAGAACACATTACATTAGCTGTCAAATCTTGAAAATAATCCTCTGTTCTCTGAGACCATTTATACGATAGCCCTGCCCTCCAGACTCTAGGTATTGGTCACATTCTCCAGATTCTGAGTGGAGGTACCTCAGCCCTGGACTTCAGCTCTGCCTTCCAGACCCGCTGGGACAGCAACTCTGCTCCCTTGGCTTTAGGTGCACCATTCTTTTCGTCCATCTGAATGGCGACTCCACCCTTAGAAATACCAGAGGCCATGGCTCCACCCTTTGAAACCCCAGAGGTCAAGGTCATACCTTTTGAGACTGAGGCAGCTTGGCTTCCTGTGTTTCCTGTCTCTTCAACTTCTGCTTTCTGGTTTCTTGGCTTCTTGGCCCTTGGGCCTCACACCGTCATCTGTCCTGCTAGGGCAAGTGTTCCAAAGGTCAGAAGCTCCACTGATAAGTGCCTGAGGGTACCCCACACCACCAGAAAGACTCCTGTGCACAGGTGCTCAGTTCTCTCACTCCGTGGGTTGGCTTCAGTGTTGTTTGCCTCTGGTCTCCTGGTTCTGCTGCTGCTGGTTTGCTGCTGCTGCTGCTGGTCCCCTGTTGCTGTTTTCCACCACCTACACCTTCTCCTGTGTTAACAGTTCTCCTCACTTCCTTCTGAGTCTTTTATCCATTCAAAATTTCAAAACTGCTTCCACATTTTAGGTATCTGCAGTAATCCTCTTTCCCCAGCTACTCCAGTTATTGCTCAATGGGTTCATGGACAAAGTGGCCATGGTAGCAAGGATGGAGGTTATGCATGAACCCAGAAACATGGACTTCCACTAACCACGGCTGACTTGGCTACAGCCACTGCTGACAGCCCAATTTGCCAGCAGCAAAGACCATCACTGAGTCTCTGATATGGCACCATCCTTCAAGGTGATCAGCCAGCAACCTGGTGGCAAGATGATTACATTGGACCATGTCCATCGTGGAAAGGGCAGTGTTTTGTCCTTACTGGAATAGACACTTACCCTGGGTATGGATTTGCCGTCCCTGTATGCCATGTTCCTGCCAAAACTACCATCTGTGGATATACAGAACACCTTATCCACCATCATTGTATCCCATACACATTGCCTCTGATCAAGAGACTCACTTCACAGCAAATGAAATGCAGCAATGGGCCCACGCTCATGGAATTCACTGGTCTTACCATGTTTCCCATCATCTCAAAGTAACTGGCTTGATAGAATGATGGAATGGCCTCCTAAAGACACAATTATGGTGCCAACTAGGTGGCAATACCTTGCGGGATTGGAGCAATGTTCTCCAGGAGGCTGTATATGCTCTAAAACAGTGACCAGCATATGGTGCTATTTCTGCCATAGCTGGGATTCATGGGTCCAGGAATCAAGGGGTGGAAATGGGAAAGGCACCACTCACTGTTACCCCTAGTGACCCACTTGCAAGATTTTTGTTTCCTGTCTCTGAGATCTTATGCTCTGCAGATCTAGAGGTTTTAGTTCCAAAGGGGGGAATGCTCCCCCCTTAGGAATCTAAGAATATCACCTGGCCACTTTGGGCTCCTTATGCCTCTGGATCAACAGGCAAAGAAAGGAGTTACCATACTGACTGGTGTGATTGATCCAGATTACCAAGAGGAAATCGAATTGATATTACATAATTGAGGTAAAGAAGAATACATCCAGAATGCAGGAGATCCCTTAGGGCGTCTCTTATTACTACCATGTGCTGTGATTAAAGTCAATGGAAAACTACAGCAAACCAATTTCGACATGACTGCTTAATGGCCCACACCCTTCAGGAATGAAGGTTTGGGTCACCTCCGTATGCAAAGAACCACAACCAGCTGAGCTGCTTGCTGAGGCCAAAGGGAATGTGGAATGGGTGGTGGAAGAAGGTAGTTCTAAATACCAGTTACGGCCACGTGACTAGTTGCAAAAACAAGGACTGTAACAGTTATGAATATTTCTGATCTGTATGTGTGCGTCAGGTATTTTGGCTTCTTCACTTATAAAATATAAGATGTAAATGGGGCTAGTGTGTTTTTGGTTGTACATGGGTTAATTGTATCATGTTAGGCACAAGTATGACTTTGTAATTGTGTATATTGAGAGATTATGTATGGTTTGGGGATATGCATACAGATGCCAAGTTCACAAGGGGTGGACTGTGATGGTTAAGATGTTAAGGTGTGTCAGCTTGGCTGGGCCATGATTCTGAGTGTCTTGGCAGTTGTATAATGCTGTTGATCACTTCCCTGTTGAAATTTGACATGTGATTACCTCCATGACGGAATCTGCTGAATGGTACCAGCGGGGTGGGGCCTGTGATGGCTCGCTGCCCCCTCAGCCTTCATCTCTCCAACTTCTGCTGCCTACTTCCTTCCTGCTTGCCTGGCCAAGGTTGTTGGCTTGTTCTGGATCCAGCAGCTATCTTTTGTCTGACCTCTGATTCTTGGGACTTGAGCTAGCAGCTTACCTGTCCATCTTGGGATTTGTTTATCTCCACAGCCTGCGAGCAAGAGTCCTGCTCCCCAACCTGCTAGTCTTGGGTTTGCCAGCCCCTGCAGCTACTTGAATCAGGAGATTGAATCTTGCCTGCTGAACTGGAGGATTCCTTGACCTTCACAGCCTGTGAACAGGGGCCCTGCCCTTCAACCTACTGATCTTGGGTTCATTAGCTTCTGCAGCTCTGTGAATTGGGAAAGGCCTCTATCCTGATCCAAGGACTTAGGATGTTCCATCCTCTAAAATTGTGTGAGCTGTTTCCTTGATATAAATCTCTCTATATATATTTGTATGCTTTACTGGTTTTGCTTCTCTAGAGAACCCAGCCTAAGATAGCAGCTCTACACAAATCTCAGAGGAATACTTAATATTCTGAGTGATGGAAATTTTTAAAAACCTCAAGGGGCTAATGTCAATAAGATGAATTTCTTAGCATTACAAATAATTTCTTTAGTTTAAAAAATTCTGACTGTGGAATATGTCAGAGGCACTATGCTGGAGGTTTATATACTTTATTTCGCATAACCTTCATGTCTGCTATGAGGAAAGTGATATTCCTGTTTGCAGAATAGAAAACAGAAACTGAGTTAAAATAATTTGCCTATCGGTCTGACTTGTCTACACCACACCTAGCTCTTGGTTAGACTTGTTCATATTTAGTTTTATAAGTTTATTACTCTCCCCATCCAAAGATGGAAATTATTTCTTCATTCATTCAGTCACCCATTATAGAATATTTGTGCAAGTAACTGTATGATATTCCATTATTTTTCCTAAGATTACTTTTTCTTGAAAGCTCTGAAAACCGTATATAGATTACCTGACTGGGTTAGAATTGGAATGCCAAAAACTAGTTATAAAGTTATTGCAAATATCCCAAGGAGACACAATGTTGGCCCAAACTAAGATGTTAGAAATCAGGATGGAGAGAAGTGAATGAATTTGAGAGATGTTTATAGGGTAGAATTGAAGGTGTGCTGGGTAATTTGAGATGGTGGATAAAGGAGAGGGAAGAGTCCATGCTGACTCAAATTTCTAGCTGGGCCATTGGGTGCCATTCACCAAGACAGGGCCTAGAGGAGGAGAATCAGATTTCAGAGTCCAGTCCCATTCATAATAACGACTTTAAAGAGCCAGTGAGATAATCCAAATGGAAATGTCTAATGGGCAGTTGTATACATAAGTGGACAATTCAGGAGAATGAACCAGGCTAATGGCAAAAATAAGGGAATCATCACTATATGTACAGTAATTGAAGCATATGGGAAGTAATGAGATTGCCAGAGTCTCTAGATAAGAAAAGAGTTTAAGACAGAAGAATGAGAGTAAATGAGGTTTCCAGTGAAGCTTTTTACTTCAAAAAAGATGCACTCTAGTAAAATTAACTGACTTTATTTGCATATTTTTGAGGTCTCTCACCTGAATTCAGCTGCTAACCAAAAGGTCGGCAGTTCGAATCCACCAGCTGCTCCTTGGAAACCCTATGGGGCAATTCTACTCTGTCCCGTAGGGTTGCTATGAGTCAAAGTTGACTTGATAACAACAGATAAACTAATAATAATGAAAAAATTGGATGTTCTCCTGATATATATTTTTAAATTTCAAAACAACTTTGGCCTGACTTAGATTGACTTGACCTTGAGCATGCTCTACACATTTCGGATAAAAAAATTTTATACTTTTTTTTTTTATTGTGCTTTACTTGAAGGTTCACAGAGCAAATTAGTTTTTCATTAAACAATTAATACACTTTTTTTTCTACTTTAAATATTGTTTTGAAATTTATAGTTAGAATTCATTCAGCTTTCAAAGAACTGTACCATCAGTTTCCTGGGGATGTTCGCCATTACTGAGGGGCTGAAATTCTTCACAATTTATATGTATGTATTATTGAAAAGTAGAACTAACTTTGACATGACAAATAATATTTTGTCTTTAAGTAAGGGTTTTACAAAAAACTTTATAACTCTTATATCACTAATTTTACAACATTTTCCTGAATTGAAAAGTGTGTTTAACTTAATTTATAAAAAACCAACTGCCAACTCATGGGCACCCCATGTGTTTCAGAGTAGAGCTGTTCTGCGTAATGTTTTCAGATGCTGATTTTCAGAAGTTGATTGCTGGGCCTTTCTTCTGAGGTGCCTCTGGGCTGACTCTAACTGCCAGCCTTTCGGTTAGCAACTGAGGACATTAACACTTTGCACCAATCAGGGACTCCAGATGAATTTATAGATGGCTAAGAAAAGGCATATAAAGAAATTAAGTGAACTATCCCAACACACATAACCAATCCTCAATACTTTGCTTTTCAATGCTGCATGCTTGTTTTCTACTTGAAGCACTGGATTGTGCTTTACAGGAAACGTAAAGTAAACTCTTAGATCAAGAATGTGACTTGATTCATTAAAACATATTTGTAAGTACTGTGCACTTTTAGCTCTACTTTATGAAAATTCATAAAGATTTTCATCCCTCAGTCTTCTTCTTGACATAGGTCCATTTCAGTTATAAAATAATCAGCATTTACTTTGCTGATTTAAGGTTTTTATCCAAAAATTCAGCCATGGCTCCTTTGTCTGCTGATTGAAGTAGTCTCTGAATTAGCTGATCCAGGCCCTTCTTACCACATAAAAAATTTTAATATCATGAACTTCATATGCTATCTTGTGGTCAGTGACTCTATCCTGGGTGAAATTATATGTCTGTGTTCTATCTGACTGGGCTTTTGTTCCCACCTGCAGTTTCCTAGCACTTTGTTGTTGACACTTGTCTTTCTCAACAACCTGCTGGTAGAGTTTAGATCTAAACACACACAAGGCAATTTCTTTATTTTTGTCCGTGATCATTCTTGTTGGCATTCTACTACCAGCCCTGTGGAGATATGGACAAGTCTAACAGCACTATTGGTTGTATTAACATGCTGTCTTCCTGCTCCTTTGGCTTGAAATATATCTACTCGCAAATCCTTGGTGTCCACTTGCACATCTATCTCACCTGGTTAATGAAGGTCGATAATTGACATTGTTCCTGTGTGAACACGCTGCATCCTTGATGACAGGCCAACCTCAGGAGTTCATTGACCTGGGTAAATCCCAGCTTCATACTTCAAATGGTTGTAGACATTCTCACCAGATACCACTGCATGATGTAGCTCACCATAATCAGCTGGCATATAATTCAGAAGTTCAAAATTCCAGTGTTTATAGCATGAATAACTCTGGTACATGTCAGATTCTTTGCAAATATCACCTCCAGTAGTTCTTCTAGATGTCTCCTCTAAAATCACATCATTTTTATCATATTTATCTTTTGGCACTAGACTCTGGAAAGTCTCATTGTGTAACACGTTGGTTTTTTCATCAATAGTTTGCCTCTTCTAATGCAAGTTCTTGTAACTGATTTTCAGCTTGTTTATTTAGATTTTCAATTGCTTGTTCAGCCTCCAGAATTTCTTGATAAATGGCTGCTAGTGATACCAACTCAGCATGCCTTTGGTTCAAGGACCTTTGATCACCTTCATTCACACAGATACGCTGCAAACACTGATCAAGTTTTAAGTACTCTTTGTTGAGGTCCTCCATATATTTCTGTAGTGCTTTATGCTTCCATAGCATCCTGGTATCTCGATGACAATGTCTTCTGGACCGGTTCTTATTTAACAGAGAATGGAGAATGTGATTCCTGTTTTGTCCAAAAATCAACATCCTTGTGTCAAGATGTATCTGTATAAACTGTTGAGAATGAAGGTGGATGTGACGCTGGTGGTAACCATTAAGAAATGTTTGTCTAAAAAGCCAAACGCACAGCATCTCAGCATCTGAGAACAGCAAATCTTCTCCATCACCTACCACAGTTAACAGGATTACTCTGAGACTCTAGGAACATTTCTCGGCATCAGAACTTCAGAACTGACCATACACGTGTTGTTTTTGACATCGGTTACCAACCCCATGACATGTCAACATTCTCCTCTTCTTGACCTTGGGTTCCCTATTACCAACTTTCCTGTCCCCTCCTGCCCTCTATTCCTTGTGTACCCAGGGCTGGTGTACCCAGTCTCATTTTGTTTTATGGGCCTGTCTAATCTTCAGATGAAGGGTGAACCTCAGGAGTGACTTCAGTACTGAGTTAAAAGCATGTCTGGGGGCCATACTCTTGGGGTTTCTCCAGTCTCTGTCAGGCCAGTAAGTCTGGTCTTTTTTTGTGAGTTAGAATTTTGTTCTACATTTTTCTCCAGCTCTATCTGGGACCCTCTACTGTGATCCCTATCAGACCAGTCAGTAGTTGTAGCCGGGAACCATCTAGTTATGCTGGACTCAGTTTGGTGGAGGCTATCATAGTTGTGGTCCATTAGTCCTTTGGTCTAATCTTTCCCTTGTGTCTTTGGTTTTCTTCTTTCTCCACTGCTCCAGATGGGGTGAGACCAGTGGAGTATCTTAGATGGCTGCTCACAAGCTTTTTTTTTATTACTTTTTTTTTTTTATTGTACTTTAGAAAAAATCCTCACAACTGGACCAATACGCCACATCATGATAAACAAAGAAAAGATTGAAATTGTCAAGATTTCATTTTACTTGGATCCATAATCAACACCCATGGAAGCAGCAGTCAAGAAATCAAAAGATGCGTTGCATTGGGCAAATCTGCTGCAAAGATCCTCTTTAAAGTGCTGAAAAGCAAAGATGTCACCTTGAAGACTAAGGTGCGCCTGACCCAAACCATGGTATTTTCAGTCACATAATATGCATGGGAAAGCTGGACAATGAATAAGGAAGACTGAAGAAGAACTGATGCCTTTGAATTGTGGTGTTGGTGAAGAATATTGAATATACCATGGACTGCCAAAAGAACAAGCAAATCTGTCTTGGAAGAAGCACAACCAGAATGCTCCTTAGAAGCAAGGTTGGCGAGACTGCATCTTACATACTTGGACATATTGTTAGGAGGGATCAGTCTCTGGAGAAGGACATCATGCTTGGTAAAGTCCAAGGTCAGCGGAAAAGAGGAAACCCTCAACAAGATGACTGTAAGGATGGTGCAGGACTGGGCAGTGTTTCGTTCTGTGGTACATAGGGTCGCTATGAATTGGAACTGACTCAGCAGCACCTAACAACAACAACGTACTTTAGATGAAGGTTTACAGGACAAACTAGTTTGTCATTAAACAGTTAATATACATATTGTTTTATAACATTGGTTAACAACCTCACGACGTGTCAACACTCTCCATTCTCAACCTTGGGTTCCCTATTACCAGTTTTCCTGTTCCCTCCTGCCTTCTAGTCCTTGCCCCTGGGCTGGTGTGCCCCTTTAGTCTCGTTCACTCACAAGCTTTCAAGACCCCTGATGCTACTCACCAAAGTAAGATGTAGAACATTTTCTTTACAAACTATGTTATGCCAATGGAGCTAGATGTCCCCCAAGAAAAATTTTATGCTTTTAAGAGAGAAAACTTTGATTTATATTTGGGTCAACTTAGTGCTTCTATTGCGTCTTCTATTCAAGCTGGTAAGAGCTAGGCTCATGTTGTCAGCAATTATTTATCAAATTAAATTAAATTAAATAGAACTACTGTATTTTGGAGTTGGAGGGTGAAAGAGTGAGTGGAAGGAGTAGACAGGAAGCCTACTCGCTTCTAGAAAATATTTTTAAATCATAAATATTTTAATACTAAAAGAGAGTTTCAGATGTATGTTTTAAAAATTGGATTTCTAAGACCCCTAAACATAGGTTGTTGTTAGTTGGCGTGGAGTCCATTCCGACTCAGCAACCTCAGGGTTTTTCAAGCCTGGCCTTTAGAAGCAGATCACCAGGACCGCCTTCCCGGGCTCCTTGGTTAGGATCATGTTTTCTGCAGGATTACAATTTATCTATCCCATCGTCATGATTACTGATTTTATTCTTTAGATATCTCTTATAAGGAAAATATTTTATCGTTCTATTATTTAATATCAGTAATAAGACTTCTAGATAATAAAGCCAAAAGAAAACCAAACCTGCTGTCATTGATAAATGTTTTATCTCTTCATTTTTGGTAGACTTTTTTGTTTGTTTGTTTTAACCAAATTTATTTCTCAGGTATTTACTCTGGCAAGTGAATAACCAAAAGATTCCTTTTAAAATAGTTTTGAATTTTAACAAGTGAGTGAATCTAAAGAAAATATTAACCAAATAAGACCCCGAGTACTGGATAGGGCAAAATCACAAGGATGAGAGTGGGCGCCTAGTTTGGGGGACATTTTGCCACCAGCCCCAGCCTCTGGCCTTTGCCTTTGACTTTCCAGGGTGCCCCTAGGTCCATTGTTAAGGGCAGAGTTCCTCCTTGTTCTTTCTGTTCAGGGCACCTCTTCCAGGCCAGCCCTGAGCAACCTCCTCACCCCGAGCAAGTGTGGCGGAGCACAGCTAGATCCCTCAGCAACCATGGGTTGTGCACCTGATCTATGCCAGGAGGTGAGGGGAGGGTGGTAGTCACGCAGGGGTTCTTGGCCAGCGTGAGTGCAGTGCTTAGGGAGGGGAGCAAAGATGTGGCCTTTCAAGAGGGAAAGTCAAGGCCACTCTCCTTGGCTGGACAGTTTGATGGTCAGCCACTCTGCAGGCATCGAAGCTGTCTGCGGACTGCTTCACACTGGTCTGTAACCCCCTCTCAGCCTCTGCCCACCATGTTCGTTGCCCAGTGCCCAGGACTGAAGCCAGACTGCTTCATTAGAGTTCTTTAATAAAGTTGTATAAATGCATTGTAATACATTGGATCCCTGGGTGGTGCAAATGGTTTGTGCTGGATTACTAACCACCAACCTAAAGGTCAGCTGTTTGAATCCACCTAATGGCTCTGTGGAAGAAAGACATGGCAATCTGCTTCCATAAAAGATTACAGCCAAGACAACCCTATAGAGCAGTTCTACTCTATAACACATGGGGTTGCCATTTGGTATGGTTTTAAGTAGTTATAACCAAAAAAACCCTATGCCTTCCAGTCGATTCTGACTCACAGTGACCCTATAGGATAGAGAACAGCCCCATAGGGTTTCCAAGGAGTGACTGGTGGATTCAAACTGCAGACCTTTTGGTTAGCAGCTGAGCTCATAACCACTGCACCACCAGGGCTCCTAAGTAGTTATAGTATTGGATATTATAAGCAGAGCTATGTTATTTTCGGATCATTATTTAAAGTGTACCACCTTCTTCATGTAGATAATTTATTATGGAGGTCATTCCAAATAAGAACAAAAAAGACACCAAGGGATCCATGTTTTCAATAGACTTAAAGTTTCGAATAATTTATTTTCAAATGCAGTATTTACAATTATCTGCTTAATAAATGCATTATGTTTTTGATTTCAGTATTTTCATGTTTCAAAAATTTTGGGTGTATTTAAAGCTACTTGAAACATTTTATTCCTGTCTAAAGGTTTTAAGTTATGAATGCAAAAAATTCCAGTGGCTCAGTTAGAGGCCAGAAGACCAACTAGCTAAAAGTAGTATCTTACGAACTGGTGGTGCAAACAGGAGGTAAATCTATCTTTTGTTGACAACTATTTTTTTTTTATTTTCTCCTTAGAGTAAAACATGTACATGTGAACCTTTCATTCCTGAAGTAAAGTTCCTGAATCACTGCATTCTAGCTTTGCTTTTCATTCAATAGCTTTATTAAGATATGTAATTGCGTTACAACACCATGCAGTTTACCCCTTTAAAGTGTACAGTTCAATGGCGTCCAGTATGAACAACTTTTAGTTGTTTATCCATCACCACAATCAATTTTAAAACATTTTTATTAGCCCAAGAAGATACCCTGAACACTCCTTAGTCACCCTCCCCCACCGCAATGCCCTTCTCCCCCTGCCCACTGACCTACTGTCTCTATAGATTTGCCCATTTTGGCTGTATTATATGAATGGAATCACAAAGTTCACCCATGTTGCAGCATGTATCAATACTTCATTCATTTTCATGGTCAAATAATGTTCCATTGTATAGACAGATAGACCACATTTCATTAAATGCATTTGGTTGTTTCTACTTTTGGGCTATTATGAATAATGCAGCTGTGAATATTCTTTTACAAGTTTTTGTGTGGACATGGTTTCATTTATCTTAGGTATATACCTAGTAATAGGTCATATGTTAGGAGTCCCTGTATGGTGCAAACAGTTAAGTGCCAGCTTTCAGTTAGCGGTTTGAATCCACCCAGAGGAGCTTCCAAGGAAAGGCCTGGCAATCTAATTCTGAATGATCACTGCCATTGAAATGCTAATGAGTACAGTTTTACTCCGAAGCAGCTGGGGTCACCATGAGTCTGAATCGATTCAACAGCAACTGGTTTGGTTTGGGATTTTTTTTAGGTCATATGTTAACTCCTTTAACCTTTTGAAGAACTGCCAGATAGTTTCCCAAAATGGCTGTACCATTTTACACTTCCACCAACAGTGTATAATGGTTCCAATTTTCAAGACCAGTTTGATATTATCTGTCTTTTTTATTATAGTGGGTATAAAGTGATATCTCACTCTGGTTATGATTGGCACTTCCATTATGACTAATGATGTTGAGCACCTTTTCATATACTTATTGGCCGTTTGTCTAACTTCTTTGGAGAAATGTTCAGATCTTTGCCCATTTTAAAATTTGGCTACTTGTGTTTTTATTATTAGATACTAAGTTCTTTCTATATTCTAGACGCACTTTTTTTTTAATCAAATATGTGATTTACAAAATTTTTTCCCATTCTATGCAATGTCTTCATTTTGTCGGTGATGTCCTTTGAAGCCCAAATTTTTAAATTTGAAGTTGTTCGATTTGCCTATTTTTTCTTCTGTTGTTTGTGCTTTTGGTGTCGTATTTAAGAATCTGTTGCTAAACCCAAGGTCACAAAGATTTACTCTTGTGTTTTCTCCTAAAAATTTTATAATTTAGTTTGTACATTTAGGTCTTTGACTCATTTTGATTTAATTTTTGTATATGGTGTGAGGTAGGGGTTGAATTTCATTATTTTACATGTGGATATCCATTTATTGAAAAAGCTGTTTCTCCCCCCTTTAGTTATCTTGGTACCCTTGTTGAAAATCAATTGACTGTAAGTGTGAAGTTTTATTTCAGAACTCTCAGTTATATTCCATTGATCTATGTATCTATCCTCATTCTAGCTGTTTTGATTCATTCCTTTGCAATACTTGTACTTTCTTATTGCAATCCCATTTGATGATGGTACTCACTTAAAGGAGAAAGACAACTGGGCAGGAAGTGACAGAGAAATGCTGCTTTGAATTTCTATCAAAGACTCTTTTTTTTTTAATAGTAATAAATATGTTGTATTGGCTCTCCAGTGTATGGAGGCTTGAGGAGATGCGATGGCTTCTTAAAACAATTTCTGTATTTTGCAGACAATCATACATTTTCTCTCATGTTATTAAATTGAATATTCAATATGTATATTTAAAAAGCCTTTATTTAAAAGTGCTGATATGCATGGCACACAAAGCTCTGCCTAATACTAGGAGCTGCAGATGGAATTTGTATATTCTGTTGTAATAAAACACAATTTTACTTTGCAAATTGGAAAGGTTCTGTACTGTCTACTTCCAGGATATTACTGGGTGCATACACATAGTGGGTGTTCCGTAAATGCATGCTAAAAGAATGAATGAATCTTTCAGAAGTAGATTTCTCTTAATTTCCTAAGCAAAATATGTGCAAGTATATACACATTATCAGTATAATTTAATTCCCTTGATATGGCCATCAGTTAATTTTATTCTTTCCCAGATAACAACCTTATGTACTTATAAACTAATTTGTCTTGGTCATTATTATAAACTGCTAATCTAGTGGTATTTATTTCATACCAGTAAATCCACAGTGAAACACCCCCAGTGTTCTGTGAAGAGATGGCTTTCAGAATCCCTTACGAATAGGAACTGAGTCTAGCTGACTGAGAAATCAGTGACATTTCACAGGGGTCTGTGAAAAGAGGCGGTTTCATTAACTCAGATGGCATCTCTTGTAGGGGCCACATTTCCACCCAAATAAACGATGGAGCATATGTTTTCTGACTGCCTTTGCTACTAACAGACCTTCTTTGTCTGTAGTTCAACCAAATCTGATGGACCATTTCTTTGAATGGTCTCGTGGTCAGAGTGTAGAGAATTGGATTCAAAGCACTGTTGATAGGCAGAATAAAAATCACTACCCAAGAGTTTATGGTACCTGAAAGAGAAAAATGAAGTAGTTTTAGCGTTTATATATGGCCTAGTTTATGATGTCTAAAAACACTTTTCCTTGTTTTTTCCCCATACTCCTTTAAAGTCTTAATTGTTTTTTTCCTTTGATGTTACGTAATTAAATACCAAGTGTATATGTGTTTCCAGAATGTCTTTCCAGAGTCCCAGTGTTGGAGGGCCATGGTGGTGTTGCAAAAGAACAGGAGCCTTTGCTAGGTAAATTTTCTTGAATATATCAACAAAAGTATACCATTAGGTAGAAATATATCCCTCAAAATCATTACATATTGTAACATGGTTCCACTTCATGAAAAACAATATTGTTTAGTATTTTAATCATACTGTTTTCAAATGTATAATTACTGGAAAGCACAAGTAGTGTTTCTCAGAATATGTACACTTATCCTTAATATCTTTTCTGCTATTTATTTTATTTTAAAAATAGATATGGCATTTTTAGGCTTTTGACCATTTATTTCAGCAAAACATCTTCAGCTAACACTACCTGGAAAATCATTGTAGTATGCATGCAACTACCAAATACTTGGATTTTTATTAGAATTTAATTGGTGATATTTTATTTCTTGTTGCTCAAAAAATGTAAGATACTATCACCAGCAACCATGGGATAAAAACAATTATGTGTTTATAACTTTTAAAATGTGAATATATGCTTTATTACAAAGGAAGGCAACGGGATATCTGCACATTCTTTTTAAACACCAAGAGTGTTTTTGTCTTTGATCTTCTACTCTCTAGGGCAATGCTCTCTAAATTGACATGTATTCCAGAAGAAATCTAGTCACCTTAATGAGTGTCTAAATGTGCACACACACACACACACACACACACACACAAACCCGCACCCACATATGACAACAGAAGTAAATTTCAAAGGTGTGATATCCTGATGTCATGTATTCACCATTACGGTATCAGGACATATTCATCACCATAAAAATCTCTTCATAAAAATCTCTTGTGCTCCACCTGTTCATCCCGCCTTTTCTCCCACCACACTCACCCCTCCCAAACCCCCTGGCAACCACTGATCTTTTTATTGTCCCTGTAGTTTTGCCTAGGGGTCGCTACGAGTCCGAATTGGCTTGACTGCATTGTTTTTTTTTTTTTTTCTTTTTAAATAGTTTTGCCTTTTTTAGAATGTCACATAGTTGGAATCATACAGTCTAGTCTTTTCAGACTGGCTTCTTTCACTTAGCAATATGTGTTTAAGGTTCCTTCATGACTTTTTGTGCCCTGATATCTCATTTGTTTTTATTGCTGAATAATATTCCATTGTATGGACGCACCTCAGTTTATCCATTCACTACAGAAGAACATCTTGGTTGCTTCCAAGTTTTGGCAATTATGAATATAGCCGTTATAAACATTTGTATGCATGGAATATTTCTCCGTTTATTTAGATCTTTGATTGATTTCTTTCATTAGAGTGTTCTAATTCCTCACATAGATCTTGCGCGTTATTTTGTTAAATTTATACCTAAGTACTTCATTTTTGGGGGAGGGAGTTGGCACAGTGGTTAAGAGCTCGGCTGCTGATCAAAATGTCAGCGATTGGAATCTACCAGGCACTCCTTGGGAACCCTGTGGGGCAGTTCTACTCTGTCCTATAGAGTCACTGTGAGTCGGAATCAACTCGACGGCAACGGGTTTGGTTTTGGTTAATGTAAATGGTGTTGTGTTTTAATTTCAAATTCTAATTGTTTTTTGCCAGTATATAGAAAAGTAATTTACTTCCATTGATTAACCTTGTATCTTGCCAACTTGCTGTAATTGCTTATTATTTCCAGAAGTTTTTATTTTTTGTTGATTCTTTGGAATTTTCTATAGACAGTCATGTCATCTGTGGACTAAGACAGTTTTATTTCTTTTTTTCCAATCTGTATACTGTTTCTTTCATTTCTTGTCTTATTGCATTAGCTGGGACTTCCAGTACAATGTTGAACTGGAGCGGTTAGAGGGGGGATATCCTCCTTGCCTTTTTCGCCCTGAATCTTAGGGAGAAAGCATCTAGTTTGCCACAATTAAGTATGATGTTAGCTGTAGGTTTTTGTTTGGTGTTCTTTATCAGGTTGAGGAAGTCTTCTGTTCCTAGTTCGCTGAGTTCTTATCATAAATGGGTGTCAGATTTTGTCAAATCCTTTTTGTACATGTATTGATATGATCATATGATTTTTCTTTAGCCTGTTGATGAGATGGGTTGTGTTAATTGATCGTGGAATGTTGGACCTTGCATATGTAGAATAAATTCTACTTAGTTGTGATGACTAATTCACTACACTGTAACACATGGGGTTCCCATGAGTCAGAATTGACTTGATAGCAGTTTTTTTTTTTTTTTTAATTCAATTTGCTAATATTTTGTCAAGGATTTTCCATCTATGTTCATGATATGTTGGTCAATAATTTTCCTTTCTTGTAGTATCTTCGGGTAATGCTGGTATCATAGAATGAGTTAGAAAGCATCACTCTGCTTCTACTTTATGGAAGAGATTAAAGAGAATTGGTGTCATTTCTTTTTTAAATGTTTAGTAGAATTCATCAGTGAATCCATCTGGGCCTGGCACTTGCTGTTTTGGAAGGTTATTAATTATTGATTCAATTTCTTTAATAGATATAGGCCTATTTAGATTATCTGTTTTTCCTTGTGTGAGTTTTGGTAGATTTTATATTTTAAGGAATTGGTCAATTTCATATAAGTTATCAAATTTGTGGGTATAGAGTTGTTCATAATATTCCTTTATTATCCTTTTAATATCCATGGGTTGAATAGTGATGGCCTCTTATTTCATTTATGATAGGAATAATTTGTGTCTTCTTCATTTTTTATTGGTTAGCTGGCTAGAGGCTTATCAATTTTATTGATCTTGTCAGAGAATCGGCATTTGATTTTGTTGATTTTCTCTGTTAATTTTCTATTCTCAATTTCAATGATTTTTGCTCTAATTTTTATTATTTCTTTTCTTTTGATTACTTTGGATTGAGTTTGGCCTTCTTTTTCTAGTTTCCTAAAATGCAAGCTTAGATTATTGATTTTATATCTTTCTTACTTTCTTTTTATTGTGCTTTAGGTGAAAGTTTACAGAGCAAATTAGTTTCTCATTAAACAATACACGAATTGTTCTGAGACATCGATTGCCAACCCCTTGATGTGACAACACTCTCCTCTTCTCCACCCTGGGTTCTTTGTTTCCATTTGTCCAGTTTTCCTGTCCCTGCCTGTCTTGGCTTTGCTTTTGCAATCCTATACGAGATTGAATAACAAAGCACATACCTCACGTGTGTTATTATTTGCCCTATACCTGTTGCCAATGAGGTGATTCCAACTCATAGTGACCCTATGTGACCCTATAGGACAGAGTAAAACTGCCCCATAGGATTTCTAAGAAGTGGCTGATGAATTCAAACTGCCGGCCTTTTAGTTAGCGGCCGAGCTCTTTAACCACTATGCTACCAAAAAGTCCCTTATTTGTCCTATCCAGTTTCTATATTTGTCCTATAGACCTGTTTAATCTTTGGCTGAAGAGTGAACCTCGGGAGTGACTTTATTACTGAGTTAAAAGGGTGTCTGGGGTCCATACTCTCAGTTTCTCTAGTCTCTGTCAGACCAGAAGGTCTGGGTTTTTTTGTGTGTGTGTGTGAATTTGAATTTTGTTCTACATTTTTCTCCTTCTCTGTCCGTGATCCTCTATTATGATCCCTGTCAGAGCAGTTGGTGATGGTAGTCAGGCACCACCTAGTTGTTCTGGGCTCAGTCTGGTGGAGGTTGTGGTCCATTAGTCCTTTAGGCAAATCTTTCCCTTGTATCTTTGGTTTTCTTCATTTTCCTGTGCTCTAGCCACGATGGGACCAGTGGATGTATCTTAGATGGCTGCTCACAGGCTTTAAAGACGCCAGACGCTACTCACATTTTTGGATGTAGAACATTTTCTTTATAAACTACGTTATGTCAGTTGAGCTGGATGTCCCCTGAGACCATAGTCCCCAGCAACTCGGTCTAGTAAATCAGTCCCTCAGGAAGTTTGGATGAGTCTGTGACTTCCGTGACTTTACCTTGGTCAAGTTATGCTGACTTCCTCGGTATTGTGTACTGTCTTACCCTTCACCAGTGTTAACACTTGTCTACTATCTAGTTAGTGTTTTTCTCTCCCTACTCTTCCCATTCCTTGTAACCATCAAATGTTGTCTTTCTGTGTCTCTTTCATGAGTTTTTATAATAGTAATCTCATACAGTATTTGTCCTTTTGTGATTAACTTATTTCACTCAACATAATGCCCTCCAGATTCATCTATGTTGTGAGATGTTTCACAGATTCATCGTTTTTATTGTTACATAGTATTCCACTGTGTGTATATACCATTGTTTGTTTATCCATTCATCTGCTGATGGACATTTAGGTTGTTTCCATCTTCTTGCTATTGTGAATAATGCTGCAACAAACATTGGTGTGCATATGTCTATTTATGTGATGGCTCTTATTTCTTTAGGATATATTCCTAGAAGTGAGATTGCTGGATCATATGGTATTTTTATTTCTAGCTTTTAAGGAAGTGCCATATCATTTTCCAAAGTGGTTGTACTATTTTGCATTCAGACTTGCGGTGCATAAGAGTTCCAAGCTCCCTGCAACTTCTCCAACATTCGTTATTTTCTGTTTTTTTATTCGTGCCAGTAATGTCAGGGTGAGATGATATCTCACTGTAGTTTCGATTTGCGTTTTTCAAATGGCTAGTGATCTCGAATATTTCATGTGTTTGTTAGCTGCCTGAGTGTCTTTGGTGAAGTGTCTGTTCATATCCTTTGCCCATTTTGTAATTTTTACTTTGTTGTAGGGGTGTTGGATTTTCCCACAGATTTTAGAGATCAGATCTTTGTTGGACATGTCATAATCAAAATTTTTTCCCAGTCTTTAGGTTCTCTTTTTACTCTTTTGGTGAAGTCTTTTGATGAGCATAAGTGTTTAATTTTTAGACAATCCCAGTTATCTAGCTTATCTTCTGGTGTTTATGTATTGTTATGGTTTGTATCCTATTTGTGCTGTATATTAGGGCCCATAGTGTTGTCCCTGTTTTTTCTTCCATGATCTTACAGTTTGTGGTTTTATATTTAGATCTTTGATACATTTTGTATTAGTTTTGGGTATGATGTGAAGCATAGATCCTGTTTTACTTTTCTATAGATGGGCATTTAGTTTTGCCAGTACCGTTTGTTAAAAAGACTGTCTTTTCGCCATTTAATGGACTTTGGGCCTGTGTCAAAGATCAGCTAACCGTAGGTAGATGTATTTTCATCTGGGTTCTCGATTCTGGTCCTTTGGTCAACTCGTCTGTCATTATACCAGTACCAGGCTGTTTGGACTACCATGGCTGTATAGCAGGTTCTGAGATTAGGTAGAGTGAGGCCTCCTACTTTATTTTTCTTCTTTGATAATGCTTTCCCTATAGGGACCTCTTTCATTTCCATATAAAGATGATGATTAGTTTTTTCATCAAATTAAAGAATGCTGTTGTTATTTAAATTAAGATTGCATTGTTTGTAGATTTTTTTGGGTAGAATTGACATTTTTACAATGTCAATTCTACCCATCTGTGAATGTGGTCTCTTTTTCCATTTATGTAGGTCTATTTTGGTTTCTTGCAGTATTGTTTTGCAGTTTCTTCCTGTAGTTCTTTTACATCCCTGTTAGACTTATTCCTAAGTATTTCATTTTTTTTAGGGGCTATAATAAATGATATTGCTTTCCTGATTTCCTTTTTGTAGTTCTTTTTATTGGCGTATAGGAATCCTACTGATTTTTGTATGTTTATATGGTATCCTGCCACTCTGCAGAAACTATCTATTAGTTTCAGTAGTATTCTTGTAGAGTTTTTAGGGTTCTCTATGCATAGTGTCTTCCTTATTCATCGTCCAGCTTTCGCATGCATATGAGATATTGGAAACACCATGGCTTGGGTCAGGCACACCTTAGTCCTCAAGGTGACATCCTTGCTTTTCAAAACTTTAAAGAGATATTTTGCAGCAAATTTGCCCAGTGCAATGCATCTTTTGATTTCTTGGCTGTTGCTTCCACAGGTGTTGATTGTGGATCCAAGTAAAAGAAATTCTTGACAACCTCAATCTCCTCTCCATTTATCATGATGTTGCTAATTGGTCCAGTTTTGAAGATTTTTGTTTTCTCTATGTTGAGGTGTAATCCATAATGAAGGCTGTGGTCTTTGATCTTCGTGAATAAGTGCTTCAAGTCCTCTTCACTTTCAGCAAGCAAGGTCGTGTCATCTGCATAATGCAGGTTGTTAATGAGCCTTCATCTTCCCCTCATGCCCCATTCTTTTTCATATAGTCCAGCTTTTCAGATTATTTGCTCAGCATACAGATTGAATGGGTATGGTGAAAGGATACAACCCTGACACACAGCTTTCCTGACTTTAAGGAAGACCGAAGAAGAGTTGATGATTTTGAACTGTGTTGTTGGCAAAGAATATTGAATCAAAAGAATGAACAAATCTGTCTTGGAAGAAGTACAACCAGAATGCTTCTTAGAAGCAAGGATGATGAGACTATGTCTCACATACTTTGGACATGTTGTCAGGAAGGATCAGTCCCTGGAAAAGGACTTCATGCTTAGTAAAGGAGACGGTCAGTGAAAAAGAGGAAGACCCTCAACAAGATGGATTGATACAGTGGCTGCAACAATGGGTTCAAGCATAGCAACAATTGTGAGGATGGCCCAGGACTGGGCAATGTTTCCTTCTGTTGTGCATAGGTGCGCTATGAGTTGGAACTGACTCGATGGCACCTAACAACAACAACAGCATGTATAGTATCATATCATCTGCCAATAGGGATAGTTTCACCTCTTCCTTCCCAAATTGGATGCCCTTTATTTCTTTTTCTTGTCTTATTGCTCTAGCTGGGACTTCTATCACAATGTTAAATAAGAGTGGTGGTGAACAGCATTCTTGTCTTGTTCCCATTCTCAGGAGGAATGTTTTCAGCCTCTCTCCGTTGAGAATGATGTTGGCTGTTGCTTTTGTATAACCCATTGTCATCAAGCTGATTTCAACTCATAGCGACTCTATAGACAGAGTAGAACTACCCCATAGGGTTTCCAAGGAGTGGCTGGTGGATTTGAGCTAAGGACCTTTTGGTTAGCAGTTGAATGCTTAACCACTGCACCACCAGGGCTCTGGTTTTGTATAGATGCCCTTTATTATGTTGAGGAATTTCCCTTTTGTTCCTATTTTATTAAGAGTTTTTATCAGGAATGGGTGTTGGACTTTATCGAATGCCTTTTTCGCATTGATTGAGATGATCACATGATTCTTTTCTTTCATTTTATTTATGTTGTGGATTACGCTGTTTGATTTTCTAGTGTTGAATCATCCTTGCATACCTGGTTGAATCCCACTTGGTCATGGTGTGTTATTATTATTTTTTATATGATGCTAAATTCTATTGGCTAGAATTTTTTTGAGAAATGTTTGCATGTATATTCATGAGAGATAATTAGTCTGTAATTTTCTTTTTTTTTTTTTTTTGGTGTCTTTGCATGATTTTGGTATCAGGGTCAGGGTGGCTTCATAGAATGAATTCTGAAGTATTCCTTCCTTTTCTATGTTCTGAGATAGTTTGAATAGTACTGGCACAAGCTCTTCTCTGAATGTTCGGTAGAATTCTCCAGTGAAGCCATCTGGGCCAGGGCTTTTTTGTTGTTGTTGTTGGGAGTTTTTTTTTTTTTTTTTTAATTACCTTTTCAATCTCTTCTCTTGTTATGTGTCTGTTCAGATTTTCATCCTTAGTTGGTGATAGTTTAAGTAGGTGGTGTGTTTCTAGAAATTTTCCCATTTCCTCTGGGATTTCAAATTTCTTGGAGTATAGTTTTTCATAGTACTCTCTTTTTTTTTTTCTCTTATGATCCTTTTTATTTCATTTGGGTCTGCTGTAATGTCCCCCGTTTCATTTGTGATTTGGTTTATTTACTTCTCCTCCTGTTTTGCTTGTCAGTTTGGCCAACAGATTGTTGATTTTGTTGATCCGTTCAAAGATCCAGCTTTTGTTGATTTTTTCCTATTGTTTTTCTATTCTCTATTTCATTTATTTCTGCTTTGGTCTTTATTACTTCCTATCTTCTGGTGGCTGTAGGCTTTTCTTGCTGTTCTCTTTCTATTTGTCTACATTCTAGGGCTAACATTTTGATTTTGGCCCATTCTTCTTTTTGGATGTGTGCATTTATTCTTATAAAATGACCTCTGAGCACTGCCTTTGCTGTGTCCCAAAGGTTTTGGTATGGTGTGTTCCCATTTTCATTTAATTCTATAAATCTTTTGATTCCATCTTTGATTTCTTCTGTTATCCAATTGTTTTTAAGGAAGGTGTTATTCGGTTTTCATTTTTGACTTTTTCCCCTTGCTCTTCCTGTTATTAATTTCTACCATTATGGCATTATGATAAGAGAAGATGCTTTGTGGTATCTCAGTGTTTTGGATTATGTTGAGGGTTGCTTTGTGGCCTAAGATGTGGTCTGTTCTAGAGAATGTTCCATGTGCATTGGGAAAGAATGTATACTTTGCTGCTGTTGGGTGGAGTGTTCTGTATATGTCTATGAGGTCAACATGGTTGATTGTGTTCTTTAAATCTTCTCTACCTTGGGTGAGTTTCTTTCTAGATGTTCTGTACTTTACTGAGAGTGGTGTGTTGAAGTCTCCTACTATTATTTTGGCACTGTCAATTTCTTCTTTCAGTGCTGTTAGAGTTTGTGTATTTTGGAACCCTGTATTTAGGTGCATAAATATTTATTATTGTGATGTCATCAAGATGGATTGTTCCTTTAATCATTATATAATGTCCTTCCTTGTCTTTTATGGTGGATTTTGGCTTAAAGTCTATTTTATTTGACATTGGTCTTGCCACTCCTGCAGTTTTTTTTGGTTGCTCTTTGCTTAATATTTTTTTTTTATCCTTAGATTTTTAATGTATTTTTTCCATCCTTAGATTTTTAATATATTTTAATATAATATAGTTAATATATTTATGTCTTTGCGTCTAAGATCCCTGTCTTGTACACAGCATATTGATGGATCATTTTTTTTTTTTAATTGTGTTTTAGGTGAAGGTTTACAGAACAAATTATTTTCTCAGTAAACAATTAATGCACATGTTGTTTTGTGACATTGGTTGTGAACCCCATGACACTCTTCCCTTCTCAAACCTGGGTTCCCCATTTTTATTTGTCCACTTATCCTGCCTCCTCCTGCCTTCTCATCCTTGCCCCTCAGCTTGTGTGTCTGTTTAATCTCATATACATGGTTGAACTGTGTGTATTATTGTTTGTTTTATAGGCCTGTATAATCTTTGGCTGAAACGTGAACCTCAGAAGTGACTTCAGTGTTGAGTAAAAGGGGTGTCTGGGAGCCATACTTTTGGGGTTTCTCCAGTTTCTTTCAGGCTAGTAAGTCTGGTCTTTTATTGTGAGTTAGAATTTTGTTCTACAATTTTCTCCAGCTCAGTCCTGGACCCTCTATTGTGATCCCTGTCAGTACAGTTGGTGATGGTAGCCAGGCACCATCTAGCTGTGCTGGACTCAGTCTGGTGGAGGCTGTGGTACTTGTGGCCTATTAGTCCCTTGAACTAATATTTTCCTTGTATCTTTGGTTTTCTTCATTCTCCTTTGCTCTAGACCAGGTGGGACCAATAGAGTATCTTAGATGGTCGCCCACAAGCCTTTAATACCCCAGACTCTACTCACTGCATATTCAAATATGAAACACTTTTTTTAAATAGACTATGTTATGCCAATTGAGCTAGATGTCTCCTGAGACCACAATCCCCAGCCTTCAGCCCCAGTAACATGGTCCCTCAAGGTGTTTGGATGTACGTGTCTATGAAGCGTCTATAACTTTGCCTTAGTCAAGTTGTGCTGACTTCCACGATATTGAGTACTCTCTTATCATTTACCAGGGTTACCACTTAACTATTGGATGAGTCATGTTTTTTAATCCATCCTGTCACTCTGTGTCTTTGTGGGTGCATTTAAGCCATTTACATTCAGTGTGATTACTGATAAGTGTGAGATTAATGCTGTCATTTTATGGCACGGAGGTTTTCTTCATTCATTCTTCTTACTCTCCTTTTATTCATGGAATTTCTTTTCATTTCTTTTGTTACGGCAGATTTTGTGTTTAATGAGACTTTATGTTTTTCTTCTTTATTCTGATGAGTAGGTTTCTTTACTTCCTTTGTGGTTGCCTTGAAATTTACCCTTATCTTCCTAAGTTTGAACGAGTCTTGTATTACTTGACATTTCCTTGGCTTCCTCTCCATTTGAAAGTTCTATGCTTATGCTACAGATCCCCCCTTTTATTGTTCTGATGCTGTCATCATTTACAGATTGACATCTCTAGTTCCCTATCTTGAATCTTTTAGTTTTGTTTTATCCTTGAGAGCTCATTACCTAGGTTGGTATTTGACCGATACTGACCTGTGTTCTAGATTCAAGTTGTCATCTGATGTTGTTTATTTTCCCATGGAGGACTCCCTTTAATAATTCTTGTAATTTGGTTTGGGTTTATGAATTTCCTTAATTTCTGTTTATCTGAAAATGTCCTAATTTCACCATCATATTTCAGAGAGAGTTTGCAGGTTATCTTATTATTGGTTGGCAAGTTTTTCTTTCAAGTTTTTTATATATCATCCCATTGCCTTCCTGCCTGCATGGTTTCTGCCAAATAACCAGAGGTTAGTCTTATTGTTTCCCCTTTGTATGTGACTTTTTTCTCAAGCTGCTCTCAAGATTCTTCCTTTGTCTTTAATTTTGCTGAGTGTGATTATGATATGTCTTGATGACTGTCTTTCACGGTCTGTCCTATATGGGGTTCGTTAAGCTTCTTGGATGGTCAGCTTTTCATCTTTCATGATATTAGGGAAGTTTTCTGTCAGCAGATCTTCAGTGATCCTCTCTGTGTTTTCTCTTTTCTCCACCTGTTCTGGAACTTCAACCACATGTAAATTTTTGCTCTTGATTGTATCCCATATCACTCTCATAGTTTCTTCATTCTTTTCTCTGATTTTTCATCTAACAAAGTGGTATCCATGCATTTGTCTTCAAGTTTGCTGATTCTGTCTTTCATTGCTTCAGATTCGTTCCTAATGTCTTCTATTGCGTAGTCCATTTCTGAAATTTTGTTGTTTATGTTTGGATTTCTAATTGCAGTTTCTGTATGATTTCAAATTGTTTATTTATTTTGACATTGTGTTCTTGTATCATTTTCCACATTTCTTCTATTGCTTTGTCTGTATTTTCCTTGATTGGCTGCATTTTGGTGGGTTTTATCTGTGTTTTCCTTGACCGCTTTTGTAAGCTTTTGAAGAGCCCTGAATATTAGACTATTGAATTCCCTATGAGGTAGTTCAGTGCCTTTTCTTCCGCTGGAAGGTCATCTGGTGCTTTATTTTGATCACTTACAGGAGCCATCTTGTGCTTTTTTAAAAATATGTTTTGATATTTTCTGCTGTCTCTGAACATTCGGGTTTTATTTTCTTTGTTTAATTGATTGTAGGTTTCTTTGTTTCATCCTGCTTTTTGTTTTGTTTGGTTGTGTTTGGGCAGGTGGGCTGCATGTGCTTTGTTGCTTGCTTGTCTGTAGGCACAATAATTCTTACCACCTTATCTGGGTGTGTAATAGTGGTCACTCTGCTATGGTGCAACAGGACAGGTCCAGTGGGGGAGGGGAAGGGGGGGAGATGTGTTTTTTGTCTACAGGGTGAACTGGGCTGGAGCCACGGGTTGGAGTGGGGCTGGTTCCCTTCAGTGCCATGTAGTGCAGTGGGGTGGGGCCTGAGCTGACTGACAGGAGATCTGGGGTCTGTGTTGGTTCTCCACAGGGCCACAGAGGACAGTAATGCAGTGGCCGAGCTGGCAGGGAGGGCTCCTGGACCTGGGCTGATTTTCCTTGGTGCTGTAGAGTATGGCAATGTGGGGGCTTAGCTGGCGGAGAGGTATGTGGGGTCTAGCCGGTGGGGCTGAGGAGACAAGCAGGAGGGGGGTGAAGGCAGGGGCAGATGTGGCTAGATGGAGGAGGGGAATAGGTTGGGTTAGTACAGTGGTTCCTGGAAGATGGGGCTGCCAGGATGGGACAGTTAGGAGGGTGGGGGTTGCAGGCATATGCTTCTGTGGTTACTGGATGAGAGAATCAGGGCTCCTCCTTGAGTTGCAGCCAGCAAATGTGGTCTTACTTAGCCCTGGGTGTGTCCATGCCATACCTCTATCTTCTATTGGGAATTCCATGGAGATGCCTTTCTGTGTGCAGGTTTGTTGAGTTTATTCCAAGATGACCATGCTGTGCTATGCCATTTGGCTGGGAACATCCACTGTCTATTTCTACTCCTTCATTGTTTTCTATCAGTTTCATCTTACCATCAGTGGCTTCTAATGTAATATTTTATCCCTTCATTTAAGGCTCAGGGTTCCAGGGTTGACATCTCTATCTGTTTTACTTGGTTTTTCAGGTCTTTGATGCAGAGGGATGGCTTAGTGTGTCTGACTAGTCTGCCATCTTGGCTCACCCTCTGCCTTCCTTATTTTCTAATGCATGCATTTGATGCTATAAATTTTCCTCTACCTCACACTTTGTGATAAGTTGTATTTTAATTTTCATTTACTTAAAAATATTTTAAAATATCTCTTGAGAATTCTTTAGCCCATATGTTATTTAGAAATCTGTTGTTTACTTTTTGAATATTTTGTGATTTTATAACTATTTTTCTGGTACTGATTCCTATTTTAATACCATTGTTTCTGAGAGCACACTTGGTATGATTTTTATTCTTTTAAATTTGTTAAGGTGTATTTTTGAATTTGTTAGAACTTATGGAACTTTACAACACAAAGGGTGAACCCTAATGTAAACTATGGATCTTAGTTAATAATAACATGTCAATATTGGTTAATCAATGGCAACAAATGTACCACATTAATACAAGATGTTAATAATAGGGAAAACTTTGTATGTGAAGAGGAGAGGGGGTATACGGGAACTCTGTACTTTCTATGCAATTTTTCTGTAAACTTAAAGCTGCCCTAAAAAAGTAGTTTATTAATTAAAAAAAAAAAAGAAACTAAATTCCTACAAAAATTCATCCCTAACATTCTGAAACAAAATCAACTATTTTATAATCGTTTTGGCCTGTTTTCCTTCCTGATCATCTCTAGTAGGGATAAATCATAGTTTCAACACTTTGTGTGCAATTTATTTGAGTCACTTTTCCTCTGTTCTAATTTTTTTTTTTTTAATTGTGTTATCAGGAATTTATGAAAAGAACTGAACAGCTTCCTCACAGTAAACACTTTATTCATGAACAGAGCCTGAATTACATATGCCGCTGACTTACAATGCTTTAAATGAGTCAGTGTTCAGGATCTTAACCTTCTAACTTAAAGGAACATCACACAAACGAGCTTATTTCGCTCCAGAAAGAAAAAAAAGAGTTGTACCTGGTATTTCTACTTGAAGCAGTGACATAAATTTCAGTATAAAAATGGGTATCCAGCATAACGCATCAGTAAATACAATAAAGAAAAACCGCTTGGCAAGCATCATCTCTTTGTTAACTTGATTCCGTATTTCAGTTGCTGTAATGGCACTTTGATGAATGCTATAAAACATGCTTCCGTAGGAAAAAACTATGATGATAAATGCTGCCAAGTTAATACCTATTTAGAACACAAAGAATATTATTAATGTATATAAATATTTTTTCAAAAAATACTCTTAGGTATTAAGAGGTATTAAAAAGAAGATAGGTCATGTTTGTTGTAATAAAGGATTATTACAGTTGCACAGAAATCATAAAATTTCTTTGAGTTGAAGTATCATTGCTAGGAATGATGAAAGGTTTGATTTTAAAATGAAATTATAGTGACTCAATGAAAATCCTCAGCCTGTTAAGCTTTCTAATATTTCTTTCGTATCAATTACTTTGTACTGTAGTTTGGGAATAATTTTACACTGCTGGTTCAGAACACTGTATGTTTACTTTCTTTGGCTACTTTGGCTACTTTGAATTTGAAAAGATAACAAATACTATTAAGTTCAAATAATAAAGGCAAAGAACCGAAAAATATTTTGCCTGATATTATGAGGGCAAATTCATGAAACACAAGTGTTTATTGTCTTATTAAGCTCTGTACCAGGTTGAAATTTATAAGATAAAGGAATAATTTGGACAAAAAAAAATCCCTCTAGGGGATACTAATAGAATCCACCTCCACTTTCACTGAGAAATATTGATTGAAAGATCTGAAATAAAAATTTATAAATATTAGAAAGTATAATGAGTTTCACATTCCTATTTATTGCACCATTTGAATAAAAGGACTTTTAATATGAGATTTCTTACCAAGAAAAATGGCCACTGAATAAATCTGGGCTCCAGTACTTTCTGTATCTTCCGAATGAAGAGGAAAACATACTCCGTTGGTGCCATAGTAGTTTTTGAAAAATTCCTTGTTGCTCAATGGAATGAACGCCACTATAAACCCAACAGTCCAAATGAGAATCAGAACCATAATTGTTCTGCATTTTCCAGGTCTTAAACATCTAAAAGGATATACAATGCAAATATATTTTTCCAGTGTCAGAAAGGTTAACAGTAACACGGATACTTCTGTGGACAAAATGGCCAAAGATCCCACAAGCTGGCAGTGAATGCTCTCGGTCCACAGCTGTGCATGCTTATTGTATTCTCCACGGAACTTTAGGTCGAAGGCTCCAATCACAAATAAATAGATTCCCATTAAGCAGTCGGCACCTACAGGGATCAGTAAGTTTCAAAATTTTGAGAAATAAATAGGTACAACGGAATTATCAACAAGCAGCAATATTTTTAATATTAATAAAAAATAGCCAAGTTTCTTCTGTTCTGGGAGAGGGGTAAATTTTATACTCCTAAGAATTTGTTTATGGGTGAGAAGCTCTTGATGAATTCTGCTTGATAACCATTTTTATATTATCCTCTACAGTTAATTACATAATAAATTTTTTAATGTCTGTTTTCCTCTAAAATACAGGTCTCTGGGAGCAGGAATCTTGTCTGTTTCATTTCCTATTTTAGTTCTATCACCTAGAAGTGTTGAATAAATAAAAAAAAATATATAATTATGTTGAGTATTCAGTTAGGCACTGAGACGGAGGTGTCATTACTTGGTTCAGCTCATCCACTGAAAGTCTCCTAGGCTAACAAGTTCAGGACATCATTCAAATTCCAGAAAAAGTAATTCAGAAGTGGCTATGATAAATCAATGACGACAGCTTTTGAAGTCTATAATTTGGAAGATATGAGTAATTATGAAGTGATTTTCAGTCAGTAAAATTTTGGGGGGATAAAATTATTTATACAAAACTGGTCTCTGTAAAATCACTCTCTATGCTTCCATAGCTTCCTGCTCTTACTTCTTTCTCTGCACATTTTTAGATTTTTTCACCCCAGAGAATCAGCTCTCATTGTGATATACTATGTGGTGTCTTTGCTTTTTAAGTAAACATTACCTATCAGAAGGTGCATGAGGTTTTTTAACTGCACAAGCATCCTACCCAAAGTTCCTAAAAGTGCATCACCATATCATATCTTGATTGCTAAACACTAAAGTTATACTCTAGCTGTCACTAGAGAAATTGAGCTTACTCAAAATTTGGTAGATAACAATACAAAATAGTAAACTATTTCTGAGTTGTCTCTCAGATAGCTTGCAATAAAAAAAATTCATTAGATAGTAGACTTTAGGAAGGATGAGGTGGGCCATTGGACAGCATACATAACAAAAGTTAACATGCGGATGCTGGTACTTGAGGGAGTGTGGGTAAATTTTTGGCCTCTTGACCCAGGCTATAAACTCTTTGTGGACTGGTTTCTTTCTTACTTTTCTTTGTAGTTCTTATTTAACACGATACTTTGCAATCATATTTCAAAAACTTAAAAAAACGAATACCACTCGAAAACATTTTCTTCCTATTTAAAGTTTTCAAATTATGAATGCAAAAGATTCTAGTAGCTCAGAGACCAGAGGAACAACTAGCTATTAACTCAACAGTTTTGAACTAGCCATGCAAGCAAAAAAGTAAATACTCTTGATGTTAAAATTTGACTATAGAAGGCTGCAATTTTATTAGAAATAAAAGATTATAGTTGCTTTAATAAAATATTACGACTTCAGAGCCACTGTATGAGAGAAAAACCAATAAATAAGAGCATCATTGTTCTGTGTAATGTGGCTGAATTGACTTGTTTTAAGAACTTCTTGTTTTCTTTCCTAAAGCAATTCTGTTTTCATTGTAGAAAATGTGGAAATGACACCAAAGACGAAAAATTTAAATCTCATAACTCTCCCTATCAGTTTACTTATTTTCCAATAGCAAATGCTTTTGGATATTTTAAAACTCTAATTTCTCTTCAACCAGGAGATACTCACAGCAGAGAGAAATGATTGACATGGCATGGAGCTTATTTTCAGAGCTGATATAAGGTCGCATACAAATAACAAAGATGTTTCCAAAGCATGTAACTGCAGATACAACCCAGACAAATATTCTCTGAATAATGCTTGCCAAGAGATTCTCTACAGATGAGATCCCGTCAGTGTTTGGTTTACAGCTGCGGACGTGAGGTGCATAGCCACAGTACTGGAATTTCTTAAAATATCTGGTGTACAAAGAGAGGGCAAAATAAGATTTTTATTTTACTTCAATACATTAATTTATTTCCCTACATTTCTCTCTGTAGAGAGAAAATGTACTAACCCAAGCCTCAGAGGAATGTAAAACATTAGGAATGGTGTCATAGTTATCTAGTTATGCTATAACAGAAATACCAAAAGTGGGTGGCGTTTACAAAGAGAAATTTATTCTCTCACAGTCTAGGAGGCTAGAAGTCTGAATTCAGGGTGCCAGCTATAGAGGAAGGATTTCTCTCTCTGTCGGCTCCAGGGGGAGGTTCTTGTTATCAATCTTCCCCAGTTCGGGAGCATCTCAGGCACAGGGACCCCGGGTCCATGGGATGGCTGTGCTCCTGGTGCTGCTTTCTTGGTGGCGTGAGATTTCCCTGTCTCTCTGCTTGCTTCTCTCTTTTATATCTCAAAAGAGACCGGCTTAAAACACAACCTAATCTTGTATATTGAGTCCTGCCTCATTAACATAACTGGTTCCAATCCTGCCTGATTAACATCATAGAGGCAGGATTTATAATATATAGGAAAATCACATCAAATGACAAAATGGTGGACAACCACACAATACTGGGAACCATGATCTGGCCAAGTTGACACACATTTTTGGGGACACGATTCAATCCATGACAAATAGTGAAGCTTTAAACTTAAGTTTAATTCTTACTGACTTGATTTTATTGTAAAAGAATGTGTGGGTGAAAGCTGGCATAATGAATATATAACTGTTAGACATGTCTTAGAATATAAACTGTTCAAAATAATTAATCTATCCAAGGAAACTTACATTGGATTTTAGTGTTTAGTGCATGTAAATACACTGGTACATAGCTCCTCTTATTGTTGCAGCTGATCTAAGTTAAGTGATTTCTCCTCTTGTGCTTCCATGGCTTCTCTATTACAGAATTTATTATGTAATCTGTCTACTACTCATCTGTCAGTTTGCGGTACTGTAGTGGCTTACATGTTGCTATGACTCTGAAAGCTACACCACCTGTATGTCAAATACCAGCAGGGACATCCATGTTGGACGGGTTTTAATGGAGCTTCCAGACTAAGACAGACTAGAAAGAAAGGCCTTGTGATCTCCTTCTGAAAATTAGCCAGTGAAAATCTTATGGATCACAAGAGAATATTGCCTGATGTAGTGCTGAAAGATGAGCCCCTTATGTTGGAAAACACCCAAAATACACAGTGGCCGTAACAATAGATTTGAACATATCAACCATTATGAAGATGGTGTAGGACTGGGCAATGCTTTGTTCTGTTGTACATGGGGTCACCGTGAGTCAGAGTTGACTCAGTGTAACTAACATGTTATCTGTTACTATTTGGTAACATGCCTATTTCTTACACTAGATTTTGGTACAGTAGGTATTCAATAAGTATTTATTGAATGAATTCTTTCATCAATAGAGAGACCACCCTTGTTCATAAAGACACTAGTTGGATAATCAATAATTGCTAGCAACATTAACATCATTTATTGAGCTTTTTCTAGGTATCAGGAATAAATTCTCACAACTCCATGAGGTAGGTATTAGTATCACCATATAAGAATATGAAATTTCAGTGAAGTCGAATTATTTGGTAAGAAATTTTCTTGTAAATGTAGAAATTGGAATTCAAATTAGATCTGTTTGTCTCTAAAGCCATGTGCTCTGGTAAAGAAGATAAAAGATCATTATAGTACAAACAGCTATAGTAATGAAAGATAAAAGCCTGATGATTACAGTATGTGGTCCTTTTAAATTCAAGTTCGGTTGCAGATATTTCCATCCTGTCCTATCCTGATCTGCCCACCATTTTCTCTGTGAGCTACTGAAGCGGAGGAGAGCAAGACATGAAGAAGGAGGAGGCAGTGATTGCCATTTCACTTTGTTTCACGTGTGTTAGGCTGAAGCTCTACTTTCACCAACAGAATTATAATGGATATTTGTTTGTTAGTTTGGCTGCCCAGCATCCAGTCACTTTTTCAGTTATAGCGTCCTCATTTCCTGTGAGGGAATTACTTCTCCATTTTGTGAGAAATCACAATAAGACCTTCATTGGAGGCATCCCCAACCACAGTATCCTAAGCAAGATCAATTAAGACTCTCTCCTGAAACTCTGCCTCTTACTGAATGGATTCCAGCAGTGCCTGGATCCTTAAATCCTTGCTTCCTAGATCCATGTTTTCTGCCCAAATCTAGTCTGTTTCTTTAGCTGTTTTTTTGATTCTGGGAGCTATACCATTTTCTTCTAATAATTCTATTTTGTTTAATTTAGCCAGAATGTTTATGTGGTGTGCAACCAAGGAACGTTTTATAAGCATTCTCTTTGAGGAATTATAGAAAACAAAAATGGAGTATCCTGTATTAGACTTAAAATATAAGCAATATTTTAGAGTTGACGGCTTACATAACACTTTCTAAATTGTCCAGTATTAATTACCAGGGCATTGAGATCTTTCTAGTACCTGCTATAAGATTGCATTTTATTAAAGTGTTTCTAAAGCATGTAATCAATGGTATAACCAGACACATTTTTTTGGATGAGAGAATTTTCAAGGTTTACCATTTTTCCATGCACACTCGATCAGACACCTGACAGACATTGGGGGAAATTTTCCCTGGGGAGGATTTCTCCCTGCTTCCCTTCATTTACGTAAAACATTTATTTATAATTATTTCATGTTGTTTACATAAATTTCTACATCTTCGCCCAGTAGAAGTTGTACTATGTGTACAAATTGCTAGCTTCCTAGGCAAACAGCGATATCTGGTGTCAGAACTGAGGAGAACTTCTTACAGAACTGAGGTGGGTTTCCTCCACACTCATGTTTCCTTTCATTCAGAAAAGTCCCCTATGAGATTTGGTCAAACTGTGGAAAACTAAAAATCACCCTATTGCAATATCAAAGTTAAAAAATTAATTATTGTTTAGGCAAAATAGTCAGAATATATTAATAGATGTGCTGGGTTATAGTAATACAAGTAGATACATAAAACATATTAAAATCAAAGTGAAGAACTAGAAAAATATTTACTTACATGTGGGAGAGATTCCTAAGAGGTCTAAACATCCTTCGTTGGATATTTGAAATTTCAATTCCTTCCAAGCTGCTAAAAATATCAAATTAATAATAAAAAATTAGCATGTATGTTATATATGGTATAATAAAAATGCTACAATAAAAACAATAAAATGCTTTTAACCCTTATTTTGAATAAAATGTTCACACTTCCCCAATTCCTCCTCTTTTTGGTTCTGTTATTTATATGTCTCCCCTATTTGATTTTTTTTTTTTTTTTGAAGTCTTCACAGATCATGGCACAATGCTGTATACATAGTAACTGTTGTTAGTTGCAGTCCAGTTGGCTCCAACTCGTGGTGACTTTGAGTATAACAAAATTAAACATTGCCTGGTCTTGTGACATCAGCATGATCTTTGATGTGTTTGAGCCCATTGTTACAGCTATTGTGTCAATCTGTCTTATTGAAGGCTTCCCTCATTTTCACTGACCCTCTACTTTACCAACCGCACGTGTCTGTCAGTTTGTTATACTGTGGTGACTTGGGTGTTGCTGTGATGCTGGTAGCTATGCCACTGGTATTTCAAATATCAGTAGAATCACCCAGGGTGGACAAGTTCCAGCTGAGCTTCCAGACAAAGACAGACTAGGAGGAAGGACTTGGTGGTCTATTTCTGAAAGGATTAGCCAATGGAAACCTTATGGATAGCAGCAGAACATTGTCTCGTATAGTGCCAGAAGATGAACCCCTCAGGTTGGAAGATGCTCAAAATACACCTGGAGAAGAGCTGCCTACTCAAAATGGAGTCGACCTTAATGATGAGTCTGGAATCAAGCTTTGGGACCTACATTAGCTAAAGTGGCCGGACTCAAAATGAGAAGAAACAGCTGCAAACATCCATTAATAATTGGAACCTGGAATGTACTACATATGAATCTAGGAAAATAGGAAATTGTCAACAATAAAATGGACTGATAAAGATAAATATTCTAGGCATTAGTGAGCTGAAATGGACTGATACTGGCCATTTTGAATCGAAAAATCATATGAGCTACTATGCCGGAAATGACAAATTGAAGAGGAATGACATTGCATTCATCATCAAAAAGAACATTTCAAGATCAATTCTCAATTACAGTGCCATCAGTTATAGGATAATATCCATACGTCTACAAGGAAGATTTTTTTTTTTACAAGGAAGATTAGTTAACGTGACTGTTATTCAAATTTACACACCAACCACTAATGCCAATGATGAAGAAATTGAAGTTGTTACCAACTTCTGCATTCTGAAATTGATCAAACACGCAATCAGGATGCATTGATAATTGGTGATTGGAACGCAAAGGTTGGAAACAAAGTAGAATGATTGGTAATTGGAAAATATGGCCTTGGTGATAGAAACGATGCTGGAGATTGCATGATAGAATTTTGCAAGGCCAACTACTTCTTCATTGCCAATACATTTTTTTCACTAGCGTAAATGGTTACTATACACATGGACCTCACCAGATGGAATATGCAGGAATCAAATTGACTACATCCATGGAAAGAGACGATGGGAAAGCTCAATTTCATCAGTCAGAACAAGGCCAGGGGCTAACTGTGGAACACATCATCAGTTGCTTGTATGCAAGCTCAAGGTGAAGCTGAAGAAAATTAAAACAAGTCCACAAGAGCCAAAGTATGACCTTGAGTATATCCCACTTGAATTTAGAGACTATCTCAAGAGCAGATTTGACGCATTGAACACTAACGAAGACCAGACTAGTTGTGGAATGACATCAAGAAGAAAGCATGAAGAAAGCAAAAGGCCATTAAAAAGATGAGAAAGAAAGAAAAGACCAAAATGGATGTTAGAAGAGACTCTGAAACTTGTCCTTGAAAAGAGACTAACTAAAACAAAAGGAAGAAATGATGAAGCAAAAGAGCTGAACAGAAGATTTCAAAGGGCAGCTTGAGAAGACAAAGTATTATAATTAAATGTGCAAAGACCTGCAGTCGGAAAACCAACAGGGAAGAATATGCTCGACATTCTTGAGCTGAAAAAACTAAAAGAAAATTCAAGCCTCGAGTTGCAAGGATTCTATGGGGAGAATATTAAATGATGCAAGAAGATGGAAGGAATACACAAGGTCACTGTACCAAAAAGAATTGGTCGAAGTTCAACCATTTCAAAAGGTAGCATATAATCAAGAATCGATGGTACTAAAGGAAGAAATCCAAGCTGCACTGAAGGCATTGGCAAAAAACAAGGCTCCAGGGATTGATGAAATCCCAACTGAGATGTTTCAACAAACAGATGCAGAGCTGCAAGTGCTCACTCATCTTTACCGAGAAATTTGGAAGACAGCTACCTGGCCAACTGACTGGAAGAGATCCGTATTTATGCCCATTTCAAAGAATGTGGAAATTATTGAACAGTATAGACAAGTAAAATTTTGCTGAAGATCATTCAAAAGCTGTTGCAGCAGTAGATTGACAGGGAACTACCAGAAGTTCAAACTGGTTTCAGAAGAGGACTTGGAATGAGGGATATCATTGCTGATGTCAGATGGATCCTGGCTGAAAGCAGAGAATATCAGAAAACTGTTTAATGGTGTTTTATTGACTATGCAAAGGCATTTGACTTTGTGAATCATAACAAATTATGGATAACATTACGAAGAATGGGAATTCCGGAACACTTAATTGTGCTCGTGCAGAACATGCATATAGATCAAGAGGCAATCATTCGAACAGAACAAGGGAATACTCTGTGGTTTAAAATTAGGAAATGTGTGTGTCAGGGTTGTATCCTTTCACCATACTTATTTAATCTGTATGTTGAGCAAATATTTTGAGAAGCCGAACTATATAAAGAAAAAGGGGCATCAGGATTGGAGGAAGACTCATTAGCAGCCTGTGATATGCAGATGACAGAACCTTGCTTGCTGAAAGTGAAGAGGACTTGAACACTTATCGATGAAGCCTTCAGTATGGATTACACCTCAACATAAAGAAAAGAAAAATCCTCACAACTGGACCAATGAGCAACATCATGATAAACAGAAAAGATTGAAGTTGTCAAGGACTTCATATTACTTGGATCCAAAATCAGTGCCCATGGAAGCAGCCATCAAGAAATCAAATGACACATTGCATTGGGCAAATCTGCTGCAAAAGTGTTAAAAAACAAAGATGTCACTTCAAGGACTAAGATGTGCCTCACCCAAGCCATGGTATTTTCACTTGCCTCATTTGGGTGTGAAAGCTGGACAATGAATAAGGAAGACTGAAGAATTGATGCCTTTTGAATTACGGTGTTGGTGAAGAATATTGAATAGACCATGGACTGCCAGAAGAATGAACAAATACGTCTTGGAAGAAGTACAGCCAGAATGCTCCTTAGAAGCAAGGATGGCAAGACTTCATCTCATATACTTTGGACATATTGTCAGGAGGGACCAGCCCCCGGGCATAAGGCTTGGTAAAGTAGAGGGTCAGTGAAAATGAGGAAGGCCCTGAACAAGATAGATCGACACCGTGGCTGCTGCAATGGACTCAAGCATGACAACAATTGTGAGGATGGCATAGGACTGGGCAGTGTTTGCTCTTTTCTACACGGGGTCACTGTGAGTCAAAACTGACTTGATGGCACGTAACAACTATTACTTTAGCAAACATGATTCCCATTTCTGGTGATTGGTCTTTCCTGATGAACATTGATCCAAGCAGAATGAAATTGTTAACAATTTCAAATTTTTGTCCATTTATCATAAGATTGTTTATGAGTTCAGTTGTGAGGATTTTCATTTTCTTCATACTCAAGTGTGATTCGTTCTGAAAGTTGTGGTCTTTTTCCTCTGTCATTAAGTGCTTGAGGTTGTCTTTATTTTTAGCAAGCAAGGTTGTGTCATGTGCATATTAAACATTTTTAATGAGTCTCCCTCCAATCCTGAGGTGGCAACATAGTGACTATGTATTTGTGGAATAAATAAAGAAGCATTATGTTTTGCATGATATTACAATAGGTGGGAGATATTTTATATCCTTAAAATTTTTCTAGTAATTTTAAAATAATAATAAAATGTTTTTTAAGAAAATATTCTATTAACGGAAAACAAATTGAGTGAACTGACACTTATCTTTTTTAATGCAATTCTTGTACTTAATAGAATTTTTAAATGATTTGCATAATCTAGACGGTTCCACCTTATGTTAAGGGTGCCTATAACAATTCTTAGTTACCCTATGCTAACTGAGGAATGAACATGCAAGATGCCTGCAGAGGATCAAAGCAAAGAGACCAATGTAAGTTGCTTGTGACACATAGCAAACTATAAAATGAACCATCATTACTTAATTTTTGGTTTATAAGTACATAAACCTCCATGCGTCCCTCAGTTTGTCGTACTGTGGGGGTTGCGTGTTGCTGTGATGCTGGAAGCTATTCCACCAGTATTCAGATACCAGCAGGGTCACCCATGGAGGACGGGTTTCAGCTGAGCTTCCAGACTAAGACTAGGAAGAAGGACCCAGCAGTCTACTTTTGAAAAGCATTAGCTGGTGAAAACCTCATGAATAGCAGCAGAACACTGCTATTGTTCTGCGGTGCATAGGGTCGCTATGAGTCAGAACTGACTCGATAGCACCTAACAACAACAAGTACATAAAATAAAAATAATAGCTGTCTATTTATTCTTCTTATAGTCCAGCAAGCACTGTTTTGGGGAAGAAAGTTTATCATGGGAAGCTTCTGATTTGAAAGAGCTTATAAAAAATAAACTCTTAATATTTACAAAAAAAGAAAACTGTTGCCACTGAGTCGATTCTCATAGTAACCCTGTAGGACAGAGCAGAACCACCCCATGGGGTTTCCAAGGCTGTATTCTTTTTTTTTAAAATTGTGCTTTAAGTGGAAGTTTACAAATCAAGTCAGTTTCTCATACAGAAACTTATAGAGATGCCTTGTTATGTACTCCTAGCTGCTCTCCCCCAATGGTCAGCATCCGAGTGCTTAAGCATGGCACCACCAGGGCTCGTTATTAGTATTTTGAAAATTATTAACGATAAAACTACCTCCTCAGGTGTTTACTTACAGAGACTTGAGCTTGACAAGATAATCAAATTGGTCTCCTTGGATATTCTGGATTGGGTTATAGGAAAGATTCCTGTTTAAAAAAAAAAAAAAAAGTTAGCATTGCTAGAAATTGCCTGAGTGAAGAGAAAGGGTATCGTTGACTTTGGGTTATTTATTTAATTATCCAAAAAAATGTAATAATAGCCCTGGTCTCATGGTGTTGATTGGACATTTAAATGAGTTAATAGGGATAGAAGAGAATCATGCTGGCTCTCAGTAAGCACTCTGTGACTGTTTGTGGTGGAGAGCTCAGACAACATGAGCACAAAGGCCCTCAGGAGGGCCACCAGAGAGATGGGAGGGTACCCAGAGAGAAAGGGAGGGTGCCCAGAGAGAAGTCACACCTACCTCACAGTTTGCCTGGAATCAAGAGTGGTTTAAATATAATAAAAAGAATCTTAGTCAAAATTTGAATTAACAGAATCACACCTAATATTGTTTTTGTAATAAATCATATCAAAGAGTGACATATCCTACTAATGATTTGCAAGGGATGGAATAAAAAAAGGCTATAGCTAGGGAAAACGGTCATAGATCAGAGTGACAGCACAGCTGAATTTAAAGGGAGAAAGTTTCAAAATCTTTGATGAGATCATTGATTAAACGGGACTTCTTTATTTTAGGACATTTATTGTACATTAGAGCATTGGTCAGGTGAGATGGAAGGAGCTGCAGGTGGAGAGATGGTTACATAAAGAAGGAAAGAGGAAGACTGAAAATGAAAAATGAGTTATACACACACAAAAAAAATGAAGTGGAGAAATTGATATCAGTCTTACAATTGTGAGAGATCCTTCAGGTCCTTAAACACATGTGGTGGAAGATTTTCAATCTTATTATTTCCTAAATCCCTAGGGAAATAATGGCAAACATGGCATATTATTTTCTGAAGACTTTATTCATTTTTCTAAAATTCACTAGTAAGCCATTATATGACTTTCTAATAATGCTATTGGTGAGTTATACTCCTCCCTCCCTTCCTCCCTCCCCCCTCCCTCCCTCCCTCCCTCCGTCCCTTCCTTCCTTCCTTGCCTCTCTCCATTTGTCTTGAAGTAGGAGTATGTTTTGGGGTCTTAATTTTTTTCTTTTACTTGGGTTTATTATGATTATTAAGCAGTGGATTATTTCACATGTGCCTACACAGGATCTCACATACTCCTAGGAGCAGTATACTTTGCATATATGAGTAGAGGTGGGGCCGCCTAACATGGTGTGGCCTTGTAGCTTGGTTATAAGAAGATTTGAGAATAGCAGCCCTTGAAGCAATGTTAATCACTCTGTGAGAAAAGTCTCCGATGCTTCTAAACAATATGAAGTTTCAGTAGGTTTCAAGCTATACACCTACTCCTCACTTATCAATTGTCTTGTTATCTGACATTTCACATTTACGGTAATAGTAAAAAACCTACTATCTGACTAGTTCGTGCATTAACGATGCATGTCTGGCAGTAATAAACACAGAGGTGTGAGGCGAGAGTAACACTGGCTCTGATGAAAGGTTATGTGTCATCTTGGCTGGGCCATGATACTCAGTGGTTTGGCAGTTACATAATGATGTAATTTGGCAGTTATGTAATGATGTAATTTGGCAATTTATGCAGTGATGTAATTTGGCAGTTACGTAATGATGTGATTTGGCAGTTACGTAATGATGCAATTTGGCAGTTATGTAATGATGTAATTTGGCAGTTATGTAGTGATATTACTTGGCAGTTATGTAATGATATGATCATCCTATATTTCTGCATAATGCCGATTTTTGCATAATGACCTGGCCTTTGGAACCTAACCATGTCAATAAGTGAGGAGTGAGTGTACATCTCTGAGCACTCTGAGGTGATCAAGAAATACTAAGAGGAAGGTAACCACCCTCCCTACCTATCTGATTGTATTAGTTACCACAGGAGAGGCTGGAGGACAGACCTACTTGTTACATAAACTGGGATGCTTATAAACTGAAGTTATTCAATTTTGAAAGGCAAGATAATTTTAAATTGAGTTTTTAAGACTAAAAATAAGTGGCTAACATAATCTGATATTATAAATGACTTCCCTGTAAATTTTTTTTTTTTCATACTGGTAGCTGAACCTTCAGACAAATTTTATGTTATTTACATATTTGTAGGAGAATTGCCTAGGCAAATTGGTTATTTTCATTCAACCACCATATGAGTCTTTCTAACATTTCATTTTCTTCTTAAAATCCTTCAATAGTTCACTGTTGCCTAGAAGATAAAATCAAAACTGCTGCTTGTTGTCGTTAGGAGCCGTCAAGTTGGTTCTGACTCCTAGCGACCTTACAGAACAGAGTAGAACTGCCCCATAGGATTTCCAAGGAGTAGCTGGTGGATTTGAACTGCTGACCTTTTGGTTAGCAGCTGAGCTCTTCACTACACCACCAGGGCTCCAAACTGCTTAGTGTGGCATAAAAAGCCTTTAAGTATCTGAATATCTTGCCATTGTCTATCTTTCCAGCCCCATTTCCTTCCACTTTCTACTCAGTCAAAATGAACTTTACCTGAATGCACCTCAGTATTATAACCTCCAGAGTCCTTGGAAACTCTGTGGGGCAGTTCTACTCTGTCCTGTAGGGTCGCTATGGGTCGGAATTGACTCGACGGCACTGGGGTTGGGTTATGCTTTTACATGGGTGCTTCCCTCTGTCTGTAATAAACTTTGTTCCTTGCCCTTCTGGCAAACTCTATTCATCCTTCAAAACTCTGCTCAAATGTCGCTCCTTTCTGAGACCTCTTATGCTCAGAGCGGTTACATGTTCTTTCCTGTGTTCTCGTATATACTCCTTTTGTACACTTCTACTGTAGCATGTATAACCTATATTGCACATAACATTATCTTTAAACTGCTTCCGTACTTATGTAACTAGCTTAGTTTTGGACTAGCTGTTATTTCCATTCCCTGTCAGAAGACTATTGATAGACCGAATCAATCTGCTCTATATTTAGGTAAAAGTAGGGCACAATTCTAATTCTTTGTATGGGAAACCAAATAAAATATTGATCATGTTAGAAAGGCGATATGCAAAATAGATTTAGAGTTGCCCATCAGAACATCCAAATATCAAAATAAAACTTCAGATATCACACTCAGTAGTTTCTGGTGGGAATGCATGGTTTTGGCTATCAGAGCCACTTGTGGGGTACAGTTCTTACAGCACGAATCATGTAATAGGATAGATCCTAGGTGACATTGGAAAAGATCATTATCTCAGCTTTAGCTTAAGAAGGTCGGTCTAAACTTAGACTTGAGGCCTACTTCTTAATTAACCTGTTGTTGTTAGGTATTGTCCAGTCATTTTTGACTCGCAGTGACCCCATGTGACAGTAGATCTGCTCCAAAGGGTTTTCTTGGCTGTAATCTTTATGGAAGTGGATTGCTGGGTTTTGTTTTGTGAAGCCATTGGGTAGGTTTGAACTGCTACCTTTGTGGTTAGCAGCCAAGAGGTTAACCGTTTGCATCACCAGGCTTCCTCATTATCAACTAACCAAAACCAAACCGATTGCCATGGAGTCGATTCCAACTCACAGTGACCCTATAGGACAGAGTAGAACTGCCTCCTAGGGTTTCCAAGGAGTGGCTGGTGGATTCGTATTACCACCAGACAAATGGTTAACCACTGAGCCGCCAGGGTTCCTCATTATCAACTAGTTTATTTTAAAAGCACAAATTAAAACAAGCATATGATGAAGATTTTCTGCCACCAGGACTACTTAAATTTCTCTGTGACATATGAAATCCTCTGTGACAAGTGGATCCTGATTATTGACAGTTTTTTTGCTCTTATTAATTCTTCTGCTAAGATCAAACCCTCTCTCAATGGACAGTCATCTTCTTTTTCTAGGTCTAGATCTATCCATTAAAAACTATCTCCTCTTAGAAAACATGCCATTTTTGTCCTTGTAAGTCTGTTCTTTCAGGCTAGGGTTTAATATGGTATTAAGCAGGCTTTAGGCAGCACTAACTGCTGACGCTGGTAACCCATTCTGCAATTTTTGTTAATCTTTCCTTGGATTAGCGCTGGCTATTGACTAAGCTATTTGTGTTGCATGTTCACTGCTGGTTACTGATATGTAAAAACTGCAACTTTCACCAAGAACGTCAGGATGTGGAGGAATTGTTGTCTGATGTTCAGGTAGTGATTTCAAGTTGGATAAAACTAGGGAAAGTATGAATCTCTTGACAAACTTATTTTTTTAATATGTTATGAATATAATTTTTACTTTCTTTAATAAAAATTTTATTTTTTCCTATTTTTTATAAGTGTGATTAAATTATGTAGCTTTTTCAAGGGAATGAAATTTATTTATTTAAAAAATTAAAACATCCACATTGTAGACCAAGACCAATCAAAAAATAGACAAGCAAAATGAACATAAACCCTCATAATATCCTTCCAGATAGATGTTTATGTTCAGTTGTGTGTGCTATGTATAATTTTTAAAAGGATCATGTCAACTATTTTGTTAGGTAGCTTGCATTTTTACTTAATACATCAAGACTATTTAATGGAAGTATCTTATTTCATTGTTTGGATGTTCAGTAATACTAACCAATTCCTTTTTGTTGACATTTGGGTTGTTTTTCAAAAAAAGGCTTTGAATATCATCTCTGTGCACTTGTCTGATTCTTTTTTTTAATAATATTGAGTTTTTGGTGAAAGTGTATTTTAATGGCTGGGTAATACCTTTGGGTCACCTGTCCCTACTATTGAGAATAAAATAATTTAATATATACTGATAACATGATTCAGTTGTCATATACCAGAAGTTGTTGCCACAAAGGAGTGCCTGGGTAGTGCAAATAATTTACCTACTTGGCTGCTAATCGAGTCTACCTGGAGGCACCTTGGAAGAAAGTCCTGCTGATCTACTTCCAAAAATCAGCCATGGAAACCCGTATGGAGCAGAGTTCTACTTGGACACACGTGGGGTTGCCATGAGTTGGAGCCGATTCATTGACAACTGGGTTTTTTTGGTTGCCACAGATGCTTGATTCTAATCTCTATTGATATTTTCCTGTGGATGTTGTAGATTATTGTTCCTGCCTCCCCCAAAATGTTCTAGGCTAAAATCCTTATGGAAAAAATATTGAGGTTTCAACGGCTTGCTCATTGATGTGTTGGAACAGAACTTTTCCTGAGAAATTTTCTTGCTCGTGGCACATGTATTCCCTCCACCTGCCTCAGTGTCCAGGTGAGGTGTCATAACACTATAGGTATGTCCTTTAATTTTTATAAAATGGTTTTTAATAAATCCAGATTCTGTCTAGAGAACACAAAATCAAACTAATTGTTAGTCAAACTTTAGCAAAAAACTCAATTGAGAAGAATAATGCTAAAAATTAGAAATTGCCAAAAGACACACTCCCTATTGTTCTGTCTATATTTTATTCTAACAAGTGTTGTTGTAAGGTGCCCTGGAGTCAGTTCTGACTCATAGTGACCCCATGAACAACAGAACGAAACACTGCCTGGTCTTGTGCCATCCTCACAATCGTTGTTATGCTTGAGTCCATTGTTTCAGCCACTGTGTCAGTCCATCTCATTGAGTGTCTTCCATCTTTTTCACTGCCCCTCTACTTTACCAAGCATCATGCCCTTCTCTAGAGACTGATCCCTCCTGATAACATATCCAAAGTACAGGAGACAAAGTCTCACAATCCTTCCTTCTAAGGAGCACTCTGGCTGTTCTTCCTCCAAGACAGATTTCTTCATTCTTCTGGCAGTCAGTGGTATATTCAATATTCTTCGCCAACACCGTAATTCAAATGCATCAATTCTTCTTCGGTCTTCCTTATTCATTGCCCAGTTTTCACATGCATATGAGGAAATTGAAAACACCATGGCTTGGGTCAGGTGCACCTTAGTCCTCAAGGTGATGTCTTTGCTTTTTAACACTTTGAAGAGGTCTTTTGCAGCACATTCGTCCAATGCAATTCATCATTTGATCTCTTGACTGCTGCCTCCATGGATGCTGATTGTGGATCCAAGTAACAAGAAAGCATTGGCAACTTGAATCTTCTCTCTCTTTATCGTGATGTTGCTTATTGGTCCAGTCGTGAGGATTTTTGTCTTCTTTGTGTTGAGGCATAATCCATACTAAAGGCTGTGGTCTTTGATCTTCATCAGTAAGTGCTTCAAATCCCCTTCACTTTCAGCAAGCAAGGTTATGTCATCTGTATATTGCAGGTGCTTAATGAGTCTTCCTCCAATCCTGATGCCTTGTTCTTCCTCATATGTTTCAGCTTCTTGGAATATTTGCTCAGCGTACAGACTGAATAGGTAAGGTGAAAGTATACAACCCTGATGCACACCTTTTCTGACTTTAAACCATGCAGTATCCCCTTGTTCTGCTAGAAAGACTGCCTCTTGGTCTATTTACAGGTTCCTCATGAGCACAACTGTGTTCTGGAATTCCCACTCTTCATGATGTTATCCATAATTTGTTATGATCCATAGAGTGGAATGCCTTTGCATAGTCAATAAATCACAGGTAAACAGCTTTCTGGTATTCTCTGCTTTCAGCCAGGATCCATCTGACATCAGCAGTGATATCTCTCATTCCACATCCTCTTCTGAATCCACGTTGAATTTCTGGCAGTTGCCTGTCAATGTATTGCTGAAACTGAGTTTGAATGATCTTCAGCAAAATTTTTCTTTTATGTTATATTAATGATATTGTTTGATAATTTCTGCGTTCTGTTGGATCACCTTTCTTTGGAATGGGCATAAATATGGATCTCTTCCAGTTGGTTGGCCAGGTAGCTGTCTTCCGAATTCCTTGGCAAAGACAACTGAGCACTTCCAGTGCTGCCTTTGTTTGTTGAAACATCTCAGTTGATATTCTGTCAGTTCCTGGAGCCTTGTTTTTCCCCAATGTCTTCAGTGGAGCTCGGACTTCTTCCCTTAGCACCATAAGTTCTTGATCATATGCTGCCTCCTGAAATGGCTGAATGTCAAGTGATTCTTTTTGATATAACGATTCTATGTATTCCTTCCAACTTCTTTTGATGCTTACTGCATCATTCAATATTCTGCCCATAGAATCTTTAACTATTCCAAGTAGAGGCTTGAATTTTTTCATTAGTTCTTTCAGCTTGAGAAATGCCTAGACTGTTTTTCCCTTTTGGTTTTCTAACTTCAGGTCTTTGCACATGTCATTACAATACTTTACCTTGTCTTCTCGAGCTGCCCTTTGAAATCTTCAGTTCTTTTATTTCATTATTTCTCCCGTTTGCTTGTTCAAGAGCAAGGTTCAGAGTCTTTTCTGACATCCATTTTGGTCTTTTCTTTCTTTGTGTATGATGTCCTTGATGTCATTCCACAACTCGCCTGGTCTTCAGTCATTGTGTTTAATGTGTTAGATCTATTCTTGAGATGTCTCTAAATTCGGGGTTTGGGTCTCGTGGACTTGTTCTAATTTTCTTCAGCTTCAAGTTGAACTCACATATGAACGATTAAAGGTTTGTTATGCAGGCTGCCCCTGGCCTCGTTCTGACTTATGACATTGACCTTTTCCGTTGTCTCTTTCCACAGATGTAGTTGATTTGGTTTCTGTGTATTCCATCTGAGAAGTCCACATGTAGAGTTGCCATTTATGTTGTTGAAAAAACGTATTTGCAATGAAGAAGTCATTGGTGTTGCAAAATTCTATCATGCGATCTCTGGCATCATTTCTATCACCAAGGCCATATTCTCCAACTAACGACTCTGTTGCTTCCAACTTTCTCATTCTGATCACCAGTAACTATCAATGCATCCTGATTGCGTGTTTGATCAATTTCAGACTGCAAAAGTTGGTAAAAATTTTATTTCTTCATCTTTGGCCTTAGTGGCTGGTTCATAAATTTGAATAATAGTTGTATTAACTGGTCTTCCTTGTAGGTATATGAATATTATCCTATCACTAACAGCACTGAACTTCAGAATAGATCTTGAAATGTTCTTTTTGATGATGAATACAATGCCATTCCTCTTCAGTTTGTCATCCCTGGCACAGTAGACTGTATGATTTTCTGATTCAAAATGGCCAATAGTAGTCCATTTCAGTTCGCTAATGCCAAGATATCGATATTTATGGGTTCCATTTCATTTTTGATGGTTTCCAATTTTCCTGGATTCATACTTCGTACATCCCACATTCTAATTACGAATGGATGTTTGCAGCTGTTTCTTCTCTTTTCAGTCATGCTTACATTAGCAAATGAAGGTCCTAATAATTATGTACTATATATACTTTTTTTTTTTTTTACTTGGGCCTTTTTATATACTTGGACCACATGGTTTTGTTTCATCCTAGAATTGTTTTAATGCCCTTTGACATTACATCACTGATCTTAAAAATGGACATTATAAAAATAGGTGTTTGAATGATCGCTTCCATTATTACAGGGAGGGATATTATCCATGGCAGTTTCTGATTTCCTTAAGAATCCAGGAGAAAGGTTATCCTTTGGTTTCAGAATCAGCAGGGGGGTGCCCTTTTGTCTTGTCTCTGAATCCTAAGCCTCTGGGGAGCTTAAAGACAAATTTGTTGTCCCTCTCTAGCAGTGGGACAGAGTGGAGTAGGATGTGTTTTATACATAAATTTTACTCTGGCTCTATTCTTTCCCCGTATCTGTGCTTCCTTTACCCTACTTCCCTCAAATATTTATTTTATATTTTTCTTTTATGTATATTAGTGTAAGATATCTGAATTCCTTTGTAGTCTACCACCACCAGTTGTCGTTGAGTCGGTTCTGACTCATGGTGACCCCATCAGCCAAGGATGACATAAATAATACTTGGGAAAAAGGAGATTATTAATATTTCTTAAATGTATGGAAGCGTATATGCATAACAAATATGAAATAAAGCAGTAGAGCAAGAAACCGTAATGATATATGTTTAATCAAACTTACAATTCATCTAGTTTCTGGAGAGATGCAAAAGTATTTTCATTTAAGTGATTAATTTTATTTTTCCTCATTATCCTGAAAGTGTAAAAAAAGCACATTGTAACTTCTTGAGTTAACAGATAATGAGTTGTTAGGGAAATGATTAATAGTCTGCAAAAACAAAGATAATTATTTATAGTACATTTTTCACATCAAGATACTTTGAACCAGTATGGAAAATGATCCAATTTAATTTTCATCTTAAATTTCCCAAATCTTTTAATGGTGATAACAATAAAATACAATTCAAATTGTTAAGTGCATAAGGAAAAGCTTGGGAAAGGAAATAATGAAAACCACAATTCTTGTGAATATAGACTGAATATCATGCGACTGATTGGGAGCTGTTTTCGAGTCACCTTTTCTGTCAGCATAGCACATGCCCATCTAGCAAACTGCCTACCGCACACGCTGTAGCGTGCATACACATTTGTTAGTTGATGTGATTCAGGGTGGAGCTGCCTGGTGAAGTCTAATCTAAGCTGGACTGATTCAGAAAATCTCTAGTTTGGGGTGTTGAATCATACTGTAACCCTCGACAGTTTATTTCTGCACTAGTATAAAGGATGGAAACCCTGGTGGCTTAGTGGTTAAGTGCCACAGCTGCTAACCAAAAGGTCGGCAGTTTGAATCCACCAGGTGCTCCTTGGAAACTCTATGGAGCAGTTCCACTCTGTCCTATAGGATCGCTATGAGTCAGAATCGACTCAATGGCAGTGGGTTTGGTTTGGGTTTTTAGTATAAAGGACAAATTCATAGAAAAGTTTTAACGGGTTTCTAATTCTGTAAATATTTTCAACACTCTGGAAGTTGGCCTTGTCCCATCCTTAGGTACTTAATTCCACTCAGCACTCCAAACCATTACCACCTCCTCTCTGGCCCTGCACCGGAAAAGCGCATGCATCTGCCGAGAGGAAGCCAAGTGATTTCTTTTTTCTTCTTTTTTTTTTTTTTAAGGTGAAAAATGTACTTAACATTATTTTTATTACACAATAATACATGCTTATTGTAAAAAAAAAAAACAAACAAAACTCAAGAACAACAATTCACATCACACAGAAGTATATAAAGAGAAGACACCAATTTTTACTCCAAAATTTTCAGTCTGACTTCCAAGAGCAAGCTACTATTAATCATTTTCTATGTATTGCTGCTGAAATTTTATGCCTATTTAAAGATATTTAAACATGTACATATAGAACACAAATGATTTCTTCATACAGAGATTTCCTTAAAAATGAATATGAGTAGAACCCAAAATAAATCCTGATTTTTTCAGGTATATATTTAATCTGTGCCCTTAAGGCACAACTGGGTTTCCTTCCGGGAATTAGCATGAGGTTTTTTTTTTTTTTACTGTGGTAAATATATAAATTTATATATAAAACATTTGCCATTTCAACCATCTTAACATGTACAGTTCAGTGACATTAATTACATTCCTCATGTTATTCACTCATAACACGAGCTATTTGGCATGACTGGCATAAGGCACCCTGCATCTGAAGATTACTGAACTCTGTCAGCAGAAGAGCTCAAACTTTTCAGTAGCTTTGAACCCACCGGAATGGGGGGCATGTTGGAGAAACTAGATTGCTGTAACAGTGATAGCTACTGCATTGCGTATACACAGGGTCCTACGTACCCTAGAATGGCGGTTTCCCAGCATTTTCAAAGGCAACCCCCAATAAAGAATTCATTTTACATCAGGACATAACATACACACACTCACACTACCCAAGGGTCATGAAACAACATCTTTATCATTTGCAATGCACTCTGATACTTTGTACTCAACTCAATTCTATTCTATTTCATCTAAAAAAGAGCTGGTCAGGACATACTAAATTGATCTTGCTATATTGCTTTCATCTCTCGTGAGTTGCAACCCACAGTTTAAAAAATATTGTTCTGGGAAAATAAGCAGGAATGAGGCAGTTGTATTTTTATATCGAAGGAATATCTAGCTTTCTTTGTTTTCATGGAATGTGCGTTTAAAAGGTGCCAGCGAGGCAAAGGGGAATTACTCTAAGGTTTATCCTGGTGTTCACAGTCATGTCTCTGGAGGTCTGAGAATTCTGCAGCATTTTTCCTCCATTTTGATTATATTTCATTTTTTCATTATTATAAAGAAAAACTTGATCTTTGCAGTAATAATTGCAAAAGACAAATATTCTTAAAGCCTAACACTTTAATTTAGTGCTTCTCAAACTGAAATCCAAGAACAGGTGCTTGATATTCGATGAAAAAAATTTTTTTTTCATTAAAATGGGTCTCAGACAATAGAGTGCCATTGTGGTAATTCATATATTGTTGTGAATCTGTGGTACCGCTTGGTTTGAACTTCAAAGGTTTTGACTGTATACTTCACTTTCTAAAAACTTCAAGTTGAGAATTTCTATGGGTGTTCATGCTGGCTTCTGTCCACATAAATGACTCACTTTGCTTGTAAAGGGATATAACATTACTTGGAAAGGATAGGACATTACTTACAAAACAGTTAAACTACTGCAGGAAATGAAAGTCACATTTCTTAAATTATGGATATAGTTGCCTTCAAAGTCCCTGGAAAATAAAAACAAACATTACAAAGCTGATTTTAATCATAAGCAGAAATAAATTGGTTAAGAATGATTTGCCTTTCTGATAAAATATCTTTTTTAACGTACTGTTTATTTCATATAGATTTTCACCTGTAGCCTTTTATGTGTTAGCTGAAATAGTATACATATTGAATGTTTCTTTTTCTGTGTTATTAGTAAAAATATTTTGGGATCCTTCTGTATAACGTGTTCATACAGGCACATATGCTATCCTGAGAAATGTGAACAGAGTAAGAAGCCAAACTGAAAATATTTATGATGGTAGATGCCCATTTTATTAACAGGTATTTATGAGCTGCATTGATATGAACCTTGTTAAACTTTTGGTCAGAGTTACTGTTATGACAAAATGTGTATCAACCTGGCTAGGCCATGATTCCCAGTACTGTGTGATTGTCTACCATTTTGTCATCTGATGTGATTTTCCTATGTGTTATAAATCCTACCTCTATGATGTTAATAAGGCAGGATTAGAGGCAGTTACGTTTATTAGGCAGGACTCAATCTATAAGATTAGGTTGTATTTTGAGTCAATCTTTTTTCAGATATAAAAAAGAGAAGCGAGCAGAGAGACGTGAGGATCTCACACCACCAAGAAAGCAGCGCCAGGAGCCGAGCACGTTCTTTGGACCTGGGGCTCCTGCATGAAGAAGCTCCTAAACCAGGGGAAGATTGATGATGAGGGCCTTCCCCCAGAGCAAACAGAGAGAGAAAGCCTTCCCCTAGAGTTGGTACCTTGAATTTGAACTTCTAGCCTCCTAAACTCTGAGAGAATAAACTTCTCTTTGTTAAAGCCATCCAGTTGTATTTCTGTTATAGCAGCACTAGATAACTAAGACAGTTACCTTTCCCTAAGTAGTATGACCCTATGTTACTACAGCTTACATGTGATTCTATTATTGCTGCATATATTGCTACTGCCATAAACAATGTTTAACCCCCATCTCCCCACGCTTCCCAGAGAAAAGTTTCAATAAATTTTTGTCACCAGAAAAACCCTTATTTGCTTTATTATAAGATCTAAAGTCAAGGGAGACTGACAGGCTGTCTTTGGATTCTTCACCCTCAGTTCAAAGAGCTGCATATATAGATCCAACTAGAGCTCCTCTGCTGTGTGACACTGAATCACCATGGAGTCTGGTCTGAGAACCAGAATTTGCCATCAAATTTATGTTTTACTGTCTCTTTTTCATAGTTATCATGAAGTTAAATTTTTTTTTTACAGGGTTTTTTTTTTTGGTGCAAATATGCACAGCCATACACTATTTCAACAATTTCTACACGTACAATTCAGTGACTGATTACATTCTTCAAGTTGTGCAAACATTCTCACCATCCTTCTCCAAATTATTCTACCACCATTGACTTAAACTTACTGCATCCTAATCTTCTCATCTAACCTTTCGAGTTGCTGTTGTCAATGTGCTCTCACATAGATGATTCTTTAAAAGAACACAATGCTCAAGGCAGACACATTTTACTTATTAAAATAAACTATTTTTTGGTTCAAAGAAGACATGAAGTTAATCTTTTATTGCCCTCTTCCCTTATCTGATCAGTAGGTAGCTAGTGGAAGTTTGTGGAGCAGCAACAGTGAGTTAGCTGAGGTTTTAGGGATACCTTCAGAAGTAAATAGCCCTTAAATCTACCAGGTCTATCCTAACACTTAGTTTACTCATTACCACAAAACATAGTTATTCAGGAATAATTGTGACTGAAATATATGAACTGAAGTGTATGCATTTACTAAAAGCTGTAAGGTAAACATGGCAAGTGTTAATAGAAGTACCTATACTCTGCTGGTAATCTACCTGTGGGATACCAAACTAAACCTGTTGCCGTGGAGTATATTACGACTCATAGTGACCCTACAGGACAGAGTAGAACTGCCCCATAGAGTTTCCAAGGAAGGCCTGGTGGATTCGAACTGCTGACCTTTTGGTTAGCAGCCGAGCTCTCAACCACTGCACCCCCAGGGCTCCACCTATGAGATAGTTGGCTTTACTTATTTATAAATACATAAATATATACACTGCATTAAAAATGTGTGTTGACAAATCAAAGAGTATCTAGAGGCATAGTGGTTAAGAGCTCAGTTGCTAATCAAAAGGCTGGCAGCTCAAATCTACCAGTTCCCCCTTGGAAATTCTGTATGGCAGTTCCACTCTGCTCTACAGGGCTGCTATGAGTCGGAATCGACTCAATGGCAATGAATTTGGTTTTTTGGTTTTGGTTACGTCTACACTACATTAAAAATAGATGTTTACAACTCAAGGCATGTCTGGAAGACCTAGAAGGTAGGATTAAGGGACCTGGAAATCAAGTCAATTGAAGACGATGATGTATTTATAACAGAAAAGAGCTAAATGGAGACATATATTTGAAGTCAGGCTGGAGAAGATATAGGATTTTTCAATGCTGCATTAGATTGTAAAATTAGATTTGCTGGTTGGAGGACACAAAACATTTCAAATTTAACCTCAAAATTTCTAATGACCTGTGATGTCCAGAGAATAAGCTTCTTGATACTAGAGATATTTAGCAGAGGCAATATATCATATCTCAAGAATTTTGTAGACAGGGTTTTTGTACTGTTTTATATTATATTTATTATATTATATTATATTATATTATATTTATTATATTATATTATATTATATTATATTATATTATATTATATTATATTATATTATATTATATTATATTATATTATATTATATTATATTATATTATATTTTATATTATATTATATTATATTATATTATATATATTATATTATATATATTATATTATATATATTATATTATATTATATATATTATATTATATATATTATATTATATATATTATATTATATATATTATATTATATATATTATATTATATATATTATATTATATATATTATATTATATATATTATATTATATATATTATATTATATATATTATATTATATATATTATATTAATTATATTATATTAATTATATTATATATATTATATATATAATATTATATATATAATATTATATTATATATATAATATTATATTATATATATAATATTATATTATTTATATAATATTATATTATTTATATAATATTATATTATATTATATAATATTATATTATATTATATTTATTATATTATATTTATTATATTATATTTATTATATTATATTTATTATATTATATTTATTATATTTATTATATTTATTATATTTATTATATTTATTATATTTATTATATTTATTATATTTATTATATTTATTATATTTATTATATTTATTATATTTATTATATTATATTTATTATATTATATTTATTATATTATATTTATTATATTATATTTATTATATTATATTAATCTTAAATCTGGATCATCCTCCTAAAGGAAATTTTCTGTTATTCTCTTTTAAAAAAAGCTTAAGCTTTTTTTTGTTGTTGTTATTAGGTTTGGCCAGGGCTCTTGGTTTCTGTTAGAATGTATGATGTCAATGGCAGAGACTGGCCATTTTATTACTAACTGTTACCACGAATCTACAGCCAGGTGGTGATGTTCTTCTCTTCAGCCTCACAAATTACCCTTTAGGTGAGTTGAAGTTCTTGTTTAGCTTCTCATGTAACTGTTTTTTTTTTCCCTGTTAAATTAGCAAAAATATTTAAGGTAGTACTAATTTACTGATACATCTAGACACAAATTAGGGGATTCTGAATAATTCAAAACAGTTTACTTTAACTTCAAGCTTAATTTGACCATGGGTTGCAAATTTGCTTTGACTTTTTCCCTAGAATTAGAGGTTTTTGGTCCTTGATATATAAGGGTCTGGTTTGCACACACGTATTAGCTGAGGCATACAAACCTGCTTCTTCCTCCTTAGCTTCAAGCCCTAATGAAGTTGACAGGGGGTGTTTTTCTTCCTGTGTGTCTAGGCCGCCTCTCCTATTTAATGAGCCTCTCAACCATTTATTTTTCCCTTTATACATGTCAGAACTAGCTGAAATGAACCTGTGGTTCTTTGATACGAAGTAAAACAAAACAGAAAACCCCAAAACACCGATAATCTTGCCTGTTCCTTTCAACTTCCTCTCTTATGCTGCAGTGGTATTTTAAATATGCAAATTTCTCTAACCTCCACTTCCTTCCCATCTTTTAAACATTTCTGACTCCAATTTAACAGAAAAAATTGAAACAATGGGAAAGGGGGACACTCTTGACTCTCTGCCTCTACATTCATAAACTTACCTTGTCTCCCTCTAGTCTCAGAGGAAGGGATGGCCCTTTTCTGGCTTTAGGCTAATACCTCCATCTCTTCTTTGAATTTGGTTTGAGTATGTGTGTGTCTTAAAATATACATTCAATTTTGGTGAATGTTCTTTGGGCATTCTTTGCTTTTAAGTTTTTATCTGTTTGGATTAGATACAAGGATATATGTGTATCTATCTGTCTGTCTGTCTGTCTATCTATCATCTGTCTCTATATATACACCAAACCCATTGCTGTAGAGTAGCTTCTGACTCATAGCAATTCTATAGGATAGAGTAGAACTGCCCCATAGGGTTTCCAAGGAGTGGCTGGTGGATTCCAACTGCTGACCTTTTGGTTAGCAGCTGTAGCTCTTAACCACTGCACCACCAGGGCTCCACAGGTACATATATAGGTACACACGATAATAGCATAAATACATAAGGATTTTGTTCTCCAGAAAAAAAATAAAGTGTAGAGTTAGGCAGTACAGGGCTGGCATGGTAGCTTCACAAAGTTGTTAGAAACCCCAGATCTTTCGTATTCACTGTTCACAAGTCCTTGTTTTCATTGCCCAAGATGATACTAAAGCTAAGTCATCATATCCATTTTTTCTGGATGAGGAAGGAAAGGAAAGGAAAGGGTCTACCTCTTACTCTTCAAGGAGACTTCCCAGAGCTCTCTACTTCTACTTATATCTCATTGGTTCCATGGTCATATCTAGAGGCAAAAAAGGCTGGAAAAATATAGACTTTCAGCTAGGCATATTGCTGTCCTAAGTAAATCACTTCTGGGGTAGAGAAGGGACACTCTAGTTTGATAAACATCAATTAGAGCTAACTTATTAATTATATTGTTTAGTTCTCCACCCCCACATGTCTGTCAGTTTGCCCTACTGTGGGGCCTTGCATGTTGCTGTGATGCTGGAAGCTACGTCACCAGTATTCAAATAACACCAAAGTCACTCATGGAAGACAGGTCTCAGCTGAGCTTCCAGACTAAGACAGACTAGGAAGAAGGACCCAGCAGTCTACTTCTGAAAAGAATTAGCAAGTAAAAACCTTATGAATAGCAGTGGAAGATTGTCTCCAGAAGATAAGCCCCTCAGGTTGGAAGGCACTCAAAATACGAATGGGGAAGAGCTGCCTCCTGAAAGTAGAAATCAACCTTAATGACATGGATGGAGTCAAGCTTTCAAGACCTTCATTTGCTGATGTAGAATGACTCAAAATCCGTTAACAATTGGAATGTGGAAGGTACAAAGTATGAATCTAGGAAAATCGGATCATCAAAAAGGAAATGGAGTGCATAAACATAGATATCCTAGGCATTACTGAGCTGAAATGGGCTGCAATTGGCCATTTTGAATTGGATGATCATACGGTCTACTATACTGGGAACGATAGCTTGAAGAGGAGTGGTGTTGCATTCACTGTTAAAAAGAGCATGTCAAGATCAATCCTGAAGCACAGTGCTGTCAGTGATAGGATAATATCCATACACCTAATGGAAACTCTGATGGTGTAGTGGTTAAGAGCTACTGCTGCTAGCCAAAAGGTCTGCATTTAGAATCCATTAAGTGCTCTTTGGAAACCCTATGGGGTAGTCCTACTCCGTCCTTTGAGTTGCTATGAGTTGGAATCGACTCGATGGCAATGGGTTTTACAAGGAAGACCAGTTAATACAACTATTATTTAAATTTAGACACCAACCACTAAGGCCAAAAATGAATAAATGGAAGATTTTTACCAACTTCTGCAGTCTGAAATTGACTGAACATGCAATCAGTATACATTGATAATTACTGGTGATTGGACTAAGAAAGTTGGAGACAAAGAAGGTTCAGTAGGTGGAAGATATGCCCTTGGAGACAGTAACGATGCTGGAGATCACCTGATAGAATTTTGCAAGATCAATGACTTCTTCATTGCAAATACCTTTTTTCACCAACATAAATAGCAACTGTATGTGTGGACCTGGTCAGGTGAAATACACAGGAATAAAATTGACTACACCTGTAGAAAGAGGTGATGGAAATGCTCAATATCGTCAGTCAGAACAAGGCTAGAGGCCTACTGCAGAATAGACCATCAATTACTCATAAGCAATTTCAAGTTGAAACTGAAAAAAATTAGAACAAGTCCATGAGAGCCAAAGTACGACCTTGAGTATATTCCACCTGAATTTAGAGACCATCTCAAGAATAGATGCATTGAACACTAATGATCCAAGACCAGATGAGTTGTGGAATGATATCATACACAATCAAGGATATCATACACAAAGAAAGCAAGAGGTTTTTAAAAAAAACAAGACAAGAAAGAAAAGACCAAAATGGATGTCAGAAGAGACTCTGAAAGCTGCTGTTGAATGTCAAGTAACTAAAGTGAAAGGAAGAAATGATGAAATAAAAGAACTGAACAGAAGATTTCAAAGGGCAGCTCGAGATGATAAAGTATTATAATGACATGTGCAAAGACCTGGAATTAGACAACCAAAAGGGAAGAATATGTTAGGTATTTCTCAAGCTGAAAGAACTAAAGAAAAAATTCAAGCCTTGAGTTGCAATATTGAAGGATTCTATGGGGAAAATATTAAACCACACAGGAAGCATCAAACGAAGATGGAAGGAATACACAGGGTCACTATACCAAAAAGAATTAGTCAATGTTCAACCATTTCAGGAAGTAGCATCTGATCAGGAACCGATGGTACTGAAGGAAGAAACCCAAGCTGCACTGAAGGCATTAGGGAAAAACAAGACTGTAGGGATTGACAGAATATCAATTGAGATGTTTCAACAAACAAATGTAGCACTCGATGTGCTCACTCATCTATGCCAAGAGATTTGGGAAGACAGCTACATGGCCAACCAACTGGAAGAGATCCATGTTTGTTGTGTCCATTCCAAAGAAAGGTGATCCAACCAAATGCGGAAATTATCAAACAATAACATGAAAGTAAAATTTTGCTGAAGATCATTCCAAAACAGTTGCAGCAATATATTGACAAGGAACTTCCAAAAATTCAAGCCAGATTCAGAAGAGGACGTGAAATGAGGGATATCATAGCTGATGTCAGATGCATCCTGGCTAAAAGCAGAGAATACCAGAAAGATGTTTACCTTTGTTTTATTGACTATGCAAAGGCATTCGACTGTGTGGTTCATAACAAATGGCTAACATTTCAAAGAATGTAAACCCTGGCACACTTACTTGTGCTCATGAGGAACCTGTACATAGATTAAGAGGCAGTTGTTCAAACAGAACAAGGGAATACTGCATGGTTTAAAGCCGGGAAAGGTGTCTGTCAAGGTTGTATCCTTTCACCATACTTATTCAATCTGTATGCTGAGCCAATAATCTGAGAAGCTGGACTATCAGAAGAAGAATGGGGCATCAGGGTTGGAGCAAGGCACATTAACAACTTGCATTATGCAGAGGACACAACCTTGCTTGCTGAAAGTGAAGAGGACTTGAAGCACTTACTGATGAAGATCAAAGACCACAGCCTTCAGTATGGATTTTACCACCACATAAAGAAAACAAAAATCCTCACAATTAGATCAATAAGCAGCATCATGATAAATGCAGAAAAGATTGAAGTTTCAAGGATTTCATTTTACTTGGATCCACAATGAACACCCACAGAAGCAGCAGTCAAGGATCAAAAGATGGGAGGTGAGACCAAGATGGTAGAGTAGTCAGATGCTTCTGGTGGTCCCTCTCACAACAAAGACCTAAACAAAAAAAAAATGAATCCATTATATATGACAATCCAGGAGCCCTGAACATCAAATTCAAAGTTGAGGAATTGGGCTGAGCAGCAGGGGAAGGGAGAGATGGTTTAGAAGCAGCGAGGAGCTGCCGGACCTGACCTGGCAGGAAATGGCACCCTGCAGGCCAGATCCACTGATGTGGCGCTAGCAACGTGAGACAAGTAGTGGCATTTGGGACACATTTTCTACATCCAGAGAGACTGAGCTGCGGAGAGTTCACTCATGCCTCTGGGGTCAGCGAAGAGCAGTGCTCTTGGCATAAGCACTTGTATCTAAATTACCATGTGGACCAAAAAACACCCCTTTGGGGGAAAAAAAAAAAACTCTTTCATTTAACTGACCACTCCCCGCGCTGCACTGGGTCCCCAGCTGGATTCAGTGATAATTGCTTTCCCTGGGCTGGAAATAAGATCTGTTGTGCCTGCTGAGTCATCCTCCTGCCCTTGGAAAAGGGAAAAATTAATGCACAGGGAAAAAATAATCTGCCAGCTCACCTAAGCTAGGAACTCAGGGCAGAAACAGTTCCTTTGCCTAGGCACAGGCATAAGTGGTCCATGGACTTTGAACACTTTCCCCCCTGCATAGACCTGTGTGGGCCCATTTCAGCAGCATAGACCCTCATTAGCACAGTACAACAGGGGTTATACCTGAAGTCTAACTTCAACTGTTTCAGCTATATGGTAGACAGGCAGGTTCGTGACATTTGACACAGCTCTGCCTATTAAGCAGAATCCTCACCTACCCATATCAGGGGCCTGAGGACTGGTGGCTCCACCAATGCCACCTAGCCACCCTCAATAGGGCTTCAAGGATAAGTGGTGCCTCCCAGTCCTTATAGCCAACAGCATTGAGTGTTCATAGTCTGGCTGCAAAACCCACCCACCTAGGCACTCTAGGGAACAGGGACACACTTTCTTCACAGACACTCAGGGGCAGTTGTCAGTCCCCTGCCCTGCAGCCAGATACCTGTGCCTACACCAATCACCCCTGCTCGCCTAGGACTGTAGGTAAGAGCCTGCACCACACACTTGGCGACTGACTACCTGGACACCTGAGCTGAATTCATATAAGAAAAGTGAAAGTACTCCTGGGCTCACATACCTAGTAACAACTCTAACCACCTGGTTACAGGATGTTAGAGCTTCAAGGCACCAATAACAAACTAGCTTGCTCAAGCGCCTATTTGGGCATATCAAAACAAAACAAAACAAAAAGCTAGGACATAGTAAGCAAACATAAAATTAATAAATACAATAGCTTATTGATGGCTCTGAGACAGCAATCAACATCAAATCACAAAAAGAGGCAGACCACGATGGCTTCAGCAAGCTCCCAAAACAAAGAATCAAGAAATCTGGATGAAGAGAACTTCCTGGTACTACCTGAGGTAGAACACAAAAGATTAATATACAGAACTTTTCAAGACATCAGGAAGGAGATCAGGCAAAATGCAGAACAAGCCAAGGAATGCACAGAGATAGTATTAGAGGAACTTAAGAAGATTAGAGAAGGCCATAATAACAAATTTAATAAAAAAAAAAAATAGGCTGCAAGAATCCATAGAGAGACAGCAAACAAATTCAGAAGGTTAACAATAAAATTTCAGAATTAGACAACTCAATAAAAAGTCAGAGGAGCAGAATAGAGGCAATGGAAGTCAGAATTAGTGAGACTGAAGATAAATCACTTGACACCAAGATATTTGAGAAAAGAATCAGGTAAAAGAATTTTAAAAAATGAAGAAACCCTAAGAATTATGTGGGACTCTATCAAGAGAAATAACATATGAGTGAGTGGAGTACCAGCACATACGGATAACAAATAATACAGAAGATTGTTGAAGGTTTGTTGGCAGAAATCTTCCCTGATATCTCGAAAGAGGAGAAGATATTTATCGAAGATGGTCATCGAACCCCACACAAGGTAGATCTCAAAAGAAAGTCACCAAGGCGTATTATAATCAAATTTGCCAAAACCAAAGACAGAGAATTTTAAGAGCATCTAGGGATAAAAGAAAAATCCCCTACAAAGGAGAGTCAATAAGAATAAGCTCAGACTACTCAGCAGAAACCATGCAGGCGAGAAGGCAATGGGATGACATATATAAAGCATTGAAGAAGAAAAATTGCCAGCCAAGAATCATATATCTAGCAAAACTGCCTCTCAAATATGAAGGTGAAATTAGGACATTTCCAGGTAAACAGAAGTTTAGGTAAATTGAAAAAAACAAACCAAAATTATAAGAAATGCTAAAGGGAGGCCTCCAGTTAGAAAATCAATAACATCAGATAATAACCCAAGACTAGAACACAGGACAGAGCAACCAGATATCATAAAATCACAAAAATAAAGCTAAAACACTCAAAACAGGGAAACAGAGACATCATTATGTAAAAGATGACATTAAATCAAAAAAGAGGGACTAAAAAATGTGGTCATAGATCTTTCATATGGAGAGGAAGTCAAGGTGATATAAAGAAATAAAAGTTTGGTTTAAACTTAGAAAAATAGGGATAAATATTAAGGTAACCACAAAAGAAACTAACATTCGTACACATGAAAATAAAAAACAAACCAGCAGGCAAAAAAAAAAAAAAAAAAAGACTCTGCAAGTACAAAAGCAACAGCAATGAAAAAGAGGAAAAGACAATATATAAAGAAAAACTACTCAGCACAGAAAATTAAGTGGAAAAAAGAAACAACAACACAAAAGACATCAAAATGACAGCACTAAACTCATACCTATCCATAATCATGCTGAATGTAAATGGACTAAATGCACCAATAAAGAGACAGAGAGTGGCAGAATGGATAAAAAAAAAATGATCCGTCTATATGCTACCTACAAGAGACACACCTTAGACTTAAAGACACAAACAAGCTAAAACTCAAAGGATCAAAAAAATATATCAAGCAAACGACAATCAAAAAAAAAGCAGCAGTGGCAATATTAATATCTGACAATATAGACTTTAAAGTCAAATCCACCACAAAGGATAAGGAAGGACTTTATATGACTATTAAAGGGTCAATATATCAGAAGGACATAAACATAATAAATATTTATGCACCCAATGACAGGGCTCCAAAATGCATGAAACAAACTCTAACAGCATTGAAAAGAGAGATAGACAGCTCCATAATAATAGTAGAAGTCTTCAACACACCGCTTTTGGAGAAGGACAAAACTTCCAGAAAGAAGCTCGATAAAGACACAGAAGATGTTAATTGCACAATCAACCAGCTTGACCTTGTAGACTTACACAGAACATTCCACCCAAAAGCAGCCAAGTATACTTTCTTTTCCAAAGCACATGGAACGTCCTCCAGAATAGACCACATATTAGGTCATAAAGCAAGCTTTAACAGAATCCAAACATCAAAATATTACAAAGCATCATTTCTGACCATAAAACCATAAAAGTAGAAATCCATAACAGAAAAAGCAATGAAAATAAAAAGTCAAACATATGGAAACTGAACCACACCTTGCTCAAAAACTACTGGGTTACAGAAGAAATTAAGGATGGAATAAAGAAATTCATAGTGAAAACACTTCCTACCAGAACCTTTGGAACACAGCAAAAGCAGTACTCAGAGGTCAATTTATAGCAATAAATGCACACATCCAAAAAGAATAAAGGGCCAAAATCAAAGAATTATCCCTACAACTTGAACAAATAGAAGAAGATCAGTGAAAGAAGCCTTTGGTCACCAGAAGAAAGTAAATAATAATTACAGCAGAATTAAATGAAATAGAGAACAAAAAAACAATTGAAACAGTTAACAAGATCAAAAGGTGGTTCTTTGAAAAGATCCAGAAACTTGATAAAACATTGGCCAAACTGACAAAAGAAAAACAGGAGAGGAAGCAAATAAGCCAAATAAGAAATGAGATGGGTGATAACACAACAGATCCAGTTGAAAATAAAAGAATCATAACAGAATACTATGAAAAATTATACTCTAACGAATTGGAAAACCTAGAGGAAATGGACAAATTTCTAGAAACATACTACCTACCTAAACTAATACAAACAGATAGAACAACTAAATAAACTTATAACAAAAGAAGAGATTGAAAAGTCAATTAAAATGCTCCCAACAAAGAAAAAAGCCTTGGCTCTGAAGGCTTCACTGGGGAATTCTACCAAACTTTCAGAGAAGAGTTAACACCACTACTACTAAAGGTATTTCAGAGCATAGAAAAAGATAGAATACTCCCAAACTCATTCTATGAAGCCAGCACAACCCTGATACCAAAACCAAGTAAAGACACCACAAAGAAAGAAAATTACAGATAAATATCCCTCATGAACTTAGATGCAAATATCATCAACAAAATTCTAGCCAACAGAATTCAACAACATATCAAAAAAAAAAAAAATTCACCATGACCAAGGGGGATTCATACCAGGTATGCAGGGATGGTTTAACTTTAGAAAAACAATCGATGTAATCCATCACATAAATAAAACAAAAGGCAAGAAACACATGATTTTATCAACTGATGCAGAAAAGGCATTTGACAAAGTCCAACACCCATTCATGATAAAAACTCTGAGCAAAATAGGGATAGAAGGGAAATTCCTCAACATAACAAAGGACATTTATACAAAGGCAACAGCCAACATAATCTTAAATGGAGAGTCTGAAAGCATTCCCCCAGAGAACAGGAACCAGACAAGGTCCTAGCCAGAGCAATTAGGCTAGAAAAAGAAATAAGTAAAAGTATCTCTATTTGGAGATGATATGATCTTATACACAGAAAACCCTAAAGAAACCTCAAGAAAACTACTGCACTTAACGGAAGAGTTCATCAGAGTATCAGGATACAAGATAAACATACAAAAACCGGGTGGATTCCTCTGCACTGATAAATAGAATGTCAAAGAGGAAATCGACAAATCAATACTATTTCCGATAGTCCCCAAGAAGATAAACTACTTAGGAATAAGTCTAACCAGAGATGTAAAAGACCTATACAAAGAAAACTATAAGACACTAGTGCAAGAAACCAAAAGAGACCTACGTAAGTGGAAAAACATACCTTGTTCATGGATAGGAAGATGCAACATTGTGAAAACATCTATTCTACCTAAAGCGATCTATAGATACAATGCAATCCTGATCCAAATTCCAGTTGAATTTTTTAATGAGATGGAGAAACAAATCACCAACTTGATATGGAAAGGGAAGAGGTCCCAGATAAGTAAAGTATTACTGAAAAATAGCAAAGTGGGAGGCCTCACATTCCCTGATTTTAGAACCTATTATACCGCCACAGTAGTCAAAACAGCCTGGTACCTGTGCAACAACAGATACATAGACCAGTGGAACAGAATTGAGAATCCAGACATCAATTCATCCACCTACGAGCAGCTGATATTTGACAAAATTCCGAAGCCCTTAAATTGGGGAAAATACAGCCTCTTTTTTTTTTTTTTTAACAAATGGTGCTGGCATAACTGGATATCCATCTGCAAAAAAAAAAAAAAAAGAAAAAAGACCCATACCTCACGCCATGCACAGAAACCAACTCAAAATGGATCAAAGACCTAAATATATAAAGTCTATGGAAGAAAAAATAAGGACAATGCTAGGAACCCTAATACATGGCATAAACAATATACAAAACATTACTAACAATCCACAAACACCGGAAGAGAAACTAGAAAACTGGGTGCTCCTAAAAATCAAACAACTATGCTTATCCAAAGACTTCACCAAAAGAGTAAAATGACAACCTACAGACTGGGAAAAAGTTTTTGGCTATGACAAATGTGAAAAATCAGTGTCTAATCTCTAAAATGTATAAAATCTATAAGATACTACAAAATCTCAACAAGAAAAAGACAAATAACCCAGTAGAAAAATGGGTAAAGGATATGAACAGGCACTTCACCAAAGAAGATATTCAGGCGGCTAACAGATACATGAGGGAATGCTCACAATCTTAGCCATTAGAGAAATGCGAATCAAAACTACAGTAAGATACCATCTCACCCCAACAAGGCTGGCATTAATCCAAAAAAACACAATAAATATTGGAGAGGTTGTGGAGAGACTGGAACACTTATACACTGCTGGTGGGAATGTAAAATTGTACAACCACTTTGGAAATCAATTTAGCTTTTCCTTAAAAAGCTAGAAACAGAACTGCCATATGATCCAGCAATCCCACTCCTTGGGATTCCTAGAGAAATTAGAGCCCTCACACAAACAGATAGATGCACACCATGTTTATTGCAGCACTGTTTAAAATAGCAAAAAGATGGAAACAACCAAGGTGCCCATTAATGGATGAATGGAGAAACAAATTATGGTGTATTCACACAATGGAATACTATGCATCGATAAAGAACAATCATGAATCCATGAAATATCTCATAACAGGGAGGAATCTGGAAGGCATTATGTTGGGGTGAAATCAGTGAGTTGCAAGAGGACAAATATTATATGAGACCACTATTATAAGAACTCACGAAAAGGTTTAAACAGACAAGAAAACATTCTTTGATGGTTATGAGAGTGGGGAGGGAGGGAGAGGGTATTCACTAATTAGATAGTAAATAAGAATTATTTTAGGTGAAGGGAAGGACAACATACAATACAGGGGAAGTCAGCACAACTGGACTAAACCAAAAGCTAAGAAGTTTCCTGAATACAACCAAACACTTTGAGGTACAGAGTCACAGGGGCAGGGTTCTGGGGACCATGATTTCAGGGGACATCTAGGTCAACTAGTATAACAAAAGTATATTAAGAAAATATTCTGCATCCCACTTTGGTGAGTGGCGTCTGGGGTCTTAAAAGCTAGCACGCAGCTATCTAAGATGCATCAATTGTTCTCAACAAATCTGGAGCAAAGGAGAATGAAGAACGCCAGAAACACAAGGAAAATATGAGACAGAAAGGGTCACATAAGCCAGAGACTCTATCAGCCTGAAACTGGAAGAACTAGATAGTGTCTGGCTAGCACCAATGACTGCCCTGACAGCGAACACAACAGAAATTCCCTGCTGGGGCAGGAGAAAAGGGAGATGCAGACCTCGAATTCTAGTAAAAAGACCAGACTTAATGGTCTAACTGAGACTGGAGGGACCCCACAGGTCATGGTCCCCAGACTCTGTTAGCCCAAAACTAAAACTATTCCCAAAGTGAACTCTTCAAAGATTAAACTGGAGTACAAGACATAAAATGATACTGCTGAGGAGTGAGCTTCTTAGCTCAAGTAGACACTCAAGACTATGTGCGCAGCTCCTGTCTGGAGGCCAGATGAGAAGGCAGAGGGGGATAGGAGCTGGTTGCTTGGACACGGGAAATACAGGGTGGAGAGGAGGAGTGTGCTGTCACATTGCGGGGAGAGCAACTAGGGTCACATAACGTGTATACATTTTTGTAGGAGAAACTGACTTGAACTGTAAACTTTCACTTAAAGCACAATTTTAAAAAAAGTGGAAAAAAAAATCAAAAGATGCATTGCACTGGACAAATCTGCTGCAAAAGACCTCTTTAACGTGCTGAAAAGCAAAGATGTCACCTTGAAGACTTAGATGTTCCTTACCCAACCCATGGTGTTTTCAATTCCCTCATATGCATGGGAAAGCTGGATGATGAATAAGGAAGACCAAAGAATTGACGCCTTTGAATTGTGATGTTGGTGAAGAATATTGAATACTCCATGGACTGCCAAAAGAATGAACAAATCTGTCTTGAAAGAAGTACAACCATAATGCTCCTTAGAAGCAAGGATAGTGATACTTTGTCTCACATACTTTGGACATGTTATCATTTCAATCCCTGGGGAAGGACATCACGCTTGGTAAAGCAGAGGGTCAGCGAAAAAGAGGAAGACATTCAGTGAGATGGACTGACGCAGAGGCTGCTACAGTGGACTCAAGCGTAACGATTGCAAGGATGGAGCAGGGGAAGGCAGTGTTCGTTCTGTTGTACACAGGGTTGCTATGAGTCGGAACTAACTCGTTGGCATGTATCAACAACAAGAAGTTCTCCATATCCTCAAGTTTTCTGTTTTACTTCATCTCTCAGGCACTGAAAAAAAGAGATTAATATTTCTTACTGCTTATGTATGTCTATTTTTCTATGTGGTTTTGGTTGCTATATAAATGCTATTTGATGCATACAGGCTCATAATATTATATATTTTATTGGTAGTTGTGCATTGTAGCATTAAAGTGTCATTCTTGTGTTATTTAATGTCTTCCTTTCAGTGGTTCCAAACAAGTATATTTTAAACCGCTACATCTAGTTTTCGTAACATTTATGTGTCTTGCTTTATTACCAGGTTACGTTTCCAGCTTCAGCTGCCACAGAGTCAAGTCGATTCTGACTCCTGGCAACCCCACATTTCACAGAGTGAGACTGTGCTCCTAGGACCTTCACGGTTGTGACCTTTCAGAAGCAGGTCGCCAGGCCCGCCTTCTGAGGCTCCTATGGATGGGTTGGAATTGTCAGCCTTTCAGTTAGTAGCATTTAGCTGTATGCCCCACCCGGGGACTCCTACCAGCTGTCACTTAATCTATGATCTGAAAAATCAAGCAATTGACCTTTTGAGATTTTCCTACAAAGTAGGAGACTGAGGGAGTTTTTATATGAATAAAGTCATGTATATGTAGTTTATCGATTGAACTCTTTAAGAGTTATTTTGGTTTTTATTTCTTCATTGTCTTCTGTATTCTAAATAGGCAAATTTACTGGAGATATGTAGATAATACTTAATATCACCAGCAAAGCTACCAAGTAAAAAATTCTATGCAACATATTCTATTGTGATAAGATTTAAAGAATAAATACTGAATATCATATTCTCATTATTCGGAATTTAGGGATGAAACAAAAGTGGCTATTCTTTGTGTAGCAGATTAGGAGAACAGATGAGTGGGGGAAAGGCGCCATGTTATGGGAGTGTTATCCATTCTATATTCCTTCTGCCTTCTTTCTTTCTGACTTGAAAAAAGGTTGTTTTGAGTTGTTTTATTTCGGTGAGCATTTAGAGGAGTTAGTGTAGATAATATGGATAAAAATCATGCTCAAATAATTTGAAAAAAATGTAATATGATATTAACAATTTATCATTATAAAAAACCCTGATATCTGAAGTGGATTAGGCAAAATAGAAAAATTAGTTGACCTTAAAAAGAGATACAGTAACTTACAGCCAATGTAGTCTTGGCATGTGCTGACAAAGAGGTTTGTCAGGCAAATGGGTGAGGGCGTTATTCATCAGCACTCTGAAAAAGAGAAGAAGCAAAAGTCATATTTCTGTGAATCTTTTCTCATCTTAAGTCAAATGTGGTATTATTATGATTATTATCGTTATTACTATGAAACCATGAATATCAACTAAGTTAGCTGTCTTCTACTTCTAATTTGCTCTGTAAGTCCTGTCATATTTATGTGATTATTAGTAATAAAATTTGACAAGTGTTAGTTATAATGTGGGAGGGAGCAGCAATGTTAGTAACTGAAATACAGCCCCTTCAACAGTGGGTAGTGGAAAAGAGTAACTTTAGATGAATGTTAGTTTTCTTTACCAAGATTAACATAGGACACTAACGGTTGGCTTAAGAATACTTCCATAAAAGATGGCAGAGGTTATATTCAGTTTTGATGGACTGACATTCTAGAAGACAGAAGGCCTTACAAAATTGTTCAAATTTTCAAAACTACAGAACAGCCTTGTAGATATAATGAAGAAATGGTTTTCAGCTGAAAAGGCCTTTTTGGGGTTTTAACAATTTCAAATTTTGTAGTATTAAAATTGACGCAGTAATTTTTATTCATGTCCTTTGCTTCAACTGAAATATTTGTTTTAGTTTAGTACTTACAAGAGAATAAGAGAATTTAGTCCATAAAACGTTAGTGGGGAAATTTGATTGAGGTGATTATCTTCAATTATCCTGCCAGCCAGAAGAAAAGAAATTGATTCATTTATATACTTTTAGATTATAATAACTAATATCATAAAATACCACATAAATAAAACATACAGCCACTCTAATCTGTGGAGATCTTCAAAAACACCTGGCTTCAAGAAGGTTATTCTGTTATGACTGAGATACCTGAAAATGGAGAAATGAATAGAATAAAATTGTACCTTCTTGATGCTTTACAGTAAGAAAAGCTAACAAAAAAAAAACCATCTTAAATTTCCCTATATATGAATCTCGTCATGGTATTCCTCCTCCACTGAATCTCTGAAAGTTTCTTACCATTTACCTTATCATGTCTAGCTTCAAGTTTTTTCATAATTAGTTAATATAATAACATATATTATTGTAATATAATATATAATTATAACATAAAAATATTATAAAATAATATTATATAATACATTATATAATCATATAATATAACATAATTAATAATAAATTAAAATCTATCCATTTATCTATTCATTTACTCATCACATTGTTCTGAGTGCCTGCTCTATGGCACTGGGCTCGCTATGGCATTCCTTTCTTTGAGGGGCTTAGAGTCTAGAGGGAGACTGCCTGTTGAACAGGTTATTATTACAGCAACATAGGAGAAAGGAGGAGCATGTATGATGTACGGTTGCTCTGCCACCGCTGAGGAGAAAACACCTGAATTGGTGGGGGGTGGGCACTGTGAAGCACTGAGCCTAAGCATAGCAAGGGGTGATGCCACATGTTAGAGCCACTTCCTTCCTTCCCTTCCAAACATAAGGTGTCAACTGGGCTCAGGAAGGTGTAAGGAACAGCTTCAATCTTTCCCCTTTAACATCTCAGGGGCTTCTCTTAAAAGGCAAGAGAAGAGACCCACTCCATCTGGGTAGAAGGCACTGGATCCACTCCTGTACTTATGCTCATCTGTTTAGCCCGATCCTACTAATTTTTTGGGAGTCCCTGGGTCGGTTCAAATTGTTAACTTGCCTGGCTGCTAACCAAAAAGTTGGAGGTTTGAGTCACACAGAGGCACCGCGGAAGAAGGGCCTAGTGATCTCCTTCTGAAAAGATCGGCCATTGAAAACCCTATGGAGCACAGTTCTGCTCTGGCCACAAGGGGTCATCATGAGTCAGAATCAGCTCCACAGCAACTGTTTTATTTTAACTCATTTTTCAGAGTCAGCCTTCAATGCTCTGGACTCCTTTCAATGAACTGTAATAGCAGTTTTGGTCTGAACAACACAGGTTTAAGAATTAAGTAAACTCCTCGTTCTCTAATTGTTGAATATACGTTGGTGTTATTTTCTCACCTAAGACAATGAGCTTCTAGAGAGCAAGAGGTCTGGCTCTCCCCAGGGACAGGACAGTGCCCCACTAGAAATTCTAGGGTGTGAGGTGTTTGAAGGCAGTGTGTCTGATTTCTCCTCCTATCCCCATGATATCTAGTTGAAGCAGTTGCACACTCTAAGGACTAATGAATATTTATGGATGAGTGACTAGCAAGTATTTAAAGATTATTTATGAAAACTAGAAGCAGGTGATGACCCAACAATATTCCAGTGCTATGAAAAAACAGATGGAGGACAGTTTTAACTTTACTCTCTGGTTCCATACAGACTTTCAAGAGTTTCCTCTCTACGTCTTAGGCATTAAACCAAGCAGATGCTGTTTAGCAAGTTTTGAATAAGTCCCTGGAGGGTTAGAAAGAAAATCAGTCAGGATTCAGATGAGAATGAGTTCAATATTGACTTTGGGCAGTTTGCCAAGACATGACAGAGGAAGGATAGGGTAGAAGGCAAGAGGACATGGGGAGAGTGGTTACTGTGAACGTCTTGAGCCTCTTGTGGTCTTCTTCCATTTTGCTAGTAAATGATTAGGTGGCCCTTTTAACTCTTTCCCAAACTCTGATACCACAATCTGATTGGGATGAGCTTTTTGGGTTAGGATAAAATGGGGTTAAAAGCAAGGGGACAGGAATAGAAATACAGGGAGTTGTTCATTTATGTAATGTGTGGTTATATTTCTATTCAGTTACTTCTAGGAGATTGGGTTCAACCACTTGGCAGAACTCAATGAACTGGAACTTTGTGAAAATCTATTTTTAAAAGCTTTGCTCTTTCATCCTTTAGTACTTTATATGTTATTTACGGATAAAAGCAGGGATAATGGAAAAATAATAACTAGGGAAGTCTGAGTATTCTGCTACATAAATATTATCACACCAAAAAGCAAAAACAAAAAAACATTGCTGGTGAGTCAATTCCAACTTATAGCAACCCTATAGGACAGACTAGAACTGCCTGCATAGGGTTTCCAAGGAGTGCCTGGTGGATTCGAACTGCCGACCTTTTGGTTTGCAGTCTGAGCTCTTAACCAGTGCACCACCAGGCTTTTAAATTTTAATTTTATTCAGTAATCATCCCTGTCACCATGGCTAATACATATTGAGTTCTTGTGCTAGGCACAGTTATACAGTATAAATAATTTTCCCCTCATTTTGTCCTTACAACAGCCCTTCAGGTAGGAACCATATTAATTTGTGTTTTATAGTAGAGGGAATGATGCTTAGAAAGGAAAACAAATTGACCAATTTCATTTCATTTTGTTCTATCACATTCATGTTCATAGTATCATTTGAACTAGGTCTAATGACTTGATTTTGTAAGTGATGAACTCAGGACTCAGATATCCATGCCTATTTGACTCAAAATCTCACGCTGCCAGCCTCTGTGCAGAAGGACTCGTGGGCTGGACTAGGCTGGGCTGACAGGCCACTGAGGAATGGGCAAATTAACTGGCACTGATACTTACAGCTTAGTGAGATTGTGCAGCCCTCTGAAAGCATACATGGATACAGACCTAATTTTATTGTTTTGCAGATACCTGTGAAAAAGATTATTAAAAAAGTTAAATACAATGAAATAGACTACTGAAAGTAGATATTCATGGCATTTTGTTTTGATATAAAATTCATGGATAATTGACTGGTTATTTAGAAGTTCTAGTCATAAAGGCAAACACATAGCTAAAAATTAATATTTGGACTTTATAGGAATAAAAACTTTAATGCAAAGTAAAGCACTCACTAATCAGTCCTAAAGGTCAGACGTTTTAACATCCCTTTCCTATAATTCTTCAATCTTATGAGTGTTCAACACAATGCTACCAAAATTACAAGCATGTGACATCTTTAATGTCCCAAACCATGTCCCATGTTGATTACATGTCTGCCAACTAAGTTAACTTTTTTTACTTTTATAATTTTTATTGTGCTTTAAGCGAAAGTTTACAAGTCAGTCTCTCACACAAAAACTTATATACACTTTGCTACATACTCTGAATTAAAAAAAAAAAATTTTTTTTTTTAATTACCCTCCCCTTAATGAGAGAGCCTGCTTTCTCCCTCCACTCTCTCTTTTCGTGTCCATTTGGCAACTTCTAACCCCCTCTACCCTCTCATCTCCCCTCCAGGCAGGAGATGCCAACATAGTCTCAAGTGTCCACCTGATCCAAGAAGCTCACTCCTCACCAGCATCCCTCTCCAACCCATTGTCCAGTCCAATCCATGTCTGAAGAGTTGGCTTTGGGAATGATTCCTGTCCTGGGCCAACAGAAGGTCTGGGGGCCATGACCACTGGGGTCCCTCTAGTCTCAGACCATTAAGTCTGGTCTTATGAGAATTTGGGGTCTGCATCCCACTGCTCCCTCAGGGGTTCTCTGTTGTGTTCCCTGGCAGGGCAGTCATTGGTTGTAGCCAGGCACCATCTAGTTCTTCTGGTCTCAGGATGATGTAGTCTCTGGTTCATGTGGCCCTTTCTGTCTCTTGGGCTCATAATCGCCTTGTGTCCTTGGTGTTCTTCATTCTCCTTTGATCCAGGTGGGTTGAGACCAATTGATGCATCTTAGATGGCTGCTTGCTAGCATTTAAGACCCCAGATGCCACTCTTCAAAGTGGAATGCAGAATGTTTTCTTAATAGATTTTATTATGCCAAATGACTTAGATGTCCCCTGGAACCATGGCCCCCAAACCTCTGCCCCTGCTACGCTGGCCTTCGAAGCATTCAGTTTATTCAGGAAACTTTTTTGCTTTTGGTGTAGTCCAATTGTGCTGACCTCCCCTGTATTGTGTGCTGTCTTCCCCTTCACCTAAAGTAGTTCTTATCTACTATCTAATTCGTGAATACCCCTCTCCCACCCTCCCTCCCCCTCTTGTAGCCACGAAAGAATGTTTTCTTCTTAGTTCAAACTATTTCTCAAGTTCTTATAATAGTGGTCTTATACAATATTTGTCCTTTTGCGACTGACTAACTCAGCCTAATGCCTCCCGGATTCCTCCATGTTATGAAATGTTTCACAGATTCCTCACTGTGCTTTATCAATGCGTAGTATTCCATCGTGTGAATATACCATAATTTATTTATTCATTCATCCGTTGATGGGCACCTTGGTTGCTTCCATCTTTTTGCTATTGTAAACAGTGCTGCAATAAACATGGGTGTGCATATATCTGTTCGTGTAAAGGCTCTTATTTCTCTAGGGTATATTCTAAGGAGTGGGATTGCTGGATAGTATGGTAGCTCTATTTTTAGCTTTTTAAGGAAGCGCCAAATCGATTCCCAAAGTGGTTGTACCATTTGACATTCCCACCAGCAGTGTAGAAGTGTTCCAATCTCTCCACAGCCTCTCCAACATTTATTATTTTGTGTTTTTTGGATTAATGCCAGCCTTGTTGGAGTGAGATGAAATCTCATTGTAGTTTTGATTTGCATTTCTCTAATGGTAAATGATCGTGAACATTTCCTCATCTATTTGTTAGCTACCTGAATGTCTTCTTTAGTGAAGTGTCTATTCATATCTTTTGCCCATTTTTAAATTGGATTATTTGTCTTTTTGTAGTTGAGTTTTTGCAGTATCAAATAGATTTTAGAGACAAGGTGCTGATCGGGAATGTCATAGCTAAAAACTGTTTCCCAGTCTTTAGGTAGTCTTTTTACTCTTTTGGTGAAGTCTTCGGATGAGCATAGGTGTTTGATTTTTAGAAAAAAAAAAAAAAAAAAAAAAATTTTTTTTTTTTTTGATTTTTAGAAGCTCCCAGTTATCTAGTTTTTCTTCTGCATTCTTATCGTTTATGCCATGTATTAGGGCTCCTAACGATGTCCCTACTTTTTCTTCTATGATCTTTATCGCTTCAGGTTTTATATTTAGGTCTTTGTTCGCTTTTGTGCATGGAGTGAGGTATGGGTCTTGTTTCATTTTTTTTGCAGGTGGATATCCAGTTATGCCAGCACCATTTGTTAAAAAGACTGTCTTTTCCCCATTTAACTGTTTTGGGGCCTTTGTCGAATACCAACTGCTTATATGTGGATGGATTTACGTCTGGATTCTCAATTCTGTTCCATTGGTCTACGTATCTGTTGTTGTACCAGTACCAGGCTGTTTTGACTACTGTGGTGGTATAAACCAAACAACCCAAACCAAGTGCCATCGAGTCAATTCTGACTCATAGCGACCATATAGGGCAGAAGTAGAACTGCCCCATAGAGTTTCCAAGGAGCGCCTGGTGAATTCAAACTGCCGACCTTTTGGTTAGCAGCCGTAGCACTTAACCACTATGCCACCAGGGTTTCCACTGTGGCAGTATAATAGGTTCTAAAATCAGGTAAAGTAAGGCTTCCCACTTTGTTCTTTTTCAGTAATGCCTTATTTATCCGGGACCTCTTTCCCTTCCATATGAAGTTGGTGATTTGTTTCTCCATCTTATTAAAGAATGTCCTTGGGATTTGGATCGGAATTACATTAAATGTATAGATCGCTTTTGGTAGAATAGACATTTTTATATTGTTAAGTCTTCCTATCCACGAGCAAGGTATGTTTTCCCACTTATGTCAGTCTCTTTTAGTTTCTTGCAGAAGTGTACTGTAGTTTTCTTTGTATAAGTCGTTTACATCTCTGGTCAGATTTATTCCTAAGTATTTTATCTTCTTGGGGGCTACTGTAAATGACATTGATTTGGTGATTTCCTCTTCATGTTCTTTTTGTTGACTTAGAGGAATCCAACTGATTTTTGTATGTTTATCTTGTATCCCGATACTCTGCTGAACGCTTCTATTAGTTTCAGTAGTTTTCTGGAGGATTCCTTAGGGTTTTCTGTGTATAAGAACATGTCATCTGCAAACAGAGATACTTTTACTTCTTCCTTACCAATCTGGATGCCCTTTATTTCTTTATCTAGCCTAGTGGCTCTGGCTAGGACCTCCAACACAATGTTGAATAAGAGCAATGATAAAGGGCATCCTTGTCTCGTTCCCAGTCTCAGTGGGAATGCTTTCAGGCTGTCTCCATTTAGGGTAATGTTGGCTGTTGGCTTTGTATAAAAAAATGCCCTTATTATGTTGAGGAATTTTCCTTCTATTCCTATTTTGCTGAGAGTTTTGATCATGAATGGGTGTTGAACTTGGTCAAATGCCTTTTCTGCATCAATTGATAAAATCATGTGATTCTTGCCATTAGTTTTATTTATGTGGTGGATTAGATTAATTGTTTTTCTAATGTTGAACCATCCCTGTATACCTGGTATGAATCCCACTTGGTCATGGTGAATTATTTTTTTGATATGTTGTTGAATTCTATTGGACAGAATTTTGTTGAGGATTTTTGCGTCTACATTCATGAAGGATATAGGTCTATAATTTTCTTGCGGTGTCTTTACCTGGTTTTGGTATCAGGGATATGCTGGCTTCATAGAAAGAGTTTGGTAGTATTCCATCCTTTTCTATGCTCTGAAATATCTTTAGTAGTAGTGGTATTAACTACTGAAGTTTGGTAGAAGTCTGCAGTGAAGCCGTCCGGACCAGGGCTTTTTTTTTTTGTTGTTGGGAGTTTTTTGATTACCTTTTCAATCTCTTCTTTTGTGATGGGTCTATTTAGTTGTTCTACCTCTGTTTTTGTGTTTTACCTCTGTTTGTGTTAGTTTAGGGAGGTAGTATGCTTCCAGGAATTCATCCATTTCTTCTAGGTTTTTCAAATTTGTTAGAGTACAATTTTTCATAGTAATCTGATATGATTCTTTTAATTTCAGTTGTGTTTGTTGTAATATCGCCCATCTCATTTCTTATTCAGGTTATTTGCTTCCTTTCCTGTTTTTCTTTTGTTGGTTTATCAATTTTGTGGATTTTTTTCCAAAAAACCAGCCTTGGGTCTTGTTAATTCTTTCAATTGTTTTTCTGTGTTCTATTTCATTTAGTTCAGCTCTAATTTTTATTATTCGCTTTCTTCTAGTGCCTGTGGGTTTCTTTTGTTCCTCCCTTTCTATTTGTTAAGTTGTAGGGATAATTCTTTGATTTTGGCCCTTTCTTCTTTTGGATGTGTGCATTTATTGATATAAACTGGCCTCTAAGCACCCCCTTTTTTTTTTATTAACTTTTATTAAGCTTCAAGTGAACGTTTACAAATCCAATCAGTCTGTCACATATAAGTTTACATACATCTTACTCCATACTCCCACTTGCTCTCCCCCTATTGAGTCAGCCCTTTCAGTCTGTCCTTTCGTGACAATTTTGCCAGCTTCCCTCTCTCTCTATCCTCCCATCCCCCCTCCAGGCAAGAGATGCCAACACAATCTCAAGTGTCCACCTGATATAATTAGCTCACTCTTCATCAGCATCTCTCTCCCACCCACTGACCAGTCCCTTTCATGTCTGATGAGTTGTCTTCGGGGATGGTTCCTGTCCTGTGCCAGCAGAAGGTCTGGGGACCATGGCTGCTGGGATTCCTCTAGTCTCAGTCAGACCATTAAGTATGGTCTTTTTATGAGAATTTGGGGTCTGCATCCCACTGATCTGTTCCCTCAGAAGTTCTCTGTTGTGCTCCCTGTCAGGGCAGTCATCGATTGTGGCCAGGCACCAACTAGTTCTTCTGGTCTCAGGATGATGTTAAGCACCCCTTTTGCTGTGTCCCAAAGACTCTGATAGGAAGTGTTTTCATTCTCATTGAATTCTCCGAATTTCTTTATTCCATCCTTAATGTCTTCTATAATCCAGTCTTTTTTGAGCAGGGTATTTTGCAGTTTCCAAGTGTTTGATTTCTTTTCCCTGCTTTTCCTGTTATTGATTTCCACTTTTTTGGCCTTATAGTCAGAGAAGATGCTTTGTAATATTTCAGTGTTTTGGATTCTGCTAAGGCTTGCTTTATGACCTAATATGTGCTCTATTCTAGAGAATGTTCCATGTGCACTAGAAAGGAAAGTATACTTGGTTGCTGTTGGGTGGAGTGCTCTGTATATGTCTATGAGGTCAAGTTGGTTGATTGTGGCATTTAGATCTTCCGAGTCTTTACTGAGCTTCTTTCTGGATGTCCTGTCCTTCACCGAAAGTGATGTGTTGAAGTCTCCTACTATTATTGTGGAGCTATCTCACTTTTCAATGCTGATAGATTTTGTTTTATGTATCTTGCAGCCCTGTCATTGGGTGCATAAATATTTAATATGGTTATATCTTCTTGGTGTATTGTCCCTTTAATCATTATATAGTGTCCTTCCTTATCCTTTCTGATGGATTTAACTTTAAAGTCTATTTTGTCAGAAATGAATATCTCCACTCCTGCTCTTTTTTGATTGTTGTTTGCTTGATATATTTTTTTCCATCCTTCGAGTTTTAGTTTGTTGGTGTCTCTAAGTCTAGGGTGTCAACCAAGTTAACTTTGATTTTGTTATTTTACATGCCCAACCTTGTTCTAAAAAAAGAGTTTAAAGTGGCTTATAAGGCGTATACTTAAAAAAAAAAAAAAGTAATTAAAAAGGATTAGGGCTAGAAAAATATGTTAGACTGTCATGTCAACACAAGATGCAGGCATACATAGTTAACTGAAGTAATATGGAAGTTTGGCCTTGAGTTAACTGGCGGTAAAAGGAAATAGATACAAGGGCACAGGCAACTAAAAAGCTTTGTTTGCACTTCTGTGTGTACTTGCCCCAGGCTGTGGGGAATGATAAGCAAGGGGTTCAGGCCTGACTTCTTGTTCTGAATGAAGGTCACCGACTTCCTTCTGTTAGGGTGTCCCACATTTATATGCAATCTGCTATAAATTTTAGGAGTAACAAGGGAGAAATCAACACAAGTGGACTCCCATGTAATTAGAAATTTTGGCTAAAAGAGAGTATAAAGGTTCCTATGCATTTAACAATTTCACCGAATTTGCTCTGGGCGCAATCATGGAGTAGGTATGCATCTGTCCCATTAATGCACAGAAAGACTTTGATATGTATTTATTTATTTGTTTTTAACTGTTTTAATCATCTGCTAAGCAACAGACTGCGTGCATTATCTAGAGGTTGAATCAAGCTGCACCTTTGATAACAAAATGAGAAATATTTTTGTAATTGGGTTATTATGACTGTTTTATTGTTTGACTGTTCAGGAATTTAGTTCAATGTTCGTTGTCCAAAACGCTAAAGTACTTTATTATTTAAAACTGAATTTTGGCATTTAGATTCACACTCGTAACTCCTTTTAAACATGCGGACATAAGGTGGTGCTACAGATCAGAAAACTTCATTTTCTTGAAATCAGATAATAGAATAAGAAAGCATCGTCTTGAAGTTTCTGTATCAGGCCTGTTTTTGAAAAGTTCTTCTCTGCTGATTGAGAATCAAGTTCTGACAATACATTTTCATTATAATTTTTATTTTCAAATATGAAATATATTTAAGCTATTCTGTCAAATATCTAGGTTTTCAGAACATTTCATTGAGTGAAACTGATTAATTTTTCTTCTGATTCCTCTATACTCATACCTGTTATTTAAAAAAAAAAGCGAAGATATTATCTATCTACCAGGTTTCTCAAGTGTAAAACCAACACAGGTGTGAAAAACAAAATTAGATTTAGAGCACAGAATATTTAAACTCAACAGTTCAGTAGTATGATTTGGTTACAAAATTGACCTAAATAACAGGTAAATGTCACCTGGGCCATTGTGGAATTTGAGAGTGAATACATGACTCTAAACTGAAGGGAAGCTACTTAAGGCCAAACTAAAACTCAACCTGCAAGGGGGGTGTGAAGATGAAGTCCAAGAATAATAAGCTTCAAGGTTTCAGACCACCACAGCTTGCTATCTTAAGTGGAGTATGGATTTGCAAGCACAGGGAAGAAAATTCTTCACTATCTGATCTTGATGGCAGATCTGGCAAAAGATCATTACCTCTTTGTCTGAGGTGGGCCCTGAAGCACACCATGCTAGAATACTGTCAGAAAGTAAGAAGATCCTGAGTGCCTCCATTTCGGCCACTGTGGCAGGAGGATTCGCAGTGCACTTACTCCAGTCTCTTTAGAGATATAAGGCATCTGAGATTTTTCTATAATGACTTCCAGAACTACTCAGGAAAATGTTACCTGCAGTCTCTAGCTAACAGCTAAACAACTCTCAGAAGCCAGATTAGGCTCACACAGTGGTACAGTGTTGATCTCTGTGGAGTGAGGAGAAAGAGATATGCCAAAAAATTGGTAGTTAATTATTTTAATATTAGAAATTAGAATTTTTCTTACAGCTTCTGAAGATCAAGGTACTTCTTGAAGCCATCAGGAGGAAGCTTTCTTAATAAATTCCACTGAAGTGACCTGAAATAAATGTAAATTTTTTCTTACCTAAAGTTTTTTTTTTTCATTACTTTTAAACTACCACAGCAATATGGATAATTATAAACTGCATTTCCTTTACTACTTGGATTTTAGGAAACACTCTATTTCATTATATCACATTCATATCCATAGTATCATTTGAACTAGTTCTAATAAATTGATTTTGTATTATTAAAGGGTATTAATCTTTTCTAAAAATTAGGTCAAAACACTATAATTGTATACTTATCCCTGATAAAAATTCTCAATAAAATAGGTATAGAAGGAAAATTCCTCAACATAATAGTGGGCATCTATACATATACATCTTCTTACACAAAACCAATAGCCAACATCATTCTCAACAGGAGGATGAAAGCATGATAAGGATGACCTTTATCACTACTCTGCTTTAACATTGTGCTGGAAACCCGAGATAGAGCAATAAGGCAAGAAAAAGAAAGGGTACCCAAATTGGAAAGAAAGAAGTAAAACTATCCCTATTCGCGATGATATGATCCTGTACATACAAAACCCTAAAGATTCCACAAGAAAACTACTGGAACTAATGGAAAGATTCAACAGAGTAGCAGGATACAAGATAAGCATACAAAAACCAGCTGGATTCCTATACGTCAACAAAGAGAACTTTGAAAAGGAAATCAGGAAAACAATACCATTTATAATAGCCCCCCCGAAGATAAAATACTTAGGAATACATCTAACCCAAGCGTAAAAAACCTAAACAAGACCTAAACAAAGAAAACTACAGAACACTATGACAAGAAACCAAAAGAGACCTATTTAAGTGGAAAAACCTACCATACCATACTATACTTCCTATCGTGCATGGGAAGACTAAACATTGTAAAAATGTCAATTCTACCCAAAGCTATCTATAGACATAATGCAATCCTGATCCAAATACCAACAGCATTCTTCAATAAGATGTAAAAACTAATCACCAAATTTATATGGAAAGGGAAGAGGGCCCTGAAAAGCAAAGCATATTGAAGAGAAAGAACAAAGTAGGAGGCCTCTCACTGCCTGCTCTCAGAATCTAGTATATAGCCATGGTAGTCAAAACAGCCTGGTACTGGTACAATGGTCATACAGACCAATGGACCAGAATCAGGAACCCAGATGTAAACCCATCTACCTATGGTTAGCTGATCTTTGGCAAAGACCAAAGTCCATTAAATGGGGAAAAGACAGCCTTTTTAACAAACTGTGCTGGCAAAGCTGGGTGTCCATCTGTAAAAAAAATGCAATAGGACCCATTCCTCACACTGTACCCAAAAACTAACTCAAAATGGATCAAAGACCTAAACATAAAAACTAAAATGATAAAGATCATGGAAGAAAAAATAGGGACAACACTAAAGACCATAATACATGGCATAAATACAATACAAAACATAACTAACAATGCATAAACACTAGTAACTAGGAGCTCCTAAAAATTAGCCACCTAAGTGCCCATCAACAGATGAATGGATAAGCAAGTTACGGTACATACACACAATGGAATACTACGCAAAGATAAGAACAATGATAAATCCGTGAAACATCATACATCGTGCTGCATGAATCTCGAGGACGTTATGCTGAGTGAAATAAGTCAATCACAAAAGGACAAATATTGTATGACACCACTGTTACAAAAACCCAAGAAAAGGTTTACACACAGAAAAAAACAATTTTTGATGGCTGGGAGGGAGGTAAGGTGTGGGGAGGGGAAATCACTAACTAGATAGTAGACAAGTATTAACTTAGGTGAAAGGAAAGACAACACACGATATAGGGGAAATCAGCACAACTTGACCAAGGCAAAGCCATAGAAGCTTCGTAGACACATCCAAACACCTTGAGGGACCCAGTTACTGGGGCTGAGGGCTGGGGACCATGGTGTTAGGGGACATCTAGTTCAACTGGCGTAACATACTTCATAAAGAAAATGCTCTACATCCTACTTTTGATGTATATCTTTTGGTCCTATCATGTTCAGAGCAAAGGAGAATGAAGAAAACCAAAGACACAAGGAAAATATTCGTCCAACGGACTAGTGGGCTACATGAACCACAGCCTTCACCAGTCTGAGTCCAGAGCAGGCCGCTGACTACTCTGACAGGGCTCATAATAGAGGGTCCTGGAAAGAGTGGGAGAAAAATGTAGAACAAAATTCCAATTCACAAAAAAAGATCAGATTTACGGGCCTTACGGAAACTGGAGAAACCCCCTAAACTATAGCCCCTGGACATTCTGCTACCTCGGAACTGAAGCCACCTTTGAAATCTACCTTTCAGCTAAAGATTTGACAGGCTTAAAAACCCAACAATAACACACGTGAGGAACGTGCTTCTTAGTTCAATCAAGTATACATATGGGGAACACCTGCTCAAACACAGACCAGAAAGAGGAAGGAGCAGGAAAACTGGAGAAATGGACATGGGGAACCTAGGATGGATATGGGGAGAGTGCTGGCATATTGCACAGATTGCATCCAATGTCACAAAATAATTCGTGTGCAAATGAGAAACTAATTTGTGCTGTAAACTTTCACTTAAAACATGATAAAATAAAAAATTATAATTCTGATCATTAAAAAAAAATAAAACGGAAAATAATTGATACAGTTAAGTTCTCCTTTTCCATATTATTTTATTTAACAAATGTTAGAAAACGTCTGTTTTTGAGTGCCAATAGTTTTCCATTTAAAATACATCAAGAATTTAAATAACTTTATATTCCTCAAAATTTTTATTCCTCACATTCCATTATTGTTTCTTCCTTTTCAAATTAGTTTTGAAGGAAGCTATCAGTTGGTACATATAATTGAACCGTCTTTGTTCAATAAGTGATTCTATTTCAAATTCCAATAAATTGTATAGAAAGGTTTCTTTTGTATCAGAATTGATAAGCAACAGACTGAAAACCCATTCCCGTTTCTGTTGATTTGATTCTGACTCATAGGGACCCTATAGGAAAGAGTAGAACTGCTCCAAAGAGTTTCCAAGGAGCAGCTGGTAGATTTGAACTGCTGATCTTTTGGTTAGCAGTCTGAGCTCCTAACCACTGTGCAACCAGGGCTCCAAGGCTAAGTCCACTTAATTGTGGTTGTTTTGAATGGGACCCAAACTGAATTTTCTAGAAAAGCAATGTAGTAGTAGCAAAATAAAAAATTCAAAACCGTTGTACCTGGGATCCAGACGTCTGTCTGTTGGTAGCTAGCTAAGCTTGCTTGCGTGAATCAGAGTTGGGGTTGGGTGGATGAAGCTCTTTGGTTGAGTCCACTGGAAGTGCATGTGTGTACAGTATATAAGAGATACTGCAAATTCAAAACTGCTGTTCTATGGCTTTGATTCTTTTATTTTTATTGTAGTAAAAATGTATAGCACAACATTTGCCAACTCAACATTTTTCAGGTGTACAATTTAGTGCTATCAATTACATTAATCATGTTGTTATAGCTTTGATTCTTGAAGGATAGCTTAGCTGGATACTAAGTCTTTGGTTAGTGCTTTCTTCTCTTAAATTTTTTGAAAATGCTGTTCCTTTTTTTGTTTGTTTTGTTTTTTTCTTTGAGAGGCCTAAAGACAGTCTAATTCTCTTGATTTTTAAGTTATTTGATGTTTTTACCTGGAGAACCCGAGGACTTTTTTCTTCATCTTTAAAGTCTAATACTCTCAGATATGTCTCAGATTTGATCACTCTATGCCAATTTTCTAGGGTACTCCCTGGCTTTTTCAATATGTAGATTCAAATTATCTTTTATTTCCAGAAAAGTTTTCTTGAATTATGGTTTTAAATTTTCATTTCTTTTTCAGGGACCCCAAGTAAACATGTTTATGTTCATCTTTCCATCACTCATCTGTCATTTTGTTGTACTGTGGTGGCTCGTGTATTGCTATGATACTAGAAGCTATTCCATAGGTATTTCAAATACCAGCATGGTTGTCCATGGTGGATAGAGTTCAGCAGAGCTTCCAGGTTAAGACAAACTAGGAAGAAAGGCCTGGCAACCTGCTTCTGAAAATTAGCCAGTGAAAACCTTATGGATCACAACAGAACATTGTCTGATTCTCTTGGATCAAAAGGGATCAATCGCTAGAGGAGGACATCATGTTTGGTGAAGCTAAGGGCCAATGAAGGTGAAGGAAATGAGATGGATTGACACAATAGCCACAAGGATGGACTCTAACATGCCAGAGATCATGAAGATGATGCAGGACTGGGCAATGTTTTGCTCTGTTGGAGTCAACTCTACAGCACCTATCTGTCTGTCTGTCTGTCTACCTACCTATGATCTATGTTCTTCTGCCCCACTTCCAAGACAAAAATGCACTTTCTGGTCTTTTTTTGTTTCTTTCTTTAACTTATTTTCATTTTCTTGTTTTTCTCCCCCCACCTCCCGACAATGCTTCTTGTTCAATTTTCATTAGACTCTATTCTCCTTCGAGCAGCTTGTGATCTAGTCTTCATATTTTTCATATTCTTTTGATTGAGTTTGGACTTTTGTGCTATGATTTTCTTTTATGCTGATGCTGGTATTTTGGGAAAGAATTTTCATCATATGAACTGTTCTGATTCATATTCATAGCTTTGTTTTCTTATCATGGTTTTGTATGGAAATGGTTTAAATTTTTTTCTATTCCTTGTCATTTTATGGACAAGACTCTTAGTTCCAGAACTAAGCAGTTAAGTGCTATTTTTTAATGTGTAACATTGCTGGTATGAAAATGAGGGGGAGAGAGTGGTCATGTCATGTTTCTCTTCTGTTTCTGCAGGATAATTAATTTTCCTTTCTTATTTACTTCTTTTCATCATTACCACACCCCCAAATACCACCACTCCTTCACTATCTGAATTTTCTCTAGAAATAATGCTTCTTTGAGCCTACCACGTCTGGCCCTACTCATTTTCAAGCCCCTTCCCTTTGCCAGTGCTATGAACCACCACGTTCCAGATTTGTGTTCAGTATTTTGCTGCTTAGTGCTGAAATTTCTCCCAGTGGGCATGACCTCATATCTGCTTCATTGTCCCCAGCCTCTTTCTTTTTTTCACGGAATTCTTATGCTTTCCTTCCTGCTTATAAGTTTGAAGTGGCAGGAGCTCTGTTGGAATTTGGTGTTTTGTTTTTCCTATATTTACAGGTAACTTGAGGATTATGGTATTCTGTGTTCTAATAATGCTGATTGGTAATGCTGAAGGTGTGGACCATGTATATTTTTATTTGTGCTCCTTTTGGATTTTTTTCATTTTGGGGGGAAGATCTATGAGGAGATTAAAAATCAAACAATTGCTGTTATTCTCCAGTCTAAGAAATTCCTGTTGTTGTTGTTGTGTTGAGTTGATTCTGACTCATAGCGACTCTGTAGGACAGAGTAGAACTGTTTCATATGGCTTCCAAGGAGTGGTCAGTGGATTCGAACTGCCAGCATTTGGTTAGCAGCCTGAGCTCTTAACCACTTTGCCACCAGGGCTTCAAGGAAATCCTAGTCTCTCTTAAATTTACTTCAAAAGGATTTGATCCCATCTACCCATGGAAGCTTCTCTTGTTAGAGCCACCATTGACTTCCAAATTGTTAAATCTAATGGTCAATTTTCAGTCATTATTTTATTTCATCTATTAGCAGCAGCCTTTGCAGTTGATCTCTCCCTTTCTTTTAAAGATTTTCTTCATATGGCTCCCAGGACACTAACTTTTTGAATGTTTCTTCAAATAATTGGTTGTTCCATACATCCTTTCTCTTTGTTCTTCTTTTCTTCGTGTAGGAGTGTCCAGTCTAAATAGCAATATATATTGATGATTTCTAAATTGGTCTTCAGCCCAAATAAATTCTAAATTCACATATCGAATTGCCAACTTGTTATCTCTACTAAAGTATCTAGTAGATATCTCAAAATTAACCTGTTTGCAACTGACCTTCTAGTCTTCTTCCCTATGAGGAAGCTTTTCCCATCTCAATTGATGTAAACTCCAACCTTCTCATTGTTTGGCCTAAAAACTTTGGAATCCTTGACTCCTCTTTCACTCTGTCATACATCCAGTCCATCCAGAAATCCTGTTGGCTCTACTTTTAAAACATAACAAGAATTGGACAATATCCCATCATCTCCACAGGTACCACCTTGGTATAAGCCTCTGCCATTTCTTGCCAGGTTACTACAATAGCCTAACTGGTCTCTCAGCTTTTACTTTTGCCCCTTTTACCTTTGCACCTTTGTCTATTCTTAACAAGTAGCCAGAGCTACCCTTTAAAAATCTAAGTCATAGCATGTAACTCCTCTGCGTAGAACCCTACAATGGCTCTCATTTTACTTAGAATAAGAGCTAAAGTTCTTACAATGACCTAAAGGTCCTAGGTGATATGCCCAACCTCTACACCCTTTTTGTTCACTGATGTATTTCAAGAGCTTATGTATTTCAATTATTTATAATTATAGGCAAAAAATCAGGAAAGGTGTGTCTCAAGGTTGTATTCTTTCACCATACCTATTCAATCTGTATGCTGAGCAAATAATCCAAGAAGCTGGACTATATGTAGAGGAATGAGGCATCAGGACTGGAGGAGGATTTATTAACAACTTGCATTATGCAGATGACATCACTCTGATTGCTGAAAGTAAAGAGGACTTGAAGCACTTGCTGATGAAGATCAAAGACCACAGCCGTCAGTATGGATTACACCTCAACATATAGAAAACAAAAATCATCACAACTGGACCAATAAGCAGCATCATGATAAATGGAGAAAAGATTGAGGTGGTCAAGCGTTTCATTTTACTTGGATCCACAATCAACAGCCATGGAAGCAGCAGTCAAGAAATCAAAAGATGCATTGCACTGGGCAAATAGGCTGCAAAAGACCTCTTTAGAGTGTTAGAAAGCAAAGACATCACCTTGAAGACTAATCACATCATGTGCATGCGAAAGCTGGACAATGAATAAGGAAGACTGAAGAAGAATTGATGTCTTTGAATTGTGATGTTGGTGAAGAATACTGAACGGACTGACAAAAGAAGGAAAAAATCTGTCTTGGAAGAAGTACAACCAGAATGGTCCTTAGAAGCAAGGATGGTGAGACCATGTCTTACATACTTTGGACATATTGTCAGGAGGAATCAGTCCCTGGAGAAGGATATCATGCTTGGTAACGTACGGGGTTAATGGAAAAGAGAAAGACCTTCAAGGAGATGGATTGACACAGTGGCTGCAACAATGCGCTCAAGCATAACAATGATTGTGAGGACGGAGCAGGAACAGGCAGTGTTTTGTTCTGTGGTACATAGGGTCGCTATGAGTGGGAGTCGACTTGACAGCACCTAAGAACAATAACAACAACATATATTCCAAGGTACATGGTAAACAAAACAAAACAAAAAAAAACAAAACATGTTGCTGTCAATTTGATTTTAACTCCTGGTGACCCATATACTAAAGAGTAGAACTGAGTTGCATAGGGTTTTCTTGGCTGTAATCTTTATGGAAGTAGATCTTCAGGCTTTTCTTCCGTGGCACTAGTTGGTGGGTTCAAACTGCCAACCTTTCAATTTGTAGCCGAGAACAGTTTATGCCACGTGGGGACCCGCAAAACAAACACTGGGTATTGAGTCAGTTTCAACTCCTGATGACCCCATGTGCTGGAGAGTAGAACAGCTCCATATGGCTTTCTTGTCTGAAATCTTTATGGAAACAGATAGCTAGGCCTTTCTTCCAAGGTGCTGCTGAGTAGGTTTGAACCATCACCCTTTCAGTTAATAAAAAAAAAAAATAGCCAAGAGCAAATTGTTTGCGCCACCCAAGGATGGATCGCATGACTGGTGCTCAATAGATATTTATTGAATGAAGGGATAGAAAAGCATTACTTAGCCTTTGAGCGAGCTCAGTTGGTTAAGAACCTCCATATCTTAAAGTCAACTTTAAAAAAAAAAATCAATATTTATGGAATTACTGTCATACAGAGATAAAAAGTAAGTTTCTTTGTTTAAAAAAATAAAAAACTTCAAGGAAAATGCCAGTTCCATTGTTGATGATAGAAATAAAGAGAAAAAGAAAAGTTCTAAGACTGTAGTGGAGATTATGTACCATAGTAGTGTTCCAGAACTTAGTGATTTTTGAAGCATTCTATCATCTATAATCTAAAGAGAAGTGTGGCTTATGGTGGATAAATTATAGGCCTTGGGGTTGGGAAAATCTGGGTTTAATTCCTGGATTTGCTATTTATTATCTCCATGCCTTCGGGCAAGTTTGTTAGTATGCTTAGGCCTCATTTATGTCATCTTTAAAATGAGGATATTTATGTAACCTGACCCTACGAATGCCAGTAAATTTCCATTAGTCCTTAAACCAGCCCAAGCCAGATTTGGCCTGCCCCAGAATGCACAGAAGGGCTAGCTGTGACTGCAGAGGTCGCAGCAACAGGAGGAATGAATCAGAAGGAAAATCATCACCTAGACCTTATTCCCAAACAAAAGGTCCAACAAGAACCCTGCCACCTCCTATTTCCTGGCCACCTTCTAGAATTTCCCGTCCCCAGTATGTCTGCGTGGCTGCCATCTTGCCACCCAAATCGCATATAAGCCTTGCTTCCCTGTTTTTTTTTTTTTTTTTCCCTGTAGCTTGGGGAGCTGGATCTGAGGAACCTCCTTCCGATTCCTTGCTGTGTGCATTGCCATAAATTTATTTTCTTTTTCTCAAAGGCTGGTGTCCAGATAATTGGCAAGTCTGAACGCGTCAGACAAGGACCCACCTTCCCTTATTCAGTAACATTTATATGAAATAATTATTTCTGTAAGGTCTTTGTAGTGCACTAGCATATAAGAGCTCTATCAATGTTAACTGATGATGACTTTATATATTCATGTGTATATGTATTTATAGAAAAAAAATAGATATGCATACAAATAAACACACACATATATGGTGTATGTGTGTGTACATGTGTATGAAACTTCCTAGCCTTATCATCTTTGTCAAAGCCATCTGTAGAACCTAGTTCTTAAAAGAAGCTCTTTCCATGGGATCATGTAGTTTGAGTTATTAACCCCCTCCCCCCCAAAAAATGTCACTTTGAAGGACTAAGGTGTTTCTAACCCAAGCCATGGTATTTTCAATCTCCTTATATGCATGCAAAAGCTGGACAATGAATAAAGAAGACCAAAAAAGAATTGATGCCTTTGAATTATGGTGTTGGCGAAGACTATTGAACATACCACAGACTGCCAGAAGAATGAACAAAGCTGTCTTGGAAGAAGTACAGCCAGAATGCTTCTTAGAAGTGAGGATGGAGAGACTGAGCCTCACATACTCTGGACATGTTATCAGGAGGGACCAGTCTCTGGAGAAGGACACTATGCTTGGTAAAGTAGAGGATCAGCAAAAAACAGGAAGACCCTCAACAAGATGGATTGAAACAGTGGCTGCAACAATGGGTTCAAATATAGCAATGATTGTGAGGACAGCACAGGACTGGGCAGTGTTTCATTCTGTTGTGCATAGGGTCGCTATGAGTCAGAACCAACTTGGCGACGTCTAAGAACAAGTAATTAAAGTCCAGAATCTTAAAGTTAGCTTTCTAAACAGTCAATGTTTGGCAAGCTAGAACAATCCACAGATATTCACTTTTATCTGTGTTTGCTTGTTTTGCTCATTATCATTTATGTGAAATTAAAAAAAAAAAAAATCCCTAACTTCGATCAGCATTACTTGGATTATTGACTTTTTTAAAACTCATTTTACTTGTCCACAATTTAGTCCATTTCTTACATTATTTCCCTATAACAGTTTCAACTCACAACGTGGAAGGAGTTCAGTAATAAAATCTAGCATTTACCCTCCCAATGCATTTGCTGTAAAGCTAGAGTTTTTTTCACTACGGAATTGGACAAAAAAAGAATGGGAGCTGGTATGATACTGAGAGCCAGTGCTCAGCAGTGAAGGGTATAAACAGACAACCTGAACCAAGCTGCTCAACCCAAAACAGAAGAAAATGTCATTTTCTTAATAAAAAAACATAATGTTGTAGAAATAAATTTTAAATTGACCTCACTCCTTTATTCCTACATCTCCAAATGCCTGTTGGAAATTTCTACCCAGTGGCCTGTAACCTAATAATGAAAGCATCTGAAGTTGCAGTCCTAGTCCTCCTCACTTACCGCCACCAAGTCTTCCCCACTCTCAGATCACTCTATTGCTCAGGATAGAAACCTTGATGCTCTGAAGCTCCTTCTCCCTCACTATCCTGTAGCCAATCACTCATGAGGATCTCAGTTTTTTCTTTTAAACTGGTGGTCCTCACACCTGTCCACGTCTCTTTATGAGTGTATGTATGTGTATGGATGTCTGCCATTACATACATATATGTATGAATTGGGCCCGAACAGTGTTTTTTTCTTTTTTATAGAAATCTCAGTGCCTGTAGGTGGGGCGTGCACCCTCTTGTTAGTCTCTACCTCATACCCTGCGTTCTTCAGCCCTTTCCCTCCATTCTTTCCTTTTATGAAGGTTCCTTGAATTGAAGAGTAGACTCAAACCTTCCTTGTGGGAAAATGAAAAGGGGGGCTGGCGTTACCAGGGTATTCTTTGATTTAGATTTTCTAGTAATTTGATACGAAGTAGTGCAGATAATAAGAGATTTTTCCCCCCTAAAAATAGAATGAGACCATCACAAATTCTTATACTCAGAAGTTCCAATCATAGAAACTCTCTAGAGAATCTCAGATCCCTTTTGGGATTATTGTTATTTTCTACTAAGGCTAATTTCTATAAAAAAGAGCTGTTGTGGGACTGGGATAGGACAGAATGTTGAAAAGCTCTACTTTTGCCTCAGTGTAGGTGGGAATGTCATCTCCTTTAGAAAACAAGTCTTTGTGGCTTACGCTGCCTGATGCTCTCAGCTCATACTCCCAGACACCTGTCAGTTGGGTAAGCTCCCAGACTCTGAATTTGGTGGTACCACTATCTATCTACAAAAGCTCTGGGCTGTAGCTCTCTCTCCTATATTTAAGCACATAAATGCTGCGTTAAGTGGTTTGGGAAACAAGCAGCACTTGCCAATACTTGTAAACCACAATTACTCCTATTTTGTCCTCATACATTGGGAAAAGTCAGAGCTGCAAGGCCCTAAATCATCTGGTAAAAACAAATAAAAAATCCCAGTAAGCATATTGATTAAAATATCCATCTAAGAAATCTGAACTCCCCCTTTCTGATGTCTTTTTCAAAGTTTAAGCCAAACGTTTACATCTTGTTGGTACGAACGTGCACGCGCGTGCACACACACACACACACACACACACACACCCCAACTGGGGTGTGTTAGATTCAAATTAATATTAGATCAACAAAATAGCTATTAGATGTGAGAAAATGTTTTTCTTTTCTATATATAAATTTGAGTTAAGAAACAACTGAACAAATCTCTGACTCAAAATGTGATCCAGAAGAGTTGGACTTTAAGTATTAATTACTTAATAATATTTTAATCACTTTATTTACTTATTTTCTTTTTTTTATTTATACGTAACAGTATGTTAAAAACTGTGTCCAGTAAAGTCTAAAAGAGTTTATTGAATAAGTGTCAAATAAAAGTCTATGTGATAGGAAAACATATAGTTTTAATAGTTTAATTGGCAGCTTCCCTCCCTTATTTTTTAGTAGGACAGACAATTGATGGAATCTTTTGTTTAGATAAAATATGATGATAGTAAATATTTTGAGAATTCTCATGAGGCATTAAATAATATATGAAATAAGTTAGAATAGGGTCTAACATTTAATCAACAGTAAAAAAAAAAAAAAATCAGCATTCTTTATAATAGACCAAGGAAAAATGACATCACCTTTGGATAAAAATGCATTATTATTAACAACAAGGCTTAATTATGATACAGTTCTACAGGTGCTATTCTGACTGTCAGGATGAAGTCATTCTTTTCTACTTACATTAAAGTCACATTTGAAGAAACTGATGGGACAGCTCGCAAGTTGGCTTCATCACAGCCAAGCTCTAGACCTTGGCAAAGACATTTCACGGGCACAGAACCGGCCACTGAATAAAGAGAAGGTAGTAAGAAATGATGACAGTGAGGGACCAGGAAAAGAAGCAGGCAATGAGAAGAATGAAACAAAAAGCTATGAGAAAATTATTTAGTATAGAAGTATGCCATGTTTTAACCTAAGAAATTTAGGCAGTGCTTTCAGTAAAGGCTCTTACGTTTGCTTCCGATTTAACCTTAACATGGTGCTAGAGCATCAGCACTGGAAACGTGTATGTTTACCACGGCATGCATTTTTTTTTTTTTTTAATAGCAGGCTGTTCTTCTCCATATGTTGCAGAATGAATGAATAATCTGTTCTTACACGTCCTAAGGGAGTAGTTATGTCCAAGACAGACCTGATAGTGTGTGCTGAAGTTTTATGTTCACATTAAAGCTATTATTTAAGAGTAAAGTTCTATTAATAGCCTAATCAGAAGCTGTAATGTTGAATCATTTTTAACTAGTGAGAAAGAGAGAGAAGAACCAAACATTAAACTATAGTGTTGTTGTTGTTGTTAGGTGCCGTCGAGTTGGTTCCAACTCATAGTAACCCTATGAACAACAGAACGAAACACTGCCTGGTCCTGCACCATCCTCACAATCATTGCTATGTTTGAGCTCACTGTTGCAGCCACTGTGTCAATCCGTCTCATCCGGGGTCTTCCTATTTTTCACTCACCCTCTACTTCACCAAGCATGATGTCATTTTTCAGGGACTAGTGCCTCCTGATAACATGTCCAAAGTACGTGAGACACAGTCTCATCATAGTGTTGGTGGAATTTTTTCCCCCTTTTCTGAATATTCAGGAGTTCTTCAAAGGACTTTGATGGGCTTGCAATTTTCTGATTCTCCTTTGGCTTATGCAAGGGTATAAGGATATGTAAAACTTGATTTATGAGAGTGAGCGTTTCTTCTGCACACTTGTGAGTTCTAAAAGAGGGAGAATGGAATGTATGCTTTTGGTTTTCTTGTGGGGCTGTTGTGATAGTCTTAGGGTAGTGATTCAACATTTATAAGGTATATTACAGACTCTCAGTGATGTGCTCACAGAGTTGAACAGTGTAAAGGGATTATTACCTCGTATAATATAAGGAACCTTATTGGTGCAACGGTTAAGCACTTGGTTACTAATCGAAAGGTGTGTGGTTCAAATGTACCAACTCTTCCATGGGAGAAAAGGCCTGGCGATCTGCGCCCATAAAGATTACAGCCTAGAAAACCCTGTGGAGCGGTTCTACTCTGTCACATGGAGTTACCATGAGTTCAAAATCTACTGGCTGGCACCTAACAGCAACATAGTAAATAGAGTCTGATTCCTGCCTTAATGAAGAATAGATGACTAGTAAGAGCAATGAGGAATGCTTCCCCTCTACGTTTCCTTCTGGAGCCTACACTGTATAGATTCAGATGTCTACAGGAGCTAGGCAGATAGCACAAAGAAGAAGTTAAACAGGTTTAGAGTGTCCCAATATTTCAGTCTCCTACTAACTGTTACATATAGGATGGGGGGCCCTTTATGGCCAAGTCCACCAACTTTCTAAAAGACAGAACTTAAAAACTTTATGTGTGATTACCTATTTTAAAAATAACAATAAATTTAAAGTATTCCAAAACATCATAGAATAAACAAAACTTTCTATGAGAATGTTCTGCTTCTAAGCTTCCAGTTTTTGACCTTTATGGTAAAACTTCCAGAGAGTAGTCAAGTATCTGAATGAAGCAGAGACCCTTGTGAGAGGCTGGTGGCATGACTGTGAATGAGCACAGTTGGCTATCGGCTGTGAGCTAATGAGGTGCCCCTTTGTTCAGATATGGGGTGACAGATGTGTTTTCTCTCCTTCTACAGAATGCTACAGACTCTTTTATAGGGTTATAAAAGATCAAGATCAGGTTTTATGCTTTATGTAAACAGAGTACCTGCCAAGGATCTTTAAACAGCTTTGTAGTTCTCAGTATCCATTTTGGCAATGTAACTCTGAACACTGATTCTGCCTTTTTAAGTTGAAGTCATGTCTAATATGTGACTGTGTGCTTATGTTGTGGGCACGGTATGGTGAGCGTTGGGAAAGAAGGTGAGGGTACTGAGGGCAAGCGTAGGAAGAGCAGAAGAGGCATGAATGTGAAAATAACATTAATTCCAGGGAACATTTTCCATGTATATAGGCTGAATTAAAATAATCCATATATTCGATTAGTATATTATCTGTAACACGGAAAAAAAAAAAAAGCACCTAAGTATCCAGCAACAAAACAAGAATTAAGTAAATTATGTCACTTATAAGATAAAAAAAAAAAAATGTAATATTATATAGAATATTTTAAAAGAACTTGTAATAACATGAATACCTGATTATGCTAAAATGCTAATTTTAAATAGGATAAAAACGGTTTTTACAGGATATTTCAACTATGTTAAAAAAAAAGAACCCCAAAATTAAAGATGGGTGTTATGGATTGAATTGTGTCTTCCCAAAATATGTGTTGTAAATCCAAATCCCTATACCTGTGCTAGGAAACCCTAGTGGTGTAGTGTTTAAGAGCTATAGTTGCTAACTCAAAGGTTGGTGGTTCGAATCCATCAGGTGCTCCTTGGAAGCTCTATGGGGCAGTTCTACTCTGTCCTATAGGGTCACTATGAGTCAGAACTGATTCAGTAGCAACAGGTTTTATACCTGTGGTTATGATCCCATTCGGAAATGGGTTTTCTTTGTTATGTTAATGAGGCAATGTTAGTGTAGGGTGTGTCTTGAGTTAATATTTTTTGAGATATAAAGGCAGATTCAGCAAGCACGCAAGCAAGCACAAATGGGGGTGGAGGGAGATAGACGCTATGCCACATGAAGATTCCCAAAGAACAAAGGAACAGAAACTGGAGACAAAAACCTTCCCTCCAAGCTGGCAGAGAAAGGGAAAGCCTTCCCCTAGAACCAGAGCCCTGAATTTGGACTTATAGCTCCTAAGCTGTGAGAAAATAAATTTCTCTGTGTTAAAGCCATCCACTTGTGGTATTTCTGTTATAGCAGCACTAGATAACTAAGACAGAATTTGGTGCCAGAGAGTGGGGTGTTGCTCTAATGAATACCTAGAATGTGAAAGTGGTTTTGGAATTGGTAAGGGGTAAAGGCTGGAAGAGTTTTAAGGTGCCTAATTGTGAAAGCCTACTACATTGCCTTGAAGAGACTGTTGGTAGAATTATGGGCATCAAAGGTGATTCTGGGGAGGGATCAGAAGGAAGTGAGGAGAGCTATAGAGAAAGTCTCTGTCATCTTAAAGAATACATTTGGCACCATCAACAGAATGTTGCTAGAAATGTGGACATGAAATGTGCTCTGATGAGGCTTTAAAAGGAAATAATGAATATGTGATTGGACAGTGGGGGAAGGGTGATACATTTTATGCAGTGGAAATGAACTTGCTTGAATTATATTCAAATATTTGGTGGAAGGTAGAACTTGTAAGCGATGAACTTGGATTTATGGCTGAGGAGATTTCTAAGCAAGATCTTAAAGGAGCTGCATGTTTTCTCCTTGCCACTAAAAGTAAAATGAGGAAAGAGGCTTAAAAATGAACTGTGCAGAATGAAAACAGCTGGAAGATTTGGAAAATTCTGTTGTACAAACTAAGGACATGTGTCTTAGAACTTTCACCAAGGACGTGGCTACACTATCTTTTGCTAAAGAGATTAAGCCTGTAACTGATGGATCGAACCAACTACTACAGCAGAAAACCCATCAGCTTACACTGAAGGGAACAGAGAAGGATGAAAGGAAGGAAAGCTGTCTGCCTCTTGGAATTCTATGGGTAGGAAATAAGCCAAAGAACTACATCTGTTGTCCTCCAAGAAAAGAAAAGGATCATCCCAGGAACAGCTCAGAGATCAGCAGAACTTTTGGAAGAAGCATGAGAAGCAGGGCGGCTGAGCAGCCACAGCCTCCTGGGTTTCCAAGGGTGAAGCTCTCACCTCCCGGGTTTTAAAAGGTAGAGCCATGGCCTCCGAGGTTTCAAAGAGTCAGATCTCTACCAACTCGGTTCTGGAGAGTAGGGCTGCCACTCAGGTTGGCCAAAAGGATGCAGTTGTTTTTAGGTGCCGTCGAGTTGCTTCCAACTCATAGTGACCCTAGGCACAACAGAACGAAACACTGCCCTATCCTGCCCAATCCTCACAATTGTTGCTATGGTTGAGCCCATTATTACAGCCACTGTGGCAGTCCATCTCATTGAGGGCCTTCTTCTTTTTCTCTGACCCACTACTTTACCAAGCATGATATCCATCTCCAGGGACTGGTCCCTCCTGATAACATGTCCAAAGTATGTGAGGTGTAGTGTCGCCATCCTTGCTTCTAATGAGCATTCTGGCTGTACTTCTTCCAAGATAGATTTGTTTCTTCTTTTGGCAGTTCAAGATATATTCAATATTCTTCACCAGCACCACAATCTCAGGTGTCAGTTCTTCTTTGGTCTTCCTTATTCATTGTCCAGCTTTTGCGTGTGATTGGAAACACCATGGCTTGGGTCAGGTGCACATTAGTCCCCAAGGTGACATCTTTGCCCTTCAACACTTTAAAGAGGTCTTTTGCAGCAGATTCGCCCAATGCAATGGGTCTTTTGATTTCTTGACTGCTGCTTCCATGGCTGTTGATTGTGGATCCAAGTAAAATGAAATCCTTGACAACTTCAGTCTTTTCTCCTTTTATCATGACGTTGCTCACTGGTCCAGTTGTGAGGATTTTTGTTTTCTTTATGTTGAGGTGTAATCCATACTGAAGGTTATCGTCTTTGATCTTCATCAGTAAGTGCTTCAAGTCCTCTTCACTTTCAGCAAGTAAGGTTGTGTCATCTGCAAATGCGGGTTGTTAATGAGTCTTCCTCCAATTCTGATGCCCTGTTCTTCTTCATTTAGTCCAACTTCTCAGATTATTTGCTGAGCATACAGATTGAATAGGTATGGTGAAAAGATACAACACTGACTCACATCTGTCCTGACTTTAAACCACACAGTATCCTCCTGTTCTGTTTGAACCATTGCCTCTTGGTTCATGTACAGATTCCTCATGAACACAATTAAGTGTTCCGGAATTCCCATTCTACACAATATTATCCATGATTTGTTATGATCCACATAGTCAAATGCCTTAGCGTAGTCAATAAAAGACAGGTACACATCTTTCTGGTATTCTCTGCTTTCAGCCGGGATCCCTCTGGTATCAGCAATGATATCTCTGGTTCCACATCCTCTTCTAAATCCGGCTTGAATTTCTGGCAGTTTCCAGTCGATGCTGCATGTGCTTTTGAATGATCTTCAGCAAAATTTTGCTTGCATGTGATATTAATGATATTGTTCAAAAATTCCCACATTTTGTTGGATTACCTGTCTTGGAAGTAGGCATTAATATGGATCTCTTCCAGTCAGTTGGCCAGGTAGCTCTCTTCCAAATTTCTTGGCATAGACGAGTGAGCATTTCCAGCTCTGCATCCATTTGTTGAAACATCTCAGTTCGTATTCATTCAATTCCCGGAGCCTCATTTTTCGCCAATGCCTTCAGTGCACCTTGGACTTCTTCCTTCAGTACCATTGGTTCCTGATCATATGTTATCTCCTGAAATGGTTGAATGTCAAACAATTCTTTTTGGTATAATGACTCTGTGTATTGCTTCCATCTTCTTTTGATGCTTCCTGCATCATTTGATATTTTCCTTGTAGAATCTTTCAGTATTGTAACCTGAAGCTTGAATTTTTTCTTCAGTTCTTTCAGCTTAAGAAATGCCGAGTATGTTCTTCCCTTTTGGTTTTCTATCTCCAGGTCTTTCGAAAACATGTCATCATGATACTTTACTTTGTCTTGTCAAGCTGCCCTTTGAAATCTTCTGTTCAGCAATTTTTTTTCTTTTTTGCTTTAGCTACTCGACATTCAAGAGCAAGTTTCAGAATCTCTTCTGACATCCATTAGGTCTTTTCTTTCTCTCCTGTCCTTTGAACGACCTCTTGCTTTCTTTATGTATGATGTCCCTGATGTCATTCCACAACTCATCTGGTCTTTGTTCATTAGTGTTCAACGTGTCAAATCTATTCTTGAGATGGTGTCGAAATTCAGGTGGGATATACCCAAGGTTGTACTTTGGCTGTCGTGTACTTGTTCTAATTTTCATTAGTTTCAACTTGAACTTGCATATGAGTAATTGATGGTCTGATCTGCAGTCAGCCCCAGCCTTGTTCTTACTGATGATATTGAGCTTTTCCAATGTCTCTTTCCACAGATATAGTTGATTTCATTCCTGTATATTCCATCAGGTAAGGTCCATGTTTATAGTTGCTGTTTACGTTGGTGAAAAAAAGTATTTGCAATGAAGAAGTCGTTGGTCTTGCAAAATTTAATCATGGGATCCCCTGCCTTTTTTCTATCACCAAGGCCATTTTTTCCAACTACCAATGCTTCTTGTTTCCAACTTTTGCATTCCAGTCACCAGTAATTATCAGTGCATCCTGATTGCATGTTTGATTTCAGACTGCAGGACTTGGTAAGAATCTTCCATTTCTTCATCTTTGGCCTTAGTGGTTGGTGCATAAATTTGAATAACAGTCATATTAAGTGGTCTTCCTTGTAGGCGTATTGATATTATCCTATCACTGAGAGCATTGCACTTCGGGATAGATCTTGAAATATTCTTTTTGATGATGAATACAACGCCATTCTTCTTCAAGTTGTCATTCCCCACATGGTAGACCATATGACTGATTCAGAATGATCAATACTGGTCCATTTCAGCTCACTAATGCCTAGGATATCAATCTTTATGCATTCTGTTTCAAAAGGATTGGGTCACCTAAATTCTCACCCATATTTGATTTAGATGCTTCAGAAGATGAGACTTTGGAATTGGAGTTCATTTAAGACTCTTGGGATGATGTGGTGGAGCAAATGTGTTTTGCACGTAGCAAGGGCATGAATATTTGGGAGGCAAAGAGTGGAATGTTATGCATTGAATTGTGTCTTCCTAAAACACATGCTGTGAATCCTAATCCCTATACCTGTGGTTATAATCCTGTTTGGGAATGAGTTTTCTTTGTTATGTTAATGAGGTAGTATTAGTAAAGGGTGTGTCTTAAGTCAATCTTTCTGAAATATAAAAGCAGGTTAAGCAAGCAAGCACAATGGGGCAGGGATTTGGGGAGATAGATGCCATGCCACATGAAAATCCCCAAAGAACCAATGAAGAGAAGCTGAAGCGAGACAAGAACCTTCTCCCAGAGCTGGCAGAGAGAGAGAAAGTGTTACCCTAGAGCTGATGCCCTGGATTCTGACTTCTGGCCTCCAAATTGTGAGAAAATAAATTTCTGTTTGTTAAAGCCACTCTCTTGAGGTCTTTCTGTTATAGCAGCAATTGATAACGGAGACAAAGGTAATCCACCAGCAAGTTAATGCTGGTGGCCTCTGGTAGTGAAATTATGGTAGAGTTAATAATTCTTTCCAAATTTATGTACTTTCAAAATCCCCCCAAATTTAAGCTTTATTCATATATTGGTTAACACTGGATATTATATTTTTCCCAATCATGCTCTTGAGAAGTGATTTTATAAGTGTAAATTCCTTTCATTCTTTCACTTAATCAAAAATGATTGTAAGCCATTCTCACTAGCTTAATTTCTCATAAATCCCTATAATAATCTGATTTAGATAAAGGGGCACAATACCCATTATACTCATTCCTGTCAGTTCAGCAACCCTGTAAGACAGAGTAGAACTGCCCCACAGAGTTTCCAAGGAGCGGCTAGTGGATTCCAACTGCTGACTTTTTGGTTGGCAGCCGACCTCTTAACCAGTGCACCAGCAGGGCTTCAAGTTTCAGTCATAAATTTTACACTACACTTTCCATTCAATTTTTGTACTGATATCAAGTTTGAAAAATATATTAAATTATTAATTATTCTCCCTCAGGATTGTCTTTAAAAAACTCTAACTAAAAATTATGTAATTTATTCTTCACTAAGCACTGAAAAATTACCTCTGTACCAAAACCAAAACCCATTGCCTTCGAGTCGATTCTGACTTATAGCGACCCTATAGGACAGAGTAGAACTGCCCTTTAGGGTTTCCAAGGAGCGCCTGGTGGATTTGAACTGCCATTCTTTTGGCTGGCAGCCATAGCTCTTAACCAGGATTTCCAATTACTTCTGTATATGTTAATATATCATTTATTGTGTAGTTCTATTTCTCTTAGATAAATATACTTGTAAAAAATTCTTCCCAGAGCATGCATGGCATCAGGCAAAAACCAGATTTCTGAAAGTCATGTGACCCATTGTGCTTCCTTCTTTGACCTAGTGACCACAATGTTCAGAACTAAGCTCTGTACTCAGGTGCTGAGCTTTCCTCACCGAGGATTTCCATATATATATATTTCCCTCTATTTCTCTTCCCTTCTACCACCTGTTTTTTGCCTTTTATATCATGTTAATGGTTTATGTCTGTTAAATATTTTTATTATAAACCAGCTAAAATTCCTTTGGGAATAAGATGAGTTATAAAAGAATTAATTAAAATTTAAGAAATAAACAGAAAACAATATATAATAAAACAAACAAAAAAAAATAAAAACTACTTTTTGAGATATTGCAGCCTAATCCCTTGAATTTTTTTTTATTACATTAGCAATTAAATTCTATCTGTTAACTTTGTTTTTCTCAAAAGCTTTTGACTTTTTAATGACCAAATAATCTGCTGTCCATGATCTTGGGAATTGGTAGAATAGATAGCTGCTGAGTAATCTGGGAGACTCACAGGCAGATATGTATTATCTCCTGAAAATGGGGGTTGTTAGTAGTTTTTTAAAATTAATCTCACTTGTATAGTGAAGATAAAGATACCAAAACTTAGAAAAGGTGGGCTTTGTAGTAGAACATAAAGGAAAATATGTAGTAAGAGTTCCTCCCCTCACTCCCTTCTTTTTACCCAGGTCTTGAAAAGCTAGGGTCAAAATTACAACACCAAGGCACAGATTTATGGTTGAAAAATTTATGACAACAGATAAAATTTGTTTAAAAGGAGTTCTCTTTCATAGGTATTTCTGATATAAAATATTAGAGAGTTATGGCCCACCTCCCCACCCCCCACTCCCCACCCCAAAGCCCTTCCATATTTTTGCAAGCTTTAGGTATATGGCTAAACGCAGCAAGTTACAATTAAAAAGGCTTTTTTAGCTCTAAAATATAGCTTAGTTCCTGGGCGATTTTTCACTTGCAAATATTAAAATCCATACAGCTTCTCCATGCTTCTGTTTTCTCAGTTTCCTTTACATCAGCGTTTATAAGGTTGTTAGTGATTGTGAAAAGGGGATTTATGTAAAAACAGCAATCCCGACTGACATTAATTTTGTTCACAATAATACTTGATATTATTTTTTACTTTTACACTTAAAGTCCCTAAGTCATTTTAAAGTAAAATTCCCATACTAAGGCTGCATTTCTAATGAAGGTTGCAACTAGAAAAGTATAAATAACTTAAAAAAATGAAATGAAATTTTTAAAAACATGATGTCTTATGAACTCATGGGAAAAGAGACTCACTTCTCAGGTTACTTACAGCATTCAGATGTTTCTGTCTCAGATGGATTCAGGGAAGTAGTAATTTTGTAGTAATTTGCAAAATATTTGTCGAGTTGCATAGGCCATCCATTGCCGTCTCCTAAAATAAAAATCAGATAGTAGAATTTTTTTTTAAAGAAATATTCTGACGTATTGGTGAAAATAAGGCCTTTTTTCAACATGATTGGCAACTATACATGTAGACCTCACTGAATGGAATACCCAGTAATCAAATTGACCATATTTGTGAAAAGAGACTATGGAGAAGCTCAATATTATCAGTCAGAACAAGGCTGGGGCTGACTGCAGAACAGATCATCAGTTGCTCATATGCAAATCGCAGTAGAAGTTAAGATTAAAACAAGTCTGCAAGAACCAAAGTACAACCTTGAGTATGTCCCACCTGAATTTAGAGACCATCTCAAGAACAGATTTGACACTTTGAACACTAATGACTGAAGACCAGACAAGTTCTGGGATTATATCAAGGATATCATACATGAAGAAAGCAAAAGATCATTAAAAAAAGACAGGAAATAAGAAAAAGACCAAAATGGATGTCAGAAGAGACTCTTAAACTTGGTTTTGAACGTAGAGCAGCTAAAGCAAATGGAAGAAGTGATGAACAGAAAGAGCTGAACAGAAGATTTCAGGGAATGGCTTGAGAAGACAAAGTAAAGGATTATAATGATAGGTAACCTGGAGACAGAAAACCAAAAGGAAAGAACACTCTCAGCATTTCTCAAGTTGAAAGAACTGAAGAAAAAATTCAAGCCTCAAGTTGCAATATCAAAGGATTCTACAGGCAAAATATTGAATGACGAAGGAATCATCCAAGGAAAATGGAAGGAATACACAGAGGCACTGTTCCAAAAAGAATTGGTTGACATTCAACCATTTCAGGAGTAGCATATGATAAAAGATCAATGGTATTGAAGGAATAAACCCATGCTGCACTGAAGGCATTGGCAAAATACAATGCTCCAGGAATTAATAGAATACCAATTGAGATGTTTCAACAAACGGATGCAAAGTTAGAAGCCCTCACTCATCTATGCCAAGAAATTTGGAAGACAGCTACCTGGCCAACTGACTGGAAGAAATCCATATTTGTGCCCATTCCAAAGAAAGGCAATCCAACAGAATGCAGAAATTATCAAACAATATCATTAATATCACAAGCAAGTAAAATAATTTAGATAAACAAAAAATGGTTACAACAGTACATCAACTGGAAACTGCCAGAAATTCAAGAATGATTCAGAAGAAGACGTGGAATAAGGGATATCATTGCTGATGTCAGATGGATCCTGGCTGAAAGCAGAGAAGACCGGAGATATGTTTACCTGTGTTTTATTAACTATGCAAAAGCATTTGACTGTGTGGATCATAACAAATTATGGACAACACTGCAAAGAGTGGGAATTCCAGAACACTTAATTGTGTTCATGAGGAACCTGTACATAGACCAAGAGGCAGTCATTCAAATAGAACAAGGAGATACTGAGTGTTTTAAAGTCAAGAAAGGTGTGGGTCAGGGCTGTATCCTTTCTCTGTACTTATTCAATCTGTATGCTGAGCAAATAATCCTAGAAGCTGGACTACATGAAGAAGACCAGGGCATCAGGATTGGAGGAAGGCTCATTAACAACCTGCAATATGCAGATGACACAACCTTGCTTGCTGAAAGTGAAGAGAACTTGAAGCACTTTCTGATGAAGATTAAAGACTACAGTCTTCAGTATGGATTACGCCTCAACATAAAACAAAAAGGCTCACAATTGGATCAATAAGCAACATTATGATAAACAGAGAAAACACTGAAGTTGTCAAAGATTTCATTTTATTTGAATCCACAATCAATGCCCATGGAAGCAGCAGTTAAGAAATCAAAGGACTTAGTGCATTAGGTGAATCTGCTGCAAAAGATCCCTTTAAAGTGTTAAAAAGCAAAGACATCACTTTGAGGACTAGGGGGCCATGATGCTTTCATTTGCTTGATGTGCATGAGAAAGCTAGACGATGCATGAGGAAGACTGAAGAAGAACTGATGCCTTTGAATTATGGTTTGGTGAAGAACACTGAATGGAAGAACAAACAAATCTGTCCTGGAAAAAGTACAGCCAGAATGCTCCTTAGAAGCAAGGATGGCGAGACTTCGTCTCAGGTACTGTGGACATGTTATCAGGAGGGACCAGTCTTGGAGAAAGACATCATGCTTAGTGAAGCAGAAGGTCAACAAAAAAGAGGAAGACCCTCGACAAGATGGATTGACACAGTGGCTGCAATAATGGGCTCAAACATAGCGATGATTGTGAAGATGGTGCAGGACTGGACAATGTTTCATTCGTTTGTACATAGGGTCGCTATGAGTCAGAAATGACTTGGTAGCACCTAACAACAACAACTTTAAACGAAACCAGTGTCTCTCAAACTGTGAGATTAGAATCATCCGGGAGCTTGCTACAAATGTGAATTACTGGGTCCTCCACCTAGAGATCCCAATTTCATCATTCTCAGATGAGACCCCCTAGTCTGCATTTTTAACACTTCTTTGGCAGTTAGTGTTTGGATCACACTTTGAAAAACAATACTATAAAAAACATACTGAAATACATGACACTGTTCTTAGCATTTTAATTATGATTTTCTAACTTTTACATTAATTTAAAGTGATGTTAAACAAAACAACAACAATAACAAAAGTGATGTTAGAGATGTATTAACATGGATAGATGGACATGATGCATTATGTAAAAAAGAAAGTTAAAAAATAAGGGGATCAGCATGATCATACTCCTGTTTTTTTTTTTTTAAAAGGCGCCGCCATGTTAATGGTGATTATCTTCTGGGTGCTTATGTATGTTTTCATATATATTTCATATTCTTATATTAAAGTCCTATATCACTTTTTAAACAAAAAAACAAAGAATAGTTAGTCATCACTTTTGAGGAAAGTAATTTTTCTTCACAAAATTCCTCAAGATTTTTAAATTATTTTTTTAAACATAAGAGACAACAAATTTAACAGCAGCAACAACCAAAATATATATGTAGGGTTGCATATGTATGTATGTATGCATATATGTGTATTAAAAAAACCAAACCCATTGCTGTCCAGTCGATTTTGACTCATAGCGACCCTATAGGACAGGGTAGAATTGTCCCATAGGGTTTCCAAGGAGTGCCTGGTGGATTCGAACAGCTGAACTTTTGCTTAGCAGCCATAGCTCTTAACCACTATGCCACCATGTGTGTATATATACATACATGAGTGTATAGGTGTATCTTTATGCATATATATGTACACATATGTGTGAATATGCATATACATTCATACATATAATAATACACATAGGTGACACAGTTAGACATAACCACACACCTCGTGGGAGTGGTTTACTGGGTTTGAAGGCTTCAGACCATAGTCTTGTGGGACAACTCAGTCGATTGGCATAATATAGTTCATAAAGTTTATGTTCTACATCGTAATTTGGTGAGTAGTGTCTGGGGTTATAAAAGTTTGGGAGCAGCCATCTAAGATACAACTCTTGGTCTGTAGTAATCTGGGACAAAAGAGATAGAAGGAAATCAAAGACTCAGAGACAAAAGTAGTCTACAGGACTAATAGTCTACCTGAACCATCTTCTCTGAGACTAGAAGAACTGGATGGTGCCTGGCTACCACTACCGAGTGTTCTGATCAGGGCCGCAATAGATGAACTGTGATAGAACAGGAGAAAATGTAGAACAGAACTCAAGTCCTTAAAAAGTCCAGACTAACTGGTCTGATTGAGACTAGATGACCCCTGAGACTATCACCCTAAGATACCCTTTAAATTTTGAACTGAAACTACTACCGGAGGTCACCTTTCAGGTAAATAACAGTTTGACTCATAAAATAAAGAATATCACCCATGTGTACTATGCTCCTTAAAAAAAAAAAAAAAAGTTTACAAATAGTCAACGCTTACTCTAAAGCAAAGATGAGAAAGTAAGGGGGGCAGGGAAACTCGGTTACTGGAAAAAGAACAACTGGAATGGAAATTCTGAGAATGCTGACACATTGTGAAAAAAATAACCAATGTCACTGAACTGTATCTGAACTGTATAGAAAATGTTAAATGAGAACCTAATTTGCTGTGTAAACTTTCACAGAAGATACAAAAAATTATTATTAAAAAAAAAAAGAGACGATATATCCCATCATGTGACAGAAAGGACTAGTGAATGAAGATGCAGGCTCAGCCGCTTTGGAGGTATCAGCAAAAGGCACAAGCCCTCACTCCACTGGGACAGCTCAACGCGATTCTCGCCCCAGGTCCTAAAGTTTTTCAGAATGCTGCCGGGACTGTTGAAGGGTGCACAAGCATATAAACCGATGGTAAAAGTGGTAAATGTCCATCCTATTTCTGCAGGTAAGTATTAAATCAAATCTAGCATTGATTTTATAAGTTATTTCTGTCATGTAGTCCATTTCTGAGATCTGAGTTCGGGTGCATGAATTTAGTGAAGCTGACTTTAACCGTAGTCAAATGAGAACTTCCAGATTATCGCTCCGACTCACAATTTTTCTATTTAGTGTGCATTCAGTTCCTTATAAGCACTTCAAATCCAACATTTCCAAAATGGGACTCGTTATCTTTCCCTGTACCAGCTGGCTACTACTGCTACATTCTCTGGATTGCGGAGCGGTCCCCGCGGTCCACCAAGTTGCCCAAAACACAAGGTCAAGTTTATTGGAGCATGCTCATACCTGATTTAGCGTAATTTGTGCAACCCCTCCGCACACACTTTTTCAGGTTATTTTCTTGTTTTTCCTTTCCTCATTAACTCCTCCATGGTGATACTTTTGGGAAAGGAAAGGTAATTTAACTTTAATGTATGTATAATTGTAAAACTGACTTCCTTTTAGAAGTCTCACTAAAAATGAAAAATTGGAAAGAAGATGATTTAAACATTATGTTTATAACATTCTCCTTCCTTTAGCATTTCTCATTTGTTTTAAAGCTATTTTTTTTAATTAAGGAGGATTTCAAAATAAACAAAAGTAGCAAAGTAGTATAAGGATACCCCAGTTTAGAAGGAGACAGCTGAATTTTACCAGCTGCAGACTTTGGCAGGAGACACCAGAGGGGAATTTAATAAGTGCATGGACGGGAGATATCACACCAGACATACCCAATACCAGCCACTGAACACCCAGGAGTCAGTTTAAGCCTCCCTCCGCCACCCCGCATCAGGAGGCTGACATATTAGGAGGGAGAGAGAATCTGAGAGACTCATCGGGCCCAGCCCAGCAGAGGCTACGACTTGTCAACAGTGTGGCAGACTCTGTGGATGCTTGCTCTTCCATTCTACCCTCATTTCAGAACGCTTTTTTCTTTTGCACTTTAGAAGTTGGTAGCTTACATCTATGCTTTCCAGATCCTAAGCAGGTAGCGTTCTTGTTATACATAAGCTTCTACCAATTGGATACAGTAATGTGAGACTAGAAGTTTATCTGGGGCGGGTGGTGGGGAGTTGGGGCAGTTAGAGCAGGCAGTCTCAGGGTTCTGCTTCACACGTGTGAGGAAACGATGAGCAGCGGCAGGAGCAGATACTTCTTGATCTTGGGCTTACAACTATGGTAGTGTGTTCCCCTCCTCTCATCCTGCTTTCGTATAGCCTTTACAATTATTTTATAAACACACTATTCTCTGTGTGAAATCTCTTTTTTCTTAAGCAAAAAAAAAAAAAAATCTAGAGTGGTGTATATTACTTCCTTCTAGAAGAGTTTGCAGCTAACAGACTCTCAAGGACAGAAACATTGGGTTGGTTTTGAAGATAATGGCAATACTGTTAGCATTGGAAAATGGAATTCTCATCGTTTATGGCACGTAGTGACAAAAAAAAGTTACTTAAATGATCACTTAAGGTTTCCTGGAATTAAGTGCGTATCAGAAGGCTAGACCCTAGTAAAGTGGTTGTTATAGTAAATTATTAGAATGAAAAGGAGAAGTTTCAAGGGTTATGGGATGGGATGGCTACTTATGACTTCCCTGGAGAGATTAAACAAATAAAATGATAATCTCAGGGGTTTACATTATCAGTTCAAAACAAGTTCAGAGAACCAAGGAGCTTCCAGGACTGCCCTAAGATAACCTTTTGTCTATTGTGGCCTCAGAGCTGATGTAGCCAAAAATCAGATAGAACTTCCGATAGGCTGTTAAATTACCATATAAGTTGAATTCACATTTTACCACATTTTTTAAGTGAACATTAGGACACTGATTTGGAAAGAAAGGAACCCTGAAAATTGTAACTGGACATTCAAGTGTGTTGAGTTGAGTCTCAGTACCCCAAGTCCCCTTCTCACCAATCCTCTCTCGCCAGCAGAAGAAGCTTCCCTCCCCCGTCTCATGAAGTTAGTTATAGTTTGCTTGGAGACATGCTAGTTACTTCACACAGAGAAGTAACTTGCCAATTCTCCTCAGGCCCTTTCATTACTATGCTTCTTTGTCTCCCCACCTATTATAACCAGAGTCAGATCACAGCAGGTACCAGGAAAAATGTACAAGTTGAACCTAGGAAGAGAAGATTGATATACTGAAAGATTTTGCCATTTTTATATAAGCAGAAACCCAAGGAATTTGTGTGGGATTGGATTCTAAGGGGAAGGAATATAAATTTATTTGGTCAACTAATAAACATGGGAATTCTACCATAGTTTCTTAAGCAGTATTTTGTTAGATTGTTGACTGAAATCCAGAGCCATTTTTGGCCTAGGTTAAATGAAGTAAAGAGGCAAAGATGGAGGTCAAATTGCCAAAGGGATAGATTGTGAAGGAAATGGCCATTGTAGTATAAAATTGCAATCTACCTGTGGTGGATATTGTAGGTTGTTCGTTCAACCTGTAGTCTACTCCCCTTCATTGGTGCATTCCTATAGAGTAGATACCAAAAGTCTTAAAACAATATTTCACATCTTTTTTACAGTCAGGATTTGGGATACACTCACATATGTTTTGGTTGGTAGAAGTGGGGTAGGGGCCATTTTTCTGCTGCCATGTATAAAACAGAGACATAAGCGTTAAGAAACAACAGTGGTAGCGGTCGGGGTGTTGTCAGCTTTGTAGGTATCGGGTTTTTACGGGAGCAGCAGGATTTTGAAAGTGGGGGTGGCAGCGACTGTCTCAATTTCCAGATTGAAGCTGTGGTGGTGTGCTCTTGAATTCAATGGCTCCAACGGGGACCCTACTGACTCCCACTCTTCCACCCCTTCTGACAATTTTGTGAGTGTCTGATTCCTCTAATTAATGTCTTTCTGTTTAACACACCTAGAGTGCTTTCTGTTTCTTCCCTAAACCCAGATGGGTATGCGGATGACTTGAATTACTGGATTAAAGTATGGTTTAAATATGATAGGGCATTTAATTAATTTTGGAAGCTCAGGCAGAAGCTCATGAGGAGAACAAAGCAGTGCAGTTTTTTTCTAAATACAGAGTTTCGTGTAGTTTAGTTTTGTGACACCACTACAGAAATGTTAGTGACACGGTCAACATTTTTCTGTATCTGCCATATTGGTTCATACTGGTTCTGGGGACAGGGTCAGGAGTCTTATGGGATGTTCTGCTTTACTGGGCTTCATAATCATCTATTTGTTTCCTTGGCTGTCAAGTTCTGAAGTTTATAGCAATGGATTGTCTCCCTTTCCTGGTTTGGTGGATTTATTGACTTCCCCCCCATCAAGTTCTCATTTTTTAAAAAAAATTGGTTCATATCTTTAGATATGTGAGGGGAGAATTCTGTGAGAGATATTGATTTCCCCATCTTAACAGAGAAGTTGAATATTATTAACACTTCAGCACTGAGAGAACTAACATTTAGCAAGTACGTACTGTACTAGGTAATTTATTTGATCCTCATTATAACTCTATTTGGTCGTTATTATCCTCTCCATTTGCAAATGGGAACACTGATTCTGAGAAGGCTAAGTGATTTGACCAAGAAACAGAATTATTAAAAATAACTAAAGAATTAGTATATTAATATTTATTGAAGGGTTATTTTCAATAGCTAAAAGGTGGAAACAACCCAAGCATCCATCAACAAAAAAAAATTTTCTTTTTTAATGAATAAATAAAATATGTTATATACATACAATAGACTCAAACATACCAATGATTACGAAGATGGCATAGGAACAGGTCACCATGAGTTGGAGCAGGCTCCACAGCGATTAAGAACAACATATACATGCAATGGAATATAATTTAACCAAAAAGAGAAACAAAGCTCTGATAATGCTACAACATGGAAGAACTTTGAAAGCATTATGCTGAGTAAAATAATCACACACAAAAGGATAAATATTGTATGACCTCACTTACGTGAGACATCCAGAACAGGTGACTCCATGGAGGCCGAAGTTTATTAGTTGTCAGTAGGGCGGGGGGAAGGTGGAAATGGGGAGGTACTGTTTAAGGAGTACTGGCTTTCTGTTAAGGGTGATGAAAAATTTGGAAACAGATAGTGGTGTTAGTTGCACAATGCGGGGAACGTAAATAATGTCACTGAATCGTACCAGTAAAAATGGCTGAAATGGCAAATGTTTTGTTAAACATATTTCACCACAATAAATAAATAAGTAAAACTAAAGAATGCAAATAAGATCACTTTTGTGTTTTGTTTTCAGTCTGTTATATAAACTGGGCAAAGAAATTATTGATTAGTTACATTCTACCTATCCACCACCCATCTGCTAGTTTGTTGTTCTGTGGTGGCTTTTGTGTTGCTATGATGCTGGAAGCTATGCTACTGATATTTCCGATACAAGTAGTGTCTCCCATGGTAGACAGGTTTCAGCAGAGTTTCTGTTTTAAGAAAGACTAGGAAGAAAGTCCTGGCAATCTACTTCTTAAAATTAGCTAATGAAAACCCTAGAAATCACAACAGAATAATGTCTGACATAGTGCTGAAAGATGAGCCGCTGAGGTTGGAAGGCACCCGAAGAACACAGGGGCTGCAGCAATGGACTCAAGAATACCAATGGTCATGAGGATGGCACAGGGCCGGGAAATGTTTTGTTCTGTTCAACACGGGGTCATCATAAATTGGAGCTGAGTCAATGGCAACTAACAACATTCTATCTATACAATTCTAATGTTTATGTGACTTTGACTTTAAATATTTAGCTGTTCCTTTTTGATTCCTGTTTTTCTGTTGTCTGTTTCATTTCTGTCATTGCCTCTCTTAAATCAGAATTGTGTGAATCATACAAAAATTTATTTAAAAGCAACCAGAAGTAACTATTAAAAATGATAAGTTCATTATCATTTTTATTCATGGAATAAATGACAGCATTACAAATCATTAAGGTTTTACTAAAACTATGTACCAAATTAATTTTCTTATTAGTGTTATATATTGTTACATATTTATAAATGTTATAAGTAAAACATGTAAGTGTAAGGGGGAGGGGGAGAGCTTCCACTCAGGAAAGAAAGAAAGGAAGTGGTCCCTCCAGGGGTCCCTGATTTGGCAGTTAAACCTTAAACCATCAGAGTGGTCCAGCCCATAGAAAGTCAACAAAAGGGAAGGCAGCACCATGAGAAAGATGTAAGGGGGAGGTAAAAGAAAAGGGTATAAAACTCTAAGAAAGCGACTGTATTGGGGCACTCAGACTCTCTCTGTCTGAGTAGCCCGCTTGACGCTCCCTAGCCAAATGTACTTTTGCTACTAACCCTCTGCTAGCTAATAAACCTCTGCTCACTTGGCACTACTTGTCTCAGTGTTTGAATTCTTTCCTACACCGAAGACAAGAACCGAGGCATTCTCTCCGGTAACATAAGTAGATAAGTCATTTGGCTCTGGATACATTGAGGCATTGACTGCCCTTGCAAACATGTACCAGTTTGTTGTGTATCTACAAAGCATGGGTGAAAAGTGGGGTTGCAATGTTCTGAAGACTTTAACCTAGTAGCTCCCAGGGCCTTGTTTGACCTTGTGGAGCAGGTGAACACTGCATGCCCATGCTCGTGAGTTCCCACATATCTACCTGTACCTCAGGAGGTAGTAATGGAAATGAGGTGCGATGACAGTGTTCCAGAATGTAGGGTTGTTTTTTGTGGGTAGTGTTTCAATTCATGAGATGAGTTGCTGGGAGACTGGCAGAAGAGGCTGATTTTCTTTCACTCTGGTTTCTCTGCAGGCCGCATATGTAACTGAGCTTTTACAAGCGGGCTATTCCAGTTTGCTACGTTTTGACCATGAATAGATGGTGCAATGTTTAAAATCATGAGCTTTGTGCTCTTTTCTAATCCCTGTCCCTCACCATTGCTCTCTTGCCCTTCTTCTGTTTTAAGGGATACCATATATATGGCCTGTCATGGAGTGAATTATGTCCCCCCAAAAATGTGTGTATCAATTTGTCTGGGCTATGATTCCCAGTATTGTGTGGTTGTCCTCCATTCTGTGATTGCAATTTTATGTTAAGAGGATTAGGGTGCGATTCTAACACCATTACTGAGGTCAAATCCCTGATCCAATGTAAAGGGAATTTCCCTGGGGTGTGGCCTGTACCACCTTTTATCCTACAAGAGATAACAGGAAAGGGAAGTGAGTAGAGAGGGGACCTCATACTACGAAGAAAGCAGTGCTGGGAGCAGAGCGTGTCCTTCAGACCCAGGGTTCCTGCACAGGGAAGCTCCTAGTCCAGGGGAAGATTGATGACAAGGACCTTCTTTCAGAGCCAACAAAGAGAGAAAGCCTTCCCCTGGAGCTGTTACCATGAATTTGGACTTCTAGCCTACTGGCCTGTGAAAGAATAAAATTCTCTTTGTTAAAGCCATACACTTGTGGTGTTTCTGTTATAGCAGCACTAGATGACTAAGACATGGCCTTAGTTGCAACATTTCAGCCCAAAATATCCAAATTACGTAGCTGCTTTTGCTTCTTCTCTTTACTTTCTCTTTCTTAACACTACCCCCTTTCCCTTCCTTGTACCTCGGCATAAACACACTCACAAGGTGGGGAAAAAAATAGAGGGAAAGGAGAGAGAGGTGTTGTCAGGATGGAAGTGGAGAACTTTAAAATATCAAACAAATTTTGTCTATGTTTAGTTAGAATAGCAGGACAAATCTGCTTAAACTTTTCAAGTCAGAGCACATAGTTTGTGAAGAGAGCTCTTTTTAAATAGCAAAATCTTCAAGATTTTTTAGTAATTAGTTTTTACCTTCTTTTGCAGTTTTCCCAAAGCATTTTCTTCTTCTTCCCACCCATTACCCCCTCCCACCGGAAGGCAAGAATATAGAACATAGGAAATGCAGCCAACATTGCAAAGTTGGGAAGTTAGCATATTTAACAAAACAGCTTTTAGTATATGTGTTTCTGTGTTTTAATAGCATTCTTATTTTAAGGGTGTATGGAGCAATGACCAGAACTGCTTTCCATTTAATTTTACTTTATTATCTATCTCACTGAAATCTGACTGTCTGAGTTTTCATAAGGCAAGACAGCGTAGTGTAAACAGTACCGTGCTAAGAGAATATTGTTTTACAGTACCTGGTTTCTGGTATGTATTTGTAGTGTTGTATGAACAGCATCAATCAAAATAACTTTATTTTTACTAAAAAAAGATTTTTTTTTAACTAAAAATGATATAATGATGTCATGAATAAAAAACATCTTGCATGCTGCATGAACTCAAAAAATATTTACTCATCGAATGAATCAGTGGAGCTCTGCCCACAAAGATGTTTCACAGAAAACCTACTCTTTTATACTAAAACCAAATTTGGAAACTGGGCACCAGTCAACAGCATAGGTTTCCAGGCTTCTCCACTGGAGTTCTGATTTATTTGGGCAGTGTCTTAGCTATCTAGGGCTAACCCCAAAAAGAAAAAGCACCCACCATCAACCAAAAAAACCAAAATCTGTTGCCATTGACTTGATTCTGACCCATAGCAACCCTATAAGACAGCATAGAATTGCCCTATAGGGTTTCCAAAGAGTGGCTGGTGAATTCAAACTGCCGACCTTTTTGTTAGCAGCTGAGCTCTTAACCACTACACCACCAGGGCTCCATCTAGTGCTGCTAACAACAGAAAAATCACAAGTGGATGGCTTTAACAAACAGAAATTTATTCTCTCACAATTTTAGGAGGCTAGAAATCTGAACTCATGGTGCCAGCTCCAGGGGAAGCCTCCCTCTCCCTGTTGACTCTGGGGGAAGGTCCTTGTCATCAGTCTTCCCCTGGTCTAGGAGCTTCTCAACACAGGGACCCTAGGTCCAAAGCACGTGCTCCACTCCTGGTGCTTCTTTCTTGGTGGTATGAAGTCCCACTCTTCTCTGCTTGCTTCTCTCTTTTATATCTCAGAAGAGATTGACTCAAAATACAACCTAATCCTGAAGATTGAGTCCTGCCTCGTTAACATAACTGCCTCTAATCCTGCTTCATTAACATCAGAGAGGTTAGGATTTACAACACATAGGATAATCACATCAGATCACAAAATGGTGGACAACAACACAATACTGGGAATCACGGCCCAGCAAAGTTGACACATATTTTTGGAAGACATAATTCAATCCATAGACAGTATGGGGCCTGCAGATATGTATTTGCAATAAGTGCTCTCAGGGATTCTTAGAGCAAGTTTTGGAAGCACTGCATTATGGGATCCTTTCAAGTCAACTAAACCCCCTTTTGCACTTCAGTGGACAGTTAGATTTAGTAATAGGAAAAAAAAACTGTCTATGCGAGGGGGTATCTCTCCTTTTTAGCAAAGTTGCCCATTGTAACCATCAGTGACAATCAGGTTTATTGCAATCTGCATCATATTATGCTTATTTATGTATGTGCATAGTTTTGCATGTGAAAGCTGGACAATGAATAAGGCAGACAGAAGAAGAATTGACGTCTTTGATTGTGGTGTTGGTGAAGAATATCGAATATACCACGAATTTGCAAAAGAACGAACAAATCTGTCTTAGAAGAAGCACAACCAGAATGCTCCTTAAATGCAAGGATGACGAGACTGCGTCTTACATACTTTGGACATGTTGTCGGGAGGGATCAGTCCCTGGAGAAGGACACCATCCTTGGCAAAGTACAGGGCCAGCAGAAAAGAAGAAGACCCTCAGTGAGATGGACTGATACGGTGGCTGCAACAATGGGCTCAAGCATAACAACAATTATAAGGATGGTGCAGGATTGGGCAGTATTTCCTTCTGTGGTATACAGGGTCGCTATGAGTCAGAACCAACTGAACAGCACCTAACAACAATAACATGTACATAGTTTATCTTCTTATTAGAGTATGGTAGGAAATAATTTTCTTAACGTGTATTTTTGTATACCTCAGTGACTACTAAGGTGTTTTTAACATAGTTAAAGTATGTCTCTTTCTAGCTCTCACAAAGTGTGTCAAGTATATAAAAGCCTAAAGCACTGTTTTCGTTAGTTAAATTTAGTTCTATGGGAAAGTGGGTTGGGCACGCCAACTGAGTTCTGAACAGTGGGTCTGTCTTCTCCAGTGTTATCAGAGTCCCCTGGAATTGGCTCTGGGGGCAAGGAGTAAGGTCTGGATAGGGACGAGGAAGGTCCAAGTTCCCTGGGTGCACTAACTTGTCATGGTGCTATATCAAACTTTGCTCAGGTAGTTTCCAAGGATTCTCCTTGAAGAGAGAGTTCTGTAGTAAGATATGTTTGGCAAATGCTGCATCCTATATACTCACTTGGAAATTAATAACGCACGCTAATATGATGAAGCAACAACTCCGGAACCAAAGAAATGTCTTTAAGTTTGTTGAACCCTTTTAATATGAGAGTTGGGAAAACATCGTGGAAAGTATTTGCTTTTGCATTTGTATAAACTTATCTGTCTAGTTCAGTGGTTTGCGAAGTGTAGATCTGGGACCTTGGCATTAGTATCACCTGGGAACTTGAAAGAGAGATTCTCAGGCCCCACAGCAAGGTACTGACTCAGAAACTCTACAGGCGGGGGCTAGAAACCTGTGTTTAACATCCCTACAGGTGACCTGAGGAGCCTTGGTGGCATGCTTGGCTGCTAATGGAGAGGTCAGGGTTCTAATCCCCCAGCAGCTCTGAGTGAGGAAAGATAGGGCTATATCTGTTCCCTTAAACAGCCGTAGGGCAGTTGTACTCTGTCATATAGGGATGCTAACAACAACAACAGGTGATATGAAGCCTGCCAAAGTTTGAAAATTTCTGGTTTAGAAAAATTTCTTTCCAGGTACTCTGTGTGGGTAATAAAATAAAATTGTCTTCTTTAGAAAGTAAACCATTAAAAAGCTTGTTACAGGCTTGATAGTCACCAGGGGTGTTCATTAAAAAAGGCAGATTCCTGGGCTCCATTCCTTTCTATTAAATCAGAATTTCTGGGGGGTGGGGTGGGACTCAGGACTCAGCTCTTTCATCAGTATAACCGCCCCCCCCCGCCAGGTGGTTCTCCTGCAGGTAGTCCTCAGAGTACACTTCAGAAATGTTCCTATAGATTGTAGGGCTGAGAACACCACTCCCGGATTCCTTGATGTTTGGATTTTGAATAATCAAAACTTGAGGAACTGGTGCCTCTGTCAAGAGGGGTCCAGAACAAACGAGGATGTGACGATGCTCATGTGTTGAAAGGTCTCATCTTTTATTAAATGAAAGAATAAATACTACAGTTATGACGTGTACATGCTTATTGATGAATGAAAGAAGAGGGAATTAATTAACATACAAAGTCTGGAATTGTGCAAAGTGTAGCGTTGCTGATTCCAATGTATTTACTCAACTTTCAGCACCCTTTCTTGGGACCCACTGGAACATCTTTTGCTCAGAAAGTAACGGTCCCTAAGACTAGAGGTGCTCTGGTCCGTTAGAGTAAACCTTGGGATGCAGCCTGGCCAGGCAGAGCAATTCATCGATGGAGTCGTGTGGCACCTCCTGAAGTTTAATGACAATTACAGCTTGCTGGGGTCTTTCTGGGCTCTTAGCATCTTTGGGGAATCCTTCAGTAGTGCAGATGGTTAACATGTTTGGCTGTTTACCAAAAGCTTGAAGGTTCAAGTCCACGTAGAGGTGCCTCAGAAGAAAGACTTTGTAATCTACTTCTGAAAAATCAGCCATCGAAAACCCTACGGAGCACAGTTCTACTCTGACACACGTGGGGCTGTCATGACTTGGAACTGATTCAACAGCAGCTGGTAACTGGTAGTATCTTTGGAGGCAACTCAAAAGAAATCAAGGGACGTAATATTATCCTGGACAACTTATAAAGAAAATCAAGGCCGCTAAGACACTGCCTTTTGTGTTCTATCTAATAGGAAGTGCTCCAAGAAGAAAGTGTGTATGGAGGTAACCAACCCAAGCATCACTGAAGAAACACAGATAAATGTATTTGAGGTTTAAAGTAGGTCTGTATTTTTTGAAAAGGCAAGAGTTCAACTACTTCAATATTCCCAATGTTATTTTGAGAATAAATAGCCATTTTTAAATGTATTTTAATACATAGTACAGGATTGTATACTAATACATGCTATCCTCCTGTTTTTAAGCTTAAAAAAGACAAACCATCAACTTTAATGTAATATGCTAAAATGAGAATAGCTAAATCTATATCAAACTGCCTGACATTGTCATCATTGTGATGTTTTTATTTCTGTGTGGCTTCGAGTCAATTCCGACTCATAGTGACCCTATAGGACACAGTAGAATTGCCCATAGGGTTTCCTAGGCTGCGTTCTTTATGACAGCAGATAACTGTAAAAAAAGTGTATTTAGGAAATGATGGGATATTTAGTGTTCTAGAATTTTAAATGCAGTGTCAATTAAAAATTGAAAGAGTCCTTGAATATGCTTCAAATATTCTTATTTTCCCACTTAAAAACATATATTATCACCATCACCCTCATAAATAAATACTGCTTTTCTAATCTCATAGATTAGTAAATGCCAAGCCAGTGACAGGAAAATATTCTGAGATATTGACAAAGCCTTTCCTTTCTCAGATCCCTTGCATTCCCCGCCCCTTTTCCTATCCTAGGCAGCTAGAGTTTTCTCATTGCCTTAGGGAAAGGATGACACAGAAGTCTGCTGATAACAAAGAAGTCAGATTTTTGGTATTTGATTTTCAAAGGCGTAGGCTGCATTATTAACAATTGATTTGGGAAAACAAAAAAGATTTAGAGCTGGGCTTTGCTGTGTCCAGACTGGATAAGAGATGTGGCCCAGAAAGGGGAGCTAAGGGAGTTTTTTCTCTCTCTTATTCCCAGACTGAACCTAGGGGAAATCACAGTTTCCACGTTGATTTCTGGGCTCTGAGAGCAGTGGTGGTCTGGGCTTTGTTGCTAAGTAAATTTTTAGCCTACAGATATGGCATGACCCACAGAATTGTTGCACACTTTGGCTTGATATGGGAATGATCGAGTAGACAAGGCCAGAATGAAAGTCGCCAGGTCCTATACCATTCCATGATCGGTTTGGGATCAGACCATTGTGGTCTGCAGGGTCTTCACTGGTGATTTGTCAGAAGTAGATCACCAGGCCTTTCTTCCCAGTCTCCCTTGATCTGGAAGCTCTGCTGAAACCTGTTCAGCATCATGTCAACACACAAGCCCCCAGTGATAGACTTGAGGTTCATTGGCTAGGAATCGAGCCCTGGTCTGTCACGTGGGAAGCAAGAATTCCACCACTGAACCACCAATATAGATGGACTTAAATATGACCGTGAAAATTCTCCAGGGGTTGAGCCTGGCTCAGAAGTAGCTAAGTGTTTCTGTGAGTCCTAGAGTACCAAGGATGTAGCTGGGAGAGGTATTAGATGTGATGGGTCTAAGACAGACATGATATGACAGCAGTGACCTATGGCAGAGGACTAGATGGATTGATGTGCATCTCAGGGGATGCTGAAATCTCCAGGTGATGTCAGAAAACCCGGTGCTCTGCCCTACAACCGTTCATGTGATGTCTAGGTGCTGTAGAGACTACTGAACTGAACTGTGACTCCAGGGAAGGGAAATGAGCAAGGCCTTCAGCTGCATTGGTTTAAGATTCTACCACTTGTAACAGAATAATAATAAAAACAGGTTTATACCTCTTATTTACCTGACAATGTGGCCTAACTGCCAGATCCACCTTGTGTGGTGCAGTGCTTCAATTTTCCCATTTTTAAAGGGAACACAAACAGTTCTTTTCTCATGGGTTGTCATGGAAATTTTATGGGGTAGAATATAGAGAGCACTTAGAACTGTACCACGTACATTGCTATAAAAATAATAACCATTCTTCTTATTATTGTGTCTTATTATCATACTTGTCATTTTTATTTTGGAAATTCATCTGATCTCTCACATACTACATTCTAAAAGAAAATTAATGGCTTATTTTTTTTTTTCTACCAAGATGCTGAAGACACGATTTAAAGGGAGGCCCTGAGAGTTCAAATTTTGTCAGTTGGAGATTTGTTTGAAGGCAATACCATAAAATGATTATTATGGGTTGAAATATCCCAAAAATATGTGTTGGAATCCTAATTCCTGTACTTGTAAACGTAATTTTGTTTGCAAGTAGAGTTTTCTCTGTTATGTTAATGAGGTCATACCAGGGTGGGTGTGTCCTAAACCCCACCAGTTCTGCGTTATAAAAGGAGCAGATGAGACACAGACACACACACACAGGGGAAGACAGGCACCATATGAAGACTGTGTATGTGCCAAGGAACCAAAGAGCACCCTGGACTGCCTACAAGGAAGGAATTGATACATCCAAGACCCCGATTTGGACTTTCAGCCTCTAGAACTGTGAGAAAATTAGTTTCTTTTCTTTAAAGCCACCCACTTGTGGTACAGCAGCCTTAGGAAACTAAGACAATGACTAGTATCATGGGTATTGTCTCCTCACCTGATCAAAAACCAAACCAAGACGAAACAACCCAAGCATTTATTTGAATTCCATGGTAACCGTGATGTCAGAAAATTTATGGAACTTTTCTGAGCTCCCATGTTCCTTAGCAGTAGGATTGTTGTTGTGTGCTATCGAGTCCATTTCGACTCATAGCAAAGCCTTGTGACAGAGTAGAATTTCTGCATATGGTTTTCTTGACTGTAATCTTATGGAGGCAGATTGCCAGGTCTTTCTATCTCAGAGCCTCTGGGTGGGTTCCAACTGCCAACCTTTCTGTTAGCAGCCGAATGCTTAACAGTTTGCACCACCAAGGATCCTTATCCAATTTATAGTGGGGACGAAATGAGACAATGCATTGAAAGGATTAGCACCAATATACCGAGTGTTAAAATATAGTAGGTGTTATTAATTTTATTATTAGAGCTCTTATTAGCAAAAGCAAATGGGTTAAAAAGAAGCGTCACAGATAGTTATCCAAAGACTAATACAAGTTGGATTTTCAAGATGTAGACCGAAAATATCCACCGAATAGAACAATATTCAAATAGAGAATTGATAATAATGACACCTAAATGGGGTAGGGGAAGCCAAAGTATAAGAGATTTTTGGAAGGCATTGGAATAGAAAGCCTTACTTCTGTGCAGTGACTTTCATACTGGCAAGCAGTTTGCAAAGTTTTGATAAGCTGAGTCTTTGCTATGTTGGTAAAATATGTGTTCTATTATTTTATCTTATTTTAACTTTGCGTGTGTGTTTGTGAGCAAGGAGACAGGGAAAAGTTAGTGATGTTGAACTCCAGAAAGACCCACAAAAAGCATATGGTTTGAGTTTGGGACAAGCCAGAAATGAACGTGAACAGAGGGTTTTATGACATATACTATTATGAGTAAGAACTGCTCTTTGAAAATGGTGTCTAGAACTCACTATAACCAGACTCAGGACTGCTTCCATGTGGACCAGGACTTCGTGTTGGTTTTAATATCACTGTAGATATCACTCTCTTCTCCACCCGCATCCAAAATCTGGAGATGTAGTAGAAGAAGCCTTCTGTTTCCTCTATGGGTTACTGAAATACTAGCATGGAAACAATGACAAATGCCCTTTTCCCATAGACAGGCTGCTGAAGTGCAGAGTTGGTGAGGGATGTTTAAAGAAAAGTCTACAGAGGAGAGGCTCTGCACTCATGCCTTTGCAGAAGATTAATTCAACCTACCTCCAACAGGTCGATGAGGTTGGGTTAGTGTAACCTTGAGGGGAAACCCTCTTTTCTCAGCCATCATCTTATGATACAGAACAAGGAACAGTAGAGAAATTCTAACTCGGAAATGCAGAGTTCTTTAAAAAAAAAAAAAAATCTATGGATCAAGTAGTCACTTGAGATTATGTTGGCATCTCCTATCTGGAGGGGAGATGAGAGAGCAGAGGAGGTCAGAAGCTGGCGGAATGGAGAGGAAAAGAGAGAGTGGAGGGAAGGAGCGGGCTGTCTCATTAGGGGGAGAACAATTAGGTGTATATAGCAAGGTGTATATAAATTTTTATATGAGAGACTGACTTGATTTATAAACTTTCACTTAAAGCACAATAAAAAAATTTAAAAAATCTAGATAGAGTGAATTAAATATTTACTGAAAATCTGAGGCTATCTTAGTATTTTATCTTGACTACTGAGTCAGTATTGAATTTAAAATGAGAACGAACGATTCCTAAATGAGAGACCTCTGCTTTCTGTAGTTAGGTTTCCTTGGTGTTCACTCAGACTTAACTTCTCTCAGGTATCTGAGAGTTTTATCAGGGAAATTGAAAGGCCCTCAATGCCACCCCCCCTTTTTTTGGTTTGTCAGTGATGAATCACATTACTCTGGGGACTTTTTTTTTCATCTTCTACTCTATTTGAGTTGGTCTGATACTGGTTTAAATAGAAATAAAAAATGAGTTAGTGGCACATGGCGAAAAACATACAAATATTACATAGGAATTATATCAAATAGTCTACAAAAACAGTACATTTCCATATTAATTTTTTTCAATAAGAATAAAAACTATTACAGAAATCATATAATCAATTTATGTGTGTGTGTGTATATATATATATATATATATATATGTACACACATACCCATTGCAGTTGAGTCTATTCCAACTGATAATGACCCTATAGGACAGAATAGAACTGCTCCATAGGGTTTCTAAGGCTGTAAATCTTTACAGAGCAGCTATACATATACAAGGAGCCCTGGTGGCACAAATGATTATGTGCTCAGTTGCTATCTGAAAGGTTGGCAGTTCAAACCCACCCAGCAGCTCCATGGGAGAAAGGTTTGGTGACCTGTTTCTATAAAGATTACAGCCAAGAACATCCTATAGGGCAATTCTATTCTGTCATACGGGGTCGCTATAAGTCAGAATCAACTCGACAGCAATGGGTACATAATTTTTACTTTTAGAAAGTCAGAGATTCCCATGAATTCAACAGTCCATGAAAAATGTTCAGTGATTATTCGAGTGTTCAGTTATAGGGAAATTACTTCATAGGTTGTCTAAGAAAACTGGACACTTAATACCCAAATAAGAGTACTTGTTTAATATGTTCTTGATGATACAAAGCAGCAGTTCTTTCTAATATAATTAGTTCATGGTATAGTTCAATATATAGGAAATCAGTTTAATTTATTTGATGGTTTCATTTTTTTTGGTGACCCCAAAATTTTGTTTCCATTACTTCCATTTGATTTACTTCTCCATTTTTATAATTATTGTTGATGTCAGTGTTTAAGTAGCTTAAGAGAATAAGGAAGAGTTTGTGGAGCCAAGTTTTAGAACCTATCCTTAAAGGTCTGATTAAGAAAGCATTCCTCCCTTACATTAAAAAAGATTTTTACTTGACAATTGTCTTACCTAGTGCTTGCAAAAATGCCACAAATGGGTGGCTTTAAAGAACAGAAATTTATTTTCTTCCAACTTCTGGAGGCTCAAGATTTGAATTCAGGGCATGCTTCTAGGGAGAGGCCATTTCCTGTCTATTTCAGCATCTAGTACCTGCCAGAGGAACCAGTGACACAGTGGTTAAAGCGATCTAATGTCAGCCAAAAAGTCGGCGGTTCAAAACCACCAGCCACTCCATGGGAGAAAGGTGCTTCTGTACAGATTTACAGCCTTGGAAACCCTATGGGGTCGCTATGAGTTGGAATTGACTCCATGGTGGTGGGTTTGGTTTTTAGTGCCAACAGGGTCACTATGAGTTGTAACTGACTCCGTGGCACCTAGCGACAACAGCCACAACAACAACTGTTGGTATTCCATGGTATCTGTCTTCCCCTTGTGTGGGTTTCTATGTCTATTCTACTCTTTCTTCAGCCCAGAAGTGATTAGTCTTAGGACCCATCCGGCATTGGTATGACCTTATTAACACATCAAAAGAAACCCCCCTATTTCCAAGCAGGATCATATCCACAGGTACAGATAGCCAAGTCTTCAATACATATTTTTTGGGGACATAATTCAATCTGTAACAAAGATATACTATTGAGTTGTAAATAAACATTCTAAAAGTGATTTTTACCTGGTTTTGCTTTTATTTGTACGATACGATATTGGTATTTTTACGTGACTGCAAATATACTTAATGCTACTTATTCAAATATGCATGAGGCTTACATATTCTGAAAAGAATCAACTTTCTGACTTAATTAGCATTAAACAGAATTTAAATAAGGATATTTTAAAAATGAATTAACTGAGAGCATGAATTATCCAGATATTATAAAATGAAACACACACACACATACATCACACACAGCTGGCAAAGAAAATTAAAGCAAAGAGGAACAAGCAAAAATTACTATATCTCATAATTTTACCACCTGAACCCTAAAGATGGTGATGAAATTCTGCCACTGTCCTGACAAGTTCCAACCTACTCACCTGTGGTCAGCAGCAGCATGCCAAGCAGCCATCTTTGAAGTTTTGCACAGAGTTCACAAAATTTTTTTTTTTTTTTTGTATTTCTAAATGACAACAGCTGGTAGAGTGTCAGCTTTTCTTATAGAAATGCAACAAATCTCAGCTAATTGATAATAAAAAAAAAAATAGTGGAGTTTATTTGCAAGTTGAAGAATGCTTTCATACCCTATTGAAAACTTGATTCTCATTTTATTTCTGCTGTTGCTACCACTTTGCATAAATTCCTAGTTTTTGCTCACTTGTTTAGGTCAGTGGTCCTCAACAGTTAGTGGGCATTAGAATGACCTGAAGAGCTGGTTGCAGCAGAAGACTGAGTCACCAGCAGCATGTCTGATTCAGTAGGTCTGAGATGTGCTGGGAATTTGCATTTCCAGCAAGTTCCTGGGTGACACTGATGGGTTTGGTTTGGGGACTACATCTGGAGATCAGGCGGTCAAGGTCAATTTTAGGAGAGTTAAGTGATTCTGGCATAAGAACACCGGTAACTGTTTGAAATAGTATTTGTTCTACAGACATCTCTTCATAAGAGTGACTTATGATTTTCCCCATACTTCTAAAACTAGTCTTGGGGGTTTCCAAACATTGAGAATGGCAAATGAAGATGGTATTAATTCCAAAACTGGAAGCAGGAGTTTTCAAATATTGACCATAGGGAAGAAAGAGTGTCTTAAAATGTAAACGCTTTTTGTCTAATGAAAATGTTTTCATAATAATTGCTTTTCAAATATCACCTGTGTTTCTAATTATCAGTATTAGTCGATTAAACAAATAGAAGACACATGCACACATACACACATGCAGCTCATTTTCATATGACGATGTCTGGAGTATTTTAATGCACATATAGCTAGAGCTTGAGCTCTTCAATATTCCATTTTTATAAAAGTCTGTGGTAACACCACCATTCCCCACTCATGCCATAAGTCCCTAAGCCAACAAATTGGCAGGTGCCTTACTAACAGATTGCTTGTGCTATCTCGACTCAACTTGCTTCATACGTCCTTGGTTTAGAGTCCAATTAAATCAAATATAAGCACCTTCAGGAATAGGACTGAAAAGAACTCCAGGGTACCTGCCCCATATGATAGTCAGTAATCTGACCTGCACACATTTATTGATTGCCTACCGTATGAGAAGTCCCTGGATGGCACAAGTGGCTAGTGCTCATTTACTAACCTAACGGTTGGTGGTTTGAACCCCTTCAGTGGCACCACGGAAGAAAGGCCTGCTTCTGTAAAGATTACAGCCGAGAAAACACTATGGAGCAGTTCTACTCTGTAACTCATGGGGTCCCTATGAGTTGGAATTGACTTGATAGCAAAGGTTTGCTTTGGTTTATTATATGCCAAGTTCCTGGGTGGTACAAATGGTTAAATGCTTGGGTAATAATGCTATGAGTCAGAATCCACTCGGTGGCAACGGGTTTGGGTTCGTGGATTTACTGACCAAAAGGTTGGTGGCTGGAGTTCATCCGGAAGTGTTTCCGAAGACAGATCCGGTGTTCCATTTCTGAAAAAATCAGCCATCGAAAACCCCATGGAGCACAGCTCTACTCTGACACACAGGGGGTTGCCATGAGTCAGAGAAGACTTGGGGACAACTGCTTTTGCTTGTTATGTTTTAAAATTATACGGCAAGCATTTTTACACATGCATCTCACTTAATTCTCACAATAAGTTTATTATCCCTGTTTCATAAATGAGAAACTTGGGACATACCTAAAAGTTGAGGGATCTTCCTACAACCCTCTAACTGTTCCCATTTTAAAAGAAATCAAAGTAAGTGTGGACAAGTTGTTGTTGCTGCGATTGTTTTCTGAACTACTGGCAATATAACATTTTATGTTCATACCTTTCGGAGTGGGAGCCCTGGTGGTGCTGTGGTTAGGTGTTCAGTTGCTAACCCAAAGGTCGGCAGTTCCAACCCACCAGCCGCTCCTTGGAAACCCTAGGGGGCAGTTCTACTCTGTCCTCTACAATCGCTATGAGTTGGAGTCGGCTCAATGGCAACAGGTTTTTCTCCCCCCGCCCCCGCCCCCGCGCAGGATTAAACAGTTTGTTAGGAGATTTCTATTTTAGCCAATGGCAGAGATGGGGAAACTCTTTGCCTTTTAATACTACAAATCGTTTTTGCAAAGCTGATAGTTACGGACACCTTTCTCATTGAAAATGCACATGTACACAAGTACACGCCATTTTACAAACAGTTCTCAGGTGGTTCACAGACCCACCGAAGGTTCTTGTGTCTCAAAGAGTCCATTGACTATAAGATACAAACCACTATTCAGAAACACTTAGCCCAAGAGGTTGGGATAGCAGCAATCGATTACTGCCACATAAAAATGAAAAGTAATGGTCAAGAGTTTGTTTTCTTTTGAGTACAGATTCCTAAATGGTTGTAACAGCCAACTTATAAAATCAATGAAGTGAGCTAAATAATGATTAAATCCTAATTTATGAATATGGTGGTGACTTGGTTTGAAAGAGAAAAGAAATAGGGGAAGAGGTAAGCATGGGAGAGAAAGGGAAGTTGAGACAGAGTAAAAGGGGCTGGGAGACAGTCTACGAGGCAGACTGGAAGAGGGAGATGAGAGACAGACAGAGGTCTAGACCAGCGGAGGGCAGAAAAAACCCTGCAAGGAAGAAAAAGTCCACCAGAAAGTGAAAGAGGAAAAAGGAGAAACCATTGTAGGCAGATACATTTCTAACCAGATTTTTGTCCTGTTTAAGTACTGTTTTCACAAGAATTAAACCAATGCTTGTTGTCAGAAGTAAAATCTAAGTACAAACAGAACTTTATGTTTTTCCTACTACTATATTGCTTTCTGTTAAAATTCATCAGCATTTAAGGTAATGAACATAATAAAGGGCTAAATGCAGAAATCTGCACATTTTATCTCCCTAAATAACAAACTTTAGGTATATTTTCAGAAGAAGTGGGAAAACTCACCCATTTCCCAAGTACCCCAATCAGCAGAATACACATGCACGCATATATACACATACCTACGAGCGCACACACATTCATATACACAAAACTGCAAAATCAAGAGTGTAGAAAACTATTATGCCTTCAGGTGTCAGCTACTGTTTCAATAAGTAAATAAGCAACCCATGGTTGTTCCCAGGAATTTTTAAATTGTTTAACAGAGTGGGCTTCCTACAGCCACGCAAGCTGGACTCTGAGTCACCGAGAGTTGTTGGTAAGAAAAGCAGTTATAATATCAGCTGTGGTAGGTTTTGCAACAGTGGGTGCAATTATTGCCCTTACTGGATCCATGCGCCTTGCAGTGAGACTTTGTAGCACCTCCCATTGAAGGTGGGGGCCTATTTCCCACCTTTTGGAACAGGGCTTGCCTGGTGACGTGCTTTGGCAATGACTTGGAAGAGATAGTGGGCCAGTTCTGAGCCTAGACTTCAAGGAGGCATGCATGCTTCCACTTGCATGGTTGGGTGTCATGTGTCCACCATTAGAACAAGTTTGGGCTAGCCTTCTGGAGGATAAGAAAACACATGTTAAGAGCTTGGTTGCTAACCAAAAGGTTGGCAGTTCGAATTCACCAGCAACTCCTTGAAAACCCTATGGGGCAGTTCTACTCTGTTCTACAGGATCGCTATGAGTTGGAATCAACTCAACAGCAACTAGTTTGGTTTAGAGTGGAGTCATCCCAAATATCCCAGCCAAGGTCCCAGGCACCATAATGAAGCTGATCCACAGATGACTGCAGATGCAGGAGAAATTTCAGCTGAAACCAGAACTGCCCAGCTGATCTCAGCCGAGTCCAGCCTAAGCTGCTGATCTACAGAATTATGAGCTAAATAAATGGCTATTATTTAATCCACTAAGTTTATTATATAGCATTGGTTAAGTGCTCAGCTGCTAACCAAAAGTTCAGTGGTTTGCACCCATCAGCCACTCCTTGGGAGAAAGATGTGGCAATCTGCTTCTGTAAAGAGTAATCTTGGAAACTCTATTAGGCGGTTCTACCCTGTTAGGGTCACTATAAATTGGGATCCACGCGAAGGCAATGGGTTTAGTAGCTAACTAAACCAAACCTGTTGCTCTCATATTGATTCCAATTCATGGTGATCCCAAGTATTTCAGAGTAGAACTGTGCTGTGTAGGATTTTTCTGGCTGTAATCTTACGAAAGTAAATCGCCAGGCCTTTCTTATGTGGCCTTGCTGGGTAGATTTGAACTGTGAATCATTTGGTTAGCAGTAACTGTTTGCATCACCCAGGGACTACAATAGTTAACTAAATAACGTCTATATGCCATGTACCCTGTTAAGCATCTTAGATACATTATCTTACTAAGTCGTTTTAACACTCCGTGGACAGATACTCTTATTGTTCCCATTTTTATAGGTAAGAGAGCAGCCAGTTTTACTTCCTTCATAGCCAGATTTTCAACCGCAGTCTCTATCTGTAAACCTCAATGTTGTATTACCTTTGTCTGAATTTGCTGGATGGAGGTAATACAATGCATCAAGAGCCATGGTGGCATGGTGGTTAAGCTGGTAACCGAAAGACTGGCAGTTCTAACGCACCAGCCACTCCAGGGAGAAGGGTGTGGCAGCCTGCTTCTGTAAAGAGCTCAGGCTTGGAAACCCTATGGGCAGTTTTACTCTGTCACGTGGAGTTGAGACTCAAGGACACCCAACAAGAACAACAACACAATGCATGCATGAGAAAGTTGCATGACTTCAAGGATTATTACTTGAAGAATTGTTACTTGGTCTCTTTAAAATTAGCACCAAAGCCAGAGTTTCCAGATTTTTTTCACTGAGAAACTGCTTTTGGGGTGAACTTGCTGCTCCTACTAGGTTTCTTTTCCTGCTTCCTCCTGCCTTTTCCATTGGTTGCCAGTGGGAAGCTATCACAATACAATATCTAGGACTCCCTATCTGCATTGCCAGCAGGTTGAGGACAAGCGGTTGGCAGCGGGCAGATAATTCTTCCAGATTTTTTTTTTTAAGGATTTGCTTAGTATTAAGTTATATTAACAAGCCATTTTCTTTTTAAAAGAGAAAAACACATAGCTAACCAAATGAAAGGGACTTGCAGCTTAAGCTCACAAGTTTATGTACTGTGGGTCTGCTTGGTCTACTGCTACCACCTAGAGATAATGTTCTAGACTAAAAAGTTTAATTTTTCCGAGGTGGTGCCTTAAAAAGTGAGTAATACTTGAGGCAGTGATGACTGCAAGGCTTCTTTAGTGTAGCAGTTAGTTATGTAGAACTTTGAAAACTAACACTGTTTTGCATGATTTTGTCCTCCAAAAATAGAACCTTATTTCTCTATGAGCAAGAAAGCTTATTATTTTATAATATTAACCAAGACTCTTATTTCTATAGTGAGTCAAATTCTGGCAGTTCAAGTTCTTTTATAAATTTGTGTTTTCAAGGCTGCAGAAATTTTAACAAATTCTAACTGAAAGCCAAGTTTCCCCAGGTGCTCTGGTTGACTGGAAGTCTCACTATTGACTTTAGAAGATCATAGGTATGGTTGCTGGCTAAATTGAGCTTACATATTATTTTTTCTCTTGTAGGAGGCCTCACTTTCCCTCTTTAACTGTTGTAAGCAAAAGTAAAGAAAGAATAATAGCATCTAACACTTGCATTAAAAAAAAAAAAAAACCAACCCATCACCATCAAGTCAATTCTAATTTATAGTGACCCTATTTTTTTTTTTTTTTTTTTTATAGGACAGAGTAGAACTGACCTATAAGTTTTCCAAGGAGTGGCAGGTGGATTTGAACTGCTGACCTTTTGGTTAGCAGCCTGAGCTCTTAACTACTGTGCTACCAGGGCCACGAGATACAGGTAAAGCTGGTTAAAACTATACCACGGCGGTGTAGCAGTTAAGAGCTCGGCTGCTAATCAAAAGGTTGGTAGTTCAAATCCACCAGTGGCTCCTTGGAAACCCTATGGGGCAATTCTACTCTGTCCTATAGGATTGCTATGAGTCAGAATCAACTCCACGGCAATGGGTTTGTTGTCAAGTTTACATAATTGGTTATTATTGAATCCTGGTTCAAACCCTGGCAGTCTGGCTCTAAAGTCCATATTCTCAATTTCTATACCATTCTGCCGGTAAGAGACAGGTTTTCTGGGTTAAAATACTATACATGCAATAACTATTTTCCTGAAATACTGTCTGCCATACTATTCCATAGAAATAAATTTCATTTAAGCTAATGAAATAAATGTAAGATTTCCTTAAGCAACATATATTTTATATTTAAATTCAGTTTTCTCTTTTCCCATTTATCTTTTTGTTAAAAGGAGTCTCAGTGACTTCCCCTCAGTCCTTTTGCCCGTTCACAAGTCTTTTTGCTTCTTGCTGTGACTACAGCTGGCTTCACTCACCACAGTTGTCCTCATCGGCCCGATTTCCACAATCATCCACACCGTTGCAGTGAAGAAACTGAGGCAGACACTTTGTGATATTCCCACAGGGGAAATAGCCAAGGGAGCACTTGGCATCCTGTCCACTCCCGTGAGCAACTGTGATGAAAAGGAGAGAGAAGACACAGTATTTGAAAAAGGTAATACAAAGACATCATGTCATAGACAATTGGCCTTCTCATCCTGATATGTACCACTCTCCATATGGCAGCCTCACTTTACTTACTAATCTGATGCGAACTACTTTCCAAGAACCTCCAACCCAAATAAAATGTTCATTTCCATGTCTCCCAGAGTTGCCAGGATTCTCCTCTCTTTGCCTCTGTTCATGCTGTTTCCCACCTGGAATGTCTTCCACATCCATCTTTTTCTATGAAATGTATGCTCATCCTTTATAGTTCAGCTCGATACCCTTCTTCTCCTTAAATTTCTTTTCAGCAATCATTCTAAAAATCAGGAGTTTATTGCACTCTTACTAATGGCTTAGAATCAAGGCTAGTCTGGTACTAAAGGAGGAAGAAGACAAAGCATGTGCCATGTGTTCATTCATTTTTTGAATAGTTCCTATATGGGAGGGCCTAGCATGCAGCATTGAATGAAATAGAATTCCTGCCCTCATGGAGATTACCATCCAGCAGGGAAGATACACATCAAACAGGTCAACTAATTATTACAATTATGAGAGTTTCAAAAGGAAAGAAAACAGGTTCTGCAATGGAACATAACTGAGTGCTGGGGCTTTATACAAGGGGAGTTAGTGGGGGGCGGGTTCTGTAACAAGGTACCATTTAAGCAGAAACCTAAAGGAAGAAGAGGAGGAAATCAGCAGTGGGCATGGGGGAGGTGGAAAGTGGTGAGGCTGGTTGAAATGGTGACGGAGAGGCTCAGGCAGAGGATCAGGGAACGGAAGATTGCTACAAGAGCAGAGTGAGCAAGGGCGAGTAATACGAGCTGCATTGATGAGGTTGAAAGGTATCTTGTGGTCGAGTTAAGGAGTTTGGATATTATTTAAAATGCCAAGAGACCACTTGGGAAACATGTGTATTTTAGTAAGATCACCCTGGCTGCTAAGGGTGGGGTGTCAGTGGGTAGGAGATTAGGGAGGGAGAAAGTGAAAGCTGGGTTGTCAGTCTAGTCATCTGGGTGAGAGATGATGGTGCCGCTTCATATGAGAAAAGCGGACACATTTGAGATGTAGTTTAGAGGCAGAATGGACAGAATTTACTGAATTGGCTTGAGAAGCTAGGCGCATGGAGTGCCATTACCGAGATCCTCTGGTGCTGTACAGTAGGGTGTAAGAAGGGATACGGCTCACTTTCCCCATTTCCATCACATCTACGAGATTTTCACCACATGAGCTTTCTAACTTAGCTCAACACCCAGTTCCATTCACCACCGCTTGGCCTTCTCAAGGCCCCATTCTCATTGCAGAGGCCCCGTTAGGTTTCTCATCTATTCCCCAATTCCTGGAACAACACTGTCATCACCATCACTTTCCCCCAATATTCGGGCTCCAGCCTTGTTGGAATTCCTGCTTCAAATTTTACTGCTTTCAGATAGGTAAGAGTATACTACTATTAAGACAGATAATTCATTCTTTTTTGGGGGGGTGGAAATTAGTCACCATTTGTAATCCATTTTCCTAAGGAAGAATGTGTGGTGAAGACCAAAAACTACTTTTAAAATTAAAGTTTTGGAATATCATCTGACTTTATATATTTATACCTCTATAAAGAAATATTAACTAGAATGAGGAGGACCATGAAAACTTTGGGACTTCAGAAAGCAGTTCACATTAATCTTTCCCAGCAAACTTCCAATCTACACCAACAAGCAATTAGTTCAATTTCAGCACTTACTGGTGCTCAAATTGTGCTGAGCGTTTTAATCTTATCTCCCCACCCTGCAAGGAATAACTCATTGTAAATGAAGTCTGGGTCATTATTTGTTAAAAAAAAAAAAAAAATTTTTAGTTTTTTTATTTGTTAAGGACCCTGCAAATTACTTGTTCAATAGAAAAAGTGATATAATTTAAGCAGTAAGAATTGTTCCATGGAAGGTATTAAAAAAGGAATGGAAATGGACCAATAGTTGGTAACATTCTACATGGCTGTTGTATTCTGACATCGAAGGGTAACTATGCCACTTTTTAATCTCAGATTTATATAATTTCAAAGATTATTGTAAACTCCAAATATAACCCTGTTGCTCATTATCCTTACTAAGTTTGTAAATCTTTGGAAATTTCTAGAATATTCGTAAGTTATGAAGAAAATAAAAACAGAATAGTTTGAACAGTCAATAAATAGTTTATTATGTAAAAATATATTTACAGTCTATGTTAGTGCATGAAAACAATGAAAGTAACCATTTCATTTGTAAAATACAATGGGACTTTTTAATAATAGGGCATGCAACATTCTCATAGAGAAGTGACTCATCTGTAACAGACTTTGGCTGCGCACTGTTGTTGCAGAGTGCATAATTTGATGAAGGAAATAGTGAAATTTATGTAATAATGAGTTATGCTGTAAAGAGTGTTCTCACTTGTGAAATTATTTAAAAATTATTTATTGATATTCTTTCAACCAATTGATTAAAACAAAGTCAAAACAATATACTTGTATGCCAGAGGACATCAATTCTAGGACATCACACACTTCTGAGATTTCAAGTGTACATATAAATACATTGATCTGCGTTGAGGTTGATTTTTTTAGGAATACACTTCAAAAATTGATGTTTTCGGAAAAACCCTTTGATGAATTGTCAGCCTTCACCCAGAGACACTGTTTGGAGGTATTTTAATTAGACATGGCTGCCTCTGTTTTCATGCTGCTGTCTTGAAGAGTCTTCTCCTAATAATTTACTTTTATGAATGTTATGCTTTTATGTCCTTTCTATTTTTTTAAATTTATATTTGGAGGTAGATACAGCTTTTCTACGATTGTGTCATGAAATCAGTCCTACATTTTCATAATATTATGATTCAACAGACGTATTAGAAATCTGAAATAGGAAGCGATATTTTTTTAAGTGATTTTTTATTTTGAAATTATCTCAAGCTTACAGAGAAGTTGCAAGTACAGTGTAAAGAACTTTTTTCACCCTGATCCATTTCAGAGTGAGTTGCTGACCTGATGTGCCACCACTCCTAAGCACTTTAGTGTGTATTTCCCACAAGCAAGGACATTCTTCTACATAACCGCAGTAGAACCACAAAACCAGGAAATTAGCATTGATACCATACCAAAACCAAAACTCATTGCCATCAAGTGAATTCTGACTCATAGTGACCCTGAAGGAGAGAACCGCCCCATAGGGTTTCCAAGATTCATATCTTTAGAGAAGCAGACTGCTACATCTTCCTCCCACAGAGCAGCTGGTGGGTTCAAACAGCCGGCCTTTTGGTTAGCAGCCAAGCACTTAACCACTGCACCACCAGGGCTCTTTTATTGATACATTACTACCATTTAAATCTCAGAACTCATTCTAGTTTCACAAATTGCCCAAAAATGTCCTTTAGAGTAGAAGGACCTAGGTAAGAATCATTATTTGCATTTAATTGTCACGTTTCTTTACAGTGCCTGCCACCAGCTCTCCCTATGGACAAGCTCCTCACCCCACTTGGGTTCCAGAATTCCTCTCTGGGCCTCCGTGGCTCCTCTATTACCCCCAGCATGGATGAATACCCTGCTTTGAACCACCAAACGGCTTTTAGACCCAAGTTTTCAGGAAGAGAATTAGAAGGGCAAGTGGCTAGAAAGTTATAAAAAATTAGATGTGGGAAAGTTTTTTTTTCCTTTTACTGTGATTTCTCATAGAATTATATCCTTAAGAACAACAAATAGCCATACTGTAATAGCACTAATAAATAGAAAAAAAATTGAGTCCCTCTGGAAAAGTATGCCCGAAGAGGTACAGAAGTAATAGTTCCTAGTGGAGCAAGTAAGCATGCGACGGCAGTGCGACCCGGCTCTCCAGCTGACCCGAGTGCTGTCTGTTTTGCCCTGAGTTAACCCCGGTGAAGATCTTGGTATATTTTCATGTTTCCTAAGATGAATTATGGTGGTGTGACCCAGCTCTCCAGCTGACCCGAGTGCTGTCTGTTTTGCCCTGAGTTAACCGTGGTTGACAATTTTAAAGGAGTGAGATAGAAAAGACTTTATACTTCAGTGCAAATTATCTAACTATCCTTTCAGACTGACACTTCTCAAAAAGTCTCTCTAGCTGTGGTGCTATAGGAGGTTCAACTTTTTCATCCCTGTGTAACTTCCAGCCTCCCTTGGCTGTAACTTTCCTTAGAGTTTGGATCTCCCCTCAACCTTTTTATCTCTTACTTCGTCCACCTACAGGGTAACAGCCTTCTTCCAAATGTTTGAATACCCATACCTAGGATCTTACCAGCTCAGATCTTACTATCTCAGATCTCCTTATAAGGCAGCTCAGACCTCCTTACAAGGCAGCTTCTCCCCACAAGCTTTTCCAAAGGATTTTTACGTGTGGAACTGTGAGAATACGGGTGGGAATTTGAAAAGATACTGTTATTAGAATGTGAAGGGTTACTAGTTGCATTGGATAGAACCATTCAGGTGTGGTTGAAAGGTCAGCTTTTGAATAGTTTTGCATTTGAATTGTCATACTTAGGATCTATAAGTGTGTCGGTTGGGAAAATCAATAACTGGATTAGTAAAATCAGAATGCTGACTGACTCAGAGCATTGAATTTTGATAATCTAGTAAATTTATACTGGGGATATCGATAACTAAGATTGGAATAGGGTGTGCTATGGTAAGAAAACTTGCTACTGACCAGCCAGTATGCCATGCTTACCAACTCCTGAGAGGGAGCTTCAATGTCCTGGCACAGAATACTAAATAAATATATTACATATTGGGAGTTGAAAATCAAAAGTATCAAAGAAATCGAGAATCACAAGAATGAAAGAGTAAGAAGAATCTAAGCTCATGAGGTATCTGTGGTGTGTCTCCAGTGCTGTGAGTACAGGCAGAGTCAGAGAAAAGCAGGAGATACTCAGAATCTATGAGGATTCCACAAAAACAGAATCGTGGTCCTACCAGACAGAAGGAATAAGAAAAGAAGGAATTTAACCAGGCAGTGAAGAAATTAGTGAAGAAGTTGGCTACACCTTCGTTGGAGGCACAGAACTCAGCCTACTATCTAATTAGGTCATAAAGTTGAAAAAGGTTATGGATAAATGAGGTAATGGTAGGCCAGAAAAATTGTGAAAGGCTGAAATGGGCAACAAAGATCAGGATTATTGTGCCACATTGTCTCCAGTTTACATTGTCTTTGAGCTATTTATAACTCTGTAAATTGTAGAAAATTTACAGTGCAGCAAACTATGTTTGCTCATAGAATGTGTGATGGAGATACAACTGATTATTGTCCAGTGGATATTGGTCAGTTTTGCATCTATTAAGGAAGTTTATTTCAGCATAGCCTATGGATCTGTATACCACATTTTTATGCAAATAGGAAACCCTGGTGGTGTAGTGGTTAAGTGCTATGGCTGCTAACCAAGAGGTTGGCAGTTCGAATCCGCCAGGCGCTCCTTGGGGCTCTACTCTGTCCTATAGGGTCGCTATGATTCGGAATCGACTCGACGGCAGTGGGTTTTTTCGGGTTTTATGCAAATAACATGCACCTTCTTCATTTGTTTGCCAACCGTGCCCTCCTATCATACTTCGAGGTATTTTTGTAAGCTCCACTATGCCAATTTTTTTTTTTTTTTTTTTACATTTGCTGGGCACAATTGGCAAACAAATGTAGAAGGTACACATTATTTGTGTAAAAATACAACGTGTGTGTTTTTTGAATTCTCCTTCCAATGGGTTGTAACATCTTATTGGTTCTCTCATTGGTACTGTGCTAAATAAAATCTCTGAGACATATTCATATATATATATATATACACACACACACACACACACACACACATATATGTACCAAATGAGACCTGGTTAAGGCAGTTCGAATCCACCAGCCACTCCTTGAAAACCCTGTGGGGCAGTTCTACTGTGTCCTATAGGGTCACTATGAGTCAGAATTGACTCAACAGTAATGGGTTTGGTATTTTTTTGGTTTGGTTTTATATATACCAAAAAAACCCCAAAACCAAACCCACTGCCATCAAGTTGATTCCAACTCATAGTGACCTTTTGGACAGAGTAGAACTGTCCCATTGGATTTCCAAGGCTGTAATCCTTATCAAAGCAGACTGCCACATCTTTCTCTTACAGAGCAGCTGGTAGGTTGGAACTGCTGACCTTTGGGTTAGCAGCTGAGTGCTTTAACCACTGCACCACCAGGGCTCATATATATATATATACATATATATGTAAATAAAATTTTTCTTGAATACGACTAACTTGAACACAGTGGAGGTGGACTTTGAAACCAACTGCCACCAAAGGGAGTGCACTTAGAATTCCCTACCGATGAAACTACAGGTAGAATCACCAGGATACATAAGAAACTCCAGATGCTGTGTCCTGTAAAAAAAACTGTTGGCTGAGTTAACCTCAGGTTGTTTGAGAAGAGACCCCTGTTCATCTGGTATGGTAAAATTCTTCCCTTAATGGATACGTGTATTTTCAAGCATTATAAATTTTACAATTAAATATAGAGATGATGAGATCAATTTTATATATATATATATACATATATATATAGTGTTTATACTGTATTTTAATGTAGGAATAATATCTGCTAATTGGGTGTTTAAATATTTTTAATGTTTAAGAGAATCAGGCAATAAAAGAATAACAGCCTACTAGTTTCAATTAAAAATGGATAATTGTATTTAAACATGATTTTATATTGAAAAGTATATAAAACTAAGTTTATAAGCAGTATTGGATATTTAAGAGAACTTAAGATTTACTACATTTAAAATTTATTACAGAGTTTTTAAGCAATTGAAAAGGTTTTGTTTGCTAGATTAAGTATTTAAAATATTTAAAACAAATTTAATCATTACATTTAAAATGCAGTTTAAAATAGTGAAGTATATATAACTAATTTAGCCTTGAATGGGACTGACTGTTAAAAGTTCAGTTTGTTACACTTGAGTTAAATATTAATGAAACAGGAAGTAAAGATGATTGTTCTTATTCTACAAGATTTATAAATAGGATAATAAGGTTTATAAGTTGAAGTTAAAGACTTAAGGAGAGGAGGGGGCCAAGATGGCCGACTAGGTAGACGCTACCTCGGATCCCTCTTGCAACAAAGACACGGAAAAACAAGTGAATCGATCACATACATGACAATCTACGAACCTGGAACAACAAACACAGATTTAAAGAGTTGACCTGAGTGACAGAGACGGAGAACAAACAACTACAGGGAAGCAGCGACTGTTTTCGGAGCTCGGAGCCAGCATCCCAGTCAGGTAACCTTGGCGCTGGGCTTAGGACTGGGCGCAGGGGAGCTGAACACAACATCCTGTGACAGCGCAAACACGGGGTGCAGCCCTACCCCCCTGAACTGATGCCGGGAGGGGGCCCAGCTGGTCCGCGGGGACGGCGCAGTGAAAGAGAAGTCCCCGGGAGGCAGTGACTGGTTTTGGAGCCAGGAGTGCAGCGTCCCAGCCAGGGAACCTTGGCGCAGGGCTCTGGACTGGGCACAGGGGAGCTGAGCAGGACATCCTGTCACAGCACAAACACGGGGCGCAGACCTACCCCCTGAACTGACCCTGGGAGGGGGCCCAGCCGGTCCACGCAGGTGGTGCGGTGACAGGGCTGGCGGGAGGAGAAGTCCCCGGGAGGCAGCGACTGGTTTTAGAGCTGGAAGTGCAGCGTCTCAACCGGGGAACCTTGACGCTGGGCTTTGGACTGGCAGCAGAGGAACTGACCGCAGCTTCTGCTGGCCAGACCCTCGGGGGGCAATCTCTACCCAGCCAGCACACATAGGCGACACGCCCCTTGGGAATGTCAGATAAAATAGTCATCCCAAGCAAGATAAGCAACTTTGGCTATATTCTGGGGTGCTACTCTCTCCTGTTTTTCTGAACCCTCCCCTCCCATTCCCAGGCGGCTTCATTAACATTGGAATTTCCTGAGCCAGAGGGAGAATGGCTCCGGCTCCGCAGCTTTTCTTTTCCCTTTTTTTTGTCTTTTCCTAACCCATTCTTCCAGCCGGAGAGAAGCAACCACAAAAAACCCAGGGACCAAAAATCCTTCCCTGATTGGACTAAAAACACAGAACCAGCTCCAGCCAAGCATATGTGATCCATACCTCGGGCTTTCATCCCTACAGGGAACAGGGTGGCTATTATAATGCAAAGACATTTCTGATAGGGATCTGACTGCATTTTTTTTAAGCAGATTTACTGGAAAAACAAGTTTCCCAGGTCTGATATCTCTGCTTATTCAACAGAGCCCTAACTGACCCACAACAGGGAACTGAGGGCTGAAGCTCCCCCCAGACCACCTAGCCTCCTGCCTTAGGGGTCTAAGGAGGGTGACACCTACCAATCTGTAGAGGTACTTGCATTGGGGGCGTAAGGCACAGCTTCAGAGCCCTCCCACCAAGGTGCTTTAGGAATAGAGACACACCTACCTCACTGACACTTGGGGGAAGCCTGTCAGCATCCTGCCCCCCCCGGAGGGTGAACCCCAGCTGCTAATAGAATCTGGTGCACACAACTATCACCACTACTTCTCAAGGCGGATAGGTGTTAGGGTGCATCACACACTTGATGACCCAAAATCAGATTCTACTCAAGAATAGTGAATAGACTCAGGCATATATATCTGGCAACAGCCCAAACCAGCTGGTAATAGGTCATAAGTAAGTCAAGGGCTACAACAATCAAGACAGCACAATCTAGTAGCCCATCCATGTATATTGAAAGAAAACAAAACAAGATAAGACTCAGTGAGCAAATATAAAATAAATCACTACAATATCTTAGTGATGGCTTGGAGACAGCAGTCGATATCAAACCACATAAAGAAGCAGACCATGACAGCTTCTACAACCCCCCAAACAAAAGAATCAAAATCTTTCCCAAATGAAGAAACAATCCTGGAATTATCAGGTACAGAAAATAAAAAACTAATTTACAGAATGCTTCAAGACATCAGGGATGACCTCAGAAATGAAATAAGGCAAACTGCAGAAAAAGCCAAGGAACACACTGAAAAAACAGTTGAAGAACTCAAAAAGATTATTCAAGAACATAGTGGAAAAATTAATAAGTTGCAAGAATCCATAGAGAGCATGTAGAAATCCAAAAGATTAACAATAAAATTACAGAATTAGACAACGCAATAGGAAGTCAGAGGAGCAGACTCGAGCAATTAGAATGCAGACTGGGACATCTGGAGAACCAGGGAGTTAACACCAACATAGCTGAAAAAAAATCAGATAAAAGAATTTAAAAAAATGAAGAAACCCTAAGAATCATGTGGGACTCTATCAAGAAGGATAACTTGCGTGTGATTGGAGTCCCAGAACAGGGAGAGAGGACAGAAAACACAGAGAAAATAGCTGAAGATCTGCTGACAGAAAACTTCCCTGACATCATGAAAGACGAAAGGATATCTATCCAAGATGCTCATCGAACCCCATTTAAGATTGATCCAAAAAGAAAAACACCAAGACATATTATCATCAAACTTGCCAAAACCAAAGATAAAGAGAAAATTTTAAAAGCAGCCAGGGATAAAAGAAAGGTTTCCTTCAAGGGAGAATCAATAAGAATAAGTTCAGACTACTCAGCAGACACCATGCAGGCAAGAAGGCAATGGGATGACATATACAGAGCACTGAAGGAGAAAAACTGCCAGCCAAGGATCATATATCCAGCAAAACTCTCTCTGAAATATGAAGGTGAAATTAAAATATTTACAGATAAACACAAGCTTAGAGAATTTGCAAAAACCAAACCAAAGCTACAAGAAATACTAAAGGAAAATGGTCAGAAAATCAATAATATCAGATACCAGCACAACACAAGGCCACAGAACAGAACATCCTGATATCAACTGAAACAGGGAAATCACAAAAACAAATTAAGATTAATTAAAAAAAAAATGCTCAAAACAGGGAATCATTGAAGTCAATGTGTAAAAGATCACAATAATCAAAAAGAGGGACTAAATACAGGTGGCATAGAACTGCCATATGGAGAGGGATACAAGGTGATATAGGACAATACAAGTTAGGTTTTTACTTAGAATAACAGGGGTAAATATTAAGGTAACCACAAAGAGGTATAACAACTCCATAACTCAAAATAAAAACCAAGAAAAACGTAATGACTCAGCAAACATAAAGTCAAATACTATGAAAATGAGGATCACACAATTTACAAAGAAAAATGTCTCAGCACAAAAAAGTAAGTGGAAAAATGAAATTGTCAACAACACACAAAAAGGCATCAAAATGACAACACTAAACACTTACTTATCTATAATTACGCTGAATGTAAATGGACTAAATGCACCAATAAAGAGACAGAGAGTCTCAGACTGGATAAAGAAACACGATCCGTCTATATGCTGCCTACAAGAGACACACCTTAGACTTAGAGACACAAACAAACTAAAACTCAAAGGATGGAAAAAAATATATCAAGCAAACAATAAGCAAAAAAGAAGAGGAGTAGCAATATTAATTTCTGACAAAATAGACTTTAAACTTAAATCCACCACAAAGGATAAAGAAGGACACTACATAATGATAAAAGGAACAATTGACCAGGAAGATATAACCATATTAAATATTTATGCACCCAATGACAGGGCTGCAAGATACATAAATCAAATTTTAACAGAGCTGAAAAGTGAGATAGACACCTCCGCAATTATAGTAGGAGACTTCAACACACCACTTTCGGAGAAGGACAGGACATCCAGTAAGCAGCTCAGTAGAGACACGGAAGACCTAATTACAACAATCAACCAACTTGACCTCATTGACTTATACAGAACTCTCCACCCAACTGCCGCAAAGTATACTTTTTTTTTCTAGCACACATGGAACATTCTCTAGAATAGACCACATATTAGGTCATAAAACAAACCTTTGCAGAATCCAAAACATCGAAATATTACAAAGCATCTTCTCAGACCACAAGGCCATAAAAGTGGAAATCAATAACAGAAAAATTAGGGAAAAGAAATCAAATACTTGGAAACTGAACAATACCCTCCTGAAAAAAGACTGGGTTATAGAAGACATGAGGAGGGAATAAGGAAATTCATAGAATGCAACAAGAATGAAAATACTTCCTATCAAAACCTCTGGGACACAGCAAAAGCAGTGCTCAGAGGCCAATTTGTATCGATAAATGCACACATACAAAAAGAAGAAAGAGCCAAAAGCAGAGAACTGTCCCTACAACTTGAACAAATAGAAAGTGAGCAGCAAAAGAACCCATCAGGCACCAGAAGAAAACAAATAATAAAAATAAGAGCTGAACTAAATGAATTAGAGAACAGAAAAACAATTGAAAGAATTAACAAAGCCAAAAGCTGGTTCTTTGAAAAAATTAACAAACTTGATAAACCACTGGCCAGACTAAAGAAATACAGGAAAGGAAACAAATAACCCGAATAAGAAACGAGAACGGCCACATCACAACAGACCCAACTGAAATTAAAAGAATCATTTCAGATTATTACGAAAAATTGTACTCTAACAAATTTGCAAACCTAGAAGAAATGGATGAATTCCTGAAAAAACACTACCTACCTAAACTAACACAATCAGAGGTAGAACAACTAAATAGACCTATAACAAAAAAAGAGATTGAAACAGTAATCAGAGAACTCTCAACAAATAAACACCCTGACCCGGATGGCTATACTGCAGAGTTCTACCAAACTTTCAGAGAAGAGTTAACACCACTACTACTAAAGGTATTTCAAAGCATGGAAAAAGACAGAATACTACCTAACTCATTCTATGAAGCCACCATCTCCCTGACACCAAAACCAGGTAAAGACATCACAAAAAAAGAAAATTACAGACCTATATCCCTCATGAATATAGATGCAAAAATCCTCAACAAAATTCTAGCCAATAGAATTCAACAACATATCAAAAAATTAATCCACCAAGACCAAGTGGGATTTATACCACAAGGCTGGTTTAATATTAGAAAAACCATTAATGTAAGCCACCATATAAATAAAACAAAAGTCAAAAACCACATGATCTTATCAATTGATGGAGAAAAGGCATTTGACAAAGTCCAACACCCATTTATGATAAAAACTCTCACCAAAATAGCAACTGAAGGAAAATTCCTTAACATAATAAAGGGCATCTATACAAAGCCAACAGCCAAGATCACTCTAAATGGAGAGAACCTGAAAGCATTTCCCTTGAGAACGGGAACCAGACAAGGATGCCCTTTATCACTGCTCTTATTCAACATTGTGCTAGAGGTCCTAGCCAGAGCAATTAGGCTAGACAAAGAAATAAAGGGCATCTGGATTGGCAAGGAGGAAGTAAAATGATCTCTATTTGCAGATGACATGATCTTTTACACAGAAAACCCTAAGGAATCCTCCAGAAAACCACGGAAACTAATAGAAGAGTTTGGCAGACTCTCAGGTTATAAGATAAACATACAAAAATCACTTGGATTCCTCTACATCAACAAAAAGAACATCGAAGAGGAAATGACCAAATCAATACCATTCACGGTAGCCCCCAAGAAGATAAAATACTTAGGAATAAATCTTACCAAGGATGTAAAAGACCTATACAAAGAAAACTACAAAGCACTACTACAAGAAATTAAAAAGGACTTACTTAAGTGGAAAAACATACCTTGCTCATGGATAGGAAGACTTAACATAGTAAAAATGTCTATTCTACCAAAAGTCATCTATACATACAATGCACTTCTGATCCAAATTCCAATGTCATTTTTTAATGTGATAGAGAAACAAATCACCAACTTCATATGGAAGGGAAAGAAGCCTCGGATAAGGAAAGCATTACTGAAAAAGAAGAAGAAAGTGGGAGGCCTCACTCTACCTGATTTCAGAACCTATTATACAGGCACAGTAGTCAAAACAGCCTGGTACTGGTACAACAACAGGCACATAGACCAATGGAACAGAATTGAGAACCCAGATATAAATCCATCCACAGATGAGCAGCTGATATTTGACAAAGGACCAGTGTCAGTTAATTGGGGAAAAGATAGTCTTTTTAACAAACGGTGCTGGCATAACTGGATATCCATTTGCAAAAAAATGAAACAGGACCCATACCTCACACCATGCACAAAAACTAACTCCATGTGGATCAAAGACCTAAACATAAAGACTAAAACGATAAAGATCATGGAAGAAAAAATAGGACAACCTTAGGAGCCCTAATACAAGGCATAAACAGAATACAAAACATTACCAAAAATGATGAAGAGAAACCAGATAACTGGGAGCTCCTAAAAATCAAACACCTATGCTCATCTAAAGACTTCACCAAAAGAGTAAAAAGACCACCTACAGACTGGGAAGAATTTTCAGCTATGACATCTCAGACCAGCGCCTGATCTCCAAAATCTACATGATTCTGTCAAAACTCAACCACAAAAAGACAAACAACCCAATCAAGAATTGGGAAAGGATATGAACACGCACTTCACTAAAGAAGATATTCAGGCAGCTAACAGATACTTGAGAAAATGCTCTCGATCATTAGCCATTAGAGAAATGCAAATTAAAACGACGATGAGATTCCATCTCACTCCAACAAGGCTGGCATTAATCCAAAAAACACAAAAAAATAAATGTTGGAGAGGCTGCGGAGAGATTGGAACTCTTATACACTGCTGGTGGGAATGTCAAATGGTACAACCACTTTGGAAATCTATCTGGCGTTATCTTAAACAGTTAGAAATAGAACTACCATACAACCCAGAAATCCCACTCCTCGGAATATACCCTAGAGAAATAAGAGCCTTCACACGAACAGATATATGCACACCCATGTTTATGTTTATTGCAGCTCTGTTTACAATAGCAAAAAGCTGGAAGCAACCAAGGTGCCCATCAACGGATGAATGGGTAAATAAATTGTGGTATATTCACACAATGGAATACTACGCATTGATAAAGAACAGTGACAAATCTGTGAAACATTTCATAACATGGAGGAACCTGGAAGGCATTATGCTGAGTGAAATTAGTCAGAGGCAAAAGGACAAATATTGTATAAGACCACTATTATAAGATCTTGAGAAATAGTATAAACTGAGAAGAACACATACTTTTGTGGTTACGAGGCTGGGAGGGAGGGAGGGTGGGAGAGGTTTTTTTACTGATTAATTAATAGATAAGAACTGCTTTAGGTGAAGGGAAGGACAATACTCGATACATGGAAGGTCAGCTCAACTGGACTGGACCAAAAGCAAAGAAGTTTCTGGGATAAACTGAATACTTCAAAGGTCAGCGGAGCAAGGGCAGGGGGTTTGGGGACCATGGTTTAAGGGGACTTCTAAGTCAATTGGCAAAATAATTCTATTTTGAAAATTCTGCATCCCACTTTGAAATGTGGCATCTGGGGTCTTAAATGCTAACAAGCGGCCATCTAAGATGCATCAATTGGTCTCAACCCACCTGGATCAAAGGAGAATGAAGAACACCAAGGTCACATGATAACTAAGAGCCCAAGAGACAGAAAGGGCCCCATGAACCAGAGACCTACATCATCCTGAGACCAGAAGAACTAGTTGGTGCCCAGCCACAACCGATGACTGCCCTGATAGGGAGCACAACAGAGAACCCCTGAGGGAGCAGGAGATCAGTGGGATGCAGACCCCTAATTCTCACAAAAAGACCATACTTAATGGTCTGACTGAGACTAGAGGAATCCCGGCGATCACGGTCCCCAAACCTTCTGTTGGCCCTGGACAGGAACCATTCCTGAAGACAACTCATCAGACATGAAAGGGACTGGACGGTGGGTAGGAGAGAGATGCTGATGAAGAGTGAGCTATTTATATCAGGTGGACACTTGAGACTGTGTTGGCATCTCCTGTCTGGAGGGGGGCTGGGAGGATAGAGAGAGTGGGAAGCTGGCAAAATTGTCACGAAAGGAGAGACTGGAAGGGCTGACTCATTAGGGGGAGAGCAAGTGGGAGTACGGAGTAAGGTGTATATAAACTTATATGCGACAGTCTGACTTGATTTGTAAACGTTCACTTGAAGCTCAATAAAAGTTAAAAAAATAAAAAAAATAAAAAAAAAGACTTAAGGAAAACTAGGTTTTTGTTAGTATAATGGACAAATGTTAATTTGTAATCCAAGTGTGGTAGACACTATTGGTTTGCTCATTCAATAGTAATTCACAAAACCTGCTTCTCTCTGTTGCCCTTCCATTACAGACATTGGAAAAGCAAAATATTTTCTTCCCCAGCTGCCTTTTTTCTAGGTGGCTAAGTGACACAGTTCTGGCCAATGAGATAGCAGCCTGTTTAGGAGGTTCTGGTAGTGCTAGCATTGCTGATACAAGGGATGGATGGGGCTGTTGTCATGCCTTCCACCTTTGTGCTGCCTTGAACATGATATGATGCCTAAAATACAGAAACTGTCTTGCAACTATTAAAAAAAAAAAAAAATTAGGTAACAAATACGAAGCCAAGGTAGAAAACAAATAAATAAATAAAATCATGGGTATCTGAGAAATTCCAGCCCTGCAATCATCAGGTCGCTCCAAAAAAAAAAATCATTGAGTCAATTCTGACTCATGGTAACCCCATGTGGGCAGGGTAGAACTGCTCCATAGGGTTTTCAAGGCTGTGACCTTTCTTCTGAGGGCCTCTGGGTAGGTTCAAACAGACAACCTTTCCAATTAAGGTTAAGTGTTTAGCTGTTTGTACCAGAGACCCTATCAGACCACGAACCCATTTTCATCAAGTCGTTTCTGACTCATAGTGACCCTATAGGACAGAGTAGAACTGCCTCATATGGTTTCCAAGGAGTGGCTGGTGGATTCAAACTGCCGACCTCTTGGTTAACAGCCATAGTTCTTAACCGCTAGACTCCTCCTAATGTGAGAAAAACCCCTCTATGTTTAGAAATGGTAGTTCAGGTTTTCTCTTGTTGCAAGAAAAAACATTCTTACTGATAAATTCTGTTGAGGGTAACATGACTATAGCTGTCATTCATAACCACTGTTTCAACATTTTTGTGTGTTTAGCTTGGCCTCATTATTCTTATTGGTTTTATAATAAATATGTTTATAACACTTAAAAAAAGTTTTAAAATCATTGATCACTTAGCTTGCTTCTTCGATTATAGTATTATAAGTTTATGACTTTTCTGCACCCCAAAAGCTCATTTGCCTATGCATGACCAGCTCCTTGTTGTAGAATTCATTTAAATTCAGTGTTTCTTAAGCTTTTAAAATCTTTGCCCAGTTTTCATGATCAAAAATATTTCACATGCTTTGCCTGAGATTCTGATATATTTCCCAAGGGGTGAATATAAGGAAACCCTGGTGGTGTAGTGGTTGAGTGCTACGGCTGCTAACCAAAGGGTCAGCAGTTCAAATCCGCCAGGCGCTCCTTGGAAACTCTATGGGGCAATTCTGCTCTGTCCTATAGGGTCGCTATGAGTCGGAATCGACTCGACAGCACTGGGTTTTTGGTTTTGTGGCTCCCCACCAACTGAGAAAATTTGGACTGGCTTCATTTTTATAGTTAGTATGAAAGAATAGTTTTTTCAAATATAAACTTATAAAATATTGGATATGCTATGTTAAGCCATATATACCCTATCTACCCACTCCTCAATTCTGACAGGGTTTCTCTTTATTAAGAATCTCTGTTTTCATGGTTCTGTGTGGTTTGGCTAAAAATAAGGAAGGTTCAATGATTTCTTGATGTCAAGCCTAAATGGAAAAGGTACTATACTTTCCATTCTCTCTATTTCCTGGGGGAATATCAGCACAAAGGGTGAGGATAGCCACAAGGAAGTAGATGGTTTCCTTCGAGTCCTTTCTTGCTTATTTTTTAATTAAAATTATTTAGTCCTAAAGGTGATAGTTATGCCAAGAAATATGGAAGACAGCTTCCTGGCCAACTGACTGGAAGAGATCCATATTTATGCGTATTCCCAAGAAAGGTGATCCAACTGAATGTGGAAATTATAGAACAATATCAATAATATCACACGCAAGCAAAATTTGCTGAAGATCATTCAAAACTGGCTGCAGCAATGTATCGACAGGGAACTGTCAGAAATTCAGGCCAGCTTCGGAAGAGGACATGGAACCAGGGATATCATTGCTGATGTCAAATGGATCCTGGCTGAAAGCAGAGAATACCAGAAGGATGTTTACCTGTGTTTTATTGACTATGCAAAAGCATTCAACTGTGTGGATCATAACAAATTATGGATAACTTTGCAAAGAATGGGAATTCCAGAACACTTCATTGTGCTCATGAGGAACCTTTACATAGACCAGGAGGTGGTTGTTCGGACAGAACGAGGGGACACTGATTGGTTTAAAGTCAGGAAAGGGGTGCGTCAGGGTTGTATTCTTTCACCATACCTATTCAATCTGTATGTTGAGCAAATAATCCAAGAAGCTGGACTATATGAAGAAGAATGGGGCATCAGGATTGGAGGAAGACTCATTAACAACCTGCGTTATGCAGATGACACAACCTTGCTTGCTGAAAGTAAAGAGGACTTGAAGCACTTACTAATGAAGATCAAAGGCCACAGCCTTCTGTATGGATTGCACCTCAACATAAAGAAAACAAAAATCCTCACAACTGGACCAATGAACAACATCATGATAAACAGAGAAAAGACTGAAGTTGTCAAGGATTTCATTTTACTTGGATCCACAATCAACAGCCATGGAAGCAGCAGTCAAGAAATCAAAAAATGCATTGCATTGGGTAAATCTGCTGCAAAGGACCTCTTTAAAGTGTTGAAGAGCAAAGATGTCGCCTTGAAGACTAAGGTGCTCCTGACCAAAGCCATGATATTTTCAATTGCATCATATGCGTGGGAAAGCTGGACAATGAGTAAGGAAGAAGAAGAATTGATGCCTTTGAATTGTGGTGTTGGTGAAGAATATTGGATATACCATGTACTGCCAAAAGAACGAACAAATTTGTCTTGGAAGAAGTACAACCAGAATGCTCCTTAGAAGCAAGGATGGCAAGACTGTGTCTTACATACTTTGGACATGTTGTCAGGAGGGATCAGTTCCTGGAGAAGGACATCATGCTTGGCAGAGTACAGGATCAGCAGAAAAGAGGAAGACCTTCAACGAGGTGGACTGACACAGTGGCTGCAACAATGAGCTCAAGCATAACAACGATTGTAAGGATGGCTCAGGACCGGGCAGTGTTTCGTTCTGTTGTGCATAGGGTTGCTATGAGTCGGAACCGACTCGACAGCACCTAACAACAACAACAACAAAGGTGATAGCAAGCTCTTTTTAAGGAATGAATAGACGAAATTGAAAAGTTTAAGAAAATGAGATTTAATGCAAATATTGCTAGATTTATCTTATAGGGAAAATATGTGGCTTAGAAGTAGATGTATTTATAAATAAGTTTCTGAAGCTTTCTGACTATGAAAATGATGAGGTGTTAAATATATCTGTATCTATCTATTTATGAGAATTTGTAAGGCACTGGGTCTAGAATATTAATAATACACCAGAGACTTGTAGCAAAATAGACTCAGAATTGGATCCAAGCCCTGGTGGCACAATGGTTAAGAGCTCGGCTGCTAACAGAAATATTGGTGGTTTGAATCCACACAGTGGCTCCACAGGAGAACGATCTAGCAATCTGCATCCTGCTTCAGTAACAATTACAGGCTGGGGGAGGGGGACGGGGTGGATCCAACACAGGACCCTAGATAGATGCATCACGCTGTCCCTCTGCAGCAAAGACCCAAAAAACTAGGTAAAACAGATACAAACGTCAATCCTGGAACCCTAACCATCAAATGAAGGGATAAAGAACTTGATCAAAAACCGAATAGAAGAAACTGCAGGAAAACAAACAACGAGGAGAGCGATGGAATGGAGTTCCCCTGCCAACTAACATGGCACAGCATTGCCATCTTGGAGCACAGCCAGCAGTGATCCCGGACAGGGAGCACAGAAAGGCAACTTCATGGAGCTCCCAACAGGAGACACAGCATCTGGTAATCAAAGAAACATGCTTTCCTACCCTTTACCCTTCTGCCCCGTATGCCATCTCTGTGCCCTTTCCCACTGGGCCATGCTGTGCCATCTTGGCCAGAGTGACACTGACCTGCTGCCAGCCTGAGTCTGCCCCACCCCCACCTGTCAGCTCCCAACATGCCATTTTTTTCCCCTTCCTTTTCTTTCTCCCCCTGACCTGTACCCACACGCTACCTTCACCCCTTCCTGCTGCACCACCACAGCTAGAGGAACACTGGCACACTGCCCCATCCCCGCCCACCAGCTCTTGCTGCATCATTCCTCTCCCTCTTTCTTCTTTTTCTTTCTGCCTCCCACCTAGCCCTGTACACCACCAACCCCCCTTACCATTGGGCCACACCTCACTGCCCTCGGTAGAGATCCACTGGGGCCCATCACCACCCTGTGCCCCCACTGGCCAGCTCTTGCTGTGCTATTTTTTTTTTTTTTTTTTTAGCTTTTTCTTTTTCCTTCCCACTTCCCCTTCTTTCCAATCAGCCCTTGGGTCCACCCTGCTCCCACTTGCTGGCCCTCATAGCACTGGCAGTTTAAAAAAATTTTTTTCTTTTCTCTTTCATCCTTTTCTTTCTTCCTCCCATCTAGCCCTGTACGCCACCTAAACTGCTTCCTGCCAGGCTAGGGAGCCACTAGAGTACTAGCCTGCCATTGTCCTGGGTTTGCCCCACCCCATCCATGGTCCCCACCGTGCCACCATTATTTTTTCACTTTTTTCTTTTCTTTCTCCTTCCTACCTAGCCCAGTCCATCACCTCCCCTCCCTTCCCACCAGCCCCTGGCTCCTCCCTGCCTCCACTCACAGGCCCCCACCATTTTCTCTCTTTTTTCCTTTTCTTTCTCCCTCCCACCTAGCCCCTATGCCACCTTTGCCTTTCCTACTAGCCCTGCCATGCCACTGTAGATACAGTACCACTGGTGCACCAGTCTGCTGCTGCCTGGATCTGCCCCACTCCACCTGCTGGCCCCCACCATGCCGCCATTTATTTTCTTTTTATTTCTTTCTACCTTTCACCTAGCTCCATTTGCCATCCCATTGACCCCCAAGTCTGCCATGCCCCCACCCACAAGTTACCTTTTTTTCTCTCTCTTTCCCCCCACCTCCCAAATAGCCCCGTACACCAGCTCCTCTTCCCATCGGCTATCATGGTGCTGCCATTGCTAGAACACACCTGTTGCTCAGGCCTGCCACTGCACTGGGACTGAACTGCCTTCCCTCACCCCACATGACCAGCTTCTGAAAGGTGGGAAGTGAGCCTGTACGACTCCCCATCCAACATCCACACCTATCTGGTGAGGGGCTGTGAACACTCCCACACATCTGGACCAATATCAGGAGGCAGACAGCACCCATGCAGTTTGCCATCAGCCACCTCACCAAACAGTATAAAATGAAGTGGGCTTGCCTGCCTGCTGGTGCCTTGCCCACTTAAACAAGTTGATGAGAGCTACCATGCCCACAGAGGAGCAAGCAGCAAAGCATGCCTGGCCCATCTGCCTTGACATACCAAAACAAACCAAAAAGTGACACAAAACAAATGAACATACAATCAATAACTGAAAAAAAAATACATTAATGTCTTGAAGATAGCAGACAATGTCAAAACATATAAAAAAGCAGGATAAGTTGGCTCCAGCAGAGGTGGAGCCAAGATGGTGGAATAGACAGATGCTTCTGGCCAGCCCTCTTTACAACAAAGACCTAAAAAAACAAGTGAAACGAATATATTTAGGACAAGCTAGGAGCCCTGAACATCAAAGGCAAGCTCAGAAAATGAACTGAGGGGCAGGAGGAGGAAGAGACAGTACAGAAGCAGAGAGGAGTTACCAGACTTGAATGACTGGGAGCCCTCAGGCACCATCCCTGGGAGTGGCAGTGGTGGGCTGGTTCTAGCATTCAGCCGCAGTTTCCTCAGGGAGAAGCAGCCAGCCACACAGCCTACTCACACCTCCGGAACTAGAGAAGAATGGCGCTCTCGGCAAAGCTAAGTACTTGCATTTATTTTACAATGCCCCTCCCCTCCGCTCCCAAGTCAGCTTCAGCAGCTGACTTCCCTAGGTCTGAGTTAGGCCCTGTTGAGCACCTAGAACCATCCTCCCGACCTTGGAGAAGGAATAAATTTGCAATTGGGGGAAAAGATAATTTGCCAGCTCCACTAACCAGGGGAGCTCAGGACAGAAGTGGCTCCTGTCCAGGCACAAACGATCCATGGACTTTGAGTACCTTTCCCCTCTGCATGGACCTGTGTGGGCCTGTTTCAGGAGAATAGGCCCTTGTTGGTGGACTCTAACCATTTCAGCTGTGCAGAGGAGAGGGGGTGTTTAAGGTTTGATATTGCTTTGCCTATTAAACAGGGTCCTCACCTACTCACATCAGGGACCTAAGGACTGGTAGCTCGACTCAGGTCACCCAGCCACCCACTACAGGTGTCCAAGAATAACTGGTACCTCCCAGTACTCACAACCAAAAAATTGGGTGCCATGGTCTGTCTGCAAAACCCTCCCACCTGTACGTTCTAAGGAACAGGGACACGCTTTCCTCAGAGACACATGGGGGATGATTCTCAGCCCCCTGCATTGTTCAGAGTGTGACTCCCTGCTGCAAACAGATACCAGTACCTACACCAATCACCCCTGACCCCCTAAGGCTGTAGGACAGAGCCTGTACCACACACTTGATGATCAGCTACCTGGACACCTGAGCTGAATTCATACAAGAAAACTGAATGGACTCCTAGACTGATAAATCTGATAACAGCTCTAGCCATCTGGGGACAGGATGTCAGAGCTCCAAAGGTGAAAATAAACAAGCTAGTTCACTCAAGCAACACATTTAGGTATATCGAAACAAAACAAAGCAAGAAGCTACGACACAGCAAGCAAACATAAAATAATACAATAACTTATAGATGGCTTGGAGACAACAGTCAATATCAAGTCACATAGAGAAACAGACTATGATTGCCTCAACGAGCTCTCAAAACAAAGAATCCAGGGATCTTCTAAATGAAAGTGCCTTCCTGGAATTACCAGAGACAGAATACAAAAGTTTAATGTACAGAACCCTTCAAGACATCAGGAAGGAAATGAGGCAATACACAGAACAAGACAAGGAACACACAGATAAAGCAATTGAAGAAATTAAAAAGATTATTCAGGAACATAATGAAAAATTTAATAAGCCAGAAAAATCCATAGACAGACAGCAATCAGAAATTCAGAAGATTAATAATAAAATTACAGGAGTAGACAACTCAATACAAAGTCAGAGAAGCAGATTTGAGCAAGTGGAAGGCAGAATTTCTTAATTTGAAGCTAAAGCACTTGGCATTAATATATTTGAAGAAAAATCACATAAAAGAATTTTAAAAAGTGAAGAAACCTTAAGAATCATGTGGGACTCTATCAAAAGAAAGAACGTATGAGTAATTGGAATACCAGAACAGGGAGGGATAAAAGAAAATACAGAGAGAATTGTTGAAGATTTGTTGGCAGATATTGTGAAAGATGAGAAGATATCTATCCAAGATGCTCATCAAACTCCACAGAAGGTAGATCTTAAAAGAAAGTCACCAAGACATATTATAATCAAACTTGCTAAAAACAAAGATAAACAGAGAATTTTAAGAGCAGCTAGGGATAAATGAAAAGTCACCTACAAAGGAGAGTCAATAAGAATAAGCTCGGACTACTTGGCAGAAACCGTGCAGGCAAGAAGGCAATGGGATGACTTATTTAAAAAAATGAAGGAAAAAAATTGCCAGCCAAGAATCTTACATCCAGCAAAACTGTATCTCAAATATGATGGTGAAATTAGGACATATCCAGATAAATAGAAGTTTAGGGAATTTGTAAAAACCAAACCAAAACTACAAGAAATACCAAAGGGAGTTCTTTGGTTAGAAAATCAATAATATCAGGTATCGACCCAAGGCTAGAACACTGGGCAGAGCAATGAGAAGTCAACCCAGACAGGGAAACCAAAAAACTAAATCAAGATAAAAACATCATCCTAAATGGAGAGAGCCTGAAAGCATTCCCCTTGAGATCGGGAACCAGGCAAGGATGCCCTTTATCACTGCTTTTATTCAACATTGTGCTGGAGGTCCTAGCCAGAGCAATTAGGGTAGATAAAGAAATAAAGGGCATGCAGATGACATGAACTTATATACAGAAAACCCTAAGGATTCCTCAAGAAAATTACTACTGAAACTAATGGAAGAGTTCATCAGAGTATCAGGATACAAGATAAACACACAAAAATCAGTTGGATTCCTCTACGCCAACAAAAAGAACATCAAAGAAGAAATCAGCAAATCCATACCATTTACAGTAGCCCCCAAGAAGATAAAATACTTAGGAATAAATCTTACTAGAGTTGTAAAAGACTTATACAAAGAAAACTACACAACACTTCTTCAAGAAACCAAAAGAGACTTACATAAGTGGAAAAACGTACCTTGCTCATGGATAGGAAGACTTAACATTATAAAAATGTCTATTCTACCAAAAGCGATCTATAGATTTAATGCAATTCTGATCCAAATTCCAATGACATGTTTTAATGAGATGGGGAAACAAATCACCAACTCCATATGAAAGGGAAAGAGGGCTCGGATAAGTAAGGCATTACCAAAAAAGAAGAACAAAGTGGGAGGCCTTACTCTACCTGACTTGAGAACCTATTATACTGCCACAGTAGTCAAAACAGCCTGGTACTGGTACAACAGATACATAGACCAATGGAACAGAATTGAGAATCCAGACATAAATCCATCCACGTATGAGCAGTTGATATTTGACAAAGACCCCAAAACAGTTAAATGGGGAAAAGACAGTCTTTTTAACAAATGGTGCTGGCATAAATGGATATCTATGTGCAAAGAAATGAAACAAGACCCGTACCTCACTCCATGCACAAAAACGAGCTCACAATGGATCAAAGACCTAAATATAAAATCTAAAATGATAAAGATTATGGAAGAAAAAATAGGGACAATGTTAGGAGCCTTAAATGTAGAATGTAGAAGAAAAACTAGATAACTGGGAGCTCCTAAAAATCAAACACCTATGCTCATCCAAAGACTTCACCAAAAGAGTAAAAAGATTACCTATAGACTGGAAAAAGTTTTTAGCTATGACATTTCTAATCAGCGCCTGGTCTCTAAAATCTACATGATACTGCAAAAACTCAACTGCAAAAAGACAAATAACCCAATTAAAAAATGGGCAAAAGATTTGAATAGACACTTCACTAAAGAAGACATTCAGGTAGCTAACAGGTAAATGAGGAAATGTTCACGATCATTTACCATTAGAGAAATGCAAATCAAAACTACAATGAGATTTCATCTCACTCCAACAAGGCTGGCATTAATCCAAAAAACACAAAATAATAAATGTTGGAGAGGCTGTGGAGAGATTGGAACACTTATACAGTGCTGGTGGGAATATAAAATGATACAACCCCTTTAGAAATTGATTTGGCGCTTCCTTAAAAAGCTAGAAATAGAACTACCACACGATCCAGCAATCCCACTCCTTGGAATATATCCTAGAGAAATAAGAGCCTTTACATGAACAGATATATGCAGACCCATGTTTATTGCAGCACTGTTTACAATAGAAAAAAGATGGAAACAACCAAGGTGCCCATCAATGGATGAATGGATAAATAAATTATGATATATTCACACAAAGGAAAACTATGCATCGATAAAGAGCAGTGGTGAATCTGTGAAACATTTCATAACATGGAGGAATCTGGAAGGCATTATGCTGAGTGGAATTTAGTTGTAAAAGGACAAATATTGTATAAGACAACTATTATAAGAACTTAAGAAATAGTTTAAACCGATGAAAATATTCTTTGATGGTTACAAGAGGGGGGGAGTGAGGGAAGGTGGGAGAGGAGTATTCACTAATTAGATAGTAGATAGGAACTACTTTAGGTGACGGGAAAGACAACATACAATACAGGCGAGGCCAGCACAACTAGACTAAACCAAAAGCAAAGAAGTTTCCTGAATAAACTGAATGCTTCAAAGGCCAGTGTAGCAGGGGCGGGGATTTGGGGACCATGGTTTCAGGTGACATCTAAGTCAATTGGCATAATAAAATCTATTAAGAAAACATTCTGCATCCCACTTTGGAGAGTGGCGTCTGGGGTCTTAAACGCTAGCAAGAGGCCCTCTAAGTTGCATCAATTGGTCTCAACCCACCTGGATCAAAGGAGAATGAAGAACACCAAGGACACAAGGTAATTATGAGCCTAAGAGACAGAAAGGACCACATAAACCAGAGACTACATCAGCCTGAGACCGGAAGAACTAGATGGTGCCGGCTACAACCGATGACTGCCCTGACAGGGAACACGACAGAGAACCCCTGAGGGAGCAGGAGAGCAGTGGGATGCAGACCTCAAATTCTCATAAAAGGACCAGACTTAATGATCTGACTGAGACTAGAAGGACCCTGGTGGTCATGGCCCCCAGGCCTTCTGTTGGCCCAGGACAGGAACCATTCCCAAAGTCAATTCTTCAGACAGGGATTGGACTGGACAATGGTTTAAGAGGGATGCTGGTGAGGAGTGAGCTTCTTGGATCAGGTGGAGACTTGAGACTATTACGGTGTCTCCTGCCTGGAGGGGAGATGAGAGGGTAGAGGGGGTTAGAAGACAGTAAAATGGACACAAAAAGAGAGAGTGGAGGGAGGGAGCGGGCTGTCTCATTAGGGGGAGAGCAACTGGGAGTATGTAGCAAGGTGTATATAAGTTTTTGTGTGAGACTGAATTGATTTGTAAACTTTCACTTAATACACAATAATAATAATAAAACATGGCTCTAGCAAGCAACCAAAATAAAAACTCAGATGACCTCTGGTATAAGAAAAGGCAGTGGAACTAACTGATACAGAATTCAAAAAACTAATATTTAGGGCTCTCGAAGAGATTAGGATAAGATCAAGGAAAACACAGACAAAACCAAGGAAAAAAATAGACAAAATCATGGAAAACACAGAAAGTAACAGAAGAATCCAGGAAAATAATACAAAAACAAAATGTCATAATAAAGCATTAGAAAACATACAAAAACAGCAACTAGAAATCCAAAAGATAAGCAAGAAAATTGCAGAAGTAGACAGCTGAATAGAAAGTTTTAGAGGCAATTTTGAAACAATGGAAGACAGAATCAGCGAGATTGAAGACAAATCATCAGATGCCACATTGTTTTAGGAAAAAACAGAGAAATGAAGGAAGAAAGCCCAAGAATTACATGGGGCACAATCAAAAGCAAAGCTTTGCATGTGATTGGAATCCCCGAACAGGAAAGAAAATGGTAAACAGAGAAGACTGTTTAAGATTTGCTCACAAAACTTCCCAAATATCATGAAAGATGAAAAGCTGACCATCCAAGGAGCTCAATGAACCTCATGTAGGATAGACCCCAAAAGGAAGTCATCAATACACATCAGAATCACACTAGCAAAAATCAAAGATACAGAAAGCATCCTGAAAGCAGCTAAAAAAAAAAAAAAATCAATTACAAAGGGAAACAATAAGACTAAACTCTGATTACTCAGCAGCAATTATGCAGGCAAGAAGACAATGGGATGACATATATAAAACATTGGAAGAAAAAAAACTGCCAACCAAGAATAATATAACCTGCAAAACTCTCTCTCAAATATGATGGTGAAAGTAGGACATTTCCAGATAAAAAGAAATTGAAGAAATTCATAAAACCAAACCAAATTTAGAAAAAATAGTAAAGGGAGTTCTTCAATTAGAGAACAAACAATATCAGACAACAATCAGAGTCTAAGACACAGGACATCAGCCAGACACCAACCTAGGTAAAAAAAAAAAACTCAATAATAAAACAAAGCTGAAAGATTTAAAATAGGGAGACAGAGATATCAATCTGTAAATGACAACAACATCAAAACAATAAAACAGGGAATAAACAGTGTAGGTATAGAAATTTCAAATGGAGAGGAAGTCAAGGTGATATCAATTTATAAAACACAAATTCAAAAGAAGAAATGGACAAATTTCTGGAAACACATTACCTATCTAAACTAACACAAGCTGAGACAGAAAATCTGCACAGACCCATCGCAAGAGAAGAGATTGAAGAGGTAGTAAAAAAACCTCCCAACAACAACAACAAAAAGCCCTGGCTCAGACAGCTTACTGAAGAATTCTACAAACATTCAGAGGAGAGCTCACACCAGTTCTACTCAAACTATTTCAGAGCACAGAAAAGGAAGGAATACTCTAGCACAACCCTGATACCAAACCCAGGGAAAGATACCACGAAAGGAAAAAAAAATTACAGACCAATATCTCTTCATTAACACAGATGCAAAATTTCTCAACAAAATTCTAGCCAGTAGAATTCAGTATCATATTAAAAAAAAATACACCCTGACCAAGTGGGATTCATACAGGTATGCAAAGATGGTTCAACGTTAGAAAATCAATCAGTGTAATCCACGTCATATATAGGACACAAGAAAATGAGCGTTTCAATTGATGCAGAAAAGGCAGCCGATAAAGCCCAACGCCCATTCCTGATAAAAACCCTTGATAAAATAGGAATAGAAGGGAAATTCTTCAATATAACAAAAGGCATTTATACAAAACCAGGAGCCCTGGTGGCACAGTGGTTAAGAGCTCAGCTGCTAACCAAAAGGCCTGCAGTTTGAATCCACCAGCTGCTCTTTGGAAACCCTCTGGGGCATGTCTACACTGTCATATAGGGTCGCTATGAGTTGGAATTGAATCGATGGCAATAGGACGGTTTTAATTAAAAAAAAAAACAACTACAACAACAAAAAACCCCAGAAAATAACAAATGTTGGAGAGATTTTGGGGAGATTAGAACTCTTATGAACTGCTGTTAGGAATGTAAAATAGTGCAGCCACTATGGAAAATGAAATGATACCTCCTCAAAAAGCTAGAAATACAAATACTGTATGATCCAGCAACCCCACTCCCAGGAGTATGTCCTAGAGAAATGAGAGCTGTCACGCAAATAGATACATGCACACCCATGTTCCTTGCTGCATTATTCATAACAGCCAAAAGATGGAAATAACCTAAGCGTCCACCAGCAGGTAAACAGATTAACAAAAGTACATACACACAATGGGATACTATGCAAAGATAAAGAAAAATGACAAATACATGAAACATCTCACAACGTGGAGGAATCTGGAGGATGTTATGCTGAGTGAAATAAGTCAATCACAAAAGGAATAGTGTATGAGACCACAATTATAAAAACCTAAGAAAAGGTTTACACACAGGAAAAAACAGTCTTTTATGGTTATGAGGAATGACAGGGGTAGGGAGGGGAAATAACTAACTAGGTAGTAGATAGGTGTTAACTTTGGTGAAGGGAAAGACAACACAATATAGGTGAGGTTAGCACAACCTGACCAGGGAAAGTCGTAGGAACTGCCTAGACATATCCATATGCCTTGAGGGACTGAGTTACCAGGGCTGAGGGCTGGGGACCATGGTCTCGGGGGGACATCTAGGTCAGTTGGTGTACCATAGTTCATAATGATAATGTTCTACATCCTACTTTGGTGAATAGTGTCTGGGGTCTCAAAAGCTTGTGAGCAGCCATCTAAGATACATCCATTGGTTCCATCATGTTTAGAGCCAAGGAGAATGAAGAAAACCAAGACACAAGGAAAACACTTGTCCAGAGGACTAAAGGACCACAAGAACCACAGCTTCTATGAACCTGAGCACAGAAGAACCAGATGGTGCCTGTCTCCCATCACCAACCCCTCTGATAGGGATCACTTTAGAGGGTCCAGGACAGAGTGGGAGAAAAATATAGAAAATTCAGATTCATAAAAAAAGGACCAGACTTACTGGTCTGACAGGGACTGGAGGAACCCCCAAGACTACGGCCCCCGGTCACCTTGCTAACTCAGAACTGAAGCCCCTGCTGTAGTCCTCTGTTCAGCCAAAGATTAGACAGGCCTGTGAAACCAACAACAACACACGTGAGGGACGTGCTTCTTAGATCAATCAAGTGTAATAGAACAAATGGGCAACACCTGCCCAAAAGCAAAGACGAGAAGGCAGGAAGGGACAGGAAAAGTGGATGAATGAACAGGGAAAACCAAGGTGGAAATGCAAAGGGGAAGAGTGCTGACACATTGTAGGGGCTGCAATCAATGTCTCAAAATAATCTGTGTATGAATTTTTGAATGAAAAACTAATTTGTGCTGCAAACTTTCACCTTAAATGCACGTGCGCGCGCACACACACACGCATAAGATTACAGGCTAGATAATTCTAGGGAGCAGTTCTGTTCTGTCACAAACTGCCTTGAGGGCATCCAACAAAACTGCAAACAGAGTTGCGGCCACGCGGCGGTCAGCAAAGGGGACTCCATCACGACGGTGAGGCATTTGGCTCCCTTAGCAGGGAGTAAGTCGGTATGTCACGCGGACATAACACGCGTTTTGCTTTTGTCATTATAGTTTTTAATTTTAATACTCTCATCACATAGAAATCATACACAATTTAAGAAATTTATTAATTTTTTAAAAAAGCATCTTAGCTGAAAAATCGCCCCAAAGCACAAGAACTCAAATAAAGTTCACTGTTAAAAATCTGAGAGCAGCTAGGAAAAAAGTTTAATAATTTTAATAACAACGACAGAGACATTTTTGATGAACCACTTAAATCCTTTCTTTCTCCTAAAAATCCTTTGCAATTAGATGAATGGAAAAACAGAGGAATAGTCACCTCTGCTGATTGCCAAGTGAGATATAAGTACAAAGTGAGCATCAGTGACTTTTTTTATTGGAGGGTGAGTTCTTGCCATTCCTTTCTGACAGAAAAGCCTATGTGCACTGTAAAAAAAAATGAATTTTTTTTTTTATTACTGTGAGCATTTCACAGGCACTGTGTGAACCATGGTGCACAGAGGAGCAAAAGTTGGTCCAGGCTTTGTGGTGGCTCTCTCTGTGACTTAATTGGGTTACAATGTAATTCAAGGTCCAAAGCCAAAGAGCAATATCAGGGAAACATTTTTCTAATGCGGTTTTGAGAAAACTGCACCAGTTTCCATTCAGTAAGGTGACTGGTATGACTGGCTGGCTGTTTTTTGGGAGACATGATTTGACCCGGGATATGCTCAGATCTTGAATTCTTCCTTTAGAACTAAAACCTTAAGGGTTTCAATAAATATCTTCTTGAAAGCTAAACTCCAAGTGGTTTATGTTTATCATTAGTAGACTAAAGCTTAGCTTTTAGTCTCTGACCTTGACAGAAATGCACAAGCACTTATAATTATGTCTAGGGAACTCATGAACACACCATCGTAGTAAAATTACAGCCCTCGTTCTGTAACGACATTAAACGTTAATGTGGAAATTTTAACATGGCTTGAGTAAGCTGCTCTGAAATCAATGCAGTCTCTGCATTAAAGGTAGTGCTGTTAAATTAAAAATAAAACAAGGGGGATGTACTTACTACATTTAATTAAAATATTTACAGTACTGGACAGCTATGGCCTTCGCAAAAACTAAGCGTTTTTTAGACTTCTTTATTTCCAACATTTGAAATCCTTTTTACAATCTGTAGAAAATATGCAATATCCTTATTTTCTTAATTTCCCATTAAAAACAAACAAACCCATTGCTGTTGAGTCGATTCCGACTCATAGTGACCCTATAGAACAGAGTAGAACTGCCCCCATAGAGTTTCCAAGGAGTGCTGGTGGATTCGAACTGGGGGACTTTGGTTAGCAGCCATAGCTCTTAACCACTTTTGCTGAAGATCATTCAAAAGTGGCCGCAGCAGTATATGGACAGGGAACTGCCAGAAATTCAAGCCAGATTTAGAAGAGGACATGGAAACGGGAATATCATTGCTGATGTTAGATGGATCCTGGTTGAAAGCAGAGAATATCAGAAAGATGTTTACCTGTGTTTTATTGACTACGCTAAGGCATTTGACTGTGTGGATCATAACAAATTATGGATAACATTGTGGAGAATGGGAATTCCAGAACACTTAATTGTGCTCATGAGGAGCCTGTACATGGATCAACAAAGGGATACTGCATGGTTTAAAGTCAGAAAAGGTGTGTGTCAGCATTGTATCGTTTCACCATACCTATTCAATCTGTATGCTGAGCAAATAATCCTAGAAGCTGGACTATATGAAGAAGAACTGGGCATCAGGATTGGAGGAAGACTCGATAACAACCTGCATTATTCAGATGACACAACCTTGCTTGCTGAAAGCGAAGAGGACTTGAAGCACTTACTGATGAAAAGAAAAAAACACAGCCTTCAGTATGGATTACACCTCAGCATAAAAAAAAAAAAAAAATCCTCACAACTGGACCAATAAGCAACATCATGATAAACAGAGAAAAGACTGAAGTTGTCAAGGATTTCATTTTACTTGGATCCACAATCAACATGCATGGAAGCAGCAGTCAAGAAATCAAAAGACCCATTGCATTGGGCAAATCTGCTGCAAAAGACCTCTTTAAAGTGTTGAAAAGCAAAGATGTCACCTTGAAAACTAAGGTGCCCATGGTGTTTTCAATTGCCTCATGCATGCTAAAGCTGGACAATGAATAAGGAAGACTGAAGAACTGACGCCTTTGAGTTGTGGTATTGATGAAGAATATTATGAAAATACCGTGGACTGCCAAAAGAATGAACGAATCTGTCTTGGAAGACGTACAACCAGAATGCTCCTTAGAAGCAAGGATGGTGAGACTACGTCTCACATACTTTGGACATGTTATCAGGAGGGATCAGTCCCTGGAGAAGGACATCATGCTTGGTAAAGTAGAGGGTCAGTGAAAAAGAGGAAGACCCCCAATGAGATGGATTGACACAGTGTCTGCAACAATGTGCTCAAGCACAGCAATAATTGTGAGGATGGCGCAGGACCAGGCAGTGTTTTGTTCTGTTATGCACAGGGTCGCTATGAGTAGGAACTGACTCAATGGCACCTAACAACCATGGGGTTTCCAATTTCCCATAGCATCAAGAATGTGTGGGCAGTTCATTCATTATAAGTATCATTATTAATAGAGAATTGGTTATATAAATTATATGGTGCAATGATGGAATTATATCTATATACTGTATGTATATAGATATATCTGTATATATACGTATATGTATGAGGGTGTATATGTGTGTGTATACATGTGAGTGTATGTATATATATATGTGTGTGTGTATATATACATATATAAATAAAAAACCAAACCCATTGTTGTTAAGTCGATTCCAACTCATAGCAACCCTATGGGACAGAATAGAACTGCCCCACAGGGTTTCCAAGGAGTGCTTGGTGGATTTGAACTGATGACCTTTTAGCAGCCATAGCATTTATATATTATATTTTATATATATATATAAAAACCAAAACCAAACTTGTTGCCCTTGAGTCATTCCAACTCATAGCAACCCTATAGGACAGAGTAGAACCACCCCACAGAGTTTCCAAAAAGTGCCTGGTGGGTTTGAACTGCCAACCTTTTGGTTAGCAGCTGTAGCGCTTAACCACTATACCATTAGGGTTTCATATATAGACATATGTATATATAAACATAAATCTTCGGGTGGTGCAAACAATTAAGCACTTGGCCACTAACTGAAAATGTTGGAGGTTCGAGTCCACCCAGAGGGGCCTCAGAATAAAGACATGGTGACCTACTTCCAAAAAACTGGCCACTGAAAACCCTATGAAGCACTTTTCTACTCTGACACACTTGAGGTCACCATGAGTCATAACCTACTCAATGGCAACTGTTTTTTTTCTGTTGCTGTTAATATATATATATTGTATATTCTGTACATGATATATATGATTTCAGATTGGCTTAAATAAACCCAGCAAACCCAGATATTCTGCACATGATGTATATGATTTCAGATTGGCTTAAATATACATATATTTTATGTAAATAAACTTATAAGTATTTATATGTATATGTAGACATAATTATAAGGGCTTGTGCATTTCTGTCAAGAAAGTACACACATGTCTACCTAATATAATAATGTACTCAAGGCATATCATAAAGTTGCAGAAAGTATGTTGAACAGTTTATACAGTTCGATTCTTTTTGTACAGAATAAATTATATATGTGTGTGTATATATATGTATACTATGTTCATGAAATTCTGGTTTGTTAACAAGAAACTGTTAACAGTGCTCACCTTTGGAAAGTTAGATCAATAGTGACAGGAGAAAGGGGATTTTACTCTTCGGTTTAAATCCTTAGGAAATTAGGAATTTTTTTTAAAGTGAGTATTCCTTTAATAATAAAAAATAATTTGATGCTAACCAAACCAGGACCATTGCTGTTGAGTTGATCCCGACTTACAGTGATGCTATAGGACAGAGGAGACCTGCGCTGCAGGGTCTATAAGGCTGTAGTCTTTACGGAATTGAGCTGTCACGTCTTTCTCCCAGAGTGGCTGGAAGGTTCGAACTGCAGACCTGTTGGTTAGCAGCCAAGAACTTAGCCACTATGCCACCAGAGTTCCTTTAATCTGACACTGTTTATAGATAATTCAAACGTGTGAAAAGGGGTTTCTTAGCTATAGATTTAAAATCCACTGATTTTTAATATTATTTTATTTTTACAGCTTTTAAGATAAGGTAAGGACTAGGCCTGTAGTGGAGTTCTGGGTGGTACAAACCATTAAAACTGCTTGGCTGCTAACTGAAACGTTGGAGATTGGAGTCCACGCAGACGTACCTTGGAAGAAAGCCCTAGCGATCCACTTCCAAATAACCAGACATAGAAAACATTATATGGAGCATAGTTCTACTCTGACACACATCGGGTTGCGATGAGTTAAAATCAACTCAGTGGCAATTGGTCTTCTCCGGTCAGGCCAGTGGTGTTCATTTGGGTATGATTTTGCATTCCAGGGGACATTTGGTAATATCTGGAGACATTTTTGATGGTCATAACTTGTGTGTGCGTGTAGAGGGCTCTACTGGCACCTAGTGGGTAGCCAGCAGGAATATTGCTAAACATCCCACAAAGCACAGGACAACACCCCCAGATGAAGACTTTTCTGTCCTAAAATGTCAATACTGCCGAAGCAGAAAAACCCTGGATGAGGCACAGGTGAATTATAGGTGGGAAAAGGCTCAGTATCGGACTGCTAACTCAGGAGCTCACTTGTGGAACAGGTAATTAGTTATTTCTGTGGCTGATTTTATAATAGATTGCAAGAGATTTTAGAAGTAGATGGACATTATGAAACAGAGGGCATTATCAAAGAGGCACAGATTAAAAAAAACACAAAAACAGCTATTTTCTCTCTTCATTTGGTGGTTTGGTGGCAGAACTCTCACTTCCCCGCAGGAGACCCGAGTCTGATCACCAGCCAACACACCTCAAGTGAAGCCACTACCTGTGTGTTAGTGGCGGCCTGCATGTTGCTATGGTGCTAAACAGGTTTCAGTGGAATGTCCAGACTAAGATGGACTCGGAAGAAAGGCCTGGTGATCTAGTGCTGCAAATCAGGCAATGAAAACCCTGTGGATCACATCACAATGGTCTGAGCTACAACAGATTGTGGAGATGGCCGGTACCAGCAGTTTTGTTCCATTGTGCTCGGGGTTGCCATGAGTTGGGGCCAACTCTACAGCAGCTAACAATAACTAAGCAGGTTGTGATTGCTGTTGTTTTTGACAAGTAACTCAGCGAAGATGCTCCTGTTTGTTATGTCACTAAGGTCAGCTAGGATATTCACGTTGCTGTTGCTGTTAAGTACCGTCAAGTCGGTTCCTACACATAGCGACTGTGCGTACGACAGAACAAAACACCGCCCGGTCCTGTACCTTCCTCACAATCTTTGTTATGCTTGAGCCCGCTGTTGCAGCCACTGTGTCAATCCATCTCGTTCAGGGTCTTCCTCTTTTTTGCTGACCCTCTACTTTACCAAGCATGATGTCCTTCTCCAGGGACTGATCCCTTCTGATGACATGTTAAAAGTGTGTGAGAAGTTTCATCATCCTCACTTCTAAGGAGCACTCTGGCTGTACTTCTTCCAAGGCAGGCTTGTTCGTTCTTTTGGCAGTCCATGGTATATTCGATATTCTTCTCCAACACCATAATTCAAGGCATCAATTCTTCTTCAGTCTTCCTTACTAATTGTCCAGCTTTTTCGTGCATATGAGGCGACTGAAAACACCATGACTTGGGTCAGGAGCACCTTAGCCCTTAAAGTGACATCTTTGTGTTTTAACATTCCAAACAGGTTTTTTGCATCAGATTGCTTAGTGCAATGCATCGTTTGATTTCTTGACTGTTGCTTCCATGGGTGTTGATTGTAGATCCAAGTAAAATGAAATTCTTGACAACTTTAACCATGTTTATATATATATAGATACACATGTATATATATTCATGTTAGGTATAAGGAATAATTTCTTAACTACAACAATTACTAAAAAATGGATTGGATTAGTGAATAATCTTTGGAGGTTTTGAAAAATTGGATAGATAATTTAAATATACTCTGTCAAAAGTAAAGCCATCAGTCATAAAATATTTTCACAACCCTTGAACTAGTTCCATGAATCTATAAATAACATTAACAGATGTTTAAAAAGAAGCTTTTATTTAAAGGAACATTTTAGACTTCAAATTTGAAATTTTAAGGTGTGTGTACTATGTATACGCAAAACATCTTGAGAAAAATTACATTGTCTTAATAAAAGCCAGGCATTCAATATCTCTTCGTGATACTGCCTTAGCTCGGTTTCACATTTTAAACGTTCTGTTATTTTTTTCTCATAACTCCTGCTGCTCCAGATAAATTGGGTACTTACTTTCTGAAGAATTATGCTTTTCTTATTGTTTGTCCTAGTGTCAGCCTGGCTTAAAGCCTCACACAGACCTGACCCCAAATCAGAACAGTCTATGTTCCCCAAATGTGCCACGCACACAATTCCCACATCTAATTTCTAAGCATTGCTGCCTCCCAGCACTAAAATAGGAGCCCTAGTGGTACGACAGTTGAGCACTTGGCTGCTAACCCACCAGCCGCTCCAGGGGAGAAAGATGTGGCAGTCTGCTTCCTTGGAAACTCTATGGGGCAGCTCTCCTCTGTCACATGGGGTCAATATGAGTCAAAATCAACTGATGGCACCTAACAACAAGCACTAAAATGGCAGTGGGAGTGCGGTGGGGTGTGGTTTCCTTGTTTACCTGCGTATTCTTTCTTCAGGACTCAGATGTCTCCTGGTTCTGAAAGCTTCACTCACCTCTGCTATGCCTCTCCCGTTACAGCCCCTTCTTGTTCTTCACTCTAACTGCTGTCCACATGGCTCTCTGTGAACTCCCTGAGGGCGGAGACCACGTCTAAATCACGCTTGTATTCCCTGTGCCTAGTATGGAGGTATGGGAAGGTAACGAGTACTTACAGAGTGAATGAATGAGAATAAAAGAAGTATGTTGAATTGAACTGAAGACAGGGACTCAGTTTTCAGTAGTCCTATCCATTTATTGTTACCAGCTTAATAACCCATGCTATATTCCTTTCATACTCTCCCTGTAGTGGTAGAACATGAGGAAATGCCTGTCACAAATAACTTCCCATGAAAACCAGGTTAAAAGTATTTAGACAAGCTAGGCAGAATATGTTAAATTTTTAAAGGCCTATGCCTTGATCTCTATTAAATTTGTCTTGATTTCTTTTAAATCTTGGGCATATGATCTTGGCTTAGTTTGGGGGTCTTATAAGTTGGTGGGATAAAGTTTGAAGATGATGACTGAAGCTTTTTTCTTTCCCTAAATTTTTTTTTTTTGGGGGGGGGGCCTGGCTCTTCACTCATTTTCTCAGTGATAGTCACCAGTTTCTGGGGAGAACCGAGAAATACATTTCTATTTGAATTAATTTATAAATGTTTAAGCTGAAGCCATATTGTTGAAAGCCTCAATTTTTCATTGCAAGAATCAAGCTTTTGAGAGAGAAAAAAGGCTCCTTTTTCTTCAAGCTCCCAAAGCTGAGTTATCTGGAAGACTCAGAGCATAGCGTTTATACATAAGCCACGGAGTGAGACGAATGCATATGATGGGATTGGAGGAAATGAATCAAAGGGTACCTCTATTCCCCTGAATTGAGACCACACAGATAATCTAGAGGGAAGACCAAAAGCAGTAGGAACTTTTGCCCAGAGTGGACTAAAAGGAGACCAGGAATCTTCCTGGACCTTCTGTATCCCTCAGTACGTAGTGTAGCCACAGTAGAATAGAAAAGCACGTGTGGAATGTCAAAGCAGAGGCAGTTCCTCCGTTGTGAACATCCGATTTGCGGACAACTCATACTTAAGAACGGACTGCTATAAAGCCTATTATATGAAAAATTTGAGTTAAATACATATGGTGGTTCATAATAATGAGCGTACTACTTTGTGACTCACGTGAAAACATTGCACAGTTTGGAAATGTTTAAGCTTTCTATACACATAGAAAGGTAAAATATGTACTATACACTAAGACAAATATTTGACTACCTGGTGCTAAATAAAAATCGTAAGTACAGCTTCTGACTTACCTACAAATTTGACTTAAAGACAGATTTAGGAAAGGATCTCATTTGTAACCCAGGGACTGCCGGTATGGAGACTTAGGGTCCCTTTTTACATACTCTTACTTCATGAAACCTGGACTGGAATGGAAGAGTCTCCAGAAGTTTCCTTTGCTCCCCGGGCGGGGGGACAAAATTATCTGAGAATGAGCCCACCGACCAGGTGAGGTCTCACGAATGGGAAGAAGAAGATGCAGAACGATCTATGTGAGGCAGCCAGCAGGAGAGCATGGGGAAGCAGATGCTTTGGCGACAGAAATGGTAGGGGTGCAGGTCCATGAACCAATGATAGGAGGTATGGGTTATGGCATGAATTCCCCAGGACTGGCCACCGCTGCAAGGACCAAAGCAGATGGCCTTCCCCTCCAGTGCCTAGAGGACACAAAAAACATGCTGGGACTTAGATCAGTCCTGGGGAGAAGAGAAGGAGATGCAGGAAGTGGATAGTACTGAAATAACAAAGCATTAACCCAAAGATATTGAAGAAAAAGAAAACAGAAGTGCTAAGTAGATTAAATTTTCTGCTGTATGCAGAAGTTGACACTTGTTAATTTTAGTTACAGAGAAATAAAGAAAGTTCCATTATTCTGGCCCTAAGTTCCTAATACAAGCTTTACTATTTCTGTTTTACTTGTGTCTAAATTGTATGTTTTTCAATATGAATGGGTAGAACCATATTTAAAAACTGTGATATTCTGTGTATATGTATTTTAAACAGATTTGAATTGGACAGTGTGAAGTTTAAAATATATTTTAAATGAGTTATTTCTAGAATTATAGATTTCGGAGATGAATTCTAACTTTCGTAAACTCAAAAGCTACTAAGCTGCTACCATACAAGTCCTTCTTGGAGGAAGGTAATATTTCACGAAGAAGACCCTCAATGAGATGGATTGACACAGTAGCCGCAACAATGGACTCAAACATAGCAACGATTGTGAGGATGGTTCGGGACCAGGCAGTGTTTCATTCTGCTGTACCTAGGGTTGCTGTGAGTTGGAACTGACTTGATAGCACCTAACGACAACAACAACAATATTTTAAGCAAAATGTGTAGGTTAAGCTCATCAGACATCACTGGGAAAAGGAACTTCTCAACTTACTGTGACTGCACAGTGGTGCCCTATATCTGGAAAGCATTCAGCAAATCTTTATTGAGTGAACAAGTAGATCTCCAAATAGAATTGTAGAGATTTGTGAATCTGGTTTTTTATTGATTTGCAGCATATAAAATGTACCTCTTCTAGATTTAAAGCCTTTTTCCCTTTTGTGAGAAAGTCACATGCCTCAGTTAAATCCATCTGTTTTTCCTAGACTTGCACCTGTGTGGCTAAACTTGGCAGGAGACCCTTGGACTCACTTTAAATACGCAATCCAAACCATAAAAAAAAAAAAGAGGGCCCTTAATGCTGCTCAGCCACTGTTCTTCCTTCTACTTACTTTCTCAGTATCCTAGATGACAATTTTATGCCCTCTCTTTTCTTCTCAAACCTCCATCATGACCTTTCCTCTCCTTTTAAAAACGGATGCCATCAGAGGAGCCTCACCAGCCCCCTCACCGCATTTCCCCCAGGACCACACTCACACACATGCGCCGTCTCCTTACACGTTGTTCTGAATGAGCTGCCTTGCTCCTGTCTAAAACCAGTCCTTCACCTGAGCACCAGATTCCATACTCTCTTTCTCTTAGTCAAGGCACATCCACAGATTCTCCCTTCTCTCTTAAACATCATCAGTTTTTACCTCTTTCCTGCATCATTCCCAACAGTCTAAAAACATGCTATTATGTCTCCCTTTGCAAAACCAAGACAAAACAAAACAAAAAGAAAAACTGTTTTCTTGATCCCAGTTCTCACACCATTTATAGCCCATTTCTTGTCTCCTTTTTGCAGCAAAACTTGTCAACATTTCTCTATTGGTGTCTCAGGTATGGTTTTTTTTTTTAAATTAACTTTTATTAAGCTTCAAGTGAACGTTTGCAAATACAATGTCCGTCACATATAAGTTTACATACATCTTACTCCGTACTCCCACCTGCTCTTCCCCTATTGAGTCAGCCCTTTCAGTCTCTCCTTTCGTGACAATTTTGCCAGCTTCCCTCTCTCTCTATCCTCCCATCCCCCCTCCAGACAAGAGCTGCCAACACACTCTCAAGTGTCCACCTGATATAATTAGCTCTCTCTTCATCAGCATCTCTCTCCCACCCGCTGACCAGTCCCTTTCATGTCTGATGAGTTGTCTTCAGGGATGGTTCCTGTCCTGTGCCGACAGAAGGTCTGGGGAGCATGGCTGCCGGGATTCCGCCAGTCTCCCATTAAGTATGGTCTTTTTATGAGAATTTGGGGTCTGCATCCCACTGTCTCCTGTTCCCTCAGGAGTTTTCTGTTGTGCTCCCTGTCAGGGCAGTCATTGATTGTGGCCAGGCACCAACTAGTTCTTCTGGTCTCAGGATGATGTAGGTCTCTGGTTCATGTGGCCCTTTCTGTCTCTTGGGCTTCTAGTTGTCATGTGACCTTGGTGTTCTTCATTTTCCTTTGCTCCAGGTGGGTTGAGACCAATTGATGCATCTTAGATGGCCGCTTGTTAGCATTTAAGACCCCAGACGCCACAATTCAAAGTGGGATGCAGAATGTTTTCAAAATAGAATTATTTTGCCAATTGACTTAGAAGTCCCCTCAAACCATGTTCCCCAGACCCCCGCCCCTGCTCCGCTGACCTTTGAAGCTTTCATTTTATCCCGGAAACTTCTTTGCTTTTGGTCCAGTCCAATTGAGCTGACCTTCCATGTATTGAGTGTTGTCTTTCCCTTCACCCAAAGCAGTTCTTATCTACTGATTAATCAATAAAAAACCCTCTCCCTCCCTCCCTCCCTCCCCCCTTCATAACCACAAAAATATGTGTTCTTCTCAGTTTTTACTATTTCTCAAGATCTTATAATGGTGGTCTTATACAATATTTGTCCTTTTGCCTCTGACTAATTTCGCTCAGCATAATGCCTTCCAGGTTCTTCCATGTTATGAAATGTTTCACAGATTCATCACTGTTCTTTATCGATGCGTAGTATTCCATTGTGTGAATATACCACAATTTATTTACCCATTCATCCGTTGATGGACACCTTGGTTGCTTCCAGCTTTTTGCTATTGTAAACAGAGCTGTGTGCATATATCTGTTTGTGTGAAGGCTCTTGTATCTCTAGGGTATATTCCGAGGAGTGGGATTTCTGGGTTGTATGGTAGTTCTATTTCTAACTGTTTAAGATAACGCCAAATAGATTTCCAAAGTGGTTGTACCATTTGACATTCCCACCAGCAGTGTATAAGAGTTCCAATCTCTCCGCAGGCTCTCCAACATTTATTATTTTGTGTTTTTTGGATTAATGCCAGCCTTGTTGGAGTGAGATGGAATCTCATCGTAGTTTTAATTTGCATTTCTCTAATGGCTAATGATCGAGAGCATTTTCTCATGTATCTGTTGGCTGCCTGAATATCTTCTTTAGTGAAATGTGTGTTCATTTCCTTTGCCCACTTCTTGATTGGGTTGTTTGTCTTTTTGTGGTTGAGTTTTGACAGAATCATGTAGATTTTGGAGATCAGGCGCTGGTCTGAGATGTCATAGCTGAAAATTCTTTCCCAGTCTGTAGGTGGTCTTTTTACTCTTTTGGTGAAGTCTTTAGATGAGCATAGATATTTGATTTTTAGGAGCTCCCAGTTATCGGGTTTCTCTTCGTCATTTTTGGTAATGTTTTGTATTCTGTTTATGCCTTGTATTGGGGCTCCTAAGGTTGTCCCTATTTTTTCTTCCATGATCTTTATCGTTTTAGTCTTTATGTTTAGGTCTTTGATCCACTTGGAGTTAGTTTTTGTGCATGGTGTGAGGTATGGGTCCTGTTTCATTTTTTTGCAAATGGATATCCAGTTATGCCAGCACCATTTGTTAAAAAGACTATCTTTTCCCCAATTAACTGACACTGGTCCTTTGTCAAATATCAGCTGCTCTTATGTGGATGGATTTATATCTGGGTTCTCAATTCTGTTCCATTGGTCTATGTGCCTGTTGTTGTACCAGTACCAGGCTGTTTTGACTACTGTGCCTGTATAATAGGTTCTGAAATCAGGTAGAGTGAGGCCTCCCACTTTCTTCTTCTTTTTCAGTAATGCTTTCCTTATCCAAGGCTTCTTTCCCTTCCATATGAAGTTGGTGATTTGTTTCTCTATCACATTAAAAAATGACATTGGAATTTGGATCAGAAGTGCATTGTATGTATAGATGGCTTTTGGTAGAATAGACATTTTTACCATGTTAAGCCTTCCTATCCATGAGCAAGGTATGTTTTTCCACTTAAGTATGTCCTTTTGAATTTCTTGTAGTAGAGCTTTGTAGCTTTCTTTGTATAGGTCTTTTACATCCTTGGTAAGATTTATTCCTAAGTATTTTATCTTCTTGGGGGTTACTGTGAATGGTATTGATTTGGTTATTTCCTCTTCGGTGTTCTTTTTGTTGATGTAGAGGAATCCAAGTGATTTTTGTATGTTTATTTTATAACCTGAGACTCTGCCAAACTCTTCTATTAGTTTCAGTAGTTTTCTGGAGGATTCCTTAGGGTTTTCTGTGTATAAGATCATGTCATCTGCAAATAGTGATAACTTTACTTCCTCCTTGCCAATCCGGATGTCCTTTATTTCTTTGTCTAGCCTAATTGCCCTGGCTAGGACTTCAAGTACGATGTTGAATAAGAGCGGTGATAAAGGGCATCCTTGTCTGGTTCCCGTTCTCAAGGGAAATGCTTTCAGGTTCTCTCCATTTAGAGTGATATCGGCTGTTGGCTTTGCATAGATGCCCTTTATTATGCTGAGGAATTTTCCTTCAATTCCTATTTTGGTGAGAGTTTTTATCATAAAAGGGTGTTGGACTTTGTCAAATGCCTTTTCTGCATCAATTGATAAGATCATGTGGTTTTTATCTTTTGTTTTATTTATGTGATGGATTACATTAATCGTTTTTCTGATATTAAACCAGCCTTGCATACCTGGTATAAATCCCACTTGATCATGGTGAATTATTTTTTTGATGTGTTGTTGGATTCTATTGGCTAGAATTTTGTTGAGGATTTTTGCATCTATGTTCATGAGGGATATAGGTCTATAATTTTCTTTTTTTGTATAATGTCTTTACCTGGTTTTGGTATCAGGGAGATGGTGGCTTCATAGAATGAGTTGGGTAGTATTCCGTCTTTTTCTATGCTTTGAAATACCTTCAGAAGTAGTGGTGTTAACTCTTCCCTGAATGTTTGGTAGAACTCTGCAGTGAAGCCGTCTGGGCCAGGGCTTTTTTTTGTTGGAAGTTTTTTGATTACCGTTTCAATCTCTTTTTTTGTTATGGGTCTGTTTAGTTCTTCTACTTCTGAATGTGTTAGTTTAGGTAGGTAGTGTTTTTCCAAGAATTCATCCATTTCTTCTAGGTTTTCAAATTTGTTAGAGTACAATTTTTCGTAGTAATCTGAAATGATTCTTTTAATTTCATTTGGTTCTGTTGTGATGTGGTCCTTCTTGTTTCTTATTCGGGTTATTTGTTTCCTTTCCTGTATTTCTTTAGTCAGTCTAGCCAGTGGTTTATCAATTTTGTTAACTTTTTCAAAGAACCAGCTTTTGGCTTTGTTAATTCTTTCAATTGTTTTTCTGTTCTCTAATTCATTTAGTTCAGCTCTAATTTTTATTATTTGTTTTCTTCTGGTGCCTGATGGGTTCTTTTGTTGCTCACTTTCTATTTGTTCAAGTTGTAGGGACAGTTCTCTGATTTTGGCTCTTTCTTCTTTTTGTATGTGTGCATTTATCGATATAAATTGGCCTCTGAGCACTGCTTTTGCTGTGTCCCAGAGGTTTTGATAGGAAGTATTTTCATTCTCGTTGCATTCTATGAATTTCCTTATTCCCTCCTTGATGTCTTCTATAACCCAGTCTTTTTTCAGGAGGGTATTGTTCATTTTCCAAGTATTTGATTTCGTTTCCCTAGTTTTTCTGTTATTGATTTCTAGTTTTATTGCCTTGTGGTCTGAGAAGATGCTTTGTAATATTTCGATGTTTTGGATTCTGCAAAGGTTTGTTTTATGATCTAATATGTGGTCTATTCTAGAGAATGTTCCATGTGCACTAGAAAAGAAAGTATACTTGGCCGCAGTTGGGTGGAGAGTTCTGTATAAGTCAATGAGGTCAAGTTGGTTGATTGTTGTAAGTAGGTCTTCTGTGTGTCTATTGAGCTTCTTACTGGATGTCCTGTCCTTCTCCGAAAGTGGTGTGTTGAAGTCTCCTACTATAATTGTGGAGGTGTCTATCTCACTTTTCAGTTCTGTTAAAATTTGATTTATGTATCTTGCAGCCCTGTCATTGGGTGCATAAATATTTAATATGGTTATGTCTTCCTGATCAATTGTCCCTTTTATCATTATATAGTGTCCTTCTTTATCCTTTGTGGTGGATTTAAGTCTAAAGTCTCTTTTGTCAGAAATTAATATTGCTACTCCTCTTCTTTTTTGCTTATTGTTCACTTGATATATTTTTTCCATCCTTTGAGTTTTAGTTTGTTTGTGTCTCTAAGTCTAAGGTGTGTCTCTTGTAGGCAGCATATAGATGGATCGTGTTTCTTTATCCAGTCTGAGACTCTCTGTCTCTTTATTGGTGCATTTAGTCCATTTACATTCAGCGTAATTATAGATAAATAAGTTTTTAGTGTTGTCATTTTGATGCCTTTTCATGTGTGTTGTTGGCAATTTCATTTTTCCACATACTTTTTTGTGCTGAGATGTTTTTCTTAGTAAATTGTGAGATCCTCATTTTCGTAGTGTTTCTCTTTATGTTAGTTGAGTCGTTACGTTTTTCTTGGCTTTTATCTTGAGTTATGGAGTTGTTTTACCTTTTTGTGCTTACCTTATTATTTACCCCTATTTTTCTAAGTAAAAACCTAACTTGTATCGTTCTATATCGCCTTGTATCGCTCTCCATCTGGCAGTTCAATGCCTCCTGTATTTTGTCCCTCTTTTTGATTATTGTGATCTTTTACCTATTGACTTCCATGATTCCCTGTTATGTGTATTATTATTATTATTTTTTAATTAATCTTAATTTGTTTGTTTTTGTGATTTCCCTATTTGAGTTGATATCAGGACATTCTGTTTTGTGACCTTATATTTTGGTGGTATCTGATATTATTGGTTTTCTGACCAAACAATATCCTTTAGTATTTCTTGTAGCTTTGGTTTGGTTTTTGCAAATTCTCTAAACTTGTGTTTATCTGTAAATATCTTAATTTCGCCTTCATATTTCAGAGAGAGTTTTGCTGGATATATGATCCTTGGCTGGCAGTTTTTCTCCTTCAGTGCTCTGTATATGTCGTCCCGTTCCCTTCTTGCCTGCATGGTTTCTGCTGAGTAGTCTGAACTTATTCTTATTGATTCTCCCTTGAAGGAAACCTTTCTTTTCTCCCTGGCTGCTTTTAAAATTTTCTGTTTATCTTTGGTTTTGGCGAGTTTGATGATAATATGTCTTGGTGTTTTTCTTTTTGGATCAATCTTAAATGGGGTTCGATGAGCATCTTGGATAGATATCCTTTCGTCTTTCATGATGTCAGGGAAGTTTTTTGTCAGGAGATCTTCAGCTATTTTCTCTGTGTTTTCTGTCCCCCCTCCCTGTTCTGGGACTCCAATCACCTGCAAATTATCCTTCTTGATAGAGTCCCACATGATTCTTAGGGTTTCTTCATTTTTTTTAATTCTTTTATCTGATTTTTTTTCAGCTATGTTGGTGTTGATTCCCTGGTCATCCAGATATCCCAGTCTGCATTCTAATTGCTCGAGTCTGCTCCTCTGACTTCCTATTGCGTTGTCTAATTCCGTAATTTTATTGTTAATCTTTTGGATTTCTACATGCTGTCTCTCTATGGATTCTTGCCACTTATTAATTTTTCCACTATGTTCTTGAATAATCTTTTTTGAGTTCTTCAACAGTTTTATCAGTGTGTTCCTTGGCTTTTTCTACAGTTTGCCTTATTTCGTTTGTGATGTCTTGAAGCATTCTGTAAATTAGTTTTTTATATTCTGTATCTGATAATTCCAGGATTGTATCTTCATTTGGGAAAGGTTTTGATTCTTTTGTTTGGGGGGTTGTAGAAGCTGTCATGGTCTGCTTCTTTATGTGGTTTGATATGGACTGCCATCTCCGAGCCATCACTGGGAAACTAGTTTTTCCAGAAAATCCGCTGACTGGTACGCTGGCTCCAGGCTCTGAAAACAATCGCTGCCTCCCCGTATTTGTTCGTTTTCCGTCTCTAAATCTGTGTTGTTGTTCAGGGTTCGTAGATTGTTATGTATGTGATCAGTTCACTTGTTTTTCGGAGTCTTTGTTGCAAGAGGGATCCACGGTAGCGTCCACCTAGTCCGCCATCTTGGCCCCGCCTCTCAGGTATGGTTTTTTTATGTTTAGCTTTACTTCTGAAGTTGTGGAGATCTACTGAACATATTAACTTTTTCTTTGTGAACTTAGGTTACCACATTGAACAATACAGTGATGTCTTTGGACCTTTTGAGGCAATTTTCTGTCCTTTAAATGTGATCATAGTTGCTCGTGATTTTGGAGTGATGCCAACTTTTCATAGTTTTTCTCCATAATTATTCATCAGTTGTCACATCCACTATCAACAATTTGTCTGCCATTTGTAGTCTTACTACTCTAATTTCCGTTTCTAATTCATTACTTTAATTTGCTGTGGCTAAAAATCCAGATACTGAAACACATTAAAGTTCTGGGTAGAGTTAAGAACAACTAAGACATGAGGGCTTGAAAGTATACAAGATTTTTTTTTTTCTTTTCCTTTTTTTCCCCGAATGCCTGGGGCTTTAAGAATAAAAATATTTGAGGTTCTAGGGTAAGTGATCATCGTTGGGTGAGATGTTATTGTAAATATTGCTTAGGGCTCAGTGTCCTGCCATAATAACCATTCAACAAACTTTTATTGAAGGAATACATACGTTTCCCAAAATATAGAGTAGCCAAGGTTTCTGAATTGTGTGTTTGTACATTTGTGGCGTATGTCTCAAACTGTGACAAAAACTCCTATTGACTATCCAACTATTACTTTTCAATTTCTACTCACTGGTGTGACGGGAGTTTGATTGATTATACTGGTAGTACAGCCGAAAAATAAGGTTCGTACACCAAAGGAAGTTGTATTTCTTCTTAATAGCTCTTCCATTCAAAATTTAGTTTCCATGTCCATTCCGACTGCCTCAACCCTGACTCCAGTCCTTATCATCTCATGTCCAGGTAATAAATGTTCAATGGCTTTATTTTGATTACACTTTAACCTTACATTCAAAGCATCCCCAACTAGCCACAGCTTACTTTTTATTCCTTGTAGTCCATTACAATAACCCTTCACTCTGGTTAGTAGTTTTTCCTTTCAAGTTTTTGAGCCTTGACTCTATTTCATGCACTAGGCTAAGTACTTTACATGCCTTATCTCATTTCTTCTCATTACAGCCCCATTAAATAAATATTAATAGTATTATGATTTTACAGTTTAGGAAGCTAAGGCATTGCTTATGGCATAGAACTAGTAAGTGGTGGAACTGGGCTTCATATCCAGGTTTGCCTGATTCCCAAACATGTGATCCTAACCACTGTGCCTCTACTAGTCCCCCATGTCCATTCACTTATTAACCCCTGAAAAATCATTCTTACTTCTGCCTTCCTTTTTTGCTTTATGGCACTCCCTCTGCATATTTACTTTTTCACCTACGTCTTACCCTTCAAGATCAGGTCAATTATACCTTATAACTGACTTTCTCTCTGACCAGTTTTTTTTTTTTTTTTAATGGGGATCTGTCCCTGTTTTGAAATCCTATGGAACTCAGTGACTACATGATGGCTCCGCAAGATTTTCTTGTATAAATATATAACTTTATATGTGATTCTGTTGAGCTTCACCAAAAATTGTTCTTGGGGTTGGGGATCCTTCTTGTTACACTCTTGAACTTATGTAGTGAAAAGGCCACCGTGACCCCTTACTACATAAACAGGTGAAATAAAATTTAGAAGCTGTAAATAAGTTTTCATAAAAATATTCATAAAGAAAACATGTAAAATGTTTATATGATCAAAATAGAGCTGCCCTGCATGTACACACGAAAAGTAAACATTTCAGGATCAGATGCTGCCTCATCATTGTATTGCCCTAGGTATTCCAAGATATTTACCCACAAAGTCAGAAACTAATACGTCGTTATTGTTGTTAGGTGCCATCAAGTGGATTCTGACTCATAGCGACCCTGTGTACAACAGAACAAAACACTGCACATTTCTGCAGCATCCTCACAATCATTGCTATGTTTGAGCCCATTGTTGCAGAGACTGGGTTAGCCTATCTCATTGAGGGCCTTCCTCTTTTTCGCTGAACTTCTACTTTACCAAGCACAATGTCCTTCTCCAGGGACTAGTCCCTCCTAATAACAAGTCCAAAGAAGAATTCTGGCTATACTTCTTCCAAAACAGATTTGTTCATTCTTCCGGCAGTCCATGGTATATTTAATATTCTTTGGCAACATCATAAATCAAAGGAATCAATTCTTCTTTAGTCTTTCTTACTCATTGCCCAGGTTTCACATGCATATGAAGCAATTGAAAATACCAAAGCTTGGGTTAGGAGTACCTTTGCTTTTGAACACTTTAAAACGGTCTTTTGGAGCAGATTTGCCCAATGCAATACATCGTTTGATTTCTTGACCGTTGTTTCCATGAGCGTTGATTGTGGATCCAAGTAAAATGAAATCCTTGACAACTTCGATATTTTCTCCATTGATCATGATGTTGTTTACTGGTCCAGTTTTGAGGATTTTTGTTTTCTTTATGTTGAAGTGTAATCCATACTGAAAGCTGTAGTCTTTGATCTTCATCAGTATGTGCTTCAAGTCTTGCTCACTTTCAGCAAGCAAGATTGTGTCATCTGCATATTGCAGGTTATTAATGAGTCTTCCTCCAATCCTGATGCTGCATTCTTCTTCATACAGTCCAGCTTCTCTGATTATTTGGTGAAAGATACAGCCCTGAAGTATGGTGAAAGAATACAACTCTGACACACACCTTGTCCAATTTTAAATCACACAGCATCACCTTTTTTGTTTGAATGACTGCCTCTTGGTCTATGTACCATTTACTCATAAGCAGAATTAAATGTTCTGGAATTCCCATTCTTTAAAAAGTTATCCATAATTTGTTATGATCCACACAGTAGAATGCAGTGGTGGGATGTCAACCAATGCCTTTGCATAGTCAATAACCCACAGTTAAACATCTCTCTGGTATTCTTGTTTTCAGCCAAGATACATTTGACATCAGCAATGATATCCTGCATTCCATGTCCTCTTCTGAATTCAGCTTGGATTTCTGGCTGTTCCCTCTCAATGTGCTGCTGCAACCGCTTTTGAACTATTTCTAGCAAGATTTTATTTGCGTGTTATTAATGATATTGTTTGATAATTTCTGCATTCTGTTGAATCACTTTTCTTTGGAATGAGCACAAATATGAATCTCTTCCAGTCGGTTGGCCAGGCAGCTGTCTTTCAAATTTCTTGGCATAGACTAGTGAGCACCTCCAGTGCTGTATCCATTTGTTCAAGCATCTCAATTGGTATTTCGTCAATTCCTGAAGTCTTGTTTTTCACCAATGCCTTCAGTGCAACTTGAACTTCTTCCTTCAGTACCATCGGTTTATCATATGCTACCTCCTGAAGTGGTGGGATGTCAACCAATTCTTTTTGGTACAGTGACTGTGTTACTTCCATCGTCTTTTGAAGCTTCCTGTGTTGTTCTATATTTTGCCCATAGAATCCTTCAAAATTGCAACTCGAGGCTTAAATTTTTTTTCAGTTCTTTCAGCTTGAGAAATCCTGAGCGTGTTCTTTCTTCCCTTTTGGTGTTCTAGCTCCGTTATAGTATGTTACTTTGTCTTCTCGAGCTGCCCTTTGAAATCTTCTATTCAGCTATTTTACCTCATCATTTCTTCCATTCGCTTTAGCTACACTACATTCAAGAGCAAGCTTCAGAGTCTCTTCTGACATTAATTTTTTAGAAAATAATTTTTATTGTGCTTTAAGTGAAAGTTTACAAATCAAGTCAGTCTGTCACATATAAGCTTATATACACCTTACTACATACTCCCATTTGCTCTTCCCCTAATGAGTCAGCCTGCTCCCTCCTTCCGGTCTCTCCTTTCATGACTGTTTTGCCAGTTTCTAACCCTCTCTACCCTCCCGTCTGACATTCATTTTGGTCTTTTCTTTCTTTCCTGTCTTTTTAGTGACCTTTTGCTTTCTTCATGTTTGATGTACTTGATGTCATTCCACAACTTGTAGACGTCTTTGGTCATTAGTGTTCAGTGCATCAAATCTATTCTTGAGATGGTCTCTAATGTCAGATGAGATATACTCAAGGCCATACATTGGCTCTTATGGACTTGTTTTAATTTTCTTCAGTTTCAACTTGAACTTGCATAGGAGCAATTGATGGTCTGTTCAGTAGTCAACCCTTGGCCTTGTTCTGACTGATGATATTGTGCTTCTCCTTTGTTTCTTTCCACAGATGTAGTCGATTTGATTCCTATGTATTCCATTTGCTGAGGCTCAAGGGTATAGTCATGACTTATGCTGTTGAAAAAAGGTATTTTCAATGGAAAATTCTATCATGCGATCTCCGGATTCATGTGACCAAGGCCATATTTTCCAATTCTCAATCCTTCTTTTTTTCCAACTTTCACATTCCAATCACAGTAATTTTCTATGCATCATTTCTTAAATTATACTTTAGATGAAGGTTTACAGTGCAAATTAGTTTCTCATTAAACAATACACATATTATTTTATGACATTGGTTGCCAACCCCATGACATGTCGACATTCTCCCCTTCTCTACCATGGGTTTCCCATTACTGGCTTTCCTATCTCTGCCTGCTTTCTCATCCTTGCCCCTGGGCTGGTGCGCCCATTTAGTCTGGTTTTGTTTTATGGGTCTGTATAATCTTTGGCTGAAGGGCGAACCTCAGAAGTAACTTCAGTACTGAGGTAAAAGGGTGTCCAGGGGCCATGCTTTGGGGGTTGCTTTGTAGCCTGAGATGTGGTCTATTCCAGAGAATGTTCCATGTGTTTTGGAAAAGAATGTGTCCTTTGCTGCTATTGGGTGGAGTGTTATATATATGTATATAAGTCTATGAGGTCAAGTTGGTTGCTTGTGGCCTTTAGATTTTTTATATCTAGATGTTTCTTTCTAGATGTTCTGTCCTTTACTGAGAGTGGTATGCTGAAGTCTCCTATTATTATTGTGGAAAGGTCAATTTCTCTTTTCAGTGCTATTAGAGTTTGTTTTATATATTTTGGAGCCCTGTCATCCGGTGTGTAGATATTTATTATGGTTATGTTCTCATGGTAGGGTGTCACTTTTATCATTATATAGTGTCCTTCCTTGTCTTTTTTGGTGGATTTTGTTTTAAAGTCTATTTTATCTGAGATTAGTATTGCCACTCCTGCTCTTTTTTGGTTGCTGTTTGCTTGATATTTTTTTCCATCCTTTGAATTTTAATATATTTATTTCTTTGTTTCTAATGCATGTCTCTTGTAGACAGCATACTGATGAATCTTGTTTTTTTTTTTTTAATCCATTCTGTCACTCTCTGTCTCCATGGGTGTACTAAACCAGTTATATTCAGTGTGATTATTGATAAATGTGAGTTTATTGCTGTCATTTTGCAGTGCTTTTTTTTTTTTTGTGTGGTGCTGTCGTTTTCTTTGTTCCTCTCACTCTCCTCTGCTGAATTTCTTTTGTTTGTGGATTTTTTTTCTTTTCTTTCATTTTTGTAGATTTTGTGTTTACTGAGACTTTATGTCTTTATTCTTTATTTTGATGAGTAGGTTTGTTAACTTTTTTTGTGGTTACCTTGAAATTTGCTCCAATCTTCCTAAGTTTGAACCAGCCTTTTATTACTTGATATTGCCTTGACTTCCTCTCCATTTGAAAGTTCTATACCTACACCATGTATTACCTCTTTTATTGTTCTGATGTTGTTGCCATTTACAGATTGACCTTTCTGGTTCCCTGTTGTAAATATTTTGTTTTATCCTTAAGAGTTCATCATGTAGATTGGTATCTGGTTGATGCTGTCCTGTGTCCTAGATCCAAGACATTGTATGATGTCGTTGGTTCTTGTCATGGATTGAATTGTGTTCCCACAAAATATCTGTCAACTTGGCTAGGTCATGATTTCTAGTATTTTATGATTTTGTCATCTGATGTGATTTCCTTATGTATTATAAATCCTATCACTATGATGTAATAAGATGGATTAGAGGCAGTTATATTGATAAGATCTACAAGATTAGATAGCATCTTGAGCCAATCTCTTCTGAGATATAAAAGAGAGAAATGAACACAGAGAGAGGGGGGAACCTCATACAACCAAGAAAGCAGTGCCAGGAACAGAGCATGTCCTTTAGGCCTGAGGTTCCTGCAGAGATGCTCCCAGACCAAGGAAAACTGATGAAGAAGACCTTCCTCCAGAGTCAACAGAGAGAGAAAGACTTCCCCTGGAGCTGGAACCCTGAATTCAGACTTCTAACCTGCTGGACTGTGAGATAATAAACTTCTCCTTCTTAAAGGCATCCACTTGTGGTATTTCTGTTATAGCAGCACTAGATGATCAAGATAGTTCTCTAACTGAAGGGACTCCCTTTAATAATTCTTCCAAGTTTGGTTTGGTTTTTACATATTCCCTTAATTTCTCTATCTGGAAATGTCCTCATTTCACCATCATATTTGAGTGAGAGTTCTGCAGGATATATTATTATTGGTTTGCAGTTTTTTTTCTTTCAAGATTTTATATATGCCATCCCATTTCTTTCTTGCCTGCATGGTTTCTGTCAAGTAATCAGACAATCTTATTGCTTCCCCTTTGTATGTGGCTTTTCTTTTTTCTCGAGCTGTCTTTGGTTTTAGCAAGTATGATTATGCTATGTCTTGGTGATTTTCCTTTGGGGTCTATCCTATTTGGGGTTTGTTGAGCTTCTTGGATGGTTGGCTTTTCATCTTTCATAATATTAGGGAAGTTTTCTGTCAGCAAATCTTAAATGATCCTCTCTGTTTCTTCTGTTTTCTTCCCCTGTTCTTGAACTCTGATGACACACAAATTTTTGTTTTTGATTGTATCCCACATCATTCTCAGGGTTTCATTTTTCTTCATTCTTTGATTTTGCCTCAAATAAAGTAGTATGCAAGGATTTGTCTTCAATTTGGCTGATCCTGTCTTCTATTGTTTCAAATGTGCTCCTAAAACTTTCTATTGCACAGTCCATTTCTGAAATCTTGTTGTTTATCTTTTGAATTTATAATTGTTGTGTTTGTATGATTTCTAGTTGTTTATTTATTTTGGAATTTTGTTCCTGTATTATTTTCCTTAATTCTTTCATTGCTTTGTCTCTATTTTCCATGATTTTGTCTATTTTTTTCCTTATTTTTATCTGCATTTTCCTTCATCTCTTGGTGAACCCTGAAGATTAGAGATTTGAATTCCCTATCAGGTAGTTCCAGTGCCTTTTCTTGTACCAGAAGATCATCTGGTGTTTTATTTTGGTCACTTTCTGGAGCCTTTCTGTCCTGTTTTTTTAAAATATGTTTTGATATTATCTGTTGTCTCCAGGACATTCAGGAATTAATTTCTTCATTTATTGATTGTAGATTTGTTTGTTTCATCCTGCTTTTTTGTTTTATTTGGTTAAGTCTGGGCAGATGTGCTGGGTGTGTTTTGTTGCTTGCTTGCCTATAGGCATGATACTTCTCACCACCTTTTCCTGGTGGGCATGGCTGATCACTCTGCTATGGTGCAGCAGGGTGGGTCCAGTGGGGATGCAGTGGAGGGGTTGGGTAGTTTGTGGCATGAGCTGGGGCTGGCAGGATGGGGCCAGGGAACAGTACAGGGCAAGTTCTGGGGGACTGTGTCACTGCTTCTCAGAGGCATGTTGTTCGGTGCATAGTGCAGATGGGCAGAAGGGAAGGAAGAGAATGTGATGTGCAAAGCTAAGTGGGTCAGTGAAAGAAGAGAGAAACAAAAGCAAAAAAAGTGAAGGAAAAAAGTAAAATGGTGGTGTGGTAGAATTTGGCATGTGGGGCCAGGTCTGACCCAGCAAGGCCTTGTGCTGGTGGCTGTCTAGCCGAGCATTGTGGCTTGGCCTGTCAAGAAGGGGTGTGGGTGGCACATGAGGTTAGGTGGGCAGGAGAAAGGAGAGGAAAGAGGGGAAAGAGAGGGAAGAACCAAAAAATGACAACAACAAAAATAAATAAATATGATGATGGGGGAGCTGGCTGTTGAGGGCATGGCAGAATTGGAGTGAGAGTGAGCTGATGTCTCTCCCTCTCTGGGGGGCATGGCTTGGCCTTTCAGGAAGGGGTGGAGGCAGTGCAGGGGCTAGATGAGAGGGAAAAGGAAAAGGGAGAAGGGGAAATATAAAAAAATAAAAAATATGGTGCTGAGGGAGCCAGGCTGTGGGAGCTGTGCAGAATCTTGAAGGCTGTGTGCCAGAGGCTCTCCAGCCAAAAAGGTGTGTGGGACAGAAGGAAGGAAGGGAGAAAGAAAAGAAACAACAGCAGCAACAAATAAAATAAAAACAAAAAAATAAATACATAAAATGACACTGAGGGAGCCAGTTGGTGACAGTGGTGCAGACCCGGAAAGGCCATGTGCAGTGACTCTTCTGCCAAATTCAGCACAATCCCCTGAGAAGGGTCAGAGGCAGTGCACAGGGCTGGGTGGGTGGGAGAAAAGTGAGAGACAGAAAAGAAACTGAAAAAAAGAGAACAAAGTAAACAAATAAAAAAATCACAGCCCATCAAGAAGGCAAGGGGACGGCACATGGCACTAGCTGGGCAGGAGGAAGGAAAGGAAGGAAGGAACAGAGAAGCCAAAAAAACAAAAACAAAACAAAAACAAAAAATGGTGCTAAAGGGACTGGCTGGTTGGGGGGGGGCAGGCCTGTGCAGCAGTGAGCTGGTATCTCTCCAGCCAAAAGGCCACGGCTCTTTGGAATGCAGTGAAGGCTGCATAGAGGGAACAAGGGTGGGGGGTGGGAAAGTGTGTATCCCTAGTTACCAGGTGCTCTGTCTCCTGTTGGGAGCTCCATTAAATTGCCTTCCCGTACTCCCTGTCTGCATTCTTTGGTGGCTGTAGTCCAAGATGGCAAATCCATGCTACATTAGCTGGTAGGGGACCTCCACTCTGTAGCTGTCCTTGTTCGCTGTTCTCTGTCAGTTTCTAATTCCATTTGGTGCTTGATCGAGTTTTTTATTCCTTCATGTGATGCTTAGGGTTCCAGGGTTGATGTTTGTGCCTGTTTTTCGGGTCTTTGCTGCAGAGAGATGGCATGGTGCTTCTGTCTATAGTGTTGTGTTGGCTCTGCTTGCAGATAATAACCTCTATCAATGCATCTTGATTGAACATTTGATCGATTTCAGATCGTAGAATTTGGTAAAAATCTTCAATTTCTTCATCTTTTGCTTTAGTGGTTGGTATATAAATTTGAATAATATTTGCATTAACTGCACTTCCTTGTAGGCCGATGGATATTTTCCTATCACTGACATCATTGTACTTAGGATAGATCTTGAAATGTCTATTTGAATGTTATTCTTTTTGATGAAGAATGAGACGTCATTCCTTTTCAATTTGTCATTCTCTGCATAAGTAGACTGTATGATTGTCTAATTCAAAATGGCCAATACCAGTCCATTTCAGCTCACTAATGCCTAGGGTATTGATCCTTATGTGTTCCATTTCATTTTTGATGGCTTCCAATTTTCCTAGACTCATATTTTGTACATTTCATGTTCTGATTATTAGTAGATATTGCAGCTGTTTCTTCTCATTTTGAGTCTTGTCACATCAGCGAATGAAGGTCCTGAAAGCTTGACCCCAACCACGTCATTAAGGTTGACTCTACTTTGAGGAGGCAGCTCTTCCCCAGTTGTATTTTGAGTTCTTTCCAACCTGAGGGGCTCATCTTTCAGCATTTTAGCAGACAATTTTCCACTGCTATTCATAAGGTTTTCACTGGCCAATTTTTTTTTTTTAGAAGTAGAACACCACATCCTTCTTCCTAGTCTGTCTTAGCCTGGAAGCTGCTATGAAACCTGTCCACCATGGGTGACCCTGCTGGTATTTGAAATACTGGTGGGATAGCTCCCAGCATAACAGCAACATGCTAACCACCACAAACTAACAGACAAGTGATGGGAGACAAACATACTATATCTAAACAGACATTTTCATGTATTGTCTCTAGAAGAAAGAATTGGAGGTGGCAGCTTTTTAAACTCAGACTTATGGTTCATGTGACACAATGATTTTTGATGAAGACAATGGATTTATTACCCTATCTTCTTCTCCCTTTATATTCACTGAAGGGGAAAATATGATTCTCTCATTAGTTCTTCTCTTTAAAGAAGTCTTCATAAATAAACAGATGAATTAGTTAAGCATCACAGGGAATGTTATAGATTTAAACAGCCAAGGAATGGGAAAAAGGGGCCAATCCGAGCATAATGCAAAAATATATACCGAGTGGCAGTTACCGCAGACTGATACTCCTTAGAGTTTTATTTTATTCTTGAGTGTTCCTCTAAATTGATGGGTAAATTTGGGCAAGTCACTTTACCTTGCTGGACTTAAGTTTTTCCTCACGTGTAAAATGAGGAGGCAATACTAACTGATGTAATATTATGTGATTTTAGGTTGAAAATGGAGTGTGAATAAAAAAGCTTGAAAGTTCAGTTTTCAAAAGGAATGTACTAGGGAGAGAAGAAAAATGAAAACTTGAGAGGAAATATGGAATGGAATTGAGAAGACATAGGGAATGAATAAGCTGAAGTCCTGATTGGGAGGTGTCAGAGAAACTACTAGTGGTCTATTGAGTATCTGTTTTCCCCTTTTCCTCTGATAATGGAATCTCCATTTTGTTTGTGGTGACAATGGCTAGTATCAGATGATAAGATGATGACTGGCTGAAAAAATAATGATACTCTTATTTCCTGCTTTCCCTGCTTATCTTGCAGTTTGGTGTGGCTGTGTGACAAAATTCTAACCAATGAGACCTAAGAGGTAGAAAGAAGTCTTTTGGGGGGAATTTCTGGGAAAGCTTTCCTGATAAAAGGGGAAAGATGGACCGTCATGCCACTATTCCCCCTCCTCTTCCTACTTCAAACATTAACTCAGTGTTGGGATCTACAGTAGCCATCTGTCCCTCCATTAGGAGGTAAGCACAGCATGGAAACCGATTTGCGCAGTATGATGGAACAGGGAAGTTAGAAGGAGTCTAGGATACTGAAAGTATAGTTGAAAAGCCGATCCAACGCCACAAGCAGTTACTTCTGGACTTCTGCTTATGTTAGAGAAATAAATTCATATTTATCCAAGACACTGCTGCTTGGGCTTTTCCTGTGTTTCATCTAAAATGCATTTCTAATCGACACAGAAAGGATTGATGAAAATAACAACATAGACTCTCCACCCTGGAGGGAGCAACAGAGCAGTAAGTGTATCTAGGTAAAGGAACCCTGAAAATGATTGTCAAAAGGTGAAGGCAAGGAGCGGAATTTAGGGTTAAGGTTTTAAAAATGACTTTGAAAGTTAGTCAAGGTAGATAAATACTATGTTTTCCTTTGGAGATTAGCCGAGAACAATTAGAAGAAGAAGCGAGATGTGAAAACAGGAAGCCTTGTGAGTCATACTTTTAGAGAAAAACTGATGCAAATGTGAAGAGACGTTTTAACAGGAGATCAGCCCCAAAACACAGCCCGTTGCTGTCCTCTGGTATATTTCCATGACAAATTTTGTAACAGTCCTGTGTATGCAAAAGGTGCACTTTTTGGTATATCTTAAAGAATATGCTTGGAATCAAACAAACCCAAATTAAGGAATTTTCTATGGAGTGAATGGCTATCATTCTTTAAAACTCTCAGTGCTACCGCCTCCACATTAAAAAAAAAAAAAAAGGACTGTAAAAATGTGGTTGCTGAATGAATGTGTGATTCTGGAGTGGAGGTTGGATTAGGAAAAAAAAAAACATTGATTTTTCTATAAAGGCTGTAATTGGGGGCAACTGATGAAATATGAACATGGACTTTATATTAGTATTATATAAATTTAAAATTGCATTTACTAGTTGTATCAGGGCTAAGAGCTATGGCTGCTAACCAAAAAGTCAGCGGTTCGAATCCACCAGGTGCTCCTTGGAAACTCTATGGGGCGGTTCTACTCTGTCCTATAGGGTTGCTATGATTCGGAATCGACTCAACGGTAATGGGTTTGTTTTTTCTTGTTTTTTATTCAGGGCTAAGGAGCCCCGGTGGTGCAGTGGTTAAGAGCTATGGCTGCTAACCAAAAGGTCAGCAGTTTGAACCCACCAGCTGCTCCTTGGAAACCCTTTGGGGGCAGTTCAAGTCTGTCGCAATGGGTTTGGGTTTGGTGGCTTTGGTTTATCAGGGCTACATCAGAGAGATAATTCTTAGGAAATGCATGCTGAAATATTTAGGAGTAAAGGGTCATAATGCCTGCAATTGTCTCTCAAATCATTTAGCAAGAAAAGAAAAATGTGTAAGTCTGTTTGGCAAGAGATAGACAGCAAATGTGGAAAATGATAATAATGGGAGAATCCAGATGTTCATTGTACTACTCTTGCAGAATTTCTTAGGTTTGAAAATTTTCAAAATAAAAAAATTTTTGTAAGTAAATTTGGTAAATATCTTTACATTCTTAAGTTATTGTAGCTGAAATGGTTTGTAAAGTTTCCAGGTTTAAAATATATATTATTTGGAGACTTTCTGACTTTCCTCTTCCCTTCTGCTTGGTATTTGTGTGTACACCCACACAGTTTTGGAGTAAATATGGAATTACCCGGACATTGTGTGTGCGTGTGTGTGTGGCGGGGGGGACATTCTGAGACTTATGAGAATGAGACACAAAGAGTTTTAAATGCCAGGAATAAAAAAAAAAATTTTTTTTTTCAGTCCATATATCATGTGTTTATGATTTGGAGTCTGATTTTTTTTTTTTTCTATCTGTAACCAAGGCATTTAGAGGCTCTGAGAGTTGGACCATGTTTCACTGGAAGTGACATAGATGTCTCATGGAACATAGAGGAGATACTGCCTTTCGGGAGAGCATACAATAAGCCGGACTATAGATGGCATCAAGGGGCAGCTCAGGGCGGTGGCTGCTGGCTGACCTTTTGTCCACAGGCTGCAGATAAGAGACCGCTGACTGCTCCTATTTTAGGATTCACATGGTGGCTATTATTTTGCTAATGACATCTACTGTGGAGTTAATGCTTTCCCATACAACTACTTGGTATTCATCAAAATCAAAGAGGCTTGTTTAAATGTGAGTGTTGTATTTCATTGCTGTTGTTTTTCCCTGGAAAAACCACAACCTCAGACAACAGCGTATCCGTACTGAATGTTCACAGCACAAGCTACAAGTGGCTGCTTCATGGCAAGGCAGGTTATTCTTGGACGATCCCAGTTGTGCTATTGTGGACTTGGTGCAGGTTTCTTAATTTTTCTGTTTCTTCTTCTAGAACAAAGGATTGTCAGGTATGAAGGTCCTGGATGTAAAAGGGCCCTCATACTGCCTTTCACAGAGGTTACACATGTTAAATGTCAATTTCAGTTTTTTTCTAAGAAGTAACTTCCAGTTGTTATAACTAACAGCTGTGCTAAAAAAATATTCCATGGAGTAATATCATATAATCAATCATCAACCCATGAAATTCTAGACACCACGGCCCTAATACTGGCTGAGATGCCAAGAGCTGTCTGTGGTCCATTTTGATGCTAAGACTTCTCTTACATCAGGTAGATTAGCTTGTCTTTCTCTTTTTTCCTATAAATGCCTGTTTATGAGAAGAACTAGCAATATCCTTCCTAAATCTTTTGTAGAGCACTCCACACCTTTCTTGATTGGCTTGGTGACTTAGAGGATGTCACTAACTGCCTATTTCTGTCTATGCTGCCATCTCAATTAAGGATGAAGCCTGTGGTGGGGAAAAAAAAAATTTTTTTTTTTTTTGAAGTGGCCGATAATTCAGGTCAGCAGATTAGGCAGGGAGGAAAGATGCATTTTCTCCCTCTTTGGTCATACACTGTTATTGCTGTTGCCATCTGGATTTGCTTTGAATGGCTGCCTGCTACCAACCTTTTGATGAGTAGTTGAGAACTTAACCGTGGAGCACTGTCTGTGCCATCCAGGTACCTCCATATCTACTCTAGGCGCCACACATTTTATCTATGGAACAACTATACTAAGGGGCCTTACCTTTTTTTTTTCAGGGAAAGGGGAGAAAAAGACAAAGGGATGAGATAGTTAAGGAAAGAAAGAGACAAAAAGAAATATTTTAAGTCAGCACTACCCCCAAGATTCAAACCCATTATTGTCAAGTTAATTCGGACCCACGGTGACTATACAGGACAGGGTAGAACTGCCCCATAGGGTTTCCAAGGAGTGGCTGGTGAATTTGAACTGCTGACCTTTTGGTTACCAGCCAAACACTTAACCATTGTGCCGCCCGGGCTCCTAAGGCAGCATTAGCTCTCCAGTAAAGGCCGTGTTGGGGATAACTCTGTATTACAATTGTAGTTTGTCATCAAATTATGGTGAAAACCCTAAAGACAGCTTGGATTTTAGGTTTAGATTCTAGAACATATACGTGGATTAATCAAGTGAACAAAAATCTATTTCCCTGAATTAGTTAGGTTTCAATACATTGACAAATGTGCATGGAATTCATTCATTCTGGGAAATAGTGAACAAACCATTGTGTCTTCCACAATACGGAATTCTTTCAGCTCACCACGTAAACTCTATTTAGTACACAGATGTCACAAATCCTAAAATGTGTTTGGTGCCCTGGCCTATGTTGTTTTTAAAGAATTAATACAGTTTCCAAATGTGCATTTAATATACACCAAGAAATAATGTGGAAAATGACTTAGTCCAGGTAAAGGTGAATCACTACCGTTTCATAACTGTACTCAATCTATGTTTTAGTTTTCTGTGACCTGTTATAATGTTTCTACTCAGAAGTTATTAGCCATGATTTTTATATAATGCATACAGTACTAGAAAAAAGAGCCTATTTTCAGTCACACGTCTCTTTTAGTTCAATGTTTGCGTTAATAATTACCTGCAACAATGATATAATGTATTCTTATTTTAAAGATGTTCTGGGCAAATTATGTCTTTAAACGTCTTGCCTAGGATTCTGAAAGGAAGATTAAAAATGTGCTGAAGGGTGAGGGTATCTGTGAGACATTTTCAATAGTGTGTCTTAAACTTTCAGCATCGTTTCATCCTGCTCTTGCTGAGCTTGTCACAAAGGAAGATCCAAGTGAGACAAAGCAATGATGCACGTAAAATGTACCATGGGCAGTGTTACTCACTGACGTGCAAACAAGTTAAAACAGAGAGAATAAAATTATATTTATATAGATATTCGGCCTTGACACAGGGAACATAATATTTTAAATACTTTTTATATGTGCTGTTTTATTCACTGCTGTGAGGTTACTGTTACTGAGTAAGATCTCCTAAGTTTGTTGACTGATACTTTCAGTAACAGCCTTGAGTTACAAAGTTACTTATTGAGGACTGATCGTACTTCTAGATAGTACATTCCATTTGATCCAAATGATTGCAGTATAAACACTCTGTCCACCTATTATCCATTATTTGTGGGTACCTTTGTTAACAATGTTTTCTGTGATGTTTTTATCTATTGCCTTATTTGAAAACTGGATTCAAAGGCATTAAGCAATTATGGAAAACATTCAGTGAGACAATAAATAACAAAAGAAAAATAGGAAGCATGGGAAATATGGACACAAACTAGGTCACAAGAACTCATTCTGAGAATGAGACAAGAGTTAGATGTTTGTGCAGTGCAGTGTCAGAAAAGCCAGCCCTGTCATATTTAGGGTATTAAACAAAAACTGACTATCATATTCTGCACGTATTTTTGTGTAGTTTATAGGTGCTAGTTAGGGAGAAAATATATTAAAATTGGATTAAGTTTCTAGGAAAATAATGTAAAACCAGCCGCTGGTTTGACTTGGCATTGCCTCTTGGTTGCTTAGTGAATGGTCTGAGTGTGAATAACTGGCCACGCCTGCTTTAGGGGTGGCTTTCAAGTTCTCACATTCTAGTCCATTCTTGGTATAGTTGCTAGAGTTTCTTCCTAATTAATGAGTCTCCCTATATCATCCCATGGAGCCTCTGGGTGGTGCCAATGCTTAATGTGATCAGCAGCTGTTAACTGAAAGGTTGGATGTTCCAGTCCACCAGAGGCTCCTCAGAAGAGTGGCCTGATGATCTACTTCTGAAAAATCAGCCATCAGAAACCCTATGGAGACGGTTCTACCTGACACACATGGGGGTCTCCGTGGGTCACAGTCGACTCAGTGGCAACTGGTGCTTGTATGTCATTCCATACAGAGCCTCCATTCACATTTCGTGCTGACCGCAGTCCAGACTCTTGAGCTGGCCTACGAAAATCTTCACGATCTGGTTCTCATCAACATCTCTAACTTTGTCTTCGAACATTTGCTTCAGCCCAACTCTTAAACCACCCTGAACCTCTCATCCTTTTGTAACCCTGCCCTCCTCTGTCCTTACTCTGTGGACTTGCATGTGCAGTGCTCTTCCTGCAGTGCTCCTTCCCCCTTCCCTGCCAAGCAACAGGTAAGTCTGAATTGAGTGAGACTTACTTGGTCAGTTTCCTCATCTATAGATGGGAATAAGAATAGTTGTCCTATAAAATGAGAGATCATATACATGACTATTTGTCAGAGTTTTTGTGTTTGTATGGTGAGTGGAAAGAATTCAGACTGGGAATTGGATACACCTGAGTTCAAGTCTGGGATTAATCGTTTAGGAGCCTGGGATCCTCAGTAAATTCCTAAATCTCCCTGAGACTTAGTCTCTCATCTTGGGGAGTAAGGCTACATGTACCCTTCTGGGTTCATGTGAGGATTTAATTAGGCAACACTTAAAATTATTTATCATTTAACCAGGACCTCAACAACTTAACTGTAACTATACAAATTATTCATATCAATGACCACAGTATAATAAATTTGGTCTAGCATATTTTGTGTATCTAAGTACATAGGATACAGTGCATTATAATAGATGCTAAAAAATTTCAACAATTTCCCCATATTAAGTTTAAAATAATGTCAGTTCTTGGGAGACCTATTAGAGAAGGGTGTTTGGGATAGCATAGTTTCTGAGCAGGATGAAAGTATCTGTCAAACGGTTTCATGCTTCTTCCTAATACATAGCTCAGGTTCTATTGTTCCAGGTACTCCATCAGAAAGAACTTGTGGAAGAAAGTTAGTAGATAAATCTAAGGGTTTTTGATTGTTTACATTTTGAATAACACATTACATTTTGGTGTTTTCTTCTATAATTTTATGATTAGTGTTGGTTAGAAAAACCAGAAAACATAGTAAAATGTAGAAAAAAGAGATTAAAAATGCAAATTACACAAAAGTGGAAGTGAAATAAGTGGAATCAGTTTGTATAACAAAGTGGAAGAGTGGGAGAAAGCGGCACCCAGGAAAGTATAGGATGTTGAGTCAGATTATTTGAGTTAGGATTTAAATAGGATGAGTACATTTCGTGTGACTTAAAAACTAACCAACTGATATACCCTTTTGATAAGGTGAATGACCGTACCCACTATTATGTAAGTTTTGAAAATTCTGATTCTCCAGTGCAGTTTCTTGGATGTGAGGACACTCACCTGTGTCCACTTAACACTGTTGGGAAATACAATTAAGTATTTGATATTATATGTTTTGTAAGTTCTTAGAAATTTCATACTTTGCTAAGGTGTGTCACTATAACTATTACCTCAAATCTCTATGTTTTTGTGTTTATAATTCCTGCTTACCAAATACTCTGTGTTTTTATTGTACGTCCAGGAACACTTCCTTCTTTTTACCCATCTGTCACTAAAGCTAGGCAGTTAGGCAGTACTTGAATGTCCAGGGAGGGTAAGGCATAAAAAATGTGTTTCTAGAGGAGTCAAATTCTTACCTTTGAATTCCAAAGCTTAAAGCCGTGGTGTTCAACTACAAAAGCCAGATGCTTCCTTATTTACTTAAAAAATTCTACCATCTTGGCTTTGAATATTAAGACCAGTTCTCAGTGATACAGAGCATTGAGTTTTTCCACACCCTGCAGAGGGGTTAAGAATGTGTAATGCCCTAAAAGCAGTTTCCCTGAACTTGGTGAAAGTTAAGTGTGAGATTGCAATATCCTGCCTCCTTGGGATGTGAAACCCCTTAGGGGAAGAGAGGGAGTGGAAATCACCAGGGGAGTGTGGGGGCTGCCGCAAGCAAGCAAGCAAACAGTTTGCTGAGTAGCTTCTGACCCACAGCAACCCCATGTGTGCAGAGTAGAGCTACTCCATGTGGTTTTCATGGCTGTGACCTTTTGGAAGCAGATCACCAGGCCTTTCTCCCGAGGCATCTCTGGGTAAGCCTGAATCACCAACCTTTTGGTTAGTAGCTCAGTACATGTTTGTGCCCAAGCAGAGGTGATTCTTGTCTCACATCTTACCATTCAGCCAAAGAGAGGGCAAGTCTCTAAGAGATGCCACATGCCCTGAGTCATGTGACAGAGTCCGGTACCCAGGGTAGAAGGGGAATCTAGAGACAGGGACTGAGCCAGCCCTGCATCTCTCTTGGTGCCAGACAGGGACAAAGGGCATTTTAGGATTTCCTATCTTTCCTGAGAAGTCTGGCTATGAGTCAACTGTCAGTGTAACGAGGCATGTTCTTTGTGTGAAATGAATGCGAAGTATCTGGACCTGGCAGCTGGAGGATACGGAAGTGTGTTTAAATGCTTCAGTAAGTGCTTGTTACGGGTTTTGTGACTCCCATGAAGATATGCTGAAGTCCTAACCCCTCCCCCTCATACCCGTGAATGTGACCATCTTTGTAAATAGGGCCTTTGAGGATGTTATCAGTTAACTGATGGGCTAATAAGGTAATATTGGAGTAGGGTGGTTGCTATTCCTATATGACTGGTGTCTGTATACAAAGAGACACAGAGAAACACAGAGGAACACAGAGGGAAGACGGCCATTTGAAGATGAAGGCAGAGATTGGAATGATGCACCTACATGCTAAGGAACCCCGAAGATTGCCAGGAGCCACAGAAGCTAGGAAGAAACAAGAAAGGGTCTTCCTCTAGAGTCTTCAAAAAAAACATGGCCTTGCTGACACCTTGAATTCAGGCTTCTAGCCTCCAGAATTATGGGACAATACATTCTGTTATTTTAAGCCACCCACTTAGTGATACTTTGTTACAGAAGCCCTAGGAAACTAAGATAGTGCTGATGCCAAGACCCAACGGAATGTGCTAAAACTCAGGAAAGTTTGGCAGAGTTATTGCAGATGTTCATCTGGCTACCCGTGCCGCTCCTGCCACTTCAGCATTTCAAAAGATGCCCAGAACCTGGATATGACTGGGCAGAGGGGATGGGCATGGAGGGGTGAGAATTCTTACGGGGTTAAGATTATATATTTTAAAGCAAAAGCTACTAAATTTTTTTAAACCAAGCTACTTTGAATTAGCAAATTTAAATTTCTTATCATCTTATGTAGGAGTCATGCCCTCTGAATTGCACTACAGAGATATTAAGTTTCACTTTTGCACACCTTACAAAAAAATTGGTCTAGTATAAAGCCAACTTTGTGCCCAAGAGCCTCTGTGCAGCAGCGCTGAGTGTTGGGTCATTAGGAGTGGGGGCTGGGAGACAGAGGGAAATAAGAGGGTAGATAATGGGTCCAGACTGCCGTGGACCAAAGGGACAGAAAACTTTTGGCTGAAATGAGTAAAATGCTCTTGAAGATTGAAGAGTGATAGGAAGAGGAGAGGGCGTGAAACTTTAATTAGAATTGTGTAGATTGTGTTTGTTTAATGAGTCATCCTTTTTGGAGGCATGGATAAAGAGGAGTACCCTTCTTTTGGATAAGTTTTTAAAAATTTGATTCTATTCTAGACTAGACAACATTAATGGTTTTATAAGGGTTATACTGATACCATCGAAACCCTGGTGGTGTAGCGGTTAAGAGCTATGGCTGCTAACCAAAAGGTGGGCAGTTCGAATCGACCAGGTGCTCCTTGGAAACTTTATGGGGCAGTTCTGCTCTGTCCTGTAGGGATGCTATGAGTCGGAATTGACTCAAGGCAATGGGGTGATATTATCAGCAACACATGTGTCTTAGCTTGTTCCTTACCCTGTCTCTGTATCATGGACTGCTGGGCAACCTCATTGAATTCTTCTTTAACCTTTAAGGGCTTGCTAAAAAAGGGCTTGCTACCTGGCTGCAAATCTTTTTGTATTTGTTCAACACCACTTAGCACCATCCTTCTATGACTCCCCCTTAGCAACCTGCCTTGTTAATTTTCAATCTTACTGATCTGTACCACAGTCATTCATTCTTCATTTATCTATTTGGTTATCTATTATAACTCTAAAAAAAAAAATAGGCAAAATGTTGAGGGGATATAATACTGGTAAAATATTTGGCCTTGACCCATCTGTCCCCATTTTAATGAAATAATTGTTGTCTGTATCTATTCATATTTGTCAGTCTTGTATGAAGGGGGAAAGAACAAGTCTATTTAATTCTTTGTGCAACTCCCTCTAGTTAGCAACTCTAATGGACCTGAGAATAATAACGAATATACACTAGATGTACTAGAATAGAAATTTTGGAAAAAGATGCCTAAGAACCAGCAGTACTACAAAAAGAATAGAACAATTTTTTCCATTAAAAAGGATTTAATTGACAAATAATTTTCCATATTATTTCAGGTCATCACTGGAGATGAATGCTTGGTTGTTGAGAAAAGTTACTGAAACTTGACAAACGAAAACAATCCCTTTTTCCAGGGAGCTTAAATTGTGCTGTGAGCTCACAGGATCAGGGGTAAGGACGGCAATTAGAAGGGTAGAAATAAAAATCTAAATTTAACTTAGTGAAACTAGCCACCTCCCTGGATCTTAACACAAAGCGAGAGGTTAAACGGAGGTTAAGAGAAGCTAGCGGAAAGCATGATTGATGACGTCTTCTTATCTAAGTTTGACATGTGTGTGAAAGGAGAAATATTTATAAATCAAGAGGCATTTTCACAATTCCCAACAAATCAGCCACCACTAAATACTAAAAAATGGTAAATCTTCCGGATGATTGAAAACGAGTCAAATATTTCTAGCCAGTTCTGGGAAAAACCTACTAAAATATCAAAAGGCTGGGGTAAACAGTGAGAAAAGAGGATAAAAAAGAAAGATAAGGATCGGGGTTTTGTGAGTGAGCAAAAAGACTGAGTGACTTGTGCTCTGTCTCAGGAGCGAGTGTCTGAAGCACCTGAAAGCTTCATCAGTTACTTTCATTAGTCTATACTAGCAACGTGTGGCCTGGGTGAGAGCTTCCAGAAAAGCTTCATAGGTGGCTTCTCTCTGATTTCTCTCAGTAGCTCCAGACACGTTCATTTATAAGTTTTGTTCAAAATTTGTTAACTTATATGCATTTGCATGTTTTATTCCAAAATGCCTCAATTTTGAATCTGTAAAATAATATTTATCTGTTTAAATAACCAGCAGGCCTACAACTGCATTTTACTATGAGGATCAGGTATTGGAGCACTTTACTGAATAATGAAAAAATCTGCCCAGAATGTCCAGGAATCCAGGTAACTGTGCAAAAGCGGATGGGCCTCAGGAATCTCACTGGGCATGTTTAACAGGCAGCTGTCTTCTCTGTTAGTACCAATTCCTGAGAAAGAGGTAGGAGGGAGAAGAGGTGGGTAGAATTAAGAATTCTGGCTGCAGGGTTTGGACCACATAGAGGAAAGCTCCTCTTGGTGTGTTTTTGTCAGGGGCTATGGTGATCCTAAGGAACAGAGAGAACGGTTAGGACAACAAGGAGATACCAAGTGCTATGGAAGAAAGAAGAGCTAGCTGATTAGAAGTAGAAAGCCATATCTGGGCCACTGGGAGGACAGGAAAGGAAAGGCTGCTGAGATTCCATTTGGCACAAAAGAGATTATAGGTGAGAGAAGAAAGAGAGACTGAGCACATAGTAGACCTTCAGGGAGATATTTCATTTTCACATATCCAGTCCATCTCAATGGCTGGAACCAAAACGTAAAGACAGTCTTAGCCCACATGATAAATGGGAAATCAGACCATCATCCTAACAATTTATTCCCAAGGTGGCATCATTTGTACCAATCATGAATTGTTAATACTTTGGATAGCCTTACACAATAATGAAGATGCATTGCATTGTCTCTGTAAGTGTTCTTTCAACCCCTACAGGGCTGGGGAGCATGTCACTCCCGTCTGAGGAGACAGTGTGTGCTGAGGGTGGGAGAGGGAGGGAAACAGCACTTTTAGGGTGACTCCGGGAGTCCTTGGGTGGTGTAAATGGTTAAGGTACTTGGTTAGAAGTTTGAGTCTATCTACAGGCACCTCGGAAGAAAGGCCTGGTGATCTACTTTAGAAAAATCATCCATTGAAAACGTATTGAACACAGTTCTACTCTGACACATGTAGGGTAGCCATGAGTTGGAATCGACTTGAAAGCAACAGGATTTTTTTAGGGTGACTCCACTCCACCTGAGCAGTCCATCTCACCTCCACCTCATTTCTCTGGCACCAGCCACAGTACAGGCAGAAAGAAGAGACGGTAATCTTCTTTTTGCAGAGGAGGAGGCATTATGGGAGAGGTTAAGCATAGGTAATGTTGCTCCTGCTGTTGGAGGCTTTTAGAGAAAAGAAGGCACCTATTTGGAAACTGAAGTGTCTTGAGAGATTATGAGAATCTACAAATTATTCCCAAAAGCTGGCAAATTTTTCTTCCTCGTAGCTTCACGGTATGCCTGTATAGCAACCCTCAGTCTCAGTTTTCAACCTGTAGCACACAAAGACTACTTCACTTTAGGTGGGGTGGCCCCAAGAGTCAGATTACTTATCTGCACAGCATGTGATAGAAAGGACTACATCTTTAGAGACAATTTCGTTGCTTGGGAATAGGATAGGGGCGTGAGCTGGAGAAGGAATGTAAACAGTGAGAGGTCCACTGGATCTTATCTGTTCTGAGAACTGTAAAAGCCCCTTATAATAAAGAACACTTTGGGCCTGACTTTGAACATGGACTTGTGGTGATGTGATGAGAACCCTTCTCTCCCTGCCCCATCCTCTCCTCGGTTGTGAGAAAGATCTGAAGTGTTTAGTTACTAGGCAGATACTTGGCAAATTATACTAGCTTGGTGTATAGGCAAGGTCTTAATCTTTGAGGCTAGAAGTTTGGTGGATAATGAATTTCTTTTAATAACTTCAGTCTAAGGTCTTTCTATTTTAAGATGACATTTCACCATTCTGATATATCCTGCCCTTCTTATCCTCCATATGAATCTGGAGACTCGCTTTTAAAAGCAAATAAAGAATAATAGAGCTGAAAATAAGAGTGAACACAGCTATAGCCTTAGTTCCTTCATACATAGAACTGAGGGCATTTACTTTATACGCTATAAGTTTCCTTCTAACTAAAAAAAATCTAATTTCGTGAAACTGAAATTTTAAAACAGTGCTTGAGAAACATAAGAGGAAATATTCAACTAGATAGCAATGCATTTGAGACTCAGATTGCTGGAGGCAGAAAAAGAAACTTCATATTGTTGCTATCATTTTCTAACAAATTAGAACTAAGAGAAAAGATTACTAGAAGCCAACATCGTAACTACGAGTTCTAATCAGTGAAGGAGTCCACAGAATCGTGTGGCTTTCCAGTTCAAGCTCTTACTCAATCTTCTAAAAGAAACAAAAAATTATTTAAACTCTCAACCGCCTTCTAAAAAGGGTGAATCCTGCTAATAAAGACTCTCTCAGGCTATTGGCCGTCCCTTGCTGTCGCTACTCGGGTGGATGACATTTTGGTCTGGCTGAAGACCTTGCCTAACAGTGGACCAGCAATTAAATTTGGAAACAGGGGCTAGAAGAGAGAGCTGTGTTGTTCTGCAGTACAGAATGAGAACTTGAGCTGGGGCAATGTGGGACGAGAAGCTGAGGGAGAAGGACGGGGAGAGACAAGTGGGGAGAGGAACTGTGCAACTGCAAGGGCTCCACCTGGTACAGGGAGGGACCCTGAGGCCACCCCCCCCCCCGGGACAACTCTCAGACACTTTCTGAGGGCACTGAATACTTTAAAAAAGACGTATCCGTTATTACATAAGACTTAAGTAATAGGGTGACTCCAGTTAGCTTACTTATTTTAGAAATAATTATAAAATGAATCTATTTAACAAAAAATAAAATATCCAAATTAGTATAAAATACAACTGTTTAGTAAGAAAATAGCAATTTCTAACACAAATAGCAGGAGACTTCATTTTATCCTGTCTTTTTGTTTTGTTTTGTTTTTTTCTTGACCTTTATGAGTATGATAGAGAAGAAACCTAAATTCAAAATATTCTCAACTTATTCCTGCTTGTCTCCAAAGGAGGGGGCAGTTTTTGGTTTCAGTGATGGGCTCTTGGTGTTCTCATCAGGGTTATGGGTGAAGCTGTAGAACTGAAAAGGATAAGAGTATTTGGTTACTATGTATACAATGGGAAGTAGAGCTCCTGGGATTGTGGAGATGACGAAGGGAGAGAACATCCAAGTGGAAGGAGAGGTAAGCTAAGATAGGAATTAAGTCAATTCAGTTAGCAAATATATATTGGTGCTTGCTAGGTGTATAGGTCTGTGCCATGTTCTGCAAACAAAAACATTTTCTAGGTAAAGTCGGGTTGAGCCTAATTTTCTATACCTGCAAATTCTTCACATGTACCTATTAGTCCATCAGTGGTTGGCGTACACTGAGGAATGTGTGTAGAGCAGATAGTGCCAGCTCCTGTACGGGGGTCCATTAGCACTGAGCAGCAATTGGTTGAATGTAGAGCCATTGATTTACCACTTTGTGACCTCTGACTGTCGATATTTCTTTATTACTTAATCTCTAAAATGGAGAAATCTCTAACTTGCCTGAAGGCTGGCGGGCTAGATCAGATGATATGTTAGGCCCCCATCTAATGATAAGATATTATAATTTTAGGAAGTATTAGCATGGAGTCATGTTTTATAAGGGGCTTCTCAAGGAGACAGGCTTGTATCCGAATCTCGTTTGTAGCACTTACTGGTGGGTGACACTAGGCGAGCTACTTCACATTTCTCATTTTCTGTTTCCTCTTTGTAAAGGAGGAATATCTCACAGGTTTGTTACAGAGATGTTGTTGTTGTTAATCGCCGTGGAGCTGGCTCCGACTCACGGCAACCTTCTGTATTATAGAATGAAACATTGCCCGGCTCTGCGCCATCCTCACAATTGTTGGTATGTTTGAGCCCATTGTTGCAACTACTGTGTCAATCCATCTCACGGAGGGTTTCCCCCATTTGTTTTAGGTGTGAACTGAGATAATATTTGTAAAGCACTTAGCACAATTCCTGGTTCCTGGAAAGCTCTCCATACATGGTAAGTATAAAAACAACCACACCTGGAACTGAATTACCTGGAGCTGGATGTTCTAGATAGGTTTAAACACTTACTGTTCTTTCATATAAAAGATAAACCTAACTAGAACACCCAGCTCCAGGTATTTTCATTTAAGAAGTTTGTCCTGATGTGTGCAATTATGCTTGCTCAAAGATGTAATAATTTCATTCCCTTTATACAGATGATGATGCTATTTGCACTGATTTATTAATTTTCTTTCTACTTGAAACTTAAAACTGTGATTCCAAGTTTGTAGTAAGAACAATACAAAATCATTAAAAAAAAATTATTAGCAACCTTAAACATACAAGATGGAATACTAGACAGTTCTGTAGCCTGGGTATTAGAATGTTTATTCTCCGATTTTTTGGAGGTAGATAAATACGCCAGCATTCTCCTTTTTCACGTACTGATCAAGCTAACGGTCTGTTCTCGGAGTGTCTCTTTCCTTCCCCTTTTCCGTCGTGATTAGAGGAGAGAATTAGAATTGCCAGAGACCCTATGTGCTGGTGCTGGGATTCCAGGCAAAGACCAGGGGGTCTCATAACTATCCATATGGAGTCTAAAAGTGAGGACCTTTCCAGCTGGACCAGTCCTTGGAAAAATATTAAAGTAGATCAAGTTTATGTTTGGGCCCCTTCTATTTCATACTTCCTCACTTTTGTTCCCTGACTATCCAAAGTGTAAGCAAAATATTGTTTTTACTTAGTGATTGTTTAAGTAAAAATTAAGGCCTTTGCTGATAAGTACTTATGAGGCAACTCCTCCTGGGCTTTAATTTTGAACTAAGCATAGACTCACAAAAAGCTGCATATAAGTGAAACCTGTGAGAGCTGGAACTCCATGGGACTGCCTTGTTTTTCTGGGACTCGAAAGTTTTCCACCTTTAACAGGGTGCAGACTTACCACTTTTCTATTGCTGCCTATTAGTGGAAAATAGTTGAGTTTTCCTCCCCTGACAGGTTTGAGCCTTGCATAGGTCCTGGCTTTCACAGGTTTTACTGTATGTAAATTTTTTTTTTTTTTATATACATATTGCAGAAAAGAGAGGTCCCATAAATTTTCACCCAGCCCCCCTAATGCTCAACTCTCACATAATTATAATACACCCTCAAAATCAGGACATGGACAATACGATTAACTAGGCTACAGACAGAAGAATTTTTAAAAAAACAAAAAATTCTCAAGGCTAAAAGGACCCCTCTGAAGCCTTCTGCTGCCCCTTTGTGTGTGTACCTCGGCTTCTGCGCTTGTCTGTCTGTCTGACAACCCTAGATTAATTTGCTGTCTTCCTCACTCCATCCCTCCAGAGCAGGGATTATGCTGTGTTCATCCTTTAGTCCTACTTCTCATTAAAGTACCTGACATTCAATAGTGGATTTGGTTAAAAGGATGACTAATAATTGCTTAATTCTCAAAGCTTATTTATACACATTATCTCTACAAGAATGTCCATGGTTTAGGGGAAAGAGCATTCAAATCTTGGTATTTATTAGCTTGCATCTTGTGACAAGGCACTAAATATTCCTGGGTCTGGCCTTTCTCATGTTCTTAATTGTATCTACATCACAGAATTGTTGTGAAGATTCAGGGAGATAATCTATGAAATAAAGAACCAAATGCAGGGGCTCTGAGAAGTAGGTAGGGTAAAGGATGTTAGTGCTATTTTATAAATTAAGGCCCAGAGAGGGTGAGTCATTTGTCAAAAATCACAGAGTTAGTACATAGCAGTGCTGCTAAGCACCTTAGGTCAGGCTTCTCCCATGATATCACATTGCCTTTCCCAGGTGACCAGAGAATGGATACAAAACCAAAACCACCACCATGAGGGGAGTCAACGGAGGCTTAAGAATTGGTCCTTATGTGTTCTGTTGACCTCCTTTGCTATGTGCACTGGAATGCTTCTCTCAGGTGGGGCTGGGTGACATGCTGAGCTAAAAGGTGAGCTGTGGATGTGGGCTGCTATTGCAGGGGTTCCTGCCAAGTGCCTGCCCCAGACCCTGGTTAACGCCGGGAAGCCAGAGATCCAGCTTGTCCATCTCTGCTCAGATGTTTATGCCTTCATCCCCTGTGGAAGGCTTGGGGCTTCCAAGAACTCACATTGCATTATCGAATTAAAAAAAAAAATCAAAACAAAACTTAAATTAAAAAAAATGGACAGATTAGGGAGGGATCATCCTTACCGTCACCCCCATCCTCATCATCTCATTTTCTATTTCCTGCTCAAGCAAATAACTTCTTATTAACCAAAGAGAACACGCAGACAGGGAACTTTTTTACTAACCTGAAATGACTGGTAACACATTAGCCAAAGTTGCTTCTCAACCTGCCCTGAGCACCTTCTACATACTTTTCAGTTCCTTATGCTAGAATGTCTAGGCAGTTTACTCAGTCTATTCAAATATGTTACTGATGTAGGATGTTGTTGGCTACAGACGCCAAAGACTCTGGTGGTGTGAATGCTGGGTTATAATTAGAAATATCCAACTTCAGGTGGCGGTTTGCAATTTGACTTTTTCTCCTCCACTTAAAAAATGGAAATGTCGGTAAGCAAGAATAAGAGAGAGAAAAAGCTAGGAACTAGAATATTTCTTTAGGATGCTGAGTGCTTTTCCCATTTTGATGCTGCCCCTACTGTGGACCGCCTAGGTAAGGTGTGCTAGAGGCTAGGAATGGAGAATGAGAGACAAGGAAAGGAATCACTTGGTGCAGTACTGGCCATCGGAAGGGGAAGAACCAGGATCGAAATTCATCTGGTGACACTCCTCCATAGAATATCTTAGTGGAAACAAAAGTTTTGCAAGCTTTTATGAGAAAGAGGAATATAAACATGCTTGTGAATTCTAGATGCTTTAAAGCTTAATCATTTCCCAACATCACAAGGAATTAAAGGTACTCAGAAAGTTTTCTTTCTTGATTTCCTAAGAAACAAAAGTGTTTCATTTCTGTTTCCAAAAGGGGCTTTATGCAGACCAGCCCGTCCCCTGAGTGAGAAGATTCTCTGAAAAATAAACTGTGGCACACACAGAGAAAGCAAAACTTGTCATGGTAGCGAAAGGGCAACATCCACTGGGAGCTCATTGTGTGTACATGTGCGTGTGTTTGGTTGCTTTTCTTTCAAGAAATACTGAGAAATCTTGCTAAATAATAATAAAAAAAGTTATCTGCATCTCTCTGAGAGGAAGCACACCTGTGATATCAGCCCACAAGGGCAAGGAAAACAAGGTAACTGCAACAACTGTAGAGGCTTCCTCAGCACATTTCATCGGACGTATTCCTGGTATAAAACCTTGCCTTTAAGGACTACTATTCTTTAAACATTATAAAAACAAATAAACAACAACAAGAAAAAACCCAAACCCACTGCTGTCAAGCCGATCCCGACTCATAGAGACCCTACAGGACAGGGTAGAACTGCCCCACAGGGTTTCCAAGGCTGTAAATCTTTATGGAAGCAAACTGGCCCATCTTTCTCCTGAGCAGTGTCTGGTCCATTAGAACCACCAAACTTTCGGTCAGCAGCTGAATGCTTAACCACTGCACCACCTGAGCTCCTTAAACATTATAAAATTGCTTATAAAATAATTGCTTATTTCAATCATGCAAATTGGCTGTTATGAAGCATAGCTCTATGTAACACTATTGACTATTAAAATAAATACCAGACATTTATTAAGAAGAACAAACCTGAAATGAGACTACAATTTTATCATAAAAAGTATTTTTATATATTAAAAGCATTAAAAAAAAAATTGTACTTGTCCTCATTACTGAAAATACTAAAATATACATAAATTAAATACTGAGCATACTTACGATATTTTCCAATAACCAAGATGTAGAAGAAGACAGGACCAGATGTCATTTCTTTCTTTCCGAGCAACTGATTAATAGAAGTGAATAGAATTCAGTCTTAGTTTCTGAGTCACATACAGCTCACCGTGATTGTGAGCTATTTCTGTCTGCAATCTTAGCAGTTCTGAAGCAGCCCTCCCTCCTTCCTCTTCCATCCCCTCTCCCTCCCTGTTTCCATTCTTCTTTTCTTTCTTCCTTTCTCAGAATCTCCCCTCCCCACCCTCCTTCTCTGAGTCTTAATCTCACACACACACACACACACACACGCACGCACACATGCACACACGCATACACACACACACGCTCTGAGTGGCAAGGAAAAGTTTCAGACAGAGAACACACAGTCTTTCCTGGTTCATTCAAACATTTGTCTACATCCTGTGATGTAGAGTGTGTATGAACACTGAGAGATGTCTGAGTGGGTTGAGATCTCACTACTAGAGAGAAATTGAGCTACAGGTACATTATAAACAACAACAGAACATTTTATTTTTCCTATTATCTGGGTCTAGAAAAAGAAAAGACCCATACCAGGCAAAATACCTTTGTGGAGTTAACTATCAGGCAGGAATTAAAGTATAAGCAATCTTACATGATCTGTCCAAATTTAGGAATTTGAACAATACAATATCGTTCAAAGAAAAACACAGAAGAATTAAAAGGAAAAAAAAAAAAAGATCCTGAATTCTCTTGACCTGGTGACATGTTATTGGCTGTGGAGTAAAGTCTTCCCGGGCTTGACTCATGCCGTGACTTTATAGCTATGCAGTTGCCTACTCTTGGTGAACCCTGCGTGGCTTCAGTCTCCGTAACAGGAGGGAGCTATCTCTCTGACAGGTGGCTGGAGTTACCAGCACACTGAATGTCTGGTAGAGGTTCTAGTGCATAATAGGTGATTAATAAATGGCAGCCATTAATATGATGATGATTTTTATTGTTTGATCAGTGGGAAAATACATGCAAATGAAAATAACATTTTGTAGAATGTGTTTTAACCAGGCTGCGTCACTCTTATTTTGTGACGGGGTAATGTGTTGCTAGAATAAACGGGGAGCGCATTGATGGGAGAGATTTGTTTGTGAGGTTAATGCCTCCTGACAACTCTGCAAGCAGAGTCTGATTATATGTCTTTACATCGTTGACTCCAAATTAAGGAGCCTGTTTCTAAAAAAATGGCCAAAAGTTGATAATAAAAGTGATTTTTTTTTTTGTCTTTTGTACAAATAATTTGAAGTCCTTGTATGGTGCAGACGGCTGACATGCTCAGCTGCTAACCAAAAGATCGGTGGTTCATGTCCACCCAGAGGTGCCTTAGAAGAAAGGCCTGGAGATCAACTTCTGAAAAGTCAGCCACTGAAAATTCCACAGAGCACGTTCTACCCTGACACATATGGGTAACCAGGAGTTGACTGGACAGTGACTGGTACTGGTAGATATAACTCATTCCATGAGACAGGAAATGAAGTACAGAAATCTTGACAAATCCTTTATTTAGAACTAAAAACCAAACACCAAACCCACTGCCGTCAAGTCAATTCCGACTCTTAGCGACCCTATAGGACAGAGTAGAAGTGCCCCAAAGTTTCCAAGGAGCACCTGGCAGATTCGTACTGCCCACCTCTTTTTTAGCAGCCGTAGCCCTTAACCACTACACCACCAGGGTTTCCTATTTAGCACTGGATTTATTTAATGAAGACACAGTTCTTTGAGTAGAAATACTTGTGGAATTTGAATGCCAATAATATGTTCAGTATTCTTCTTAATTATTGAATGTAGTGTGGGTGGTGAATGGGTTACTTATGTATTTTAGGAATAGTTTTTCCTGGAAGGATGTCTTGGGACATTATTGGGGCAATGCCTGAAGAGGGACTGAGGAAACTTCTCAATGGTAAAGTTAGGGAGCTTCCTTTTTGAGTTGCCCTGGTATAATCTGGTGATTCAGAAGTCCTCAAAGTAATTCTGATTTTTTTGTTAATCTTTGAAAATTTCACCTGAGCCAATATCACAGACATAAACAATTAGAGGGCAAGTAGCCAGGAGGTACTTTTTAACAATATATGCACAAATGTATTTTTATTCTACTCAAACCATCAGTAAAAAATTTCAAAAATCATATTTCACACCTCATAAAATCATACTTCTTTTATTAAGAATATATTAAACTTTGATGAAATAGGTATTTACTTGAGGGAACAATTTTAGACATTTGTTTTCTAAGGGTGACACTTCTTTTTTTAATTTTCGCTAACGGCATTAAACCTAGTTTTATATCAATATGTTAGTGGAAAAAACCCAACAGTGAACATAAAGTATCCCTCCCCTACTTTGTAGTGGGGTTTCTCAACCTTGGCACTGTTGATTTTTTTGGCCAGAAGATTCTTTATTGTACGGGGCTGTCCTCTGCATTGTAGGATGTTTAGCAGCATCCTTGGTCTCTACCCACTAGATGCTGGTAGCTCTCCCCAGTTATGACAATTAAAAGTGTCTCCAGACATCGCCAGGTGTCCCTGGGAGGGGAGGGAGGCCATCACCCCTGATTGGGAACCCCTGCATTGTAGCGAAATACTCCCTGAATGATGTTTAGCTAGTGATTTTTACCAGATAATTAAAATAGAGTTCTTCTGACCTAAAATTTGTATTAAAGTGTGGTTTCTCATTCTCTTGTTTTGTAGTTTGAAGACATGCACTGGAGAATTTAAAAAAACAAACAGGTGGCGTATGTTCCTAGCCTTCTCTTCTTGCCCACATTGTTCAATTATAACTTGCACCAGGAACCTGATAGAATCTGTGGCGTCAGTGCCTCTATGTGGCTGAGCATCTCAGGGTTTTCTTCCCTAGATTTGGTGATGACAGGCTAATAGAGGTTAACACCCTTTCTTAACTCGAAATCTCTGAATAATAAAATTTTCTGTTTGAAAATGACTTTTCATAACAACCTTGAGAGTCAAGGCAGACAAGCAATGGAGTCCCTGGACGGTGCAAATGTTTAAAATGCTTTGATGCTGACTGAAAGGTTGGTGGTTCTAGTCCACTCAGTGGCACTTTCAAAGAAAGGCCTGGTGGTTTACTTTTTAAATATCAACCATTGAAAACCCTATGGAGTGCAGTTCCAGTCTGATGCCATGAGTTGGAATCGACTTGTTTGGTATTTCTTAATATACATTCAAGTTTCTAGCATTGTCCAGTGATCTTGCCTTCCACCATGACTGAAATAGACCATTACACTCTTCAGCACCATGCTTTAAAATCAGATAATGACACTTGAGGTCTTTTGTCCATGCTTCTGAACATACTCACCACCTTCAATTCCAACGGTAGAAACAGCCATTTTATTAAGTGTTTCTTTGATTTGTAGAGCTGCAGAAGTCCCTATGAAAAAGGCTGGTAAAATCCCAATCAGAACCTTATAATGTAAAGATGTTCAGGTAATAGTACCTCAACTCATAAATTAAGAATATTAAGTACAATCCAAGAGTAAAATGCATGCTGAAAAATTGTTCAACCTGTGGATCCATTTCTAGCTGACAGCTGTCAGTCAGGCAAGACTCTTAAGACACTCGTTACCTCTAAGTCACACCAAAAGGCAATTTTAGCTGCCTTGATTTAGCATTAATTAAGCAATTCTGAAATGAATGACTTCTGGGGAATGATATAAGGCACAGCAACCAATAGGCACAGATATTCCAAGAAATATTTTATGCAAAGTCTAAATAATTTTGCCCCAGATGAAAAGCAACCAGAAGCAATGATATGATTTCAACAGAAAATCAATAATTAAATGCTAAGCAAATTTCCATGCGAATTCATGTGCCGCCAAATACCCCATTGAGGGGTATGTGAAAAAAATCAGACTTTAGTGACCCTATGCAAAATTGGTTGTGGGAAGAAAATGAGGACAGGACCAGTAAACTGGCAGCCCAGTGGTTAAGGCTTAGCTGTTAACCAAAAGTTTGGCAGTTCAGATTCACCAGCCATTCCTTGGAAAGACTACTGGGTATTTCTACTATGTCCTGTAGGATTGCAATCAACTCAGAGGCAATGGGTATACATTCCAGTGGCTGTTGAGTCAACTTATGGTGACTTCATGTATGTCAGAGTAGAACTGTGCTCTAGAGGGTTTTCAATGGCTGGTTTTGCCAAAGTATATCTTCAGACCTTTCTTCTGAACTGCCTCTGGGTGGACTTGAACCTCCAACCTTTTGCTTAGTAGCTGAGTGTGTTAATTGTTTGCACCATCCAGGGGCTCCAAACATTGCCTGATCCAGTGCCATCCCCGTGATCAGTTGTGAATTGGACCATTGTGATTCATATATATCACTATAGCTCTCTCTACCTCTGTTTCTATCTTCCTATCTATCTATCGCAGGAAATACCAGTCGGTAGTATTTGTTTAGGGCAAACTACTTGCAGAGTTCAGTATTATCAACTCTGTTTTATTTAATTCCCTTAAACTATTGTAATTGAAGACATTCAAGCTTCAGGCTCATTCTATCTAGATTGAACCTACCTGGTTTAAGACTGAAGCCCTGGTGGCACAGTGGTTAAGAGTGGCTGCTAACCAGAAGGTTAGCAGTTGGAATCTACCAGCCACTCCTTGGAAACCCTATGGGGCAGTTCTATTCTGTCCTACAGAGGAGTTGCTATGAGTTGGAATCCTGTCAAGGGCAATAGGTTTGGTTTAAGGCCAACAGTAATAAAAGGTGTAATACAGTCAGTCGATTGAGCCACTGAATGGGATCTGGAAATTCACCTTGCCGTTTCGTGTCTAATGACCTGGGTAATCCCTGAGCAACCATCTCCCTCTTCCCTCACAGCCCCACTGTGCCCTTGATTGCACTTCAGCTTGCCTGATATGGCAGGAGCCTTGCCTCTAACCCCAGCCCACTCGCCTATCACTTAGCTTGCGCTTAATCCCCTGGAGTCAACCCTGCAGGAAATTTAGTCCTCTTAGCCCTAGCCTAACGACCACAAATTCCTCCTCTTTTAGTACTATCATACCTCACTTGAGACTACCTGATTTATACGAGGGCATCTCCCACATGCTGGACGGGAGAAGAGAAGAGAAACAGAAAGGTGGTTTGTTCCAGTAGTACCAGGAGTGGACTGGGAGTTCCAGTCCCGGTTTTGCTCTTGATTAGCCAGTAACCCCTGATAAGTCATTTAAATGCTCTGGTCTTCAGTTGCCTTATTTGTAAAACGAGGCTGCTTTGTTGACCTTTAGATCAATTATAGCTTTCTCATGTTATGAAAGTAAGTTTCTAAATTAGTTATGGAGACAGCGCACATACATAAATTACCTGAAATATGTTTTTACGAACTCTCTCACAGACGTCACACTGGTTCCATGCAGGCCAAGCATTAGAGGAGATGTGAGCAGGAGACAGAGAGCAAGGCAAGGTCGGGGCGGAAAACCTCTCAGGGCTGAAAGGCTGTGTCTGTGTCATGAGTGTGGGAGACAGAGGAGGACATGGACTGGCGGGAAGTAATAGAAACACATTTCCTGTCAAAGGGGAGTGAGTGCAAAGGAGAAGCACGCAGAAGCAGCAGGACTGGATGGGCCTTTTCCAAGAAATGACACGAACAGTGTTGGAGAGCAATGGGGTACTCAGGTGTTGGAGAGTGCCAGACATCAGGTAGATTAGTTTAGATAATAGGAAATAGGATGTGAAAGTTGATACCAACTTGTGAGAATGGAAGTGGCGTAGTAAAAAGGAGACTAATAAAGACCAGCCTCATGGCTGTGAGATGGAAAAGATGAGGGAGAAAGCAGAGGCTTTAGCCCGTGAGATGAGACTGTTGACTAAAAGATGTAAATCAACTGTAATGGTTTGGCGTGCCTGCAAAGTCCTGCAAACACAAGCCATTACCAGAAAAAAACACAGCTTTAATCGTGGTTAGTCATGAACGCGCTTTGACTTTAGGGCGGCAGCGTCCACTAGAAAGACAGGGCGTGCCACATATGTATTTAAGAGTTTTCTAGTAGTGATGTTAAAAAAACAAACAAACAAAAAACAGTGAAATTAACTTTAGTTATGTATTTCATTTAACCCAATATATCAAAAAATCATTTCAACATGTGATCAATACAAACTTTATTAATGAGATGTTTTATTTTATTTTTTGTATTAAGTCTTTGAAATTTGGTATGTGTTTTATACAGATAGCACATCTCAATTTGGACATCTCAAAAGTGCTCAGTAGCCACATGTGGCTTGTGGTTACTATACTGAACAGTGCAGTAATTTGTTTAAGATTCCAGTAGGTTATGTTTTATTATATTAAAAATAATCACAGGCTATTATACATATAAAGATTTACAGTCCTTCAATAGTTCTCAGGCCTGATGGTTAAGTAAAAATAGGAGTTTCCATAATTGAGTAAAATACAGTGGGGACAACCTAAGTTTCCTAAACTTACTTTTGTCAAGTGCAAACAATGACGATGACAAAAACCCTATCAGATTTTTCACCATCTTTTTATAAACACAAGGATGTTTTCATACCGCACTTCTAGGCTATAATGTTCAAATACAGAACAGCTCTCTAAATTGAATAGTTTCATTAAAAAATGATTACACTGTCTTTATTTTTCTCCTTTCACTGTACAGGAGTAAAAACTTCTCAATTGCTCCTGCCAAGGAACATGATTGAGAACCACTGACCTAGTTCAAGAAGTCTCTGGATGGCACAAACAGTTAAGCACTTGACAACTAACCAAAAGGTTGGTGGTTCAAACCCCCCTAGAGGTGCCCTTTGGAAGAAAGGCCTGGCAATTTGTTTCCCAAATATCACAACCTTGAAAACATTATGGAGTGTGATTTTGGTAACTGGTTTGTTTTTGGATCAAGTTCAGGCTCTCTGGTAATACCAGACCTTTACAACTCCAAGAGGCTGCCAGTGGCTGCATCTTTGGTATACCCTGTTAGCTATGAACAAAGTATTTTAGAGTCATGGTCAAGGAACCTAGGCACTGTCTTTGTAGGTCTCCTTTAACATCTGCTGGAGTCCCTACCTCCCAGTTTAAAGGCTGCTATTATGGCTCTCCTTCAAGGCAAGGGGAATAAGTAGCTGGGTTCATGCGGCAGAGATAATTGTCCTGAGGCACATCTCGGGGAGAGGCTAGGAAGTCAGGGTTTCCTCACATCTCTGGCTCCTTGCAGGTATTCCTCTTCCTTGCCAGGGCACTAGCTTTTGGTCTGGGTACAGAATTGGATTTCTGCAATGCTTCTTTTTTTTTTTTCAAGGAATATCACTATCTGACCTAGACTAGTCTTTGCAGAAAAGGCCTCTATTAATAAAGTTTCTTGTTTTATCCTTCTGCTTTGAGAAGGTCTATCAATCAGTGTAGATTAGTGTATGCTGTCATAAAATACAGTCACAAAATCTTAGTAGCTCAAATCAACCGGTTTATTTCTCAGCCACTTAACATAACCACCATGGGCCAGTAGGGGGCTCTGCTCACCAGTCTCTCAGGCACCAGGCTGAAGGCGGTTCCATATTGACACACGCCTCATCAAGGCAGGAAAAAGGCAACATGGCAAATTGTGCACCAGCTCTTAAATATTCCACATATCACATCTGCTCACACTTCACTGGGGAGGGGAAGGACAGCCCAGCCAGGTGCCTGCAAGGAGGAAAGCCAGAAATAATTGGATGAGCAACAAAAATGACGAAGCCGGTCTGCCTTCTGGTCACCTGCAGACACGATCCATCAACCTCCTTGTCAAGGAAGACGGTCCAGAAGCCACAGAATATTTCTGGTTTTGCCAGAAGGCAGCCCAGGCACAACATCAAGTGCAAAGTTCAGGATCTCTCGGTGATGTATAGTACCGTACGGTGTGGAGTTCCTACATGATGCCCAGATGTGGGTTCTCTTGACTAAACAGTTAGAATTAAAAAGACCAACTACCTGCCACCCTAATATACAATAGGGGAACAGACACAAGAACCCTGTCATACACACTCCCTGAGAAAGGGGAAGGTTAGGAGAAACGCCCAAGACACTCGTCTGTAGACTTCTGAAATCCTGCTGGACAGACAAGGTGAGGTTCTCCACACTGATAGGAAGCGACCCTTAGTTAGACCCAGGATGTGCTCCCTGAGAAAGTCTCCTCAGTCCCTTGTTCACTGTGGCCCTTGGTCCGGAAAGTCCTTCCTTTGCACTGTCCTAATCAGCTACACTGGAGCCCTGGTGGCACAGTGGTTAAAGCTCGGCTGCTGACCAAAGGGTGGGCAGTTTGAATCCACCAGCCGCTCCTTGGAAACTCTATGGGGCGGTTCTACTCTGTCCTATAGGGTCGCTACGAGCCAAAATCGACTCGTCAGCAATGGGTTTTGGGAATATGGCTATATCCAGAGTTGACACTGGAGCATATGCTTTCCTTGGGGGATAAGCAGATATCACAGCCTCCTTTCTGTCTTCACTTGACTGGGGACCCAAGGTTGTTTTATGAATAGGACAGTGACTCTCTTAAAAAAAAAAAAAAAATTCAAGCAGATAGCTTTCATAGTAGTGTAACTTTTGCAAGGACTTAGTTGGCTTACTTATTTTATTCCAATCAGTATACTGTGTCAATAGCCACCTATACAGTTCTTTTCTCAGAAAAGTTTTGAAGACATAGTTTCCTGATTTGTTATGTCACTTTCTTCCCCCCATATTCTCTCTATCTCTGTCCATTTAATGACTTAGTTACAGGTAATGTGAGTCTATTAAGTTTTGGTGGGAAAGCCATTTCATTTGTCTTTTCCCTAAGCCGTTTGGTCCAATTGACAGGATTTACAGAATCACACTCTTAGCTAGGTCTTTACTTTTCGAAGTTTTAGATTCTTCAGAGGTTTCAATAATGGGTGAAATGGTCATAACTTTAATTTGATCCTTACTGCAAGGCTGTTTTTTTTTTTTTGTGGTAACTATTTTTTTTTTTTTAATTTTTGAACTTTAGATGAAGGTTTACAGAACAAACTACTTTCTCATCAGTCAGTACACACGTTGCTATATGACACTGGTTAACAACCCTATGACATGTCAACACTCTCCCTTCTCAACCTTGGGTTCCCTATTACCAGCTGTCCTGTTCCCTCCTGCCTTCCAGCCCCTGCCTTAGGGCTGGTGTGCCCCTTTAGTCTTGTTTTGTTCCATGGGCGTGTTCAATCTTTGGCTGGAGGGTGAACCTCAGGAGTGAACTCATTACTGAGCTGAAAGGGTGTCTGGTGTCTCAGGGTTTCTCCAGTCTCTGTGAGGCTGATTTTGATTGTTCTTTGTTGCTAAGAGAAGTTTTCAGTTTTATCTTTCACTGCTTGTGGTTGAGAAGCATTTGAGAAACAGTTCTGATTCTGCAAGTCTTGAATTTCTGGGCTCCATTTCATTTCTTTTTTCCAAACGGCTAATTCTTTACTAAGCTCACTGGCTTTCTGTAAAATCTTGTGAAGTTATAGACAACAGAAACCAGCACCCAGTGCAAAATTTCTATAATCTCTTGTCCTGGGGATATAAATAAGTTAGGTACATTATCTACTTGCCGGGTTATCGCAGGTGGCAATATTACCAAATGCTTTATCACTACTTAACATAGATCATTATCCATACATCTTCTGGTAACAGCTTCCTTCCTGCCTGCCATCTGGTCTTTAAACATTTTGTTTTTGTTGTTATGACAACACCCCACACCGAGTTACCAATTTCTGAATCAACCAGTATATACCAGGTTGTGCTGCAGTAAAAAACAGATCTCACAGGAACCTAGAATGATAAGATTCTATCTTGATAAACACTTGTATAGTTGTTGTGTGGGAAAAAAGAGAAGGTGGTGAACCACGCCCTAGTCCTAAGACCCAAGGTGTAATAGTTTAATCAGGTGCTTTTTTACCGAATAACTAAATTACCAACTTCCAAGACTGGCATGGAGGAAGATAAATATTTGTGGGGCTGTTTTTTTTTTTTTTTTTGTACAGTAGTACAACCTAGCATATATTGGAATGGGGGAGGAATCCTCATTGCTTCCCACCCCTTATCAACTCAGTTATTTCCACGTTTTGTCTTCTCTTACTTATGACAGTCCACTTTCTGTTTTGTATTAATCAGGACTGATTGGGATGCAGGTGATAGAAATCCAACGCAACTCAGGTCAGAAGGTCTCTCTCTCTCTAGATGTATCTGTCTCTGTTTCTGTCTGTCTTTCCCTCCTTTGTTCCCTCCCTCTCCCTCATTATTTCTTGCTTCGGCTTTTCTCTGCCTTATTTTCTCCTATGTTAGATAGACTTTCTCTATGGGGTGGGACAATGGCTGCTGGTAGACTCTGGTTCTCATATTTTCAGGTCCAGGATCTCCAAAGCAAGGAATCATCTCCTAGTGTAATTCGAGAACTCTTCGTGCAAGTCTCTGATTTAAGGTAACGTGCTCAGCCCTAAACTAAGTATTGTGTCTAGAGGAACGGGGTCTTGTTATTATCTGAGACTAGATAATATGTTTATCCTGATGACTAGAAGGTAGTATAGAACCGTTGCCTTCAAGTCAATTCCAGCTCATAGCGACCCTATAAGACAGAGCAGAGCTGACCCATAGGGTTTCCAAGGAGCACCTGGTGGATTAGAAGGTAGTGTAGGACACATTATTAGAAAATGGCAGATGGATAGGATTGGTGCACAGATGAAAACTATAATAGTTTTTTTTTTTTTTTTCTCCGCAGTCTACAACATTCAAAAAGTTTCGTGGGCCACTAATTATAAAAGGAAATAGTACTGAGGCTGAAAATAATCTTGAGAAGTTCGGTGTAAGTGAGTGTGAATAAGAGAAGAATGGGTTGGGGAGAGGGATGAGGACTGAGGAAAAGAAAGAGGATATAAAGAGGTAGTCAAAGAGATGGCAAATAAATGGATTATTAACTAATGTTAAGTTGAAAGAGAATATTGTCAGGGTTTATGAGATGGTGAGTGCGGAGTTTGTAAAAACCATAAAAAGTAACTGCTATCATCACAATAGTAATAAATGCAAATATTAAAAAAAAGTAATATATAATTATGCCATTAAGTTTATGATTTTGCCCTGTGAAGACAGATTGATTTTGTCGTATTGCTTTCCTCCTGGTGAGATAACACCCTTCAGGCTGTGGTACTGAAACAAGAAGGTGTTGGAATAAGGAATCCTAGTTGTGAAAATCAAAATGTGTCTCTTATTTCTCAGTTCATCTTCTTTTAGGATTACTAGAGTTTGAATGAGTTCCTGAGGTTTCTGTATTACAACCCAGATAATTGGCTATTGCTTGTGTTAGGTCCTGAGGAAATGGCCACCGAGAATTTCTTAGCTAGTGTATCTTTGAGAGACTATTCAAACACAACACATAATTGAACATACATGTGAAAAGCTTAAGGAAGGCTGGTCTTGGCAGCTTCTCATTTCTATCATGTCTTGGCAGCTACTCCACAGCTCGTCCCTCCGTAATCACGTCAACTATTCAGATACTTACACATGTCAAATATCTCACCCGACCTGCTATAGGGGTACAGGAAATTTGCTGAGTGGAATGCCGCAAGACTGAAGCCAGGAGTGTCTAAGTGTTGGGACCCAGAGGTAGGGGAAGGGAAGTCCCAGAGTGACAAAGCTTCAGTCCCAGTGCAAAAGGTGAGTCAGGGAATAAAGCCAAGTGGATTTTGGGGGAATTAAAATCAGAAACACCAACCATTAAACAGAGACTTGAAAACTTAGAAGAGAATTAGGCAGTAATGACAATAAAGAGAAAAGGAGGGCAGGCAGGAGGAGGATGGGGTTTAACAGGCTGATCTAGTCGGCTGTTTCTGAGACTATTAACCAGGAAATGGGCCACATTCTGCCCTGGCACCTTTTATCTGGTGGCTTCCTGGAGTACAGGTGCCTGGGAAGATAGTGATGCATTAAAAGGTCAGGAAAAGTAGAGTTGGAGAGAGGATGATGAATCCAGGTGCGTTATATCCAGCTTAGTTAATTGACAGGAAACTTTATTCACTTGGGTATCCTTGATGACGATAATTAATTTTGCCTTTTTTTTCCCTCCCAGGCTAAACGATAACTATTCTTCAACTCCAGCAATTTACTCATCTCTGTTAATTTTGCTCAAATGCTTTGCAAGTCACCACTCCAGAGCAGTAACATATATCCTTCTAAAAGTTCTAGAACTGGTACTCTCAGCGTCGTTAAAGGGGATTTCTGAGCAAGGCTGTTATTAAGATCGTGCTTGGCTATTAAGCAACACAGCAAGAAAACGAACACAAAAGCAAACTGTCTGAAGTCATCCTTGTCACAACACAATTCCTTTTCTCTGTGTAAGTCAGGGGATGGCATGTGGCAGAGAATCTTGTTTACAGAGCCCAGCAGCCGGGGGGTGGGGTTGTACACACGTGTGTTGTTACTCTTTAAAAGTAATTCAAACAGACGTACAAATACACCAGGCCTGAAAGAAAAAAGAATTCTTAGGGAAACATGCTTAATAATTTGTAGTTTCAAGTTCTTAACTAACGAATGAAAAATATTTCCCTTGGGTGTAAATTTATACCACAACAATTAGGAAACTGATGTAGAGTACAAATTTATTGCAAGAAAAATCTTATTTATTTTCTAATATGGTATGTATATTTAGTACTCTAAGCTAGCTTGATCTTTTGATTAGATGCTCTTTACTACATTACCACATAAATGGTGATATAATAATAAATGGTGCAAATTGGAAAAATTTTAAAATGTGGCTTTAACAAGAGGTACAAATGATTGGTAACAAAGTACACCCATATAGTCACATATGAATTTAGAAAAAAGTTAACTTTATACATGGTCAGAGTTTGCTTTGAAATTTTTCTTGGAAAATCTATAAGCCTAAGTGTCGGATTCGACTTCATGGCACTGGGTTTGTTTTTTTTTTTAAGTGAAATAAATTTTAATTTAATTGCTTTTTAAAGATAATACAGTATCTTTAATTTTGTGTTGTTCTGAAATGAAAGACATATGTTCTTTGAAAAATTGTCTACAAGCTAAACTAAAGTTTCAAATATGTGTAAACTTTTAAATATGAAGGCAAAAAATAAATATGACAGACATATTTTTGATACTTTGAAAAGTGGATATTTATAATATTACTAAAATTCCTTTTTTTCATTGTGCTTTTGGTGAAAATTTACAGAGCGAATTAGTTTTTCATTAAACAGTTAATACACAAATTGTTTTGTGACATTGGTTGCCATCCCCGCAATGTGTCAGCACTCCCTCCTTCTCCACTCCAGTTTCCCTATTTCTATTCGTCCAGTATTCCTGTTGCTTCCTGCCTTCTCGTCTTTACTTTTGGGCTGGAGCGCCCATTAGTCATGTGTATGTTATTGAACTAGGAAGCATGTTCCTCACGTGTGTTATTGTTGACCCCACAGACCTGTCTAATCATCGGCTGAAGGGTGAACCTCAGGAGTGACTTCAGAACTGAGTTAAAAAGTATCTGGGGACCTTACTCTAGGGGTAAAATTCTTAAAATAAATATTGTGAGGTCATGATTACAGTGAGAAATATGAGTGCTTTAATTTTCTTTAATAGCAATTTAAAGGTTATTTTTTTTGTAAAAATTTTTCTTTTTTTTATCTGACCTCTAGCACAGCCTACAATAGTAGTTTTCATAGTCCAGTTCTGGGATTGGTTAAAAATACAGATTCTGAGGCTCTAATCCATATGGTTAGACATACAGTTCTCAGGCTCCAACCACTTTTACTAAAGCAGAAATCCTAGAAGGAGGCCATGTGTGGTTTAAAGAGGCCTTCAGGTGATTCTGATAAACTCTCAAGTTGATAACCACTGGTCTAGAAGAACGCAAGATCTTTCTTGTCTCACTTGATAAATGAAAAATTAATGAAGAATTTTTGTCCGCAGGCATAGGTCCTGGCCCTTTGAGTGGTTAAGACCAAACTGGCAAAGAATAACTGCAGACACTGATCACCATACAAAAGCCATGAGAGTTTCCTCATATGGTGGATTTTCTCAAGTTGTTGGTTTGGAGGACAAACCACAGTAATGATGCAAGAGGACTCAGGGAAGAAGTATTGTTTTTTTTTAATTTCCAGAAAAATGAATCTTGAAAATGGTAAAAATTATCACAGGCTTTGTGAGAGATGCTAAAAAGAAATCAAGATGGTCTGATATAAAATCAAATAGTGACCAAAAATAGAAATTATTTTATCCTTTTAATTGTTTATTTTGGGGAAATGTCTTAGGAATTGAAGACTAGGAGTCTTAGGAATGTTAAATGTTCTTTTATATCAGTAACACAGGGAGCAGTGGAGGAAAATATGTAAGAGCAGAAGAGATTGGTTTTACATTGCCTATTTTTGGTGGGAGCAAGCAAATATTGAATTTTACATAAAGTACTGATGGCGCAGTGATTTTAGAAAGTACTGCTGTGAAGACCTAAAGCCAAGCTCTATTGTTGAAACCAAACCTGGAACGGTATCTTTAACTTCAAGTTGAACACCTGTTCTGGAATTGCGTTGTCAGGTCAAGTGTGGTGAAGTAGATGTAATTGTGAAGCCCTCTTGTAGAAGAACTTTAATAGTGATGGGAGTAAAGAATTTGGCAGAATGTCCTGTTCCATCCTGCTTAAATAGTCACCAACTAATTTGCATAAATGATTTACTTTTTTCAAAAATCATACAGAGTCCCTAAAGAACCTCCAAATCAATGTGTGGCTTCTTCCACTGAGCTGCTGAACGTGATTCCAGTTGTTCCCATGGCTGTGGTTACCAGTGGGATAGATGTTCTCTGTTTAGAGGCAAACCATGTAAACAACAGTTACTGAATGCCTAGTATGTAATGGCGTTTGTTCTTGCCGAGTTCGGAATTCTAATTTAAGTACTTTCCTGTGCTATTGAAAAGAGGGTTTGGAATTTTGCAGTTAAAAGAAGCTGTGTGACTTGGGATTTAAATTGAAATTGTCTAATTTGAAAAGGTAATAATAGATGTGGGTAGATTTCTTTTTCTTTTTTGAGTTCTAGTAAGAAGTGCTCATGCAGAATATAGCCCAGGCCCAGCAGGTATTGGCAAAGATGTGGAGAAATTGGAATACCCACACACTGCCGCCAGGATTGTAAGATGGTACAGTCACTGTGGAAAACCTGTTTGGCAGTTCCTCAAAAAGTTAAACGTAGAATTAATTACCTTATGATTCACTAATTCCACTCCTGGATTTATACCAAAAAGAATTGAAAGAAGGAATGCAAACAGATACTTGCACACCAATGTTCACTGCAGCATTATTCACAATAGCCAGAAGGTGGAAACAGCCTAAATGTCCATCAATGGATAAGTTGGTAAACAAAATGTGGTAATATATACAAAAGAACTTTACTCCGCCATAAAGAGAAATGAAGCCCTGATACATGATACAACATGGATGAACCTTGAAAACATTATGCTGAGTAAAATAAGCTAGTCACAAAAGGACAAATATTGTATGATTCCACTTACATGAACTATATCAGATAAGCAAGTGTATAGAGATCAAAGTTTATTAGTGGCTACCAGGGGAAGGGAGGAAGGAGGGGAAAAGGGAGACTCACTGTTTACGGGACACTGAGCTGTTAAACCAAAAAAAAACAAACCTAAAGGTGATAGGAAATTTGAAAACGGATAGTGCTGATGGTTGATCATAAACATAACTAATGTCACTGAATTATACACATGGAGAATGTTGAAATGGCAGATGACTTGTCACATGTGTATTTACCACAATAGGAAAAGATCAATTGGAAAAAAAAAGTGGTTATGAAGCCAAAGCAAGAAATGTTACATTCCCCTATTTTTCTAAATTAAATTAAGTCTGGTTCTATATCCACATCTACCTGGCTCTATTTTTTCCTTTATTGGATGGCACAAGAGTCCTGGGCCCTGGATGTCCACTGAGTCACCATTATTACCATTCCTTTTTTGCTACATCATCACTGATGTCGACAACTTTGCAGCCATGCTACTCCAGACAGTGATGCCCCCTCTGGAGTCCACTGTGCACCCGCCCACAGTGGACATTTGCCTTAGCTCTCAAAGCTAAGTGCATAAGGCTCAGAGCCCAGGAATCGTTCTTTCTGCATTAGAGCTTCTCTCCACCCCTCCCCCCCAAAGATGCTGTTTTTGGGGCCAGGCTCAGGTCTCACCATCTTCCTTACTTCCCAGTCTCTGGAGTCCAAACCCCTCTCACATAACCTTGAGCCATGCCCTCTTCTGGTCTAGAGCAGTCTGCTTCCCTACGTCCCTCAAGATCCAAAGAGCTTCAGTGTATTTCCTCGATTGGGCCAGGCAGGTTATTATTATCACTAATTTTTTTTCCAAGAGAAGCTTCTAAAATACAAAGAGGTAATTTCTCTCCCTCCTTCAGTCAAGGAGAGACCGAGGACACAAAAGTTCAGTCGTTCTTTAGGAAAACGTGGAGGTGGGGAGGAGTGGAAGGGACAGGATTTTGTTCTTTCTGTGCCTGTGAAGAGCAGGTATGGTTCCCAGGTGTTCAATGGTGAGTGGCTGGAACGAGGAATACAAGGAGTGATGGGTACTGTCCTTGTTATACACCCCCAGCCACTCTCAGTGGGAGTCACTGGGTTAGCAGGCTCAGACCCACCTAACACGAAAACTAGGCCAGGCCAGAGCAGGGCACATGTTACCAGCCTCAACTCATCTGCTGGTGTGGGCTTGATCAGTGTTGTCACAGGTCCCCACTGAGACTGGGCCTCTGCCTCAAGCTGGCCATGACCCTTGGCCTAATGCTGCCATCTTCCCCTGGAGGTCAACCTCCTCCCAGGTGATGGTTAGTTAAATATTTACTTTAAATTTATTTTAGATAAATCAGAAGTGGATAGAATAGGAACTGAAAAATTTCCCTTCTCCCTCTCCAATCCACTTCTCAGCAATAAACCATTTTAGGTAATATCAAAAACACAAACCAAACACGTTGCTGTTGAGTCGATTCCAACTAACAGTGACCCTATAGGACAGGGTAGAACTTCCCCATAGAGTTTCCAAGGAGCGGCTCATGAATTTGAACTGCCGACCTTTTGGTTAGCAGCTGAGCTCTTAACCACTGCTCCACTAAAAAAAAAAAAAAAAAAAACTCCTTTTTAGATGGGTTTAAATTCTTATGTACTCATCGTGCGTGTAGTTTTCTGTAAAGAAATCAGGCTATATGTATTGTTCTGCAATTATATGTGTATCTCCAAATTCTTTGCTTTTTAACACTTTAAATAGGTCTTTTGCAGCAGATTTGCCCAATGCAAGATATTATTTTGCTTCTTGACTGGTGCTTCCATGGGCATTGATTGTGGATCCAAGTAAAATGAAATCCTTGACAACTTTAATATTTTCTCTGTTTATCATGATGTTAAAAAGCAAAGATGTCACTGTGAGGACTAAAATGTGCCTGACCCGAGCCATGGTATTTTTGATTGCCTCATATGCATGCAAAAGCTGGACAATGAATACAGAAGACCGAATTGATGCCTTTGAATTACGGTATTGCCAAAGGATATCGAATATACCACAGACTGCCAAAAGAACCAACAAATCTGTCTTAGAAGAAGTATAGCCAAAATGCTCCTTTGAAGCAAGGATTGGGAAACTTCCTCCTTCTTACTTTTCACGTTATCAAGAGGGACCTATTCCTGGAGAAACACATCATGCTTGGCAAAGTAGAGGGTCAGTGAAAAAGAGGGAGACCCTCAATGAGATGGATTGACACAGTGGCTGTAACAATGGGCTCAAACATAGAAATGATTGTGAGGATGGCACAGGACTGGGCAGTGTTTCCTTGTGTTGTGCATAGGGTCACTATGAGTTCGAACTGACTCAATGACACCTAACAACAACTAACAAAATATCCAAATATAAATATAATTTTACTTAACAATTTATCATGGGCACTTTTCAAGCAGCACATACATTTACCTCATTCTTTATGATGGCTGCATATTGCCATTAACCATTGTATAAATCTAACATAATTTAACTGTTTTCCTTTGAAGGACACTTAGGTTGTTGCTCTGTTCAATATTATTAAAAATGATGCTGCAGTGAACAGCTTTATGTGTTTAACTTAGACCAGAGACTGGCCCTTAGGTAACTAGACTAGTTGTTTGAGGACATTAAACAGCTGTTAGTCCTGACTTCTAGGACACCCGCTATCTAGATTTCTCTTGCTGAGCCCACCTGTGGATTAGATCGCCTCAGGTGACAACTGCCTGAACCAGGCCAAGGTGGCAGCACGGCCTCAGACACTCAGCATGGGTTTAGCCTATCCCTGCAGAGACCAGCTCTGTAACTGGGTCAGTTTCTCCAGCCTCCTCCCCTTCTCACCTTGCCTGAGCTGCTTCTTCCTCCCTAACGTTAGTGTGCCTGAGTTCTCAGCAGGATTCGTGCCAGAAGCTGCCTGACTGTGACTGGTATGGTTAAAAAAAAAAAAAAAAGATAACTCTAATTCCAATAACCTGAATTAGCTAAGATTTATGGTAATGCTTGAAATTCCAGTCTGAGAAGTGAATCAAAATTCCTACGTCTACGGTCCTGAAAATATTCCATATATATTTCTAGGGATAAAATAAACAGCTGATCAGGGGAGTGAGCTGCCTTTTTTAAAATCTGTAAAACACGTATTTTGTAATCTTTTTTGATACTGTCTTGAACACGTAACGTTTTCAAATATGAAAAAAAACAAAACAAAACCCCAAATTCCCAAAAACAATCCAATGGGCTTAGAGGCAGCATTAGCTGGGGCAGCACGGCAGGGGGTCAGCCTTGTAGCCTGCTGGCCATGGAGGTGGGCTGGCGCACAGAGGTGGAAGAGGAGCAGGGTCACCAGTGGTGAGCAAACTCACCCAGCTGCTCTCCTCTCACTTGTTCTCCTGCCCTGGTCTTCAGGGCTCTTGTACTGCTGGAAAACTCTTAGGCTCAGTCATTCATTCACTCACTCATTTGTTTAACAAATGTTGTCTGAGGGCTCCCCATTCCCCCTGCACTATGCTAGGTGCCCAGGATTCAGCGATGAACCAGGATCCTCTGCCTTCCAGTGGTACAATGTCTGGGGTGGGGGTGGGGGTGGGGAGGTGAGGGTGGGGACAACAAACAACTACAAGCCAGTGTGGCAAGTGCAGTATAAAATGGAGCCACAGCAGAAGGGTGGCAAATGTGCCCAGGGCCTGTGTGACCTCTGCAGTTGCTTCAGGCTCTGAGGTCAGGAGGGCCCCACGCTTGGTGTAAGTCTTTGCTGTTGCCAACATTTGAATGTGTGTCTTGTGAGTCAAATGGGACCATGAAGCATGCACATGAGCAGAGGAGACGCATGCAATCTATGTGTCTGCCATCCTCTGCCGCCCCATTCAGAGAGCGTGCACAATGCCCCCCGACGCAGAATTCCAGTGGACACTCACATCATAAGGAGTTCAGTGCATTCAAAGCGAATGCAAAATAAGTGGGCCACACGTCTGACTGAGGAAGTGCCGACAGCCTCCAGAGGCCACACTCTGCGTTTAAGCCACAACTCGTTTTGAAAGAAGGTGGTCACATTCTAAGTATCACCAGTGGCCAAGGACCCCTAGCATCTCCTTTCCTGCTCGCATGACTTCCCTATCTAGCCAACCATCTACACTGAAAATCATGAGATAGAAGGAAAGGGAAAGATAGGGCGACCACAGCGCCTTTTCCGTTCAGCCCTTCCCTTTTCATCAGTAAGCCGAAGGTAGAGCGTGTTGGTAGGATGTGCGCATCAGGAATTCAAAAAATAACAACGGAGTTAGCTTTATGCAGCATTTCCACTGTTCCGACATTGCACAATATAAAGACGAACACTAAAATTCATGCTAATAATTCAAAATTTTCACTTTTCTTTAACCAGAACAACATTAACTAGCAAATAAAAAAAAACACCATGATGTAACCCGATGAGGGTGGGTCCTGCCCGGTGTGACCCCTGGAGCCAATTGCGAGACATCAGGCCTTTGAAAAACAGAAAGTAGACTTTATTGTAAGCCTGTCAAGCGAGGAGCTCGGAGACTAAGTCCCAAATCAAGCTCCCAGAGGTTGGGGATTCTAGAGCAGTTAAAGGGTTCAGGATGGCGACCTTGTGCAGAATCCATGAAATTTCTGGGAGTAGGCGGGCGATTTCATGAACTGAAGGGGTTACAATATGGCGGCTGGGGGCATGTGTTTTTTTGGTGGGTTTATGACGTATGAAGTTTACCTAAGGACAGCTTTGCGGCTTATTGCTCATGTCCAAATTAGGGGGAGGGGGCAGTTTGTGAGCAGTGAAGTGGCCGTGAGCGGAGAAGCAGTAAGACGACCTTGGGCTGTAACAGAGAGACGCCTTACCGGGAACTCACAGGTGGGGGCTGGGGGCTGGGTGGGTAGAAGGGTGGGTGGGGGGAGGTGATCGGAGGAGGGGGAATGGTTTAACCCCGTGGGTTTAGAGGAGTAGAGAGAGAGAGTGTAGAAGTTTGGAAAAAGCTTTACATTTTAGCACCTTTAGTGGCACTTCTTTTCTGCTTTTTGAAAAAGGGGCTCTTTATTTTCATTTTGCACTGGGTCCTAAGAGTTACGTAGTTGGTCTTGTGCCTGTACCAGCATTACAGATCTCGTGCACAGATCTCAGCTCTCCTTTGTCCTTGCGTGGCTCTATGAGGCTGAACACGATTTAGGACATGGCACCCGCTTCGAAAACACGGTTGTCCCTCCGGTATTGAAGATGACTATTTTTAAAACGTAGCCGTTTGCTATCAGAGACTATCGTCTGCTTACACTGAGACACAAATGCTTTTCTTCCTGTCGGATGCATGGATTTGATGTATTCTACCTGCATTTCAGAAGGTAGAGTTTGATATTCTCTAATCCAATTCAAATGTTATTATGAATCTTGAAAGAGGATGTGTGAAATACTTTGCCTAAGGTGAGGTTTCTTCTTGTTTTCTAGTTTATTGAAAGCAAATAGGAAACATGGCTTAAATACTAAAAATGAGGAAACATATACTCAATAATGTAGTTTTCTAAAACAACTCTAAGGAACAAAATATTTTGTCGGAGACAGTTGTGTTGCGTTAAGTCAAAATTGCTGGAATGACTTTTGATGCTTTAATTCAAGTTGGCTGGTAAAGCAGGCTTTATTTTTCCTCAGGAAACATTTATAGCCTAACGTCGTAGGACATTACCTAAAGACCTGAATTGTCCAGTATATTCGGCTTTTAGAGGTGATAAAGTGAGATAAACTTTATATCACATAAATAATAATGACTTTATTAACAAACAAGAAAACTGACTAATGTCAGTGACTAATTCTTTTAGTTACCTTATTTTTTATTTGTCTGTTTTATTCTCATTTTCTGCATTTTACAGTGGCACTCTGCCTATATTGTTATTTGTAGTAAAGGAGAAGATATATTCGCTCACTTGTTCATTTAGCCATTCAGTGAAAAATATTTATTGACCACCTGAATTAACCTATTTTTGGAACAAGAAAAGGAAAAAAAAAAATGGAATTAAAAAAATGCAGATTGTCTCCAGTGCATTTGACAATTATGTTGTTTACGTGCCAGCACTGTTCTCGGCACTGAGGAGTCAGGGTTCCTGCCTGCAGCGGGCTTTGTTTCTAGCGTGGGAGAAATACGCTCAGCCTGTATGCACGTATTAGCTAAGTGGACAGGAAAGGCCTTGCTGACAGCTGACACTGAGCCCTGCCTGATAAGCTGGGGTACTCTAATAGATACCCAGAGATGCCCAACCTGCAAGTTCTTCTCTAGGAACCTGCAGATTCAAGGTGGAGACAGACATAGTTAGCAATTTCCATAGTAAATCCATCTTCCTTTCACAATCAAGCTCTTAGAAAAAGGTTCCATCTTCTCTTCCTCGCTTTACCTTCCGTGGTGTCCTGTGATCGGGTCCTGGCTATCTTTATTACATCCAAAGCTTTTTCTCATTCTTGTTTTCCCTGGTGTCTCCATTTAAAATGTATTTACTTGAAACCCTTTCCTCTCTTGGATCCACCTTACAGCTCTCTGCTTCTCTTACTATTTTGCCGACAGTTCCTTTTCAGGCTTCATCTTGGCCCCTGTTCTCTATGTGCATGAACGTTCAGGGTCTTCAGGGCGTGCTTCCTGGATATATTTATTTCTCAGTCTAGATTTCAAAATATTTTTGGGTAATGAATTCTTTAGAATCCGATGAAAGATATAGAGACCCTTTTCCCAGATAAACTGAACATGCTTACAAATTTATATGCAACTTTTAGGGGATTAAAGGAACCCCCTGAAGACTACTCAGGGAATATATAGCGGTGTTATGAATTCCAAGGACGTCTCTTTTACCTGCTCTTCCTGGACAGTTTCAACCACACCTGACTTCAGCCACACCAAGAATTCCTAAGCCTGTGTCTGCAGCCCAGTCTCAGCTCTTTCTATCCAGCTGCCTCCGTGACATTTCCACGGCACACCCGAAAGGCACTTTGATTTAGTGTGTTCTACGCAGAACTCGTTTCTCCCCACTGTCATCACCATTTCTCCTTCCACCTCCTGCCTCCTCCTGCATCGTAATTCACTGAGCTGTGCAGTCCAGAGACCTCTGTGTCAGCGGGCACTCTCTCTCTCCCTCTCCCTGTGCACTGTGAATCAGCCATCCTGCCCTATTCCAAAAAGCTGCCATATTTATCATCTTTCCCTCCTTCCCGATGCCACTCCTGCTCCTTAAACCCACTCACATTACCTTTATTTATGCCTTTTATTCTCTTTGTTGGATATTCTCAGTAGGAATGGGACAGAAACTTTGAAGAAATTAGTACATGCTTGGAATAGCCATTGAGAGAATAAGTGAGTTTGCTGACCTGGGATTGCTGAGAGGCGCTGGGCTCCAAGCAGTTCTCATTGCCTGCTTCTCTCCTTACTTGACTCCTTCCCCATATAGCAGAAGTTACAAAGTTATTACCTTATCATAGTTTTTTTCCCTAAACTGAAGACAGTCATTAAGTTTCTCATTGCCTTTTCCTTGACCGGTTAAATAGATTTACATCCTTTAATTTCCACACATTTGTCATCTGTGTCATTGTCTTCTGAATACTCTTAATATTTTCCTCATACATTTTAGTATTTAGTCAGCACTGGACGTTGGATTCTGGTAATTTAGTCAATGCGATAATCATATATTCTTTGTCTTAAAAGAATAGGAAATTTTATGGGAGAAGGAAGTGAAGGAATGCTTATTAGATTTATGCATGGCACAATTAGGGCAAGTAATTTATGGCAATAAAATACAGACTAATAAAAATGCTGACCTATATATGTATGCATATGTGTGTACATACATACAGTTCCACATTTTTATGCATATATATACCGTAATCAAACATCAACATGTCTGGCATTAGGAGGGTTAGAAAAAAGTAGATCAAGCATAAACTATCAGCTGAGCGTTGACTGTATACAAATCAGTCATTTTTGGAGTTTCAGGAAAGTGCTGATGGGAAACTAGGAAAGAATGGCTGTCTGGGGAGACTGACTTTCCCTGTGATACTTTTACCGACGCTTCAGTCTTCAGCCATGTTCTGAGGCGCCCCCTTGAAGAAGGCGAATGCAGGTGGAATGAGGACTGGGCTCCCACGTCTTTCGTCAACAGGGATAGTTCTGGTTTCATTTGTTTTATAGGCTCTCTGTAAGACTGTATTGAAATACAGAGTTACATGAATGAAAAGGAAAGTTACTATTATGGGTGATGAATACAGTTACCCCCAGTACTAAATATTTCTTTTGATTGTTTGGGTTCTTCCATCAGAAGTCAGAATTTTAAACTTCACTATAAACAGCATAATTTATGTTGCTCTATGACAGTACAATGCGCCTAAGTACAATGAGGGTTCTAAGACTTATAAAATTTTAATTTTGGGGTCTCAACTATAAAAATTAACTTCGTTTTTTTAGCTGTAATTTTTCAGAATCATATACTTGAGCAGTGAAAGTAAACCCAAGGAAATGTCTAGTGCAGCCTCTGACTTTGGCAAATAAGTTATAATTATTTATGTTTTATAGATGTTACACCCAATCTCAAAAAGTGCCTTACCCAAGATTTGTTACGAGTATGAGTAGCAAAGAAATTAGATCCTTCGTGTAAGTTTGTGTAGATTTTGCATTTAATGTGCTTCTTGAACAACATATTGCTAGCTAATATCCAGCAAATATGAACAAATTAATGAGTTAAATTTTCCAAATTTCAACAGCAGCTGTGATCTCTGTAAATTCTCTAATGAGTATGTCCCTCCCCTTCTTTCTTTAATAGAAGCTACCTCTCACTTGCAGCTACTGATTTTCCCCACAGCCATTGAACCGAAGCCTACAAACTTGCCCTTCAGGGAGGCAGTAGAAGCCTGCCTTGCATTTTCTTTTTTTCTAGCATCATTTACTGATCTCCCTCTCAATTAAGTCATACATCTACCCTTCTGAGGTATATTCTATCCAGAAACCCCTCTCTCTGCCCCTCTATATTCTGTCATCTACAGCCTCCTGGCTAATCCCTCTCATTCGAAGAAGACTAGCCAACTGGTTAATTGTCTTCCTCTATCCGAAGTGTTGCCCTTGTCCTGGGTGACTTCAGGGTCCACACAAATAACTCAACCCATTTTCTAGAAGTTTCTTAACCTCCGTTGACCTTCCTCCCCACTTCATTTTAACCAACTCTTTGTGGATATATCCAGGACATCACCAAGAATTGTTTCACCTCAGACTAAAAACATACACCCCTCTTTAGACCAATTCTCCAATCCTTCTAGATCCCTTTTTGACACATTCCCACTCTGTGCTCCTCAACGTTATAGGTTTGTGTCTGAGATAGTTATCTAAGTAGCAAAGATTCATATTCCCCTTCCTTGATTTAGAGTTTTTATTAGGAAGAGGCTGCCCAGCCAGGTATTATATTTCTTAGCCCTCTTGCATTTTGGCATAGTGGTTAATATTTCAGCTGTCAACCAAAAGGTCAGCAGTTCGACTCTACCAGCTGCTCCTTGGAAACCCTCTGGGGCAGTTGTATTCTGTCCTGTAGGGTCAGTATGAGTTGGAATCTTCTCAACAGCAGCGGGTTTCTTGCCCGTGACTAATTCTTGTCCAAGGACCCTGAATGTAAGTGATATGAGAGTTCTAGGTCCAGGTGGTAAAGACGCAAGTCGATCTTCTGTAGTCTGCTGGCTGAATCTATGCCTAGGAGTGACCTTGGAAAGCATATACTGAAAATGTTAGTTCACCTGTTAACCACATCCCTGAATGAATGGTGGGTGTCAAGAATACTTAAGTAAGCAAGTTATTGCATTAAGCCAGTGGAATGTTGATGATCGTTACAGCAGTTAGTATTGCTCTGATTATTATTGATAACTAAATATCTATTGTCTTGATCTTCCCTGTCAACCTTCTTCATTTTTCTTTGTATTCAGTTTAGGTTCTTTGTACACAGTTTAGCATTTTACATTCTCTTATTAACCTTGAATGAGGTGAACCTTTGTCCTTGTCTCCTTCTTGCCAGGAAAAACCATAAACGTGGATCAGCCCAACCATGTCTATTTTGTTTGCATCTTTGCTGTTCTGTGCTGCGGGAGAATATTGCGTAACCATGCAAATGAGTAATGTATACTTTGGGATTACTAGTTTCTTCACCCAGCAGAAACTGGGCACTTTTTCACGACATCATGGCACCATCTTGAGTGGCAGTTCCATCCTTGAGTTCCATTTTCTCCTCAGTTACCAACACACTCCCAGAAACTGAACACCTTTATTTCTGCACTGAAGTTTTAAAAATTGATGTTAATTTTTCAGCTTTTCTTTGCTTGTATTTTTTTATGAACATGGAAAATTGCATTTCATTTTTAAAATGTGTACCATTTTTATTAATTTCAGATAACATGGCCAAAAAATTACTTCTACAGGAAGTCTAACACAACATGTATGAAATAATTAGACACCAATAATAATAGTAACTAACATTTGTATGAAGTTTACTGTACGCCAGGTATCATCAAAGGAATTTAAATATACATTTAATACCACAAAAAGAGTCTTTGGGTGGTGTAAATGGCTAACGTGCTTGGCTGCTAACAGAAAGGTTAGAAGTCCAAGCCCATCAGAGGTACCTTGGAGGAAAGGCCTACTGATCTACTCCCAAAAAAATCAGCCATTGAAAACCCTGTAGCATATAGTTCTAGTCTGACATACATGGGGTCACCACTCGAATAATCCAGGGTAATTGCATTTTGAGATCCTTAACTTAATTACCTCTGCAGAGACCCTTTGTCTAAATAAAGTCGCATGTACAGGTTCTGGGGTTTAGCATGTGGGCATAGCTTTTTGAAGGTTACCATTCATCCTACTACATTAGCCTTAATTTTTTTCTTGGAAGAGCCAGAGTATAAAAAGTATGCAACATTCAGTTAATGCTTGTAAAGAGAATGAAGAAGCCTTACCTCAAAAAAAAGAAAAAGAAACCAAACTACAGAATATAATCCCTATTTAATTCAGAACAATCTGTGAGAGCTGACTCCACAAAATTAAATGCAGTCAAATATTCGTCCAGTGAGCATTGTAAGCATTTACTGTGTTAGATAAGAGATGAACAAGATACAGTCCTGGGCCTCAAGGAATTTAAAATTCAGAGAAATAAAATAAATAAATAAATAACCACATTGACAACTGTAATACAAGGCATACTGTTCTCTGCTGTTATGCGTAGGAAGTCAAATTCTGTGGAAGCAAGAGAAGAAATTATTTCTTACTGAGAAAGTTATGAAGAGTTGATATTTTATTTGGGTCTTAAAGAACGTGTAAGATTCTGACAGATGGAGAAGTCAACAAGTCACATGGTGACCTAGACATGAAGTTGGCAGAACCTGGGGATTGGGGACAGACCAAGAGTGTGAACTGTGTTGTTAAATTGGCAGATGAGAATATGACTGAAATACCAGAAGAGGAGCCAAATGGCTAAACAGAACTGAATACCAGGAGCAGCCTCACAATAGCTGAGGAGTGGCAGAGAGCTTAGACACCAGGGATCTCAGCTAAGTCCAAGACCAAGTGGTATCCGTTCTTACAAATAATAGTTGCGATAGTGTTTGTGGTGGTGTGTATGTTTGCAGTTGTGGGCAGGAAGACCAGACAAACTCTGTTGGCAATATAATTGGCACTGCAGTTGCCTTTAATTGTCTTCAGCCTCATGCATGGCTCCTCCAAGTTGCACTTAAAGGTACAGAACCTGAGTAGGCTTCTGTTGGAGGGTCTGTTTTGGCTGTTTAGCTGCAGCTGGGATGAGAGAGAGAGAGAGGAAGAAAATTAGACAAATAGGTAGGGAGTTGAATGTTGTAGACATCATTATTTAAGAAATTTTTTTAAAGTTTTATAAAAAATAGAATAGGTAACTTGGTTGAAAATCAAAGAGTACCTAAAGGTTTATAATGAAAAACAATAGCTCTTGATTCTCTACTTTTAGGGAAGCCACATTTAATTACTTTTAACAGTTTCTTCTAGTGGTTTCAGCCAATGGCCATATAGCATGCATACATCACTATTATTTGATTTATTAATTTTAGGTACAATCTATTGGCTTTCTGCTATAATAAATAACATTTAGCTCACTTGACTAACTTATTCAACTTACTTTTCACTTCGTAACAGAATTGTTATTAGGCTACTTTTGGTTCCTCCTGGTAAATTTAAATAATACACTTATTTTAAATTCTCGTTCCATAAACTATAGGCAATAAATCTGGACACGCCACATTGAGATGTGACTTTCCTTCACTTTCTCTTCCCTCTTTCACCAAAGTTTTGGCATTTAACCTCCAAGTCAAGCTGTTAAGATATACACTGTATTTAGTAATCATAATTAATTCTTCTGAATTTTGTCTAAAGATTGCTTATGAGATTTGAAAATCAGTAAATACATTTTTTTTTTGTTGTTGTTATAGGCAGGCAATTACTTTTTTTCTGGCTTCCACATGCTATATTTCTGTTTGGGGAAAAATTCTTATTTTTTTTCTGAAGACTTCATTTACATTTCTAGTTTGTTGTATTAACGCTTCTTAGTACATTTTTTTATGAGAGACTGATTTAATTTGTAAACTTTCCCTTAAAGCACAATAAAAATTACAAAAAAAGGGGGGGGATTGACAATCTATAGGAAAAAAAAAAAAGAAATCCAGACTCCTTAGCCCAATAGTAAAGGCCTGCTGTCATCTGATTCCAAGACATTTTAAAAGAGAAGAAAAAAAAAAGAATAGAAAATATACACAGTGAAATTTTTGGTATTCCAACAGTTTTTACGTGTACATCGATTACATGGTGTAGAGTGACATTGATTACACGCTTTATGTTATGCAACCCTTAACTGTTTCCTAATTATTCCACCACCTTTAACATAAATTTAATGCCCCCAAGCAAAAACTCCCTCTTTTTCCCATCCTTCCCACCCCTGATAATTGCTAGTAAGCTTCAGTTTCTATGTGTTTACTTACTTTATATAAGTGAAGTCATACAGTGTTTGTCTTCTTGTGTCGGACTCATTCACTCAGCATGGTGCTTTCAAGGTTTATCCACGTTGTGCTGTGTATCAGCACTTCATTTCTCTATCTGACTAATATTCCATTGCATTGCATATATATACGTCACATTTTGCTTATCCATTCATTTGTTGATGGTCATTTAGTGTAAAAGGTCTTGATACAGAGCAAAGAGGGATACCTTTGGTAAGTTCTCCATTTTGACCTTTGTTACTTGCTACAAGCTAATTCTAACCCAACTTCTCTTTGGATTTCTCAGGCTCCTCAAACTCTGTATGTGTGAAACAGCACCTAATCCCCATCCCAAACTGTACTTCTTTAAAATGCAAATATTAAAAAAATAATTTTTTATCTTTATTTTTATTGTACTTTAGATGAAGGTTTACAGAACAAACTAGTTTCTCATTAAAGAGTTAGTACACATACTGTTTTATGATATTGGTTAACAAACCCACCACATGTCAACACTCGCCCTTCTCAAACTTGGGTTACCTATTACCAACCTTCCTGTCCCCTCCTGCCTTCTTGTCCTTGCCCCCCGGGCTGGTGTCTCCTTTTCTTTTATGGGCCTGTCCAGTCTTTGGCTGAAGGGTGAACCTCACCAGTGACTTCATTACTGAGCTGAAAGGGTGTCCGGGGGCCATACTCTCAGGGTTTCTCCAGTCTCTATCAGGCCAATAAGTCTGATCTTTGTTTCGATTTATTTATTTTTATTGAGCTTTAAATGAAGGTTTACAGAACAAGCTAGCTTCTCATCAAACAGTGCACGTATTGTTCTATGACATTGGTTAACAACTCCACGACAAGTCAGCACTCACTTCTCAACCCTGGGTTCCCTATCACCAGCTTTCCTGTCCCTCCTGCTTTCCAGTCCCTGACCCAGGGCTGGTGTGCCTCTATAGCCTTGTTTTGTTCCATGGGCCTGTTCAATCTTTGGCTGAAGGGTGAACCTCAGGAGTGACCTCATTACTGAGCTAAACGGGTGTCTGGGGACCATACCCTCAGGGTTTCTCCATTGTGTGTCAGACCAGCAAGTCTGGTCTTTTTTTTTTTTTTTAGTTAGAATTTTGTTCTACATTTTTCTCCAGCTCTGTCCAGTACCCTCTACTGTGATCACTGTCAGAGCAGTCAGTGGTGGTAGCCAGGCAACATCTAGTTGTTTTAGACTCAGTCTGGTGGAGGCCATGGTAGATGTGGTCCATTAGTCCTTTGGACTATTCTTTTTCTTTTCTTTAGTTTTCTTCATTCTTCCTTGCTCCCGAAGGGGTGAGACCAGTGGAGTATCCTAGATGGCCGGTCACAGGCTTTTAAGACCCAAGATGCTACTCACCATTGTAGAATGTAGAACATTTTCTTTATAAACTATGTTATGCCAGTTAAGGTGGATGTTCCCCGAGACCATGGTCTCCACAGCCCTCAGCCCACTAATTCGGTCCCTCAGGGAGTTTGGATGTGTCTGTGGAGCTACCATGACCTTACCTGTTACAGGTTGTGCTGGTTTCCCCAGTGTTGTGTACTGTCTTACCCTTTACCAAAGTTATGACTTACCTATTGTTTTTCCATCCCCACCTCTCCCCTCCCTTGTAACCATCAAAGACTGTTTCTTTTTGTATGTAAACCTTTTCAATGAGTTTTTACAGCAGTGGTCTCATACAACATTTGTCCTTTTGTGATTGACTTATTTCACTCAGCATAATGCCCTCCAGATTCACCCATGTTATGAGATGCTTCACAGATTCATTGTTGTTCTTTATCTTTGTGTAATACTCCATTGTGTGTATGTACCACAATTTGTTTATCCATTCATCTGTTGATGGGCATCTAGGTTGTTTCCATCTTTTTGTTATTGTGAACAATGCTGCAGTGAACATGGGTGTACTTATATCTGTTCACGTGATGACTCTTATTTCTCTAGGATATATTCCTAGGAGTGGGATTACTGGATCATATGGTATTTCTATTTCTAGCTTTCTAAGGAAGTGCCATGTCGTTTTCCAAAATGGTTGTATCATTTTGCATTCCCACCAGCAACGCATAAGAGTTCCGATCTCCCCGCAGGCTCTCCAACATTTGTTATCTCCTGTTTTATTGATTCGTGCCAGTAATGCCGGGGTGAGATGGTGTCTCATTGTGGTTTTGATTTGCATTTCTCTAAAGGCTAGTGATTGTGCACAGTTCCTCGTGTCAGTTAGCAGCTTGAATGCCTTCTTTGGTGAAGTGCCTGCTCATTTCCTTTGCCCATTTTTTAATTGGATTATTTGTCTTTTTGTTTTAGGGGTGTTGGATTTTCTTGTAGGTTTTAGAGATTAAACATTTGTCTGATTTGTAATAGCCAAAATTTTTCCCCAGTCTGTATGTTCTCTTTTTACTCTTTTGGGGAAGTCTTTTGATGAGTGTGTTTAACTTTTAGAAGATCCCAGTTATCTAGCTAATCCTCTGGAGCTTGTGTTGTTGGTTGTGGTTTGTATCCTGTTAGTGCAGTGTATTAGAGCCTCTAGCGTTGGTCCTATTTTTTCTTCTATGAACTTCATAGATTTTGGCTTCAAATTTAGGTCTGTGATCCTTTTTGAGTCAGTTTTTTGCATATGGTGTGAGGTATGGGTCCTGCTTCATTTTTTGCAGATAGACATCCAGTTTTGCCAGCACCATTTGTTAAAAAGACTGTCTTTTCCCCATTTGATGGACTTTGGGCCCTTGTCGATGATCAGGTAACCATAGGTGGGTGGATTTACACCTGGGTTCTCAATTCTGTTCCATATGTCAATGTATCTGTCGTTGTACAAGTACCAGGCTGTTCTGACTACTGTAGTTGTATAGTAGGTTCTGAGGTCAGGTAGTGTGAGTCCTCCTACTTTATTCTTCTTCAGTAGTGCTTTACTTATCCAGGTTTTCTTCCCTTTCCATATAAAGTTAATGATAAGTTTTGCCATCACTTTAAAGAATGTTGTTGGTATTTGGATCAGTGTTGTAAATCACTTTGGGTAGAATTGTCATTTTCACAATGTTGAGTCTACATATCCACGAGTGTGGTATGTTTTTCCATTTATATACATCTCTTTTGGTTTCTTCCAGTAGTGTTTTGTAGTTTTCTTTGTGTAGGGCTTTTACATCCCTGATTAGATTTATTCCCAAGTATTTTCTTTACTTTAGGGGCTATTATAAATGATGTTGTTTTCCTGATTCCCTTTTCATCATTCTCTTTATTGGTGTATAGGAATCCAACTGACTTTTATATGCTTATCTTGTATCCTGCTACTCTGCTGAATCTATGAGTTCCAGTAGTTTTCTAGTGGAGTCTTTTGGGTATTTTATGTATAGTATCGTATCATCCACAAATAGGGACAGTTTAACTTCTTCATTATCAATTTGGATGCCCTTTTTTTTCTGTTTCTTGCCTTATTGCTCTAGCTAGGACTTCTAGCACAATGTTAAATAGGACTGGTGATAAAGGGCATCCTTGTTTTGTTCCTGTTCTCAAGGGGAATGTTTTCAGCCTCTCTGCATTAGGAATGATGCTGGCTGTTGGTTTTGCATAGATGTCATTTATTATGTGGAGAAATTTCTCTTCTATACCTATTTTATTGAGTATTTTTATCAGGAATGGGTGTTGGACTTTGTCGAATGCCTTTTCTGCATTGATTGAGATGATCATGTGATTCTTTTCTTTCCTTTTATTTATGTGATGGATTATGTTGACTGATTTTCTAATGTTGAACCATCCTTCTATACCTGGTATGAATCCTACTTGGTTGGGGTGTATTATTTTTTTGATATGATGCTGAATTTTATTGGCTAGAATTTTGTTGAGAATTTTTACATCTATTCATGAGAGATATTGGTATGTAATTTTCTTTTTTTGTGGTGTCTTTGCTTGTTTTTCTATCAGGTTTATGCTGGCTTCATAGAATGAATTTGGAAGTATCGCTTCCTTTTCTATGTTCTGAAATAGTTTGAGTAGTACTGGTGTAAGCTCTTCTCTGAATGTTTGGTAGAACTCTCCAGTGAAGCTGTCAGGGCCAGGGCTTTTTTTGTTGGGAGTTTTTTTAAATTACGTTTTCAATCTCTTGTTACGGGTCTGTTCAGATTTTCAACGTCATTTTGTGTACGTTTGGGTAGGTAGTGTGTTTCTAGAAATTCATCCATTTCCTCTGGGTTTTCAAATTTGTTGGAGTATAGCTTTCCATAATACTCTGTTATGATCCTTTTTATTTCAGTTGGGTTTATCGTAATGTCCCCCATTTCATTTCTTATCTGCGTTATTTGTGTCCTATCCTGTTTTTCTTTGGTCAGTTTGGCCAGTGGTTTGTCCGTTTTGTTGATCCTTTCTAAGAACAAACTTTTGGTTTTGTTGATTCTTTCTATTGTTTTTCTAGTCTCTATTTCATTTATTTCTGCTCTGATCTTTATTATTTCCTTTCTTCTCGTGGCTGTGGGCTTCTTTTGCTGTTCTGTTTCTATTTGTTCAAGTTGTGTAGCTAATGTTTTGATATTATTCCTTCCTTTTTTTTTCAATGTGTGCATCTATTGCTGTAAATTGACTTCTGAGCACTACCTTTGTGGTGTTCCAAAGATTTTGGTATGATGTATTTTCATTCTTGTTTGATTCTAGGAATTTTTTTTTAACTAATTTTTATTGTGCTTTAAGTGAAAGTTTACAAATCAAGTCAGTTTGTCACCTATAAGCTTATATACACCTTACTCCATACTCCCACTTACTCTCCCCCTAATGAGTCAGCCTGCTCCCTCCTTGCAGTCTCTCCTTTCGTGACCGTTTTGCCAGTTTCTAACCCTCTCTACCCTCCTATCTCCCCTCCAGACAGGAGATGCCAACACAGTCTCAAGTGTCCACCTGATACAAGTAGCTCACTCTTCGTCAGCATCTCTCTCCAACCCATTGTCCAGTCCCTTCCATGTCTGATGAGTTGTCTTCGGGAATGGTTCCTGTCCTGGGCCAGCAGAAGGTTTGGGGACCATGACTACCGGTTTTCTTCTAGTCTCAGTCAGACCATTAAGTCTGGTCTTTTTATGAGAATTTGGGGTCTGCATCCCACTGATCTCCTGTTCCCTCAGGGGTTCTCTGTTGTGCTCCCTGTCAAGGCAGTCATTGGTCGTGGCCGGGCACCATCTAGTTCTTCTGGTCTCAGGATGATGTAAGTCTCTGATTCATGTGGCCCTTTCTGTCTCTTGGGCTCATAGTTATCGTGTGACCTTGGTGTTCTTTATTCTCTTTTGATCCGGTGGGTTGAGACCAATTGATGCATCTTAGATGGCTGCTTGTTAGCATTTAAGACCCCAGACGCCACACTTCAAAGTGGGATGCAGAATGTTTTCATAACAGAATTATTTTGCCAATTGACTTACAAGTCCCCTTAAGCCATAGTCCCCAAACCCCTGCCCTTGCTCCACTGACCTTCGAAGCATTCAGTTTATCCCAAAACTTCTTTGCTTTTGGTCCAGTCCAGTTGAGCTGACCTTCCCTGTATTGATTATTGTCCTTCCCTTCACCTAAAGTAGTTCTTATCTACTAACTAATCAGTAAATAACCCTCTCCCACCCTCCCTCCCTCCCCGCCTCGTAACCACAAAAGAATGTGTTCTTCTCAGTTTATACTATTTCTCAAGATCTTGTAATAGTGGTCTTATACAATATTTGTCCTTTTGCCTTTGACTAATTTCACTCAGCTTAATGCCTTCCAGGTTCCTCCATGTTATGAAATGTTTCACAGATTCGTCACTGTTCTTTATCGATGCGTAGTATTCCATTGTATGAATATACCATAATTTATTTAACCATTCATCCGTTGATGGACACCTTGTTTGCTTTCAGCTTTTTGCTATTGTAAACAGAGCTGCAATAAACATGGGTGTGCATATATCTGTCCGTGTAAAGGCTCTTATTTCTCTAGGGTATATTCCGAGGAGTGGGATTTCTGGGTTGTATGGTAGTTCTATTTCTAACTTTTTAAGAAAACACCAGATAGATTTCCAAAGTGGTTGTACCATTTTATATTCCCACCAGCAGTGTATAAGAGTTCCAATCTCTCCACAGCCTCTCCAACATTTATTATTTTGTGTTTTTTGGATTAATGCCAGCCTTGTTGGAGTGAGATGGAATCTCATCTTAGTTTTAATTTGCATTTCTCTAATGGCTATGATCCAGAGTGTTTTCTCATGTATCTGTTAGCTGCCTGAATATCTCCTTTAGTGAAGTGCGTGTTCATATCCTTTGCCCACTTTTTGATTGGGTTGTTTGTCTTTTTGTGGTTGAGTTTTAACAGAATCTTATAGATTTTAGAGATGAGGCACTGGTCGGAGATGTCATAGCTGAAAATTCTTTCCCAATCTGTAGGTGGTCTTTTTACTCTTTTGGTGAAGTCTTTAGATGAGCATAGGTGCTTGATTTTTAGGAGCTCCCAGTTATCTGGTTTCTCTTCGTCATTTTGGGTAATGTTTTATATTCTGTTTATGCCTTGTATTAGGGCTCCTAAGGTTGTCCCTATTTTTTCTTCCATGATCTTTATCGTTTTAGTCTTTATGTATAGGTCATTGATCCGCTTGGAGTTAGCTTTTGTGCATGGTGTGAGGTATGGGTTCTGTTGCATTTTTTTTGCAAACGGATATCCAGTTACGCCAGCACCATTTGTTAAAAAGACAATCTTTTCCCCAATTAACTGACACTAGGACTTTGTCAAACATCAGCTGCTCATATGTGGATGGATTTATATCTGGGTTCTCAATTCTGTTCATTGATCTATGTGCCTGTTGTTGTACAAGTACCAGGCTGTTTGGACTACTGTGGCTGTGTAGTATGTTCTAAAATCAGGTAGAGTGAGGCCTCCCACTTTCTTCTTTTTCAGTAATGCTTTACTTATCCGGGGCTTCTTTCCTTTCCATATGAAGTTGGTGATTTGTTTCTCCATCACATTAAAAAATGTCATTGGAATTTGGATTGGAAGTGCATTGTATGTATAGATGGCTTTTGGTAGAATAGACATTTTTACTATGTTAAGCCTTCCTATCCATGAGCAAGGTATGTTTTTCCACTTATGTAGGTCCCTTTTAGTTTCTTGTAGTAGTACTTTGTAGTTTTCTTTGTATAGGTGTTTTACATCTTTGGTAAGATTTATTCCTAAGTATTTTATCTTCTTGGGGGCTACTGTGAATGGTATTGATTTGGTGATTTCTTCTTCGATGTTTTTTTTGTTGATGTAGAGGAGTCCAAGTGATTTTTGTATGTTTATCTTATAACCTGAGACTCTGCCGAACTCTTCTATTAGTTTCAGTAGTTTTCTGGAGGATTCCTTAGGGTTTTCTGTGTAAAAGATCATGTCATCTGCAAATAGAGATAATTTTACTTCTTCCTTGCCAATCCGGATGCCCTTTATTTCTTTGTCTAGCCTAATTGCTCTGGCTAGGACCTCTAGCACAATGTTGAATAAGAGCAGTGATAAAGGGCATCCTTGTCTGGATCCCATTCTCAAGGGAAATGCTTTCGGGCTCTCTCCATTTAGAATGATGTTGGCTGTTGGCTTTGTATAGATGCCCTTTATTATGTTGAGGAATTTTCCTTCAATTCCTATTTTGCTGAGAGTTTTTATCATGAATGGGTGCTGGACTTTGTCAAATGCCTTTTCTGCATCAATTGATAAGATCATGTGGTTTTTGTCTTTTGTTTTATTTGTATGGTGGATTACATTAATGCTTTTTCTAATATTAAACCAACCTTGCATACCTGGTATAAATCCCACTTGGTCGTGGTGGATTATTTTTTTGATATGTTGTTGAATTCTATTGGCTAGAATTTTGTTGAGGATTTTTGCGTCTACATTCATGAGGGTTATAGGTCTGTAATTTTCTTTTTTTGTGGTGTCTTTACCTGGTTTTGGTATCAGGGATATGGTGGCTTCATAGAAACAGTTAGGTAGTATTCCATCCTTTTCTGTGCTTTGAAATACCTTTAGTAGTAGTGGTGTTAACTGTTCTCTGAAAGTGTGGTAGAACTCTGCAGTGAAGCCGTCCGGGCCAGGGTTTTTTTTTTGTTGGGAGTTTTTTGATTACCTTTTCAATCTCTTTTTTTTTGTTATGGGTCTATTTAGTTGTTCTGCTTCTGATTGTGGTAGTTTAGGTAGGTGGTGTTTTTCTGAGAATTCTTCCATTTCTTCTAGGTTTGTAAATTTGTTAGAGTACAATTTTTTGTAATCTGTTATGATTCTTTTAATTTCAGTTGGGTCTGTTGTGATATGGCCCATCTCGTTTCTTATTCGGGTTATTTGTTTCCTTTCCCGTATTTCTTTACTTAGTCTGGCCAGTGGTTTATCAATTTTGTTCATTTTTTCAAAGAACCAGCTTTTGGCTTTGTTAATTCTTTCAATTGTTTTTCTGTTCTCTAATTCATTTAGTTCAGCTCTAATTTTTATTATTTGTTTTCTTCTGGTGCCTGATGGATTCTTTTGTTGCTGGCTTTCTATTTGTTCAAGTTGTAGGGACAGTTCTCCAATTTTGGCTCTTACTTCATTATGTATGTGCACATTTATCAATATAAATTGACCTCTGAGCACCACTTTTGCTCTGTCCCAGAGGTTTTGATAGGAAGTATTTTCATTCTCGTTGCGTTCTATGAATTTCTTTATTCCCTCCTTTATGTCTTCTATAACCCAGTCTTTTTTGAGCAGGGTATTGTTCAGTTTCCAAGTATTTGATTTCTTTTCCCTGATTTTTCTTTTATTGATTTCTACTTTTATGGCCTTGTGGTCTGAGAAGATGCTTTGTAATATTTCGATGTTTTGGATTCTGCAAAGGTTTGTTTTATGACCTAATATGTGGTCTATTCTAGAGAATGTTCCATGTGCACTAGAAAAAAAAGTATACTTTGCAGCTGTTGTGTGGAGTGTTCTGTATGTCTATGAGGTCAAGTTGGTTGATTGTAGCAATTAGGTCTTCTGTGTCTCTATTGAGCTTCTTACTGGAACTCCTGTCCTCCGAAGGTGGTGTGTTGAAGTCTCCTACTATAATTGTGGAGGTGTCTATCTCACTTTCCAGTTCTGTTAAAGTTTGTTTTATGTATCTTGCAGCCCTGTCATTGGGTGCATAAATATTTAATATGGTTATATCTTCCTGGTCTATTGTCCCTTTAATCATTATGTAGTATCCTTCTTTATCCTTTGTGGTGGATTTAACTTTAAAGTCTATTTTGTCCGAAATTGATATTGCTGCTCCTGCTTTTTTTTGCTTGTTGTTTGCTTGATATATTTTTTCCATCCTTTGAATTTTAGTTTGTTTGTGTCTCTAAGTCTAAGGTGTGTCTCTTGTAGGCAGCATATAGACGGATCGTGTTTCTTTATCCAGTCTGAGACTCTCTGTCTCTTTATTGGTGCATTTAGTCCATTTACATTCAGCGTAATTATATATAAGTATGTGTTTAGTGCTGTCATTTTGATGCCTTTTTGTGTGTGTTGTTGACAATTTCATTTTTCCACTTACTTTTTTGTGCCGAGATGTTTTTCTTTGTAAATTGTGTGTTCCTCATTTTCATAGTAGTTGAATTTATGTTTGCTGAGTCGTTATGTTTTTCTTGGTTTTTATTTTGAGTTATGGAATTGTTAGACCTCTTTGTGGTTACCTTAATATTTATCCTTATTTTTCTAAGTAAAAATCTAACTTGTATAGTCCTATATAGCCTTGTTTTCCTCTCCATATGGCAGTTCTATGCCTCCTGTAATTAGTCCCTCTTTTTGATTATTGTGATCTTTTACATATTGACTTCAATGATTCCCTGTTTTGGGCGTTTTTTTCTTTTTAAAATTAATCTTAATTTGTTTTTGTGATTTCCCTATTCGAGTTGATATCAGGATGTTCTGTTCTGTGACCTTGTGTTGTGTTGGTATCTGATATTATTGATTTTCTGACCAAACAATTTCCTTTAGTATTTCTTGTAGCTTTGGTAAGGTTTTTGCAAATTCTCTAAGCTTGTGTTTATCCGTAAATGTTTTAATTTCCCCTTCATATTTTAGAGAACATTTGGCTGGCAGTTTTTCTCCTTCAGTGCTCTATATATGTCATCCCATTGTCTTCTTGACTGCATGGTTTCTGCTGAGTAGTCTGAACTTATTGATTCTCCCTTGTAGGAGACCTTTCTTTTATCCCTGGCTGCTTTTAAAATTTTCTCTTTGTCTTTGGTTTTGGCAACTCTGATGATAATATGTCTTGGTGATTTTCTTTTTGGATTAATCTTATATGGGGTTCAATGAACATCTTGGATAGATACCCTTTCGTCTTTCATGATGTCAGGGAAGTTTTCTGCCAACAGATCTTCAACTATTCTCTCTGTATTTTCTCTTATCCCTCCCTGTTTGGGGAATCCAATCACACTCAAGTTATTCTTCTTGATAGAGTCCCACAGGATTCTTAGGGTTTCTTCATTTTTTAAAAATTCATTTATCTGATTTTTCTTCATCTATATTGGTGTCAGTTGCTTTATCCTCCACCTCCCCCACTCTGCGTTCCAGTTGCTCAATTCTGCTCCTCTGACTTCCTGTTGAGTTGTCTAATTCTGTCATTTTGCTGTTAATCTTTTGGATTCCTGAATGCTCTCTCTCTATGGATTCTTGCAGCTTATTAATTTTTCCACTATGTTCTTGAACAATCTTTTTGATTTCTTCAACTGCTTTATCAGTGTGTTCCTTGGTTTTTTCTGTAGATTGCCTTATTTCATTTCTGAGGTCATCCCTGATGTCTTGAAACATTCTGTAAATTAGTTTTTTATATTCTGCATCTGGCAATTCCAGGATTGTATCTTCATTTGGGAAAGATTTTGATTCTTTAATTTGGGGAGTTATAGACACAATCATGTTCTGCTTCTTTATGTGGTTTGATATCGACTGCTGTCTCCAAGGCATCTCTAAGATATTGTAGTGATTTATTCTATATTTGCTCACTGAGTCTTATCTTGTTTTGTTCTTTTTCAGTATACGTAGATGGGCTACTAGATTGTGCTGTCTTGATTGTTGTAGCCCTTGACTCAAGTCCTATTACCCACTGGTTTGGCCTGTTACCAGATATGTAAGCCTAAGAGTCCATTCACTATTCTTGAGTAGAATCTGATTTTGGGTCACCAAGTGTGTGGTGCAGTCTGTCACCTATCCACCTAGAGGAGTAGTGGTGATAGTTGTGTGCACCAGATTCTAGTAACAGCAGGGGTCACACTCCGGGGGGGGGGCAGGATGCTGACAGGCTTCCCCCAAGTGCCAGTGAGGTAGGTGTGTCTCTATTCCTAAAGCACTTTGGTGGGTGGGCCCTGCAGCTGTACCTTAGGCACCCAATGCATGTACCTCTACAGATTGGTAGGTGTCACCATCCTCAGACCCCTATGGCAGGAGGGTAGGTGGTCTGGGTGGAGCTTCAGCCCTCAGTTCCCCGTTGTGGGTCAGTGAGGGCTGTGTTTAATAGGTAGAGATATCAGACCTGGGAAACTTGTCTTTCTGGTAATCGGCTAAAACAATTACAGTGAGATCCCTATCAGAATTGCCTTTGCATTATAATAGCTACCTTGTTCCCTGTAGGGATGAAAGCTCAAGACTGTGGGTCTCATATGGTTGGCTGGAGCTGGTTCTGTATTTTTAGTCCAATTTCGGGAAGTCAGGGAAGGATTTTTGGCCCCTGGGTTTTTCGTAGCTGCTTCTCTCAGGCCAGGAGAATGGGTTAGGAAAAGACAAAAAACAAAAAAAACACACAAAAAAACCGCAGAGCACTTCACGTTCTGGCTCAGGAAATTCCAACGTTAATGAAGCCGCCTGGGAAGGGGAGGGGAGGGATCAGATAGATGGGAGAGAGTAGCACCCCAGTATATAGAAAAAGTTACTTATCTTGCTTGGTGATGACTGTTTTATCTGAGATTCCCAAGGGGTGTTTAGCCTGTGTGTGTTGGCTGGGTCGAGATTGCCCCCAAGGGTCAGGCCCGTGTCCTGTGCTTGTGCTATCTCAGAAGCTATGGTCATTTCCTCTGCTCCTGTCTAAAGTCCAGTGCCAAGGTTTTCCGGCTGGGACGCCGCACTCCAGGCTCCAAAAGCAGTCTCTGCCTCCCGGTGACTTCTCTGCCTGTCAGCTGCGTCGCTGCGCTGCCTGCGTGCACTGGCTGGGCTTCTGCCGAGGGTCACTTCTGGGGGCTAGGGCTGTGTCCCCTCTTTGCGCCGTCTCAGGATGCCGTGCTCAGCTTCCCTTCGCCCAGTCCAAAGCCCAGCGCCAAGGTTTTCTGACTGCGATGCTGGCTCCAGGCTCCGAAAACAGTCGTTGCTTCCCCGTGGTTGCTCCTTTTCAGTCTCTGTCACTCAGGTCAGCTCTTTAGATCTGTGTTTGATCGTCAGGGTTCATAGATTGTCAGGTATGTGATTGATTCACTTGTTTTTCTGAGTCTTTGTTGCAAGAGGGATCTGAGGTAGCCTCTACCTAGTCAGCCATCTTGATTCTAGGAATTTTTTATTTCCATCTCTGATTTCTTCTAGGTTTTTAAGTAGGGTGTTTTTCAGTTCCCATGTAATTTTTTTTTCTTTGCTCTTCCTGTTGTTAATTTCTACTTTGATGGTGTTGTGGTCAGAGAAGATACTTTGTATTATCTCATTGCTTTGCATTTTGTTGAGGGTTGCTTTGTGGCCCAAGATGTGGTCTATCCTGGAGAAAGTTCCATGTGTGTTGGAAAAGAATGTGTACTTTATAGTTGTTGGATGGAGGGTTCTATATATGTCTGTGAGGTTCAGTTGGCTGTTTGTGCCCTTTAGCTCTTCTGTATCTTTGTTGAGTTTCTGTCTAGATGTTCTGTTCTTTACCAGGGTGGTATGTTCAAGTTTCGTACTGTTATTGTGGAACTGTTAATTTCTCTTTTCAGTGCTGTTTCAGTTTTTTTTTTTTTTTTTTAATGTGTTTTGGAGCCCTGTCATTGGGTGCATAGATGTTTATTATGATTAAGTCATGATGGATCATCCCTTTAATCATTATATAGAGCTCTTCTTTGTCGTTTATGGTGGATTTTGTTTTAAAGTCTATTTTATCTGAGAGTAGTATTGCCACTCCTGCTCTTTTTTGGTACTTATTTGCTTGATATATTTCTTTTCTATCCTTTGATTTTTAATAAATTTACCTCTTTGTTTCTAAGGTGTGTCTCTTGTAGATAGCATATTGATGGATTCTTTTTTTTTTTTTTTTACCCATTCTGTCACTCTCTGTCTCTTTATGGGTTCATTTAGGCCACTTGCATTCAGTGTAATTTTAGGTGTGAGTTTATTGCTGTCATTTTGTAGTTTTTTTTTTTTTTTTGGTGCTGACATTTTCTTTGTTCCTCTTCCTGTCCTGTGCTGAATTCCTTTTGTTTGTGGATTCCTTTTTCACTTTTTTTTTTTTTTGTAGATTTTGTTTTTACTGAGACTATGTTTTTCTTTTTTGTTTTGATGAACAGGTTTGTTAACCTTGAAATTTACCCTTATCTTCCTAGGTTTAAACCAGTGTATATTAACTTGGTATCGCCTTGTTTTCCTGTCCATTAGAAAGTTCTATACCTACACCGTTTATTCCCTCTTTTATTGCTCTGACGTTGTCATTTACAGATTACCCTCTCTGGTTCCCTGTTGTAATTCTTTTTTTTTTTTGGATAGTCTTTGAGAGTTCATTTCCTAGGTTGGTATCTTGCTGGTATGATCTTGGGTCAGTATGATCTGGAAATGTCCTAATTTCACCATCATATTAGAATGAGAGTTTTGCTGGATATATTTTTCTTGGTTGGCAATTTTTTCCTTTCAAGATTTTATATGTATCATCCCTCTTCCTTCTTGCCTGCATGGTTTCTGCTGAATAATCAGAACTTAGTCTTCTTGTTTCTCCTCTGTGTGTGCTTTTTGTTTTTCTCTAGCTGCCCTCAGGATTTTTTCTTTGCCTTTGGTTTTAGCGAGTGTGATTATGATATTCCTTGGTGATTTTCTTTTGGGGTCTGTCCTATATGGGGTTGGTTGAGCTTCTTGGATGATCACCTTTTCATCTTTGATGATACCAAGGAAATTTTATGTCAGCAATTCTTCAGTGAGCCTCTGTGTGTTTTTCCTTTTTCTCCCCCGTTCTGGAACTCTGATCACATGGAAACTTTTGCTTTTGATTGTATCCCACGTAATTTTCAGGTTTTCTTCATTTTTCTTTGTTCTTTTTTTCTGATTTTTCCTCAAAACAGATTTATATCCAAGTGTTTGTCTTCAATTTCTCTGATCCTGTCTTCCATCATTTCAAACCTCCTTCTCACCCATTCTATGACACTGTGCATTTCTGAAATCCTGTTATTTATCTTTTGGATTTCTAATTTTTGTTTTTGTATGATTTCTAGTTATGACTTTATTTAGGCATTTTGTTCCGGTATTATTTTCCTGAATTCTTCCATTGTTTGCATTTTCCATGAATTTTTCTGCCTTTTCCAAAAATTTGTCTTTTTTTCGTCATTTTTGTCTACTTTTTGCTTCAATTCTTGGATAGCTCTGAATATTAGAGATTTGACTTCCCGGTCAGGTAGTTCTAGTGCCTTTTCTTCTACTGGAAACTCATCTGGTGTTTTATTTTGGATTCTTTTTGCAACCATCCTGTCCTTTTTTTTTTTACATGGCAATGAGCATTTATTCTCAAGGATGGGCAGGTCAGCTGGGGCTTGGTGATCTAAGTTCAGTTGGGTAGCTACACCAGAGGGCAGCTGTGCTTCTTGGTGGATGACCAGGGTTGGTGAGGGCAGCTCTCCTCCAAGTGTCCTGTCCACCCAGAAGAACCGGCTAGCTGGGGCATGGTCATTTCAAGGTGGTGGTGGAGGTGCCAGAGGAGATGCCCAACCACAGAAACAGATTTCATGCCCCTGCTTTTGTCATGTCTGCTAATATTTCATTGGCCAAAGCAAGTCACATGACCCAGCTCGAAGTCAAGGGACAGGGAAGTAAACTCCACGTTCATGAGGCCATGGCAAGGATTAGATGAATGAAGAATTGAGCCCATATTTTAATCTACCGAGTGGGTTCCCATCATAGTCATTGTTGTTAGTTGTTCAATTGGCCTGACTCATGAACATCTCTATATAACGACCTTATGCTGCCTAGTCCTGTGCCATCTTCATGATCATTGGTATGTTTGAGCCTGCTTCATTGTGTCAACCCTTTTAATTGAGGGCTTTCCTCGTTTTCACTGACCCTATACTTTTTTTTTTTTTTTATACTTTAGCGACCATGATGTCCTTTTCTAGTTATTAGTATTTTCTGATGATGTGTCCAAACGAAGCAAGCCCATAGGACTCCAGGATGACCTGAGTCGAGGAGTGGACCAGGGGTGAGATGAATGAAGGTGTTCACACCTGCAGCCTTGTGCTCCTTAGAGTTTTATGCTCCATAAGGTTTTCTTTCTTTTTTTAAATCAAGTCAGTCTCTCACACAAAAAATTATATACACCTTGCTACGTACTCCCAATTGCTCTCCCCTTAATGAGACAACCTGCTCCCTCCCCCTACTCTCTCTTTTCTTGTCCAGCTTCTGACCCCCTCTATCCTCTCATCTGCCCTCCAGGCAGGAGATGCCAACATAGTCTCAAGTGTCCACCTGATCCAGGAAGCTCACTCCTCACCAGCATCCCTCTCCAACCCACTGTCGAGTCCAATCCCTGTCTAAAGAATTGGCTTTGGGGATGGTCCCTGTCCTGGGCCAACAGAAGGCCTGGGGGCCATGACCACCAGGGTCCTTCTAGTCTGAGTCAGACCTTTAAGTTTGGTCTTTTTATGAGAATTTGCCATCTGCATCCCACTGCTCTCCTGCTCCCTCAGGGGTTCTCTGTTGTGTTCTCTGTCAGGGCAGTCATTGGTTGTAGCCGGGCACCCTCTAGTACTTCTAGTCTCAGGCTGATGTAGTCTTTGGTGTATGTGGCCCTTCTTGTTTCTCCGGCTTGTGATTACCTTGTGTCTTTGGTGTTCTTTGCTCTCCTTTGCTCCAGGTGGGTTGAGACCAATTGATGCATCTTAGATGGCCGCTTTCTAGCTTTTAAGACCCCAGATGCCACTCTCCAAAGTGGGATGCAGAATGTTTTCTTAATAGATTTTATTATGCCAGTTGACTTAGATGTCCCCTGAAACCATGATTCCCAAACTCCTGCCGCTGCTACACTAGCCTTTGAAGCATTCAGTTTATTCAGGAAACTTCTTTGCTTTTGGTTTAGTCCAGTTGTACTGACCTTTCCTGTATTGTGTGTTGTCTTTCCCATCACCTAAAGTAGTTCTTATCTACTATCTAATTGGTGAATACCCCTCTCCCACGCTCCCTCCCTCCCCCTTCTCGTGACCTTCAAAGAATATTTTCTTTTCTGTTTAAACTATTTCTCGAGTTCTTATAATAGTTATCTTATACAATATTTGCCCTCTTGTAACTGACTAATTTCACTCAGCATAATGCCTTCCAGGTTCCTCCATGTTTTGAAATGTTTCACAGATTCATCACTGTTCTTTATTGATGTGTAGTATTCCATTGTGTGAATATACCATAATTTATTTATGCACTTATCCGTCGATGGGCACGTTGGTTGCTTCCACCGTTCTGCTGTTGTAAACAGTGCTGCAGTGAACATGGGTGTCCTTATATCTGTTCATGTAAAGGCTCTTATTTCTCTAGGATATATTCCAAGGAGTGGAATTGCTGGATCGTATGGTAGTTCTATTTCTAGCTTTTTAAAGTGGTTGTACCATTTTATATTCCCACCAGCAGTGTATAAGTGTTCCAATCTCTCCACAGCCTCTCCAGCATTTATTATTTTGTGTTTTTTGGATTAATACCAGCCTTGCTGGAGAGAGATGGAATCTCATTGTAGTTTTGATTTGCGTTTCTCTAATGGCTAATGATTGTATTTCCTCATGTATCTGTTAGCTACCTGAATGTCTTCTTTAGTGAAGTGTCTGTTCGTATCTTTTGCCTATTTTTTAATTGGGTTGTCTTTTTGTAGTTGAGTTTTTGCAGTATCTTGTAGATTTTAGAGATCAGGTGCTGATCGGAAATGTCATAGGTAAAAACTTTTTCCTAGTGTGTACGTAATCTTTACTCTTTTGGTAAAGTCTTTGGATGAGCAGAGGTGTTTGATTTTTTGGAGCTCCCAGTTATCTAGGTTTTCTTGTGCATTGTTAATAATGTTTTGTATACTGTTTATGCCATGTAGTAGGGCTCCTAACGTTGTCCCTATTTTTTCTTCCGTGATCTTTATCATTTCAGATTATATATTTAGGCCTTTGATCCACTTTGAGCTCATTTTGTGCATGGTGTGAGGTATGGGTCTTGTTTCATTTTTTTTCAGATTGATATCCAGTTATGCCAACACAATTTGTTAAAAAGAATGTCTTTTCCCCATTTAACTGTTTTGGGACCTTTGTCCAATATCAACTGTTCATATGTGGATGGATTTATGTCTGGATTCTCAATTCTGTTCCATTGGTCTATGTATATGTTGTTGTACCAGTACCAGACTGTTTTGACTACAGTGGCAGTATAATAGTTTCTAAAATCAGGTAGAGTAAGGCCTCCCACTTTGTTCTTCTTTTTCAGTAATGCTTTACTTACCCGAGGCCTCTTTCTCTTCCATGTGAAGTTGGTGATTTGTTCCTCCATCTCATTAAAAAATGTTGTTGGAATTTGGATCGGAATTGCATTGCATCCATAGATCACTTTTGGTAAAACAGACATTTTTATAATGTTAAGTCTTCCTATCCATGGGCAAGGTATGTTTTTCCACTTATGTAGCCCTCTTTTGGTTTCTTGCAGAAGCGTTTTGTAGTTTTCTTTGTATAAGTCTTTTACATCTCTGGTAAGATTTATTCCTAAGTATTTTATCTTCTTGGGGGCTACTGTAAATGGTATTGATTTGATGATCTCCTCCTTGGTGTTCTTTTTGTTGATGTAGAGGAATCCAACATGATTTGTACATTTGTCTTGTATCCTGATACTCTGCTGAACTCTTCTATTAGTTTCAGCAGTTCTCTTGAGGATTCCCTAGGGTTTTATGTGTATAAGATCACTTCATTTGCAAATAGAGATACTTTTACTTCTTCTTTATCAATTTGGATGCTCTTTATTTCTTTATCTAGCCTAATTGCTCTGGCTAGGACCTCCAACACAATGTTGAATAAGAGTGGTGATAAAGGGCATTGTTGTCTGGTTCCCAGTCTTTAGGGGAATGCTTTCAGGCTCTCTCCATTTAGGATGATGTTGGCTATTGGCTTTGTATAAATGTTCTTTATTGTGTTGAGAAATTTTCCCTCTATTCCTATTTTGCTGAGAGTTTTTATCATGAATGAGTGTTGAGCTTTTCAAATGCCTTTTCTGCATCAACTGATAAAATTATGTGATTCTTGTCTTGTTTTGTTTATATGATGGATTATATTGTTTTTCTAATGTTGAGCCATCCCTGCATACCTCATATGAATACCACTTGGTCTGATGAATTATTTTTTTTTTTTTTTTATAATAACTTTTATTAAGCTTCAAGTGAACGTTTACAAATCCAATCAGTCTGTCACATATAAGTTTACATACATCTCACTCCCTACTCCCACTTACTCTCCCCGTCTTGAGTCAGCCCTTTCAGTCTCTCCTTTCTTGACAATTTTGCCGGCTTCCCTCTCTCTCTATCCTCCCATCCCCCCTCCAGACAAGAGTTGCCAACACAATCTCAAGTGTACACCTGATATAATTAGCTCACTCTTCATCAGCGTCTCTCTCCCACCCGCTGACCAGTCCCTTTCATGTCTGATGAGTTGTCTTCAGGGATGGTTCCTGTCCTGTGTCAACAGAAGGTCTGGAGAGCATGACCGCCGGGATTCCTCCAGTCTCAGTCAGACCATTAAGTTTGGTCTTCTTATGAGAATTTGGGGTCTGCATCCCACTGCTCTCCTGCTCCCTCAGGGGTCCTCTGCTGAGCTCCCTGTCAGGGCAGTCATCGATTGTGGCCGGGCACCAACTAGTTCTTCTGGTCTCAGGATGATGTAGGTCTCTGGTTCATGGGGCCCTTTCTGTCTCTTGGGCTCTTAGTTGTCATGTGGGCTTGGTGTTCTTCATTTTCCTTTGCTCCAGGTGGGTTGAGACCAATTGCTGCATCTTAGATGGCTGCTTGTTAGCATTTAAGACCCCAGACGCCACATTTCAAAGTGGGATGCAGAATGATTTCATAATAGAATTATTTTGCCAATTGACTTAGAAGTCCCCGCAAACCATGTTCCCCAGACCCCCGCGCTTGCTCCGCTGAGCTTTGAAGCATTCATTTTATCCCGGAAACTTCTTTGCTTTTGGTCCAGTCCAATTGAGCTGACCTTCCATGTATTGAGTGTTGTCTTTCCCTTCACCTAAAGCAGTTCTTATCTACTGATTAATCAATAAAAAAACCCTCTCCCACCCTCCCTCCCTCCCCCCCTCGTAACCACAAAAGTATGTGTTCTTCTCAGGTTTACTATTTCTCAAGATCTTATAATAGTGGTCTTATACAATATTTGTCCTTTTGCCTCTGACTCATTTCGCTCAGCATAATGCCTTCCAGGTTCCTCCATGTTATGAAATGTTTCACAGATTCGTCACTGTTCTTTATCGATGCGTAGTATTCCATTGTGTGAATATACCACAATTTATTTACCCATTCATCCGTTGATGGACACCTTGGTTGCTTCCAGCTTTTTGCTATTGTAAACAGAGCTGCAATAAACATGGGTGTGCATATATCTGTTTGTATGAAGGCTCTTGTATCTCTAGGGTATATTCCGAGGAGTGGGATTTCTGGGTTGTATGGTAGTTCTATTTCTAACTGTTTAAGATAACGCCAGATAGATTTCCAAAGTGGTTGTACCATTTTACATTCCCACCAGCAGTGTATGAGAGTTCCAATCTCTCTGCAGCCTCTCCAACATTTATTATTTTGTGTTTTTTGGATTAATGCCAGCCTTGCTGGTGTGAGATGGAATCTCATCGTAGTTTTAATTTGCATTTCTCTAATGGCTAATGATCGAGAGCATTTTCTCATGTATCTGTTGGCTGCCTGAATATCTTCTTTAGAGAAATGTGTGTTCATATCCTTTGCCCACTTCTTGATTGGGTTGTTTGTCTTTTTGTGGTTGAGTTTTGACAGAATCATGTAGATTTTAGAGATCAGGCGCTGGTCGGAGATGTCATAGCTGAAAATTCTTTCCCAATCTGTAGGTGGTCTTTTTACTCTTTTGGTGAAGTCTTTAGATGAGCATAGGTGTTTGATTTTTAGGAGCTCCCAGTTATCGGGTTTCTCTTCATCATTTTTGGTAATGTTTTGTATTCTGTTTATACCTTGTATTAGGGCTCCTAGGGTTGTCCCAATTTTTTCTTCCATGATCTTTATCGTTTTAGTCTTTATGTTTAGGTCTTTGATCCACTTGGAGTTAGTTTTTGTGCATGGTGTGAGGTATGGGTCCTGTTTCATTTTTTTGCAAATGGATATCCAGTTATGCCAGCACCATTTGTTAAAAAGGCTGTCTTTTCCCCAGTTAATTGACACTGGTCCTTTGTCAAATATCAGCTGCTCATACGTGGATGGATCTATGTCTGGGTTCTCAATTCTGTTCCATTGGTCTATGTGTCTGTTGTTGTACCAATACCAGGCTGTTTTGACTACTGTGGCTGTATAATAGGTTCTGAAGTCAGGTAAGGTGAGGCCTCCCACTTTCTTCTTCTTTTTCAGTAGTGCTTTGCTTATCCGGGGCTTCTTTCCCTTCCATATGAAATTGGTGATTTGTTTCTCTATCCCCTTAAAATATGACATTGGAATTTGGATCGGAAGTGCGTTAAATGTATAGATGGCTTTTGGTAGAATAGACATTTTTACTATGTTAAGTCTTCCTATCCATGAGCAAGGTATGTTTTTCCACTTAAGTATGTCCTTTTGAATTTCTTGTAGTAGAGCTTTGTAGTTTTCTTTGTATAGGTCTTTTACATCCTTGGTAAGATTTATTCCTAAGTATCTTATCTTCTTGGGGGCTACCGTGAATGGTATTGATTTGGTTATTTCCTCTTCGGTGTTCTTTTTGTTGATGTAGAGGAATCCAAGTGATTTTTGTATGTTTATTTTATAACCTGAGACTCTGCCAAACTCTTCGATTAGTTTCAGTAGTTTTCTGGAGGATTCCTTAGGGTTTTCTGTGTATATAATCATGTCATCTGCAAATAGTGATAACTTTACTTCTTCCTTGCCAATCCGGATACCTTTTATTTCTTTGTCTAGCCTGATTGCCCTGGCTAAGACTTCCAACACGATGTTGAATAAGAGCGGTGATAAAGGGCATCCTTGTCTGGTTCCCGTTCTCAAGGGAAATGCTTTCAGGTTCTCTCCATTTAGAGTGATATTGGCTGTTGGCTTTGCATAGATGCCCTTTATTATGTTGAGGAATTTTCCTTCAATTCCTATTTTGGTAAGAGTTTTTATCATAAATGGTTGTTGGACTTTGTCAAATGCCTTTTCTGCATCAATTGATAAGATCATGTGGTTTTTGTCTTTTGTTTTATTTATGTGATGGATTACATTAATGGTTTTTCTGATATTAAACCAGCCTTGCATACCTGGTATAAATCCCACTTGATCAGGGTGAATTATTTTTTTGATGTGTTGTTGGATTCTATTGGCTAGAATTTTGTTGAGGATTTTTGCATCAATGTTCATGAGGGATATAGGTCTATAATTTTCTTTTTTTGTAATGTCTTTACCTGGTTTTGGTATCAGGGAGATGGTGGCTTCATAGAATGAGTTGGGTAGTATTCCGTCATTTTCTATGCTTTGGAATACCTTTAGTAGTAGTGGTGTTAACTCTTCTCTGAAAATTTGGTAGAACTCTGCAGTGAAGCCGTCCGGGCCAGGACTTTTTTTTGTTGGGAGTTTTTTGATTACCGTTTCAATCTCTTTTTTTGTTATGGGTCTATTTAGTTGTTCTGCTTCTGAATGTGTTAGTTTAGGTAGGTAGTGTTTTTCAAGGAATTCATCCATTTCTTCTAGGTTTTCAAATTTGTTAGAGTACAATTTTTCATAATAATCTGAAATGATTCTTTTAATTTCATTTGGTTCTGTTGTGATGTGGTCCTTCTCATTTCTTATTCGGGTTATTTGTTTCCTTTCCTGTATTTCTTTAGTCAGTCTAGCCAATGGTTTATCAATTTTGTTAATTTTTTCAAAGAACCAGCTTTTGGCTTTGTTAATTCTTTCAATTGTTTTTCTGTTCTCTAATTCATTTAGTTCAGCTCTAATTTTTATTATTTGTTTTCTTCTGGTGCCTGATGGATTCTTTTGTTGCTCACTTTCTATTTGTTCAAGTTGTAGGGACAGTTCTCTGATTTTGGCTCTTTCTTCTTTTTGTATGTGTGCATTTATTGATATAAATTGACCTCTGAGCACTGCTTTTGCTGTGTCCCAGAGGTTTTGATAGGAAGTATTTTCATTCTCGTTGCTTTCTATGAATTTCCTTATTCCCTCCTTGATGTCTTCTATAACCCAGTCTTTTTTCAGGAGGGTATTGTTCATTTTCCAAGTATTTGATTTCTTTTCCCTCGTTCTTCTGTTATTGATCTCTAGTTTTATTGCCTTGTGGTCTGAGAAGATGCTTTGTAATATTTCGATGCTTTGGACTCTGCAAAGGTTTGTTTTATGACCTAATATGTGGTCTATTCTAGAGAATGTTCCATGTGTGCTAGAAAAAAAAGTATACTTTGCAGCAGTTGGGTGGAGAGTTCTGTATAAGTCAATGAGGTCAAGTTGGTTGATTGTTGTAATTAGATCTTCCGTGTCTCTGTTGAGCTTCTTACTGGATGTCCTGTCCTTCTCCGAAAGGGGTGTGTTGAAGTCTCCTACTATAATTGTGGAGGTATCTATCTCGCTTTTCAGTTCTGTTAAAATTTGATTTATATATCTTGCAGCCCTGTCATTGGGTGCGTAAATATTTAATATGGTTATGTCTTCCTGATCAATTGTCCCTTTTATCATTATATAGTGTCCTTCTTTATCCTTTGTGGTGGATTTAAGTCTAAAGTCTATTTTGTCAGAAATTAATATTGCTACTCCTCTTCTTTTTTGCTTATTGTTTGCTTGATATACTTTTTTCCATCCTTTGAGTTTTAGTTTGTTTGTGTCTCTAAGTCTAAGGTGTGTCTCTTGTAGGCAGCATATAGATGGATCGTGTTTCTTTATCCAGTCTGTGACTCTCTGTCTCTTTATTGGTGCATTTAGTCCATTTACATTCAGGGTAATTATAGATAAATAAGTTTTTAGTGCTGTCATTTTGATGCCTTTTTATGTGTGTTGTTGACAATTTCATTTTTCCACATACTTTTTTGTGCTGAGGCGTTTTTCTTAGTAAATTGTGAGATCCTCACTTTCATAGTGTTTGACTTTATGTTAGTTGAGTCGTTACGTTTTTCTTGGTTTTTGTCTTGAGTTATAGAGTTGTTATACCTTTTTGTGGTTACCTCATTATATACCCCTATTTTTCTAAGTAAAAACCTAACTTGTATTGTTCTATATCGCCTTGTATCACTCTCCATATGGCAGTTCAATGCCTCCTGTATTTAGTCCCTCTTTTTGATTATTGTGATCTTTTACCTATTGACTTCCATGATTCCCTATTATGTGTATTTTTTTTTAATTAATCTTAATTTGTTTGTTTTTGTGATTTCCCTATTTGAGTTGATATCAGGACGTTCTGTTTTGTGACCTTGTGTTGTGCTGATATCTGATATTATTGGTTCTCTGACCAAACAATATCCTTTAGTATTTCTTGTAGCTTTGGTTTGGTTTTTGCAAATTCTCTAAACTTGTGTTTGTCTGTAAATATCTTAATTTCGCCTTCATATTTCAGAGAGAGTTTTGCTGGATATATGATCCTTGGTTGGCAGTTTTTCTCCTTCAGTGTTCTGTATATGTCGTCCCATTCCCTTCTTGCCTGCATGGTTTCTGCTGAGTAGTCAGAACATATTCTTACTGATTCTCCCTTGAAGGAAACCTTTCTTTTCTCCCTGGCTGCTTTTAAAATTTTCTGTTTATCTTTGGTTTTGGTGAGTTTGATGATAATATGTCTTGGTGTTTTTCTTTTTGGATCAATCTTAAATGGGGTTCGATGAGCATCTTGGATAGATATCCTTTCGTCTTTCATGATGTCAGGGAAGTTTTCTGTCAGAAGTTCTTCAACTATTTTCTCTGTGTTTTCTGTCCCCCCTCCCTGTTCTGGGACTCCAATCACCCGCAGGTTATCCTTCTTGATAGAGTCCCACATAATTCTTAGGGTTTCTTCATTTTTTTTAATTCTTTTATCTGATTTTTTTTCAGCTATGTTGGTGTTGATTCCCTGGTCCTCCAGATGTCCCAGTCTGCATTCTAATTGCTCGAGTCTGCTCCTCTGACTTCCTAGTGTGTTGTCTAATTCTGTTATTTTATTGTTAATCTTTTGGATTTCTACATGTTGTCTCTCTATGGATTCTTGCAACTTATTAATTTTTCCAGTATGTTCTTGAATAATCTTTTTGAGTTCTTCAACAGTTTTATCAGTGTGTTCCTTGGCTTTTTCTGCAGATATCCTAATTTCATTTGTGATATCATTAAGCATTCTGTAAATTAGTTTTTTATATTCTGTATCTGATAGTTCCAAAATTGTATCTTCATTTGGGAAAGATTTTGATTCTTTTGTTTGGGGAGTTGGAGAAGCTGTCACGGTCTGCTTCTTTAAGTGGTTTGATATGGATTGTTGTCTCCGAGCCATCACTGGGAAACTAGTTTTTCCAGAAAATCCGCTAAAAAAAAACTGCAGTCAGATCCCTATCAGAGTTCTCCCTCTGGCTCAGGCTATTCAGATGTTAATGAAGCCGCCTGGGGAGGGTGGGGGAGGGAACAGAGAGATAGGAGAGTAGCACCTCAGAATATAGCCAGAGTTGCTTGTCTTGCTTGGAATGACTATTATATCTGAGATTCCCGCGGGCGCGTCGCCTATGTGTGCTGTCTGTGTGGAGATTGCCCCCGGGGGGTCTGGCCCGCTGGAGTCACGGTCAGATCCTCCGCTTCCAGCCCCACGCCCAGCGTCAAGGCTCCCCTACTGGGACGGTGCACTCTCGACTCCAAAATCAGTCGCTGCCTCCCGGGGACTTCTCGTCCCTCCAGCCGCGTGGCCGTGCCGCCCCCGTGAACCAGGTGGGCCCCCTCCCGGGGTTAGTTCAGATGGGTGGAGTAGCTCCCCGTGCTTGGGCCGCGACCGAGTGTCCCGGCTGGAACGCTGTTCTCCCCGCTCCAATACCAGTCGCTGCCTCCCGGGGACTTCTCCTACCGGCTGCGTCCCACGCCGCCCGCGCGACCCGGATGGTCACCTTCCCGGGGTTAGTTCAGGGGGTGGAGCAACTCTCCGTGTTTATGGCGTACCTGCGTGCAGTCCAAATCCCTGTGGGACGGTTCCCCGGCTCGGATGCTGCTCTTTCTGCTCCAAGATCAGTCACTGCCTCCCGGGGACTTCTCCTAACGGCTGCGTCCCACGCCGCCCGTGGAACCGGCTAGTCCCCCTCCCGGGGTTAGTTCAGGGGGGTGGAGCAGGTCTCTGTGCTTGTGCCGTACCTGACTGGTATGCTGGCTCCAGGCTCTGGAAACAATCGCTGCTTCCCCGTATTAGTTCGTTCTCCGTCTCTAAATCTGTGTTTGTTGTTCAGGGTTCGTAGATTGTTATGTATGTGATCGATTCACTTGTTTTTCCGTGTCTTTGTTGTAAGAGGGATCCGAGGTAGCGTCTGCCTAGTCCGCCATCTTGGCTCCGCCTCTTGAATTATTTTTTTTTATATGTTTTTGAATTCTATTGGCTAGCATTTTGTTGAGGATTTTTTTATCTAAGTTCATGAGCGATATATGTCTGTAGGAAACCCTGGTGGCATAGTGGTTAAATGCTACGGCTGCTAACCAAAGGGTTGGCTGTTTGAATTCACCAGGTGCTCCTTGGAAACTCTGTGGGGCAGTTCTGCTCTGTCCTATAGGGTTGCTATGAGTCGGAATCGACTCGATGACACTGGGTTTGGTTTTGGTTTTATAGGTCTGTAATTTTCTTTTTTTGTGGTGTGTTTACTTGGTTTTGGTATCAGGGATATGCTGTTTTCATAGAATGTGTTTAGGAGTGTTCCATCCTTTTCTATGCTCTGAAATACCTTTAGTAGTAGTGGTGTTAACTCTTCTCTGAAAGTTTGGTAGAACTCTGTAGTGAAGCTGTGCTAGGGCTTCTTTTTTGTTGGGAGTTTTCTGATTACCTTTTCAATCTCTTTTGTTTTGTGTCTATTTAGTTGTTCTACCTCTGTTTGTGTTAGTTTAGGTAGGTAGTGTGTTTCTAGGAATTCACCCATTGTTTCTAGGTTTTCAAGTCTATTAGAGTACAAGTTTTCATAGTAATCTGATATGATTCTTTTAGTTTAAGTTGGGTCTGTTGTAATATTGCCCATCTCATTTCTCATTAGGATTATTTGCTTCCTCTGCTGTTTTTCTTTGTCATTTTGGCCAGTGGTTTATCAATTTTGTTGATTTTTTCAAAGAACCAGCTTTTGGTCTTGTTAATTCTTTCAGTTGTTTTTCTGTTTTCTATTTCATTTAGTTCTGCTCTAGTTTTTATTATTTGTTTTCTTCTGATGTCTGAGGGTCTCTTTTGTTGCTTTTTCTGTTTGTTCAAGTTTAGGGATAATTCTTTGATTTTGGCCTTTAATTTTTTTTTTCTTTTTGTATGTGTGCATTTATTGGTATAAATTGACCTCTGGGCACTGCTTTCGCTGTGTCCCAAAGGCTCTGATAGGCAGTGTTTTCATTATCATTGGATTCTATGAATTTTTTTTATTCCATCCTTAATGTCCTCTACAATCCAGTCTTTTGAGCAGGGTATTGTTCAGTTTCCAAGTGTTTGATTTCTTTTCTCTGTTTTTTCTGTTATTGATTTCCTGTTTTAAGGCCTTATGGTCAGAGAAGATGGTTTATAATACTTCAATGTTTTGGATTCTGCTAAGGCTTGCTTTATGACCTAATATGTGGTCTATTCTAGAAAATGTTCTGTGGGCACTAGAAAAGAAAGTATACTTGGTTGCTGTTGGGTGGAGTGTTCTGCATATGTCTATGAGGTCAAGTTGTTTGATTGCGGCATTTAGGTCTTCAGTGTCTTTATTGAGCTTCTTTCTGGATGTCCTGTCCTTCACCAAAAGTGGTGTGTTGAAGTCTCCTACTATTATTGTGGAGCTGCATAAATATTTAATATGGTTATATCTTCTTGGTATGTTGTCCCTTTAATCATTATATAGTGTCCTTCCTTATCCTTTCTGATGAATTTAACTTTAAAGTCTATTTTGTCAGAAATGAATATTGCCACTCCTGCTCTTTTTTGATTGTTGTTTGCTTGATATATATTTTTTCCATCCTTTGAGTTTTAGTTTGCTTTTTCTCTAAGTCTAAGGTGTGTCTCTTGTAGGCAGCTTGTAGACAGATCATGTTTTTTAATCCCATCTGCCACTCTCTGTCTCTTTATTGGTGCATTTATTCTATTTACATTCAGGGTAGTTATGGATAGGTATGAATTTAGTGCTATCATTTTGATGTCTTTTTTTGTGTGTTGTTGACAGTTTCTTTTTCCCACTTAATTTTATGTGCTGAGTAGATTATATGTTGTCCTTTCTTCATATTTGTTGTTGGTGATTTTATTTCTGAGTCTTTATTTTTTTCTTGTATTTTATTTTGATGAGTAGGATAGTTTTTCTCCTTTGTGGTTATCTTATTATCTCACCCTATTTTTCTAAATTTAAACCTAACTTTTATTTCTTTGTATTGCCTTGTCTTCCTGTGCATATGGAAGATCTATGGCTACATTTCTTAGTCCCTCTTTATTGTTTTTATATGGTTTACTTTTACATAATAACATTACTGTTTCCCTGTTTTGAGTGTTTTTTTTTAATTTATTTTTGTGATTTCCTTGTCTGGGTTGACTTCTTTTTGCTCTGCCCAGTTCTAGTCTTGATTTGATACCTGATATTATTGATTTCCTAACCAAAGGACTCCCTTTAGTATTTCTTGTAGTTTGGGTTTGGTTTTACGAATTCCCTAAACTTCTGTCTATCTGGAAATGTCGTAAGTTCCCCTTCATATCTGAGAGACGAGTTTTGCTGGATATGAGATTCTTGGCTGGCAATTTTTTTCCTTCAATTTTTGATATAAGTCATCCCATTGTCTTCTTGACTGCATGGTTTCTGCCGAGTAGTCCGGGTTTATTCTTATTGACTCTCCTTTGTAGGTGACTTTTCATTTATCCCTAGCTGCTCTTAAAATTCTGTTTATCTTTGGTTTTGGCAAGTTTGATTATAATATGTCTTGATGACTTTCTTTTAAAATCTACCTTATGTGGAGTTCGATGAGCATCTTGAATAGATATCTTCTCATCTTTCACAATATCAGGGAAGTTTTCTTTCCACAAATCTTCAACAATTCTCTCTGTGTTTTCTGTTATCCCTCCCCGTTCTGGTACTCCAATCACTGGTAGGTTATTTCTCTTGATACTGTCCCACATGATTCTTAAGGTTTCTTCATTTTTTAAATTATTTTATCTTGTTTTTCTTCAGATATATTAGTGCCAAGTGCTTTATCTTCAAGTTCAGAAATTCTGCCTTCCACTTGCTCAATTATGCTCCTCTGATTGTCCATTGAGTTGTCTACTTCTGTAATTTTATTGTTAATATTTTGAATTTCTTATTGCTGTCTGTCTATGGATTTTTCTGGCTTATTGAATTTTTTGTTATGGTCCTGAATAATCTTTTTAATTTCTTCAGTTTCTTTATCTGTGTGTTCCTTGGCTTTTTCTGCATATTGCCTCTTTTCTTTCCTGATGTCTTAAAGGGTTCTGTATAGTAATCTTTTGTATTCTGCATCTGGTAATTCCAGGAAGGCATTTTCATCTAGAAGACCCCTTGATTCTTTCTTTTGAGAGCTTGTTGAGGTGATCATGGTTTCTTTCTTTAGTGACTTGATATTGACTGTTGTCTCCGAGCCATCTATAAGTTATTGTATTAATTTATTTTACGTTTGCTTACTGTGTCATAGCTTCTTGCTTTGTTTTGTTTTGATATGCCCAAATGTGTTGCTTGAGTGAGCTAGCTTGTTTATTTTCACCTTAGGAGCTGTGACATTCTGTCCCCAGCTGGCTAGAGCTGTTATCAGGTATATCAGTCTAGGAGTCCATTCACTTTTCTTGCATGAATTCAGCTAAGGCATCCAGGTAGCTGATTGTCAAGCATGTGGTGCAGGCTCTGTCCTATAGCCTTAGAGGGTCAGGGGTGATTGGTATAGGTACTGGTATCTGGTTGCAGCAGGGGGTCACACTCTGAACAAGACAGGGGGCTGAGAATCATCCAGCATGTGTCTCTGAGGAAAGCATGTCCCTTTTCTCTAGAGCATACAGGTGGGTAGGTTCTGCAGATGGAGCATGGGTGCCCAGTGTTTTTGGTTGTCAGGACTGGGAGGTACTAGTTATCCTTGGGCCCCTGTCGCAGGTGTCTGGGTGACCTGAATGGAGCTACCAGTCCTTAGGCCCCTGATGTGGGTAGGTGAGGTCCCTGTTTAAAAGGCAAAGCAATGTCAGACATCAAACACCCACCTCTCCGCCGCACAGCTGAAATGGTTGGAGTCTGCCAACAAGGGCCTATTCTTCTGAAGTAGGCCCACACAGGTCATTGCAGAGGGCAAAGGTACTCAAAGTCCACGGACCGTTTATGTCTGGACAGGAGCTGCTTCTGTCCTGAGCTTCCTGGGGCAGTGGAGCTGGCAAATTATCTTTTCCCCCAGTTGCAAATTTATTCCTTCTCCAAGGCCGGGAGGATGGCAGTAGGCACTCAACGGAGCTTATCTCAGGCCCAGGGAAATCAGGTGCTGAATCTGGCTTGGGAGTGGTAGGTGGGGGGACGTGGTAAAATATATGAAAGTACTTAGCTTTTGCTGAGAGCACCATTCTTCTCTTGTTCCGGAGGTGTGTGTAGGCTGTGTGGCTGGCTTCTTCTCCCTGAAGAAACTGCAGCTGAATGCTAGTATCAGCCCGCTGCAGCCACTCCCTGGGATGGTGCCTGAGGGCTCCCCATGATTCAGGTCCGGTAACTCCTCTCTGCTTCGAAACTGTTTTTCCCTCCCCCTGCCCCTCAGTTTGTTTTCTAAGCTTGCCTTTGATGTTCAGGGTTCCTAGCTCATCATAAATATACTAGTTTCACTTGTTTTGGGGGGTCTCTGTTTTAAAGAGAGCTTGCCGGAAGCGTCTGTCTATTCCACCATCTTGGTGCTGCCTCTTTTTTAAACATATTTTTGTACTGTCTGCTGTCTTTGAGATATTCAGTAGTTATTTTCTTTATTTATTTATTGTAGATCTGTTTGTTTCATCCTGGTTTTTTGTTTTATTTTGCTGTGTCTGAGTAGGTGGTCTGCGCATTCTTTGTTGTTTTTCTCATACGTGGTCATGGTATTTTCTCCTCTTTGTCACAGGGCTAGTCACTGAGCAGTGGCACAGCAAGGCAGGTCCAGCTGAAAGGGAGGGGCTCGGATGGGTTGTTTGTGGCATGTTCTAGGTCCACCAGGCCTGACTGGAAGTCAGTACTGGGGAGGTTCCAGTAGGCTGTGCCTGTGCTGCCCAGGGGTGTGATGTTCAGTACACAGTGCAGGTAGGCAGGAAGGAGGAGTGAGGTTCTTATTTGTGGAGCTTATATGGGTATGGGAAAGAGGAGAGAGAAACGGAAGCCAAAAACAAAACAAAAAAAGTGTGCTAAGAGAGGTTGCTGTTGGAATGGAGAGATGAGAAACCAAGAAATGGGGAAAAAGAAGAAGGAAAAAAAAAGGGAAAAAGAAAAAAAGAACTGGATAAAAACTTGGAAAAAAAAAAAGACGGAAAAGAAAAGCCCCCAGGAGTCCCACTAGTGTGGCTGCAAAAACCGGGGAATTGACTCCCAGACTGTGCAACATAGCCTGGCTAGCGGGGGTATAGATGTCAAACAGTGCCAGGTATTCAGGAGATAGGAATTGAAAGTAAGTAGAGAGAGGTGAGAACTGAGTAATGAAGAAAGATAGAAAGTAAAAAAGAGAAAGAAAAAAAGAAATGCCTCTAGGGATTCCACCTACGTGGCTGTGCAGATTAGGGGAGTGGCTCCTAAGCCGTGCCCTGCAGCCTGGCTAGAAAGGCCTCCCAATCCATGAAATGAAAGAGGAAACAAATAAGCAAAACAAATCAGAACAAAGCCAAACAAAACAAAACAAAAAAATAAAAAAAGCCTTGGGGATCCCACCAGCATGGTGTCATGGGCCGAGGTAGTTCTCACAGCTTTTCAAGAGGAAGCAAAGATGGCATATGGAGCCAGGTGTTGGAGAGAAAGGAGGGGGAGATGGTGCAAAGCAGGAAGAATCCAAAAGAAACAGAAAAAAGCTGCACTAGCAACAGACAAATGGCACTCAGGGAGCTGGTCAGTATGGGTGAGGTGGACCTAAGTGGCCCGGGGCCAAAGAAGTTGCCTCTGGGCCAAGAGACTGCAGCTCGTGGGAAGCAGAGGAGGCAGAGTGGGAGGGGGAACAAGGGTGGGGGATTAGGAAACCATATATCGCTGTTTACCTGGTGGTTTGCCTCTGCTGGGAACTTTGTGAAGTCGCTTTCTGGTACTCCCTGGCTGCCCATCTCTGATGTGGGAGGGGCAAATGCAAGCAGCATGGATGCTGCACTTCCTGGCTGGCCAGGTCCTCGCAGACAGCCGGGAAGCACGGAGGTAGAGCAGCAGGGAGAGAATGGGTGTAGGGGGTGGAAAAGCGTGTATCACTGGTTACCTGGTGCTCTGTCTCCTGCTGGGTGCTCCATGATATTGCTTTCTCATGCTCTCTGTCTGCCCATCTCCAACAGGAGCCCTAGATGGCGAATCCATGCTGTGTTACTGATAGGGGACCTCTGCACCTATCTCTACTCGCTCTCTGTTCTCTCTCAGTTTCTTATTCCATCCGGTGCTTGGCTGAGTTCTTTATCTCTTCATTTAACACCTTGGGTTCCAGGACTGATGTTTGTCTCCATTTTGGTTAGTTTTTTTTGGTCTTTGCTGTGGAGGAAGTCCACAAAGGTTTCTGAAGGAGTTAAATCTCCTTCATTCTCAAGCTTCTGTCCTAAACCTTATTCTCATCTTATTTTGTAGATTTTCTGAAAAATTGAGTTAGCATCCATTTGCCAATAAGTTTTTAATCAAGGTTTCTAGCTAAGATTTCTCTGGAGCAACATGCTTGCCTACCAGTCTTTCTTCTGGTAGTCTCACAGCAAGCACAGAGCCTCACGTATTACCTTTCCTCCTAAATCTGCTCCTCCTCACATGCGCCTGGACTCACAGAGTACAACCAACATCTGTTTGCTCAAGCCAGAGATCTGGGATTCACTCTCAACACATTCCTTCCCCTCATTTTTCTGGATCTAACTAAACATTAATTGCTGTTGAATCTGTCCCACGAACATCTCTCAAGTCATTAAAATTTCTAATCACCACTACTACTACTTTAGTTGATGCCACTATCTGAATTATTCCAACAGCTTCCCAACTACATTCTTTGACTCTCTTTTCCCCTGTGTAGAACACACTTCCCTCTACATTTCTTCTTACTAATCCCTATTCATGGTTTAGCCAATCTTCCTTTAGGAAGACTTCCCTTACTACATCACACATGAGCTTAGATGCTTTTGTTAAATGTTTGCATATTTCTCTAAGCTTCTCCTGTCCACTCCTATTCTGTATCTCACACTGTAGTATAACTTTTCCCAGTGGCCTGTTCCATTAATTAATTAAAATTGTGTCTATCTTATTGAATACTGTATTCCTGGTGCCTAACACAATGTCTGGAACACAACAGAGGCTTAACACATATTTTTGAGTGTTGAGCAAATGAATGAATGTTGTATTTTGTATTCCTTTGGAAGCACTTTTCCTATTTTTGATCTTTTTAGCATCTGAATATCATATTAGGTTAATTATTAAGTTAATCACATTCCAAAAGACGGTTCTTACCTAGAACATGTCTCAGTTGTTTATTAAACATCCATTATCCTGAATTTCACTCGCGAGTAGAATTTTATCTTTTAATGCCTGCAAAAGTATTTCTCACTTCCAAGGTTTTTTTTTGCTACCTACATATCAGGACTATGAATGTGTTATGATTTGCTGTTCTCTTGGGCCTCCTTATTGCTCAGTACTCTTTTGTAGTAATTAAGCCTTTTAAAAAAAATCCTTAAAGATATATTTCATGTAGAAATATAGTAAAGGGTTTTATCTATAAAGGCAAAAAACAATTGAATAGAGATAAAAACCTTGCAAAAAATATCTGGCAAATAAGGTCGTATAGTGTGTAGTAAGCTTTGAATCTTTTAATTATTACCCTAATCAAACATATCCAAGTACCTACCATTTAAATTCTAAAATGTAGAAACTGCCTCGGCCTTAAAGTTAAAACATGGAGTGACGCATATGTGATGGCATGAAAGGCACATCATTTAATGACCCTTTATATAGTTTGGAAAGTTATATCCTGGTGCTCTCTGATTATTTTATTTGGAGTGGGAAATATGGGCAAACCAGCATAGGCTATAAATGTCACCGTTTTCACAACTGAATATGTGGAAAAAAATAATTTAAACACTCTGTGAGAAAGAAAAAGTGGAATCACTATCAAAACTGTTTGAAAGCCACTGTTTAGTGAAGGGTCATTAAATGATGTGCCTTTCATGCCATCACATATTCGTCACTCCATGTTTTAACTTTATGGCCAAGGCAGTTTCTACATTTAAGAATTTAAATGGTAGGTACTTGGATGTGCTTGATTAGGGTAGTAATTAAAAGATTCAAAGCTTATTTCCCTTCCAGCCCCCAAAATAATTTTTTCAGGATGATAAAATCTTTGCTCGTTTATGGGCACAGGGGAATGAGTCAATGGAAAATGAAAGGCGAAAATGCTAGAGAGAGAAGATATAAGCGGGTTTGCAGGTCCCTCAACAGTTGAGGGTGATTAGAAGGCTGGAAGTACAAAGAACAGGTGAGGAATTATATACAACAGAAAGGTGAAGAAGATGGTAGTTAATGGAACTTTCACCAAATGGGCCTTGTTTTTACACCAAAGTAAGAGGAAAAGGCCTCCGCTTCCACTGCAGAAGGTGGGAGATGGTGTTAGGCTGGGTCTTTTATTCTCAGTGTTTAGCACTGTAACTGGCCATGGTAGTAGGAAATTAATACTTGCTTATGAATTGATGAATGAATGAATGAATAAATGCATGGATAAATGGAGCAATGACTCTGGGGGTTTAGGAGGACAGAAAAAATTTCAGTCATTTTTTGAAGTTTTCTCAGAGAATTGAAATTATACTAGAGAGTTAGGGTTTAGTTGATGATTTGGAGAGAACAGTAAATTTAAAACTCAAATGAAGATAAAGAAGGTGATAAATTAATAGTTTAGAAATGAGGAGGTGGAACAAGGCAAGATAAAGCTTTTTCCCATCCCACAGAATTGAAGTGGAATTGGAGATATTGACCCTTTAACAAAACGAGCAGCTGGGAATATGATATAGCAAAATTCTCATTATCTTTTCTATACTAGATTTCAAAAATCTACATTGAGGGTCATTGAAGTACTCAGGCAGATCTCTTTTAAGCTATAATCATCCAGAAAGCAGTTGGGTGACAGGCCAGGAGCCCAAATATGTGTGTGTGTGTGTGTGTGTGTGTGTGTGTGTGTGGTGTATGCATTTTGACATTCTTTTTGAATAGGTTCTTTGGCTATTTCCCCATTATCTAACTTGACAAAATACTGAATGTTTTCAGAAGAACTTCCTCACATCTCTTTCCGTGCTTTGAACTCACAGTGCTATGCTGTAGAGGCCAAGAGGAAAATACAAATACATGTTGAGGGGTTGCCCAGAGATCTGGTGGTTGATTAGGTTCCCTCCCAGCAGGCTCACAAATGCCTCGGGTCAGGCCATTTGAGAACCAATGAAACTTGGTGAGAAACAAATTTAATGCCTCTAAATTATCAGGTTATTAATATTATTTATTATTTTAGCTAATGTGTGTTGAGTACTTACTCTGTGCTAAACAGCAGTGATAAATGTCAGTTTGTTGTACTGAGGGGGCTTGCATGTTGCTATGATTCTGGAAGCTATGCAACTGGTATTCTCCCATGGCAGACAGGTTTCAACTGAGTTTCCAGACTAAGACAAACTAGGAAGAAGGACCCGGTGATCTACTTCTGAAAAGAATTAGCCAGTGAAAACCTTATGAACAGCAGCAGAACACTATCTGATATAGTGCTGGAAGATGAGCCCCTCAGGTTGGAAGTCATTCAAAAGACAACAGGGGAAGTGTTGACTCCTCAAAGTTGAGTCACCCTTAATGACCTGGATGGAGTCAAGTTTTCAGGACCTTCATTTGCTCATGTGACACGACTCGAAATGAGAAGAAACAGCTGAAAACATCCATTTATAACTGAAACATGGAATATACAAAAAGTATGAATCTAGAAAAATTGGAAGTTGTCAAAAATAAAATGGAACACATAAACATCGATATCATAGGCATCAATGAGCTGAAAATGACTGGTATTGGCCATCTAGAATGAGATAATCATATGGTCCACAGCGCTGGGAATGACAAATTGAAGAGGAATGGTGTTGCACTGATCATCAGAAAGACATTTCAAAATCTATCCTCAAGTACAAAGTTGTCAGCGATAGGATAATATCTATATGCCTACAAGGAATACCAGTTAATATAACTATTATTCAAATACACACCAACCACTAAGGCCAAAGATGAAGAAATTGCAGATTTTTACCAAATCTGCAGTCTGAAATTGATTGAAGATGCAATCAGGATGCATTGATAAATACTGGTGATTGGAATGTGAACACTGGAAACAAAAAAGAAAGATTGGTCTTTGAAAAATACGGCCTTAGTGATAGAAATGATGGTGGAGATTACATGATAGAATTTTGCCAGACCAACGACTTCTTCATTGCAAATACCTTTTTTCAACAACAAAAATGGCAACTGTACATGTGGACCTCACCAGGTGAAATACACAGGAATCAAATTGACTACATCTGTGGAAACAGACGGTGGAAAAACTCAGTATTAGTCAGGATAAGGTTAGGGGGCAACTGTGGAACAGATCATCAATTGCTCATACGCAAGATCAAGTTGAAGCTGAAGAAAATTAGAACAAGTCTGTGAGAATCAAAGTACCATCTTGCGTATATCCAGATCTTGAGTATATCCCACCTGAATTCAGAGACCGTCTCAAGAATAGACTTGACATGTTGAACGCTAATGTCTGAAGACCAGACAAGTTATGGAATGACATCAAGGACATCATACATGAAGACAGCAAGAGGTCATTGAAAAGACGGGAAAGAAAGGAAAGACCAAAATGGATGTCAGAAGAGACTCTGAAACTTGCTCTTGAATGTTGAGTAGCTAAAGCCAAAGGAAGAAATCATGAAGTAAAAGAGTTGAATGGAAGATTTCAAAGGATGGCTCAAGGAGACAAAGTATTGTAATGACATGTGCAAAGACCTGGAGTTAGAAAACCAAAAGGGAAGAACCCAACCTTTTCAAGCTGAAAGAATTGAAGAAAAACTTCAAGCCTCAAGTTGCAATATTGAAAGATTCTATGGGAAAAATATTAAATGACACAGGACATATCAAAAGAAGATGGAAGGATTACACAGAGTCCAAGAAGAATTGGTTGATGTTCCACCATTTCAGGAGGTAGCATATGATCAGAAACCCACGGTACTGAAGGAAGAGGTCCAAGTTGCACTGAAGGCGTTGGTGAAGAACGAGGCGCCAGGAATTGATGGAATACCAATTGAGATGTTTGAACAAAAGGATGCAGTACTTTAAGTGCTCACTTATCTATGCCAAGAAATTTGGAAGATAGCTACCTGACCAAACGACTGGAAAAGATCCATATTTACGCCTATTCCAAAGAAAGGTGATCCAAGTGAATGTGGAAATTATCGAACAACATCATTAACATCACAGGTAAGTAAAATTTTGCTGAAGATCATTCAAAAGCTGTTGCAGCAGTATATCAACAGGGAATTGCCAGAAATTCAAGCTGGATTCAGAAGAGGATGTGGAACAAGGGATATCATTGCTGATGTTGGATGGATCTTGGCTGAAGGCAAAGAATATCAGGAAGATGTTTACCTGTATTTTATTGACTATGCAAAGGTATTCAACTGTGTGGATCATAACAAATTATGGATAACATTATGAAGAATGGGAATTCCAGAATACTTAATTGTGCTCATGAGGATCCTGCACATAGATCAAGAGGCAGCCTTTCAAACAGATTGGAGGAAGACTCAATAACAACCTGTGATATGTAGGTGACACAACCTTGTTTGCTGAAAGCGAAGAGGACTTGAAGCACTTACTGATGAAAAGAAAAAAACACAGCCTTCAGTATGGATTACACCTCAGCATAAAGAAAACAAAAATCCTCTCAACTGGACCAATAAGCAACATCATGATAAACAGGGACAATATTGATGTTGTCAAGAATTTCATTTTACTTGGATCCACAATCAATACCCATGGAAGCCACAGTCAAGAAATCAAATGACGTATGGCACTGGGCAAATCTGCTGCAAAAGACATCTTTAAAGTGTAAAAAGCTGAGACGTCACCTTGAAAACTAAAGTGTGCCTGACCCAAGCTATGGTATTTTCAATTGCATCATATGTATGTGGAAGCTGGGTGATGAATAAGGAAGACCGAAGATGAATTAATGTCTTTGAATTGTGGTGTTGATGAAGAATATTGAATTTACCACGGACTGCCAAAAGAACGAACAAATATGTCTTGGAAGAAGTACAGACAGAATGCTTCTTAGAAGCAAGGATGGTGAGACTATGTCTCACATAGCCCGGACATGTTATCAGGAGGAACCAGTCCCTTGAGAAAGGCATCATACTTGGTTAAATAGAGCGTCAGTGGAAAAGAGCAAGACCCTCAATGAGATGGATTGATGCAGTGGATGCAACAGTGGGCTCGATCATAACAGTGAATGTGAGGATGGTGCAGGGCTGGGCAGTGTTTTGGTCTGTTGTACGTAGGGTCACTATGAGTTGGAACTGATTCGATGGAATCTAACAACAACATTATTATTCCTATTTCTCAGATAAGAAAATTAGGGCTTAGAGAAGTTAATCAACTTGCTCAAGGTCACAGAGCATAAATGGCATTTTGATCATCAGGATTTGAATGTAGGTCTTAATTTATAGCTTGTGCTCTTGACAAGGGAAATACTCTTTGTTGTTATGTTCCATATAGAAATGGTGGACTCAACTGCTGTCAGAGAGCAAATATCTTAGCCCTTGCTCAGAAGGTGAGGGCAGTAAAACTCAGTCTCCTTCTCTGGCTAGCTGCTTGGTCTGCATTTAATTTGGCTTCACATTTTTAGAGATGTTTCTTATGAATGTTGTTTCCAGTTTTAAGTTGATGTCCTGATTCTGTGTTCATTTCAAAGGTTATAACACCTCACTTTTGTCCGAGGGAGTGGTTTTTTGTTACATAAGAATAAAGGGACATCTGAGGTTGCCTCATGAAACTATAACATAACCTGTCCTACCTCCTGCACAGTAAAGGATATGAACTTAGATGACCTTGGTTATTATTCTAAGCATGATTTTAGGAGGATTATTGCACGTGTGTATGTATTTATGTGCATACACATTGGGAAAGCAAGGATAAAACATGATAAATTGTTTTTAACCTCAAGTTCTCTTTATTTTCTCTAGTAATTGCGCAAGAATGCAAGAATCACATGTGAAACTAATTACAGAAGGTACTGAGTAGTGCACCAGTTGAAATACTTTGCGTTTGAAATATTCATTAAAAGGTTGAGTATGGGGGAAAATTCTGATTTTTTATAAATTATTTTTATTATTCTTTCAGTCAAGTTTTACAGAGCAAATTAATTTCTCATTAAACAATTAATACATATTGTTTTGAAACATTGGTTGCCAACCAGGTGACGTATCAACACTTTCTCCTCCTAGACCTTGGGTTCCCCATTTCCATTCATCCAGCTTTCCTGTCCCCTCATGCCTTCTTGTCCTTGCCCCTGGACTGGTATGCCTGTTTAGTGTCATATACATGGTTGAGCTAAGTGTATTATTGCTTGTTTTATGGGCCTGTCTAATCTTTGGCTGAAGGGTGAATCTGAGGAGTGAGTTCAGTACTAAGGTGTCCAAGGTTTCTCCAGGCTCTGTCAGGCCAGCAAGTCAGGTCTTTTTTTTTTTTGTGTGAGTTTGAAAAAAATTCTGATTTTTTTAGAAGTTATTTCCAAAAGAAGTCAAATAATTCTATTTAAAATCACTACTGGTTGGATGTCCTCCTATTTCAATAAAATGATTCTCTGAAAAATGCACATCTCATTTTGTTTACAAAGATCTCTAGTGTGTTTTGTTTGGCCTTTTTCTATCCACTTTACTTAGCACATTGGTTTTTACCCAAATGTTTTATACGTGCTGTATTCTTTGGACCATCTGTTGTCTTTGACACATTGTTTTTCTCTCTAAGGTTTTTTTTTTTTTTTAAATGTTGTCTCTCAGTGAGTTGCCCGTTTAGTAACTTGTAGAGATATTCAGGTTTGCATGTGAAGTAAAGACAATTTATTGTCTTTCAAAGAATTGCCATCATTATACTTGGTAAATATGCACAATTTTCAGCTTGTATTTAATATGCACTTTCATGTGCAGCTATCAGTCCTAGGTGGTGACTTACAGTGCTGACTGGTCAGGGCAAAATGTCCCATGCACCCAGAGAGCTTGATGGATGAGACACAGAGGGCGAAGCATAAGGTTACAAGTTGAAGAAGGCAAAGTGAGTTAACATTGCAATATGAGAAAAGCAAGTTTCATAAATTCAGAGGATGAAGCTTACATCAGAGTCAAGGGACAGTGACATCAGAGCCAAAAATGCCATGGAAAGACTACTGAAGCGTTGGAGCAGAGACCTAGAGGTGGTGGTGCAATTCAGACAGAGTTCAGGGAATAGAATTTAACAGAACACGAATATGGACGCCAGGAAGAATCTTAGAGCCCTAATAACAATTCACCAGTCCGTATAGTCATTTTATATGGATACAATTCCTCTTCTCTGGGAAAAGGAAGGATGATGTCTAGAAGATGTGTGGTACTTGTCAGCCTAGAAGAAGCCATGGCACTGAGATGCTTTGGGTAAATAGTATCAATAAGAGGAAGCCTAAATCCTCCTGAAATATTGACTTCTTGAGTGACATATTCCAAGGGCTAATGGTGTACTAAGGCTTCCTTGTGACACAATGGTTAATTGCTCAGCTGCTAACCCAAAGGTTGGAGGTTTGAACCCACCTAGCAGCTCTGTGGGAAAATGATCTGGTGATCTGTTCCTATACAGATTACAGCCTAGAAAACCCTATGAGGTAGTTCTGCTGTTGCACGTGAGGTTGTTATGAATTGAAATTGACTTGATGACACCTAACTAACAATGGTATAATATTGGTGGTTGGTAAGGCCGTCTTGGGAATAATTTCATAAAATAAATACTAAATGTCAGTTATTTTGGTGCCAGATCCCAGCTAAATTCTCTATGATCAGGAGTTGCAAATATAAATATTTGCCCACCTTCTGAACAGTATTATTGAGTTCTGCTTTTCAGTAATCTTAAAATGTATCTTGGTGGTAAATAAAAAGGAAACCATGAAATTGCTATAGAAGTTCCAATCTGAGGCTGGTAGTGTCAGGAAATTAAGCAGCCTATTTTCCCTGCGCAGCCCGCTCCCAATCAGCTCTCATGGCTCTTGCTGTGTCAGAAGACTCCCGCTTGGCCTGTGAGATCGGAGTTGCCGACCACGTGATGAGGTCAGCAATATGATTCATGAATGCAAAACAGGCCGCATTTAGAAAGACCAGGTGCTCGTTTATGCAACTGGTCTGATGACACACTCAGCAGATGGCTCAAAAAGGCAGACATTGGAACACTACATGTGGATCTTTTCATAAACACGAATCCTTCTTGAAAAATTTATTTCTTTTATTGGATGTGGTAGTATTCTTCCCCATCAGGGATGAATATTTCCATTCACCAATGTCAAAAGACTAAATCTCACCATTAGTTTTAGGAATTTCAAAGGATAGACCTTTAAAAGAAGTGCAAGTGTTTTCATATTTTAAGAGATATTTGAAACCCTGGCAAAAGCCTTGAACTATAATTCATATAAATTGAGATGCATTCATGGAAAAAGGTTTTTTGCAAAATACTGGAATTCTGAGATGCTTTACATAAAGATTAGTAAACTTAGGTTTTCTTTCTTCCTATACACTGGTTGAATTTACTGTATGACCTTAAATTAGTCATTCAGTGACTTTGTACCTAACCTTTCTCTTTGGAAAATGTAAATGAAGTTGACACAGTCCAAATCACAGTCTATTTCCAATCCCTGGATCTGTAGATTTTATGTATATATTTATATAAGCAAAACATTTTGTGTCTTCCACCTGAATTCACAAATAAAATCAGATTTTGGAACAGACAGATGTGAAGATGGAAACCCTATTTACTTCTTATTTGAAACTGGTCCATAACAGATAAATAGTTTGATATCATTGCTTTTTTTTCTCTTTAAAATAACAATTTTCTTGATCAAACCAAAATTACTGTTTCTTTTTTTTTCTAGTTATTTTTTCAAGAACTATTTGAATTTTCTCATTATGTTTTCATTCTGAATAAGTCATAAGTCATATATGTTGTTAAATGGGTTCTCCCCCTATTTGTCATGGATTGAATTGTGTATCCCCAAAATATGTGTCAACTTGGCTAGGCCATGATTCCCAGTATTTTGTGATTGTCCACCATTTTGTATTGTAAATCCTACCTTTATGATGTTTATGAGGCAGGATTAGAGGCAGTTATGTTAACGAGGCAGGAATCAATCTATAAGATTAGGTTGTATTTTAAGCCAATCTCTTTTGTCATATGAAAGAGAGAAATGAAGTGAGCAGAGAGACATGGGGACCTCATACCACCAAGATACAAGAGCCAGGAGAATAGTGTGTCCTTTGGACCCGGGGTCCCTGCACTGAGAAACTCCTTGACTGGGGAAGACTGATGACAAGGACCTTTCCCTAGAGCTGACAAGAAAGAGAACACCTTCACCTGGGAGCTGGCACCTTGAATTCAGACTTCTAGCCTCCTAGACTTTGAGAGAATAAACTTCTGTTTGTTAAAGCCATCCATTTGTGGTATTTGTGCTATAGCAGCACTAGATTTTGAAGGCACTGGTTTATAAGCAATTCTAAAATTGTTTTTATTAGAATCTGTGGTCCTTTTATTTTAATGATTTGACTCTGAAATCTCTCTCTAAATTTGAAACCAAAACTATGAAATTTCTTGAAAATCTTCCTGAATAAATTAATAATAAAGGATTTTATGTAATTTCACTCAGTTTAAAATTAAGGTACTAATTCAGGTTTTGTTGTTGATTTCAGCACAAAGAGAAATCACTAGAGAAAAGAGGACATATATTACCAAAAGTGAACTCCCTAAATTAAATTCTTGATTGATTGGGCTATTTTACTTATTATGTAATGAGATTTTTTTTTCAAATTACGCATAATTTAAGAAATTTAATTTTTAATTTTACATGAAGTTAGATGTCAAATTTAGCTGCTTAATGGAATTACCTGAGGAGATTAGCATTTGATTTTTAGGTCCTGTCTCCAGGTGTTCAGATTTATTTGGTGTGCGATCTGGCATCAGGAGTTTTAAAAGCTCTAATGTGCATCCACTGGTCTAGAGACAGGACGTGATTGGTTATCAGGAGACATCAGCTCCAATAGCAACCTTCAGTGAGTAGTCTTGAGCTCCACAGCTGTTTACCACAAAGGTGGTATGACATGTGCCATCTCCTTAAACCCTTAAACAATCTACTGCCATTTAAGCTCTCCTGAGAATAAGGCGCAAGACAGAGGGCAAACACCACGCTTAGCACACCACCCATAGCTAAGATTAATTAAATCATGACAGATTATGATTTAATTCTTTTCATCTAGAAGGTCTGACCTTGCAAAATATAGCCTTGGCTTGGCAGTAATTAAATTGCCCCAGGCTTCCTCTAGTTTACCTATTGTGTACAGTTTCTGTGTTGCTGTAATAGATAGAACTAAGTCTTTGGTCTTTTCTAATCATAGTCTTCTGGCAACATCATCACAAGAACAACAGGAGAATAAAACCATTTTTTGAAGACTCGAATATAATTTCTCTATAGAAATCTTTAAGAACAACTTTTCTTTAAGTATAATGAAAAGCGTTGCTTTCTTTGTCATGAATAGTGAATATTTAAGACGGTCTGAGAGACACTCTTGCCCTGGACAGATTTTGAGGAATTTCTGGAGAAAGCTGGATTTACTTTAATATAAACATAATTATTCAGAAAATATCCTTCTGACCCAATGAGAAGTTAAAACATTGCATTTTTTAATAAAAATAAGAGCTGCCACTCTGGGAAATAAGAATAGGAGAGGTGGCATAAATCGGTGTTTCTATGATTACAAACGTCATCTGGGTGCTTCGTCCCGTGCAAACCCATCCAGAGGCACCTCAAAAAACAGTAATTGACTGTCACCTCATTTCCAGCCTAACACGTGTAAACAAGCAAGATGCTCACTACTGGTTCCTGAGTTAGAAAAATTAGGAAGGTAGAGTGAACTACAATTGAGGTTTGTTCTGAAGGTGACACCTCTGATTGCAAAATTAACCTCTAAGTTTAGTTTTCAAAAGACTCAAGAATAATTGTGATGATGACCTTCCAATTTTTTTGGGGGGGGGCTGAATATTAAAAATACTTTGCACTTATGAAATAGTACTCAGAAATGATTCCAGTATGATCTAATAAAGTACAATTTCAGTAAATAAAAATCCAAATGAAGGACAATATAAAATAATGAAAGACAGGGAAGAAGGCATGTAAATATGTTGGTCATGGAGTTCTACATAGTTGCTAAAGTTGGGCAACAGATATGGGTCTAAGCTTCCTGGTTTTCAAAGACAAAATGGAACAGGGAAAATTTTGCATATTTTATGTCATCTATTTTTTTTTTTTATAAAGAGAAAGAGAAAACACAATAGTTAGCAGAGAAATAGTAACATTATTCTTAGAAAAGAGACACACATACAATCTCTTAAAAAATCATGGTCTGAGGGAGGGGGGCTTAATTATAATAATATTCGTGTACTCTTTGAACAGTAAATTCCTTAAAGGTCTAGAGGATGCCAC